>NC_072001.2:89573382-90176195 GCF_028885655.2 Pongo abelii
TTCCATTCCTCCCTACATATATGCATACCTGTCCACCTGTCCTCCTTGCTTCAAACAAGTCCTACAACTCATCACCCCTCTCTACTGGGCCCTTTCCATTGATGGGGAAATGTTCATCTTCCTTGAACTTCTCACAAGCATTGAAGGGCTTTCCTCTTCCTTTGCAGAAGGAATTTCCCTGTAGTCAAATATTCATTCTTCTGTCTTTACAATTAATCCACCAAGCATTGCTCTTGATAGGAAAAAAATAATAATCAAATTTAGTTTTCTTCTGCTTGAAATCTGGCTGTCAACACTATCATTTTACTGTGGACTTAAAGAGCTGAGCAACGATTTCTTTGTTCCCTTATCCTGAGGTACTGATCTTTAGCTTCTTGGACTAACTAGTCTTCATAGCAGAAGGGCTCCAGGAGCTAAGGGGAGAAGATATTAATAAAAGAGGCCAAGAAAGGAAAGTATATCTGCAAGAGTCTAAACCATCATTTGGCTACAGTGATAAGCCCTGGCACTGCACTGCCCTGGCTTCTTTGCCTTTGGGACTAGACCAAAATCTCCTTATGATAAGGAGCCTTCCATTTGCTTTTATATTTGCAGGGTCTTGCACAGTGCCTGGCATAAAAATATGCCTAGGCAATGAACAGTGTGAATGAATGAACTCCTGTCAAATCAGTTTTGGATCTGCTTGCGCTAATGATAGTGCCCTATATTTGTAAAATTTTCCCAAGTATTTCCACATATATCATCTGACTTTATGTGACTATTGGTAAGTTGTCATTTTTTTTCCTGCACTTTTGTCAATGAGCCAGAAAACATACAAATAAACAACAAATTTAATTCTGAGAATAAAACCAGAGGGAGAAATGGCATAGATGATGAGATATATTATCTTCTCTCTGGCCTTTGGATCTGCATCAGGGGTCAGTAAATTGTGGCCCATGAACCAAATCTGGCCTATCCCCTATTTTGGTAAATAAAGTTTTGTCATAATACAGCCATACTTATTCATGATGCTGCTTTATCTCGACAATAGCGGAGCTAACTAGTTGTGAGAGATGGTCAGGCCCGTAAAGCCCAAGACATTCGCTATTTTGCCCTTGACCGAAAAAGTTTGCTGACCTCTGATCTAGATGATTAAGGGGCATTCGTTCAGCAGGGGGCACATCTCACTTTTAAGGATGCCAAGAAAGCTAGAGAAAGTCTGCCTGCCTTTGAAACTCCTCTTGATAGCTGGGTGGTATTTTCTGATCAGTGACCTAAGTTATGTGCTTAAAAAGAAACAGCAGGCAGGAAAAGTGGAGTAGTATATAAAACATAAACTTATCCTCTTCAGTGGATGCATGGGTAAAGGCATACTGGAGTACCCAGGGTTTCACACTCAGGTTGCCTTGTGTCATCTCAAATAGCTCAACATAAAGTGCTTTGGAGGGCCCATTGTCCCACAAGGCAGCTATGACGTCCCGCTGAGCCATCTTAGCCTTCTTCCTTATCTCGTACTTTCTGTTATCTTTACACTTGAGAAGTTACTCCAGATGCAGCTCTGTTGAAAGTAACATAATTAGGTATGGGTCCCTCCTCTCGCTCTTTCATCATCCCTGGAGTGTGTGCAGGCTGCCTTCACTCTGAGAGCTTAATTTTTCCCTGCTGGATCCATAAGTAGATGGAACATATGGGACCTCTCGTACCTGTAGGCATTTTAGCAATTTCCTCTGATGAATCCATTTGTAAACCTCTGCTCAGTTACAACAAAAGGTGCCTCTTGTTTTTGCAGCCTCTAAAGATTTTGTTATTCACACGGGCAGGAGGTCATGAGATATCTGATTAGTTGTGGGGAAATTTTTGCTTTTGGATGCTTATTTAGTTTGATAAGTTGAGATGATTCTTTTTTACAGGCAGTTACTTTTAATTTATCTGCATGACAACACCAATGTTCTAGAGCAAGTCCAACATGAGGATTTGCAATCTGTCTCTTTATCTTGGCAGCTGCCATTTAGCCTTGCTGTTTTTATCACTGAGCGATAAGGAAACTGATTGCAAACTGGTTAAGTGACTTCATGATTAAAGTGAAATCATGCAAATAAAGAGAATATTGAAATATTGTTTCTCAGTGGCACCTGCTATATTAAAACAACATAGACTTAGAAATAAGAGAACGTGAATTCCAGCCACATCTCCACTACTTAACAGATTCCAAGTCTCTTGCCAACTTGTTCTGTAACTTCTCTGAGCTTCAGTCTCTTGCTCTAGGAAATCTAGATGATGATTGTATCACCAGCCTCACTAAATTCACTTCTATTCCATTTCTACTGACAGAATTTTATTGAGCATTTACTCTTTCTAGGCTCTTTGTCTAGCACTGTGGTTATACAAAAATATATTTATTTCTCCTTAAGTGGCTAGGGTGAATTGAGAAGTCAGATACATATAAGAACCAGTTCTATATAATTTGGTATGGAGCATGTGGGATTCTATATGAGTTTTGCAGGGATACAGAAGAGGATATTTTTCTCAGTCTGAGGGTCCAGGGAAATTAGTGTCATTAAGCCAGGGTAGAAGGGAAGGGTTATCCAGATGGTGACCATAGCATGACAGGAAGAAAGGGTGTGTGAAACAGCATGGTATATGTGGAAAGTCCCAAAAGGTTTGGCAGTATTTGATCATAAAGAGAAAAGGATACAGTGGCAGCCTAGGTGGCTGGAGGTGCATGTGAGGACCAGGTCATGAGAGGCCTTGTAGGCTTTGCTAAGGGGTCCTTCCTGACTCTATCCAGAGAGCTCTGGGAATTTTGTGAGGCTTTCAGTCAGGGATGTGGTACAGCAATTACAGTGCACTTTTGATGACTTTGGCTATTGTATAAGGCAGTAGTCCAACAGAAGAGAGTTTTAAAGTTAGGAGATAATTCTTACAGCTTCCAGGAAAGAGACAGACTAGATCTGTGACAGAAGAGACAGAAAGAAAGGGTGTGGTTTTCAGAATCAGTAAAGAAATCATTAGGTGTAGAGAGGTTGATTGGATAGGGTGGGTGAGGAATAGGGGATATGTTTAAACTGATGATTAAACGAGCTATTATGAGTAAAAGCATTGCACAAACTCTAAAGCACTAGAAAAAAACTAATGATATTTTTAGTGATTCTTCAGAATATATTTAGTGATGTTATGCTCAGTTTTAAGCCCTAGGCTAACTTCCGGCTGTGTCTGGGGGATGGGGTCATGGAGCATAGTGGAAAAATTTTATTCCAGGCACTGGCCTAATACTATATATTCATGATTTATCTTGGTTTTCACAATAGCCCTTGGAAGTAGATTTTACCTTCATTTTTGGATGAGAGATGGAGACTTAAAGATAACACAATCCCTACCCTGAAAGTGCTCCTAGGGTAGTGAGGGAAATTTGTATAAATGGAATTATAACTCATTGTGAGTGAAACTATGATGAAGATGAACATGGAGTGATGCAAGCATATAGAAGAAAAGCGCTGACCTGTATTTAGGGAAACTACTCAGAGGTGGTAGCATCTGTAAGGTGATTGTGACTCATCCAGGAGGTAGGAGGGGACAGCCCACGGAGTCACATGTACAAAATTTGAAGGACTATGAGCAGAGAACTGCAAATGGATCAGTATGGCTCATAGGAGTAGCAAAGGGAGGCCGAGGTGGGCGGATTACTTGAGGTCAGGAGTTCAAGACCAGCGTGGCCAACATGGTGAAACCCCATCCCTACCAAAAATACAAAAATTAGTTGAGTGTGGTGATGTGTACCTGTAATCCCAGCTACACCGGAGGCTGAGGCAGGAGAATCACTTGAACCTGGGAGGTGGAGGTTGCAGTGAGCCGAGATCGCACCACTGCACTCCAGCCTGGGTGAAAAAGCGAGACTCTGTCTCAAAAAAAAAAAAAAAAAAAAAGAAAAAAGAAGAAGGTGAAACTGTAGGATATGCTAAGACTGGCCTTATGATAAAAGAAATAGGAAACCATTGATGAGTTTTAAGCAAGTGTGTGTTAAGATAAAATATGTACTTAAGAAAGATTATTTTGAGGGTAGTGTAGAGGGGATGAAGAAGATCAGGGAAAGGCAATTTCAAGGTCAGAGGAGGTAGAAGCTTGAACTAGTATGGTAAAAGTGGAGATGCGGTAGGACTAACATTCAGGAGGTGAAGAGAGACAACATGGTGATCAGGGGTTTTAGAAAGAGATAGATATAGGCCAGGCATGGTGGCTTATGCCTGTAATCCCAGCACTTTGGGAGGCTGAGGTGGGCAGATCATTAGGTCAAGAGATTGAGACCATCCTGGCCAAAGGCCAACATGGTGAAACCTCACCTCTATTAAAAATACAAAAAATAGCTGGCCATGGTGGTGCATACCTGTAGTCCCAGCTACTCACGAGGCTGAGGCAGGAGAATCACTTGAACCTGGGAGGTGGAGGTTGCAGTGAGCTGAGATTACACCACTGCACTCCAGCCTGGTGACAGAGTGAGACTCTGACTCAAAAACAAACAAACAAATAAGCAAAAAAAAACACACCCAAAAAAACATTCAGGAGGTGAAGAGAGACAACATGGTGATCAGGGGTTTTAGAAAGAAGTGGATATAAATGCCACTCACTTTCTTGTTTGGGAGCTGGGTAGATGGTAGACTGAAACCTCCATCAGATGGAGGCTACAAGTGGAGGAGTATTTCAGAGGAAAAGGGGTTGAAGGAAGATAATGGAGAGATATTTAGAAGACACATGGGAGAAGGTCAACTGGTAAAATGTGAAATATGAAGGGGAGAGAAATTGTGGATGCCTCAAGCATGCCCAAGGACAATGGCATCATTGACAGAGGAGGACAACCTTTTGTCAGGTGGCATCTCTTGGCCCACTGAGAGCCAGAATAATTGGGTCTTGAGCTCACATTCCTCACTTTTGGAGGTCTGAGTCTTTCCCAATATATTCAAGATTTCATGAAGCTTAAGTTCTCATGATTTGAGTCCACACATTTTCTTCTGGAATGCTGTGGGTTTTTGCACAATATTTATCCATATGTAAAACTTCCCTTCACTTATCCCTGCAAAACACACACAGACACATCTCTAAACATCATCGACTCCAGTGAAGAGCTTATGGTCTTCCACGAAAGAAAGCTTGAAAAACTACTTCCTTTACAGTCCTACACTCAAACATCCCCTTGCCCACTTCCCCCTCCCCTGACTGCCCCGATGATTTAGACTGTTTAGCTTCATATCAATGCATGGCTCCTCTCTTCACTCTATCCTTCCTTTCTCCTTTCTTTTCTCATCCTCTTTACTCCTTTTCTGGAGCCACAAATCTCTTTCCCAAACCTCTCCCTTTTGAAGGCAGACTGGTTCTTCCTTCATTTCTGAACCCTTAACGCTCACTGACATCTCAGTCCTTGTGACGTTGGAGCACGGGGTAAGAGGTGGGAGATGAGTCATCTTCTACTCTAAGTGTGTTTATCAAGAGTATTTTCTTCCAAAGATAATTGAGGTACTGGCTATAAAGTGATTCTAATCTATCTACTTTATTATGTGGCTAATATGAGGCATGGTTGATGTGGGGTCATGTTTGTAATAGAAGGTGACCTATTTTATTTTAGACGAGTTTCATTTGACATGTCTGTGGCACATTAAAATTACCCTTATGGTTATAGCTAATCTCCTCCCTCCTAGAAGATTTTTCTTATAAAGAGTAGAATTTTGTAGGTGGTTCTGTTCTTTCTTATGGTCATACCTCAACATAAGAAAGTTGACTATTGAGTATCATTATTCTTTCCCCTCACTGGCTCTTCCCATGCTGGTTTTGTATGTTCTGCAGGACGATGGTGTGCTTAGATTGTTGATGTCTCCAGTCTGGATTGAGGAACTCAACTTTCTGCTCATCTTGACAGTCTCTTCAGACCTAACTTATTATCACCTACCTATCAGTCTCATGACTTAAAAACATGAGCAATTTATTTACTTTTGTTTAATCATAAACTCTGACTCAGCATTTTTCAGTTAGTACTTTTATTTAGAACTATCCTTGCTTGAAAAGAAAACGTCATCTTTTACTCTGGAACATTGATCTTTAAAAAATGTCTAGATAGTTATTATTTTCTACAGGTGTATCAGGAGCCATTATTACTCATGCATTTGTTTTGTTTTATTAAATAATTCACACATAAAGTAATGTGCAAAGGATATGTAAGGAACACACACTTAATGCTAATATTTAAAAAAGTTTAACATTTTTACATATTTGCTTCAGGGTTTTATTTTTAAATAAATAACATATTGTAGATAAAGATTTAAGCCCCTTTTGAATCCATTCACAATCCAATTTTCATCCTTGCTTCACCAAAATTGCAACATCCTGAACCTGGCATCAGTTGTACCTGCCCCCCAGCGTGCTCTCTGTCTGTCTCCCTCACTCTCTCTCTCTCTCTCTCGCTTTCTTTCTTTCTCCCTCTTTCTCTGTTTCAGCTTTTGTATCTTTTCTTTGCTGTCTTTGGTCAACTTTTAATGCTTGTATATGGCTAATTTACAATGTTCATATAGAAAATTTTTATTAAATTCTTCTTTAATTAAAAGCAAACACACCCCATTCCAAGAAAATTTCTAAAATTCAAAACAAAACGAAACTCTAATGTTTTTTTCCAGCTTGATCTGTCAGTTTCTGTCTTTTTTTTAAAAAAAAAAAAACCTTATAAAAGAAATTTGATTTAAAAAACCTTATAAAAATTTGATTAAAAAAACCTTACAAAAGAAGTTTGATAAGCATTATTTTCTTATATTTCTACATTTGATAACTTCCATCATTTCTTTAACCCATAAACTGATAGATTCTGTTTTTTGACGCCAGAAGGTCATGGTAGAGGTTACTATTGTTGGAATGCTGTTCTTATAACTTTTAAGGTGTTGCTTGATTTCTAATTCAATTCCATTATGATTAAACAACTTGGCCTCTACAGTAATTTTTTGACATATAGTGAGTCTTCTTTTTGACATAGCATGAGAACATTTTAAATAAATATTCAATATATGGTATAAAAGTATGCATCTTCTCTGTTTGGGATATAATTCTTTAAGATCAAGGTTTTTTGATGTATTATGTAGATTTTTTTATCCTGCTTTTTCTTTTTTTTTCCTGTTTGATCTGTATCTCTGAAGGATGTTTATAAAAATATCCCAATATTATATCTCCTTGCAACTATTTTATCCTGTTCAATGTTTTTGCCCTCAATTCTATTTCCCCCCAATACTGGTATTGCTACACCAGGTAAAAATATGCCTACTGAGTCTTTTTTTTTTATTTTCAACCTGATATGGTTTGGCTCTGTTCCCTATCCGGATCTTATGACAAATTGTAATCCTCATCATCCCAGCATGTTGAGGGACAGACCTGGTGGGAGGTGATTGGATCATGGGGACGGTTTCCCCCATGCTGGTCTCATGATAGTGAATGAGTTTTCACAATATCTGATGATTTTATAAATGTTTGACAGTTCCGCCTTCACACTTGCTCCCTCTCTCCTGCCACCTAGTGAAGAAGGTACCTGCTTCCCTTTTGCCTTCTGCCATGACTGTAAGTTTCCTGAGGCCTCCTCAGCCATGTGGAACTGTGAGTCAATTAAACCTCTTTTGTTTGTAAATCACCCAGTCTCAGGTATTCTTTATAGCAGTGTGAAAATTGATTAATACACAATGTTTTCCTGATAATCTGCTTTAAGTATGCATCCAGCAGAGATCATATAGCTTTTTTAAAAGATCCAATATATAGTAGTGTCTTTTAATAGATTACTTTAACTTTATATTTATTGTGAGCATTCCTGTATTTGGATTAATTTTTTCCATCTCGTTTTGTGCTATTTAACATCATTTTTTAACTTCCTTTTAAAATTCTTTTTTGATACCTTCCTTGGATTACAAATTTTTTAACAATTTATTTTTTTCCCTTTTGCCAGTTTGGAAGCTACTAATTATATTTTATTATTTTGGTGATTTTGTTTTAATTAAAAAATAACAAATACAATGCACATACATAAAATTGTACATGACAGAAATGAATGATCACAAAATTAACATTTATGTAACTGTCATACAAGAAATAAAACATTTCCAGTATTTCAGCAGTATAGAGCATTAATGCATTTTAAAAATGCATCTTTTCCCTTCCAGTTTTAATGAAGTATAAATGACAAATAAAAATTGAATATACTTACAGTGTACAACATGATGTTGTGATATACATATACAGTGTGAAATGACTACCACAATCTAAAATAAATCTTTAAATTTTGTTTCTTATGTTATCTAAAGTTGTGCAATATCTCTATACCTTCCCAATTGAGATGAGGACATTAGCAAAGCTGACTTATCTAGCCATCAAACACTCTTTCTCATCTTCCGTGATATTGTTTTTAATTTTAATATGACTTGTTCGAAGCAAAGAAAGTCAGCTATTTTATATTCAGTAGTTATATAAATTTTGCATCTCGCTTCCCTTCTCTGTGCCTTTTTTGCTTCTTTCTAAAGTACATCCTTCAGTAGTTCTTTACTACTAATTTACAAGAAGTAAATTCTAAACCTCACGTCTGAAAATGTCTTTATTTCATTTTCATTGGAATGATCCTCTATCAAGTTACAAAATTCTAATTTAAAAATTGTCTTCCCTCAGCTCTTTGAAATGTTTCTCTGTTGCTTTCAATTATTTATTGTTACTACTCTTAAATCTACTCACAATATAATTGTCATTGCTTTGAAGGGAATGTGGCTTTTCTGTTTGATAATTTTCAAAACATTTCTGTTTATTTCACTGAAATGTGTCCTCCTGTTTTTATTATGGGACCTCACCCTTCCCTTAGCTGTGTTTCATGCCCCTAGGTTAGGGACCTGGGACCCAATCATTTGGGAATAGATCTCCCATTTTCTGAACTGGAGTGGGAGGGGATATTGCTTAGACTTATAACCTGGAGTATGGGACTCAGGATCTGGTTGTTCCTAATGCAGACTTTCAACCAATCCTTCTGTGTTTGGAAATTTTCTGTAAGTCTCACATTCAGAGCTACCTGGTGCACCCAATTCCTGACCTTTTTCTCATGTAAATTGGCTTGCTTCCTTTTGGCACATAAGTTTGAGGGATCTCTGAACTGCTAAATCACATACCGGTAGACCATCTGCTTTCAATCTCTCAATATTTAGATATTTCTTTTCTGTTATCATCCTCCTTTGCTATTTTCTTTGTGTCTGAAGATTTATAAATATTTCTAAAATTCCTTACAGTAATTTTGGAGGGGGTTTCTTGGAGGTATAATGAATGAGTGCCTATATTCAATCTTGTACGTTTAAACAAAATTTTTTTTCCATTAAGCTTTTATAGACATTGGAAATTCTATTAACAGAAGATAGGGTCCTTCATTTCATAATTAGAAATATCCCAGGGAGACATAACACATTAACTTATAATTATAAATGGCTGTCTGCTTTCCTCTTTATAATTGACCCCCAATTCAGAATTAATTGCTTCCATATCTCGGTTTTATCTCCTTCACATATTTATGGTTTTGGTTGGCAGGCCTCAATAACTAGACAGTAGACTTCTTGGGATTATATCTTAGTACCATGACAGGTACTAAATACACATTTGAGTGCCTGGTACAGAGGTTGCACCATACATGCTTCTTCAATAAAACTGAGTGATTTAGGATCAGAATTAACACAAAAATTTTCATCTATGAAAAGAGTGTTTCTCACCCATTGGCAAGAAATTTGAACCAGATGTTCACTATGTTACCATATTTTTCTCCCAGATTTGTCACATGATTTGATTGATTACTGGGTTTAGAAAATGACATTGTGAGTAGATGGAAACCCAGTAATAATGGAATGACGATATTACTTGGTATGTATGTAATACTTTTATTGTTTAAGATATTTCTATACCCATAATTTTTAAAAATCTTCATACATCCCTGCAATTTTGGAGAATTGCAAGGCCTATTTACAAGATACTGGTGAGAATAATCATCATCAATTTAGGAAAACAAAAGGAAATTCCCATATTTAACGTTTTATGTAAAACTATGAGCAGTGAAGGTAGGAAACTAGAAGAAGGGCTTCTTAAAGGGATTTTAAAAAGTATGGATCACTTGCCAATTGCCAAAGTACAGGCCTGAGTTTTCCTTTCCGTACTACTCTTCTCCTAAGGAATATGACCATGAGGCAGTTGGCACATACCTGCTTTTTGAAGAGAAATAGAAAAGGGGACTTGGTGCAACATGTATCTATCTACAGAAATGGCCTGTGTGCTAGACCACCTGCCCATGAAGAGTGGCACAGATACACTTCTTTACCCAATTCCACATTCTGACCAGAAATGGACTACAGCTCTGAGCTTATCCTCTCTAATATTTTAAATGGAGGGAGTAGAGGGACCTCTCCTTATGCAGAGAAACAAAGTTCCTATTTAGTAAAAATATTATAGTTAGACACAATTATAACCACAAAGATACTTGACAACCAACAGTTATCAGCAAAGGGAATAATGATAATTTTTGCCTGGCATAGAAAAACGTGCTATCGTTAATTCTGAGAATTGTCTAATCTCTCCTCAAGAAGTGGGAGGCCTGGGGATTCTGGCTAGGCTGGGATTCCAGGAGAAAAGAATAATATGGGTTTGAGAAGGGTTGGGGTCTGTGGCTATGCAATTTTGAACAAAGTGTAAAGGAACCAGGAAAGCTGGGCTTAGACAAAGAAATATTTTAGAAGTTGAGGAAGAGTTTCCAAAGCAAGAATCAAATCTGTGGAAAGGATTACCACAAAGAGATTGCCTGGTAGGAGCTTTAAAGTGTGCTGATTCAGTGTGAAAGGAGGATTGTACATTGAATTGAAGTTATTTATTGCAGAATATCAAACAGGTAATGCATCCTCTACTAATTGGTATTACAGTTCAATTCTGGACTGGTCCCATAGAATGAGGTTTTAAGCATGGATTCAGCTAGTAGGAGGTATGCATTTTAAATGCATTAAAGGAAACTAAAGTTGTAAATTGTAAATAAATCATTATGCCATCTTAAACTGCCAACAAGGTAAGTGAAAGTACTGACCTGGTTAGCAGTCAGTAGACAACAGTTTCAAGTGAGCAGCAGAAACATTCTATTGTTATATAAATGGAGGGAGCAGGGAATTGTTGTTCTTCCTTCTTCAGAGAGATCAAATTAACTAACATCACATCATAACATCAGGGAAGTCACCTATGAATACCTAGCAGCTTTACAGGTGTGACTCCCTTGGTTACTGAAAGAGCTTGTCAGTTGCCAATCTGGGCTATTTTTATGTTGTGTTAAAGCTAAAGAATTCCTGGGTTTGTGGTCATGCTGATTTGCCAGACAAAATGGACAACTGAACTGAAGAAAATGGTGCTGTTTCCTTCTTCTAAAGAATAGACAGATACCTGTCCATCACAGAGGTGGGACTTGAGAGCTTTATGAGGCTGGCTGTTGGAGTCAGCCCTGGAAATCCCTTTTATGATGCATAGGTTTGTGGAGGGAGTCTTTATGTGTGTCTCATGGCTTCTTGATAATCATTAGGTTTTAGAGAACTTGCTAATAAATTGCGGTTGTCTTCTAAAAATGAAAGTTGCAGATTCACACAAGGAACTGGAAAGTTAAGAATAGGTTATCCCAAGTTCTAGTATAGAAATAGGTAGCCATATGCTGAAAGAGTAAAACTTTGGTAATTAAGGAGCTAATGAATGGACTATTTGGAATATGAAATGTATTTTTCATAATGTTTGCAATTACATTTTAAAAATCAGGATATAATTCATATACCATGCTATTCAGTTATTTCAAGTGGGTAAAGTGGTTTTTAACATATTTACAAAGTGGTACAAGCACTATCTCATTCTAGTACATTTTCATCTCCCCAAAAGAAAGCTGTTAGCCATCCTTCCCTGTTTTCCTCTCCTCTCAGTTCCCAGCAATCACTAATATGCTTCCCATGTCTATGGATTTTTCTATTCTGGATGTTTCATATAAATGATATGATATAATGTATAGCCTTTTATGTCTGCCTTCTTTCACTCAGCACAAGGTTTTCAAGGTTTCATCTATGTTGTTGAATGCATCACTATTTTGTTTCTTTCTATGGCTCAATAATATTTCATTGTATGGGGATACCACATTTGTTATTCATCATCAGTTGATGGACATTTGGCTTGTTTCCTCTTTCTGACTGATAGGAGTAATGCTGCTATAAACATCCATGTGCAAGATTTTATGTGGACATATATTTTTAGTTCTCTTGGATATATATCCAGGAGTAGAATTTTCGGATCATATGGTGCTGGGTCATATGGGGACTTTATGTTTGACACTTTAAGGAACTACAAACCTACTTCAAAGTGGCTGAACCACTTTGGTATATATTTCACCAGCAATATATACGAGTTTCAGTTGATCCGCATTCCCTCCAACACTTGTCATTTTCTATATTTTAGCCATCGGAGTGGGCTAAAATTTTGATTTTCATTTACCTAATGACTAATGATGTTGAACATCTTGTAATGGGCTTATTGGTGATTTGTATATCCTCTTTGGAGAAACGTCTATTCAAATATTTTACCTAGCCTTTGATTGGGTTGTTTGTATTACTGAATATAAGAAAATATTTTCTCCCATTCTGTGGGGTGTCTTTTTCACTTTCTTGATAGTGTCCTGTGATACCCAATAGTTTTTACTTTTGAGGAAATTCAGTTTATCTATGTTTTTAATTGATTTTGCTTTTGATGTTATATCTAAGAAACCATACCCTAACCCAGGGTCACAAAGATTTATTGTCATGTTTCTTCTAGGGGTTTTATAATTTTACCTCTTACATTTAGATCTATAATTGTTTTGGGGTTAATTTTCATGTGTTACTTGAGGTGAAGGTCCAAATGTACTGGTTTATGTGTGGATATTCTGTTCTCCTAGCACCATTTGTTGAAAAGGCTATTTTTTCCTCATTAAATTGTCTTGGCATCCTTGTAGAAAATGATTTGATCAATAATATATGGGTTTATTTCTGAACTCTCACTTCTGTTTCCATTGATCTATGTCTATCTTTATTACAGTATCATACTGCTCTGATAATTGTAACTTTGATTTTGAAATTTGGAAGTGTGAGTCCTCCAGATTCATTCTCTTTCAATACTGCTTTGTGTATTCCTTGTTCTTTTCATTTCCATGTGAATTTTAAGCTTAGCTTGTCAAATTTTGAAAATAAAAAAAACCCAGATGGACTTATGATAGAGATTGTGTTGAAGCTGTAGATCAATCTGGGAAGTAGTGCCATTTTAATAATATCAAGGCTTCAAGTTCATGCATACAGGATATCTTCCATTTGTTGAAGTGCTCTTTAATATCTTTCAATAATGTTTTGTCTTTTGTGGTGTAAAAGCCTTACACCTCTTTGGTTAAATTTATTCCTAAGTATTTTATTCTTTTTAATGCTATTGTAAGTAAACTTGGCTTTTAAATTTTATTTTTAGATTGTTCATTGCTGATGTATGTAAATAAATTGATATTTGTGCATTAATCTTAATTCTGGAATCTTGCTGAACTAGTTTATTACCTCTAATTTTTTGTAGATTAATTAGGATTTTCTATATACAAGATTGTATCATTTGCCAATAAAGATAGTATTACTTTTTCCTTTCCTATCCGGATGCTTTTAATTTCATTTTCTTGTGTAATTTCTCTGGCTAGGATCCACAGTACAATGTTGAATAGATGTGGTAAAAGCAGACAACCTTGGCTCATTCCAAATCGTGGCAGGAAAATTTTCAGTCTTTTATCATTAAGTAAAATAACAGCTGTGGGTTTATCAGGTTGAAGAAGTTCCCTTCTTAGTTTTTTTTTTTTAACATGTTTTTATTATGAACATATGCTGGATTTTAAAAAATGTTTTTTCAGTAGCTCTTGAGATGATTGTGTTTGTCTTTTATTCTGTTAACATAGTGTATTACATTGATGGATTTACATACATTGAACAAACCTTCCAATCCTGAGATGAATCCCATTTGTTTGTGAACAACATATATAATCTTTTTTATAAGTTGTTAGATTTGATTTGCTAGTATTTTCTTGAGCATTTTGGGCTTATATTTATCAGGGACACTGTTCTGTAGCTTTTTTTCCCATGATGTCTTTGGTTTTGCTATCAGGCTAATATTGGACTCATAGAATGAGTTGGAAATTGTTTCCTTCTTATGTATGTTTTGGAAAGTTTTGTGAAAGATTGGTTTTAATTCTTCCTTAAAGGTTTGGTAGAATTCACCAGTGAGGCCATGCAGAATTCACCAGTGAAGTCATATACTTGGTCTTCAGCTTTGATTTGTGAGAGGTTTGTTGATTAATAATTCAATCTTTTATTTATTATAGGTCTATTTCAATTTAAGATTTTTTATTTCTTCTTCAGTCAGGTATGGTAAATTGTGTCTTTCTAACTTTTTGTCCATTTCTTCTAGGTTTTCTTGTTTGTTGGCATGCGATTATTCATAGTATTTCTTTACAGCCTCTGTAAGGTCAATAGTAATGTTCCCTCTGTCATTTCTCCTTTTAATAATTTACATCTTTTCTTCCTTTTTTTCCTTGTCAGTTTGACAAAAAGGTTTATCAGTTTTCAAAGAACCACCTTTTAGTTCATTGACTTTTCTATTGTTTTTCTATTCTGTATTTTATGTATTCTCTTCTAATCTTAATAATTGTTTCTTTTCTTCTGCTTGCTTCAGGTTTTCCTCTTCTTTTCTAGTTTCTTAATATAAAAGGCTAGATTATTGATTTGTGATCATTTTTTTTAATAATTAATCTCTTTTTAATATAGGCATTTACAAATATGTATTTTTTTCTGCTTTTGCTTTATCCTATAAGGTTTGGTATGCTGTGTTTTCATTTCTATTAATTTCAAAGTATTTTCTAATTTCTATTGTAATTTCTTCTTTGTATCATTCATTATTTAGGAGTGCATTGTTTAATTTCCATGTGTTTATAAATTTCCCAAACTTCCCTCTGCTATTGATATCTAATTTAATTTGGTCTTGGTCAAATAATATATTTGTATGATTTAAACCATTTAAATTTATTAAAACTTGTTTTATGGCCGACCATGTGATCTACTCTAAAGAATGTGTGCACTTGAGAAAAATGTGCTTTCTGTTTTTGTTGGACCAAGTGTTCTATAGATGTCTGTTAATCTACTTGTTTCATATTATTATGCAAATCTTATGTTTCCTTTTTGATTCTGTGTCTAGTTGTTCTATCCATTACTGAAAGTGGGGAACTGAAGTCTCCAACAATTTTTGGTGAATTGTCTATTTACTTCATTTCTTTTAGTTATTCCTTCATGTATTATGGTGCTTTATTAGTTGTGCACATATTTACAATTGCTATAGCTTCTTGATGAATTAACCCTTTGTCATTATTTAATGTCCTTCTTTGTCTCTTGTAACTGTGAGTTAAAGTACATTATGTCTGATAGTCCTGTAGCCACTCTGTCTTTCTTTTGGTTACTGTTTGCATGGTGTTTTCTTTTCCTTTTTTTAACCCACTGTGTCTTTGAATTCACAGTATATGTCTTATAGCCAGCTTGTAGTTGGAACACTTTAAAAAAATCCATTCTAATCTCAGTCTTTAGATTGAATTGTTTAATCCATTTACATTTAATATAATTACTGATTTTAAAAAACATTTTATGATGTCATTTTGCTGTTTTCCGTATTTCTATGTGTTTTTTGTTGTTGTTTTTCCATTCCTCTCATTTCTTTTGAGTTAATAAATATTCAAGGTACTATTTAAATTTGTTTTCATTAGTTTTATAGTATTTTTTGAATTCTTTTATAACTGCCTTGGGGATTTATAATATTGATATATAACAATCTAGTCAGATTAAAACAAACTTAATTGCAATAGTATACAAAATATGCTATTATATAGCTTCATTTCCTTCCCTTTTCTTTGTGTTATTATCATATAAAATACATCTTCATATATTGTAGGCACATCAGCACAGTTTATAATTACAGGTTATGCCATTGTCTTTTAAATCAGGGAAGAAATGTTATAATTAAAAATATACTTACAATGCCTTTTATATTTACATATGTATAACTTTATCAGTGATTTTTTAAATGTGGATTCTTGTTACTGTCTAGTGTCTTTTCATTTAAGCCTGAAGCCTTCCCTTTAGTGTGTCTTGTACGGCAGATTTCATAGCAATAAATTCTCTTATTATTTTCTTCATTAGGAAACAAATTAATTTCTCCATTAAAAAATAGTTTTGCTAAGTATAGAATTCTTGATGTTCAGTGTTTTTGTGTTAGCACTTTGAGTATATCATCTTACTGACTCTGGTCTCCACAGTTTCTGAAAAAAAAAATTAGTTATTAATTTCATTGTAGATCTCTTGTATAGCATTAGTCAATTCTCTCTTGTTGTTTTCAAAATTCTCTTTGTCTTTTGATATTTTGGTTATTACATGTCTAGGCGTGGACCCTGAGTTTATCTTTCTTGGAGTTTGATGAGATTTTTGGATGTGTAGATTAGATTAATATTTTTCACTAAGTTTAGGAAGTTTTCAGCCATTTTTTTTTTTTACCTATTTGTTCATTCTGTCTCTTTGTCTCTCTATTGCTTCCCCTTTTATTTTGGGACTCCTATTAGACATATATTGGTATGCTTGATGGTGTCCCAGTGGTATCTTAGACTCTGTTAATTTTTTATATCCTTTCTTCTCTCTATTCTTGAAAGTGGATAATCCCATTGATCCCCTTCCAGTCACTGAATACTTTTTCTGTCTGTGCAAAACTTCTATTGAGGATCTGTAGTGATTTTTAAATTTCAGGTATTGTACTTTTGAATTCCAGAAATTATATTTGATTATTTTGTATAATTTTTGTTTTTTAATGATAGTTTCTATTTGCTGAGACATCATTCTCACACTTTCTTTTAGTTCTTCAGACCTGTTTTTCTCTCTCTTTTTAGTTCCTTAAACATATGCATAATAGCTTATTTAAATCTTAGACAGTAAGTTCAGTATCTGGGCTTCCACAAGGATAGTTTCTATTAGCTGTTATATTTTCTGTGTATGGCCTATACTTTCTTGTTTTTTTTAATATCCCATAAATTTTTTGCTGAAAAGTAGAAATTTTAAATACATAATGTTGCAATTCTGGAAATCAGATTCTTCCCCAAACCCAGGATTTGTTGTTGCTTGTTTAGTGACTTCTTGAAGTAATCTTTAAAGTCTATGTTCTTATCATGTGCAGCCATTGAAGTCTTTGCTTGGCTAGCTTAGTGGTCTTCTAATGATTAGACAGAATTTCTTAGTGTTCTGTAACTAATAAGTCTCATAGCATTTGCTAGGGAACCTACTGTTGATGTCTGGGCATGCCTTCAACACTCAGTCGACAGTTTACATCTCTTCTTTAATCTTCACTTTCTGCTTGTTCAGAGCTCCAAGGTTTGTCACGATTGAGAGCTCAGGGCCTTTTTAGGTCTTTCCTGAGCACGCGCATAGCCGCGAGTGTACACATAATCCTACGCATGCAGGTATCTAGAAATATTTTAGAGTTTTCAAAATCTCCCTGTGGACATTTTCCCCCCACCTTTTAGTTTTAAGTTCGGTGGTTTGCCCATTGGCTGCCCAACTGTTTTCTACTGTCTTGGAGACCCATGATGTTTAGCAATTGCCTCTAATTTTTTTCAACAAATGCCCATGGGAAAAAGTCTGTTTCCATTCAGGAAGATTTGAGTCATGTCAAATAAGGACCAGCGCTGCTGATTCCTTTTGCCTGTGAACAGAGCCAACACTCATCCAATAGCTTTTCAACAAAACAGCCTTAATTGAAGAGTCTTGACACAATTTGCAAGACATCACTAATTGGATTCCACTTGCCATCTGCTGCACTATACCTGACAGAGCCCAGTAAAATATAAATTCAGAACCGATGACAGAGTGAAAGGAGAAAACAACCCCTTCCTGATAATTGTGGTTACCCAATCTGGAGCCTTAGAGGGAGGGGAGAGGTAGCATCTAGAGTCTTGTTCTAAAAGGATTGGCACTGAATAAATAAATGTGTACATTTTATTTCCTCAAGATTTATTTGAGATTTTCTCACCTTTAAGGGAGAGCAACAAAGAAGGAAAGCAGGTATCATCTCATGTAGGATAATTTTTCTTAAGGAATATTATTTTGAGAATTATTTTCTTTTATAAATTTATATAAAAGTCATATTGACTATGTTTAGCTTGAAGTGTATATTTTAGTTTAAAATACCCAGTGAACTGAAGATAACATTTTTCTGATCCATGAGACCTAACTATAAAGATGTTTTGATTTCTCATTTTGTAAAAATGACTCCCTAAATAAAAAGATGCAGCCAAGCTACTAATGATAAAGCCCTCTGATTTTCTTCTTGGATCTTAGTGGAAATAAATTAAAGTAAAATAACTTTAAAATGTTAATGCAATATATTTGAAGGTGCTAGACCACTGAAAAGAATCAAGCTTACTTATCAGTAAGAAAGATGAAGATCTAATCATTCCATGGAAGATCCATTAATACCATATCTGTACTAAAACTGCAACCATTCTAAAAGGAAAATATACTCAGACCATAAAAATACGTTTCCCAGAAACTAGAGACAGGAGAATTCATCCATTCATTCTTTATCGATAAGATGATTTCTATGTGTCACAAATTGTTTTTTGGGGCTGAGGATACAGTAGTTGAACAAAATAGGTAAGGCTCATGTTATCATTGAGCTTATACTCTAGTGGGGAAGAGAGAACATGAACCAAACTAGGGTAGATATGTAATACAATGATGGATAGTGTTAAGTGTAGTGAAGAAAATAATATAGGTTGGAAAATAGAGGGTAATGAGCAGGTGGAAGGTAGGAAGAAGATCCTCTATGATGAGATGACATTTGAACAGAAACTTGAGAGAATAAACCATGGATATTTGGGGAAAGAGACTGCCAGGTAGAATGAAAGCAGTTAAGAAACACTTGACATGGTCCAGGTAAAAGAAGATAGTGGCTTAGGCAGGGTGGTAGTGTTGAAAGTGGTGAGTTATACTTGGTTTCTGTATATATTAAATATTTTGAAGGCAGGGTCTGTAAGATTTGCTGTTAAACAGGATTAGGGGTATGTGATAAGGATGCCTCAAAGATGACTATAAGGTATTTGACTTGAGCAACCGGTGATTAGGGGAGCCATTTAATGACAATAAAGAGAGGGTAGTTGGTGCTCCTTCCGTCTTTGTTTAGGAAGCCTAAACATGATTTGCCTTTTTTTTTTTTTTTTTTTTTTTTGAGATGGAGTCTCACTCAGTTGCTAGGCTGGAGTGCAGTGGCACGTGCCACCATGCCCAGCTAATTTTTTTTTGTATTTTTAGCAGAGACGGGGTTTCACCATGTTGACCAGGATAATCTCAATCTCTTGACCTCGTGATCCGCCTGCCTTGGCCTCCCAAAGTGCTGGGATTACAGGCCTGAGCCACTGTGGCCGGCCTGTGATTTGCTTTTTAATTTCCCGGAACCACTTGTGTGTGTGATTCAGCTCAACAATACCAACAGGTTGTGGAAGATCTGGATAGAATTCAAACCAACACAAAAGCTTTTCTGCAACAAAATAGTACCAAGTGTGTTAAGAGAGAGAGGGGAAAAATAATGAGAAAAAAGAAGGGATTAGAAAAAGATTGTGCTTCAGGTAAAGAAATTTCCAGACTTTTTCCAGGAAATCTATTTTTCATTGGCTAAAGACCTGGGATCAAATTCGTGCTTGAAATATGTGACTATGAACAGTTACATAAACCTTGTGAATTGCAGTTTCTTCAAATATAAAACAGGATTTTTTTGAGGATTAAATGATAAATATAGCTTTTTCTCCTCTTATTTTTATTTTATTCTTATGATTTACTGAAAGTCTCAGAAAAGCCCTATATTGATGATCCAATTAGTCTCTAAGATTATATATTACAAGTAGTAACTGAGATCCATTAAATGTAGGACATGATGATGAGTATTGAAGCAGATTCAATAAACATACAAGATGCAGCACTATCCTCAAATGATTTATAGTCTAAATCTGTAGTTAAGTGAAATCTCAGGACAGTATTGATGGTGATGCAAATGTGAATGCTAAAAAGAACTGCTTTTAAAAAATGCAAACATTTGTTCATCACTGATTATGTACGAAGCATTTTGCTAAGTGCCTTAAGTGTGTTATGACACTTAAGCCTAAGAAACAAACAATCAAAAATCCTGTTGAGTTAAATACTGGTATCAACCTTAGGTAGAAATCAAAAGACAGGCGTGTTCATCATCTGATATTGAAGAGTCTAAAATTTAACAAAATTAAATAACTTGGTCAAATTTATACAGCAAGTGAGAGATCCAGACTTGAATGCACACAGCCAGAATCCGGTGACACACACATACACTTTTCACCATTTTTGTTATCTCAAGGAATTTTAGAGGTTGGAGAAATTGCTATAGATTGTAGTCAAAGGAAGTCTCATGAAAGGGGCAAGGCTTGATAAGTTTCCTGAAAGACAGGTAGAATAAGAAAGAGATGGAGAAGAAAAAGATTGGGTCTGCACTCATGGCTTCATCAGCAGGTGAGAGGATTTGAGAGTTGGGAGAGCACAGAGTGGCCTGGGAACAATAAGGAAATATGGTTTGCTTGGACCACTAGGTTTGTATTGGGTAGTAATAGAGGATTGAGTTGGACTGGTGAGATGAGACCAGTTTGTAGAAAATCTTGAATGTCAGCCAAAGTAGTTTACACATTCTTTTTTAGGTAACAGGAGCCAGTGAAAGAATTTGAATATACATTTGGAATATACATATGTCAAATTGGAGGAGAAACATTATGATAGATTGGAGATGAGAAAAACATTGAGGAGGCAATTGCTGCAATTTATATAGGATATAATAAATCTTAGACAATTTTTCTCCTTATGAATTTGGATTTCAAAAGATACAACCTTATAACCTACCTCCCCTCTCTTTCTCTTCCCTTATGTATGTCACTGACACTTTGTCTTTTCTTTTGCATGCCTTTACCTAGAATTAGCATTTTCAAAGGAGAAAGTCACCTTGGATAGAGATCCTGTGTTCTAATTTTCTGCTTTAAAAACAACAACAACAAAACAAATAAAACAACATCTCTGAGCCAACCAAAACTACGGAGCTTGCTTAGGATTACATTGTAGCAAGTGTCAAAACCAAGGCTAAAGCTCATTTTTTTTTTTTTTTTTTTTTCTGATTTCTTCTTCGGCACTGAGTGCTATGCATTTTCTCCTACCAGGAAATCAAGGAAAAGGAACTCCAGAATTCTAAGATGACTCTTGCCATTCTTTTACCTAGGATGGTATTGGCAGTCAGCATTGCTTTCAGGGAATGGGATAAATGTTTTCTAGCTACTTAAAGACCCAATCAGCAGAAATTATTTTTCTGTACCTGTGTTCCTTGTCCTAAGAGACTAATCAGGATTTTATTATATATCCAGAGTTAAACACATTGACATCCTCTAAAGAAAGCATAAGAATCACCTTCTTTTCTACATCTACTAGTTAGCAGGAAAGAGAAGAGTTGTTACTCTCTAGAGACACATTTTGGCTTGATCAACTCCTCAGGGGGATTCCTTTCTGGTCTGTAAAGAAAACTTACCTGAATATGAAGAAGGCTCTTAGGCATAGAAAAAAGGAGCAAGTAAAACCCGATGCATTCTTTCCACCTAGGAAAATAAATATGGGGTCTTATGGTTCATTACAGGACTCTAATTTCTGAGCTTCTTTGAGAAAACTCAGCTCTAAATTTCTTTGTCATCTTTTTTTCAGTAGGGATAGGAGACTAGAAGTTCTGTTGCAACTTTATACAAAACAATGTGTATTTTTCTTAATGTTAATGATTTTGAACATTACATGGTATTTTTCTATTAAAGGTTTCTCTCCAACAAGGAACATACAGTGACTTTTAATACAAAGCAGACTGCAGCAGCCTAGAGGAAGCCCGAGCTGAGATGGAGATGATCAGGAACAATCAGTATTTCATAATTAAATCTGTTGAATTCACAGTAAAAAAAGAAAGCTGCAGTTTTAGTTTAGAGATTGACTGTCCAGAGAAAAAATATTCTGACAGCAGTAGAATGGGGAGTTGACTTTCATTTATTCCTCAGATAAAGGTGAATTCATTGTCTGTTACCTTCTGACCACCGTGATATGTTGGTGCTGAGAAATTGTCAGAACGAGAGAGACATGATATCAGCTTGGAGCTGGCACTTGATAATAATCCCCAGAATGTAAATTCCTGGAAGGACTTATTCACTGCTGTAATCCTCAGAATAAGAATAGTATCTGACACATAGTAGGTGTTCTAGTTGAACAACAAATGTGTGGTGAATTAGTGAATAAAATGTTTTTTATATGACATTTTTGTCTTTTGAATATAATTTTGTACCTGATACAAACTTGTCAAATGGGAAGAGAAATATTAATTTTACATAGAAGAAAACCACAAAAATGTCAAAAGATTTCTAAGCCTTATGGTCAGGTGACAGCATTGGCCTCACATCCCATCCATTTTTAAAATATTAAGCAGTGAAATCCTTTCTTCAAACAAAATTGGACTCCAGAGTTCAACAGGCAAATCAGATAGAAGCTGAGACACATTGGTTCATATAGGTGTGGGAAGCAGACACCTTTCATTTCTGTAGGCTTCTTCCCCATCACCTTTCATCCATTGCAAACACTGGATAAATCATGCTAATTAGATGGTTAAGACATTTGTGCATCTTATAAGTAACTGTCTTCTCTGTTACATAGTTTACTCTTTATTCAGAGGCTACTCTAGCTGTGTGACCTTAGGCAGGTTACTTAACATCTGTAAATCTCAACTTTCTCATGTGCAAAATGGAAATTATAATTATAAATGCCTCTAGGGTTGTTGTGAAGATCAATGAGGAGAATACATATAGCAGTTAATAAAAAGCACGGTACAAAATAAGTGCTCAATGAATGTGAACTATAATGGTGGTGATGATGATGATGATTGAGATAATGGTGATTTGAAGAAGAGTTTTTGATACTCACCTGGTCTAAAACAAAAGGATGAAGTAGGGCTCATTTATTTTTCCCATGTGATAGGAGCTTTCAATATTAAATGAAATATATAATTATCCATTTCATTTTACATCACAGACATGACAACCAAGATATAAATAAATGTAGAGAATAATGTGTTCTTGCTTTTGTGGTGTCAGAAAGCATTTATTTTGCTTTTTAGGTTTAACAAAAAGGTTTTGAGCACAGTTTAGGACATTAAAATATACAATTAAATGCCATTTTAATTCATGTGAAGATACGTTTATGAAATAATATCTGTGTTCCAGCTACTCTTTCAGGCTCTGGGGACACAGAGGTACACAAAACACTATCTTGTCTTTAAAGTGCTGAATGTCTGGTGGAAGAAACCATTATAGTAAGGTAAAATCAAGTCTGTGGCAGAGGTGTCCTCAAATTACTTTTGCAAAAATTGAAAATGTCCATATCTTTCTGCTCATTTTGTTTATCTGGGTTTTTTCTAATATATTTCTAAGGACAAGGCTTATGGGGAATGATATTTCCTAGGTTCTTGACTATTAATAATAATTTGTCTATACCTGTATATTTGAAAAATCAGTTTTTCTGGGTATCAAATCATTGTCTCGCATTTTCTTTCTTTAAATATTTTTATTTAATTCTTTGAATATCTCTGTCCAATTTTCTTTTGAATCATTGTCCTCAAAAAGGGGTAATCTAATTTTTTGCTTGGTAAGTCATATCCTGTTATTACCTAGATTTCCAATGTGTTTCTTTTTCTTTAAAATCCATTAATATCGCTAGATTATCTCTTGGTATTGGTTGAAGTCTTAGTATTTCTTTTGATCCTTGGCTTTTTCTTTTTCAGAAACTACTATTATTCATATGTTAGATGTTCTTTGCCTATCTTCAATATTTGTCACTTTGCCTTGAATCCTTGTTATCTTTTTCTACCCTTGTACAGAATTAAAACAAAGTTTTTAATTTTACATTTTTCTCTAAAGGCATTATTTGTCTTATTTATTCATGTTTGTGTTCTTTCTACACTAGGTTTTATTTACAAAATGATATTTTCTTTTTTTAACCATTTATTATCACCTAATTTTTGAGTTTTTCTAATTCTTATTTTTTTATAAATTATAGATTTTTTTCCTTTTTTCAAGTTATAACTTTTAAAACTCTTTTAAGTATTTATTTTGAAATAATTTGTATCTGTCAGTTATAATAATAGTATAAAAATATTCCTGTATATCTTTCACCCAGCTTACCTAAATGCTAACATTTTACATATCTGTAAGATAATGATCAAAACCAGGAAACTAACATTAATATACTAGTATTAATTACTCTACATACATTATTCAGATTTCACCAATCATTCCAATAATGTTGTTTTTCCAGGATCATATATTGCATTTAGTAGTTGTGTCTTCTCAATCTCCTCTAATCTAAAATAGTTTCTCAGGTTTTTTTTCTGTTTATCTTGACTTTTTTGAAGAGTACTGGTGAGTTATTTATAGAATATCCCTTGAATTGGGTTTGTCTGATGTTTCCTCGTTATTAAATAGTGGCTTTGTATTTCTGGCAAGGTTGTCACACAGGTGATGTTGTACCCTTCTCAGTTGTATCATATCAGGGGCATGTGATGTTCACATGCCTCACAAATGGTGATGTTAACTTTGATCATTTGAATAAAGTGGTATCTTCCAGACTTCTCCATCATAAAGTTACTATTATTCCCTTTGGGATTAGTAAGTGTCTTGTGGGGAGATACTCTGATGTGAATCTTCTGTTGCTCATTATACTTTTACCCACTAACTTTAGCTACATTGCTGATTGTTGCTTGTATCAATTATTACTGTGATGTTTGTCAAATGATAAGTTTTTTAAGTTTTTCTCTAAATTTATAAATCTACTTCTCTATGTACTAATTGGAATTCTACTAAAATTAAGACCTATTCCTTCTTCCCTACTTATTTATTTAAATCACTATGAATTTATGAATATTTAATTTATTTTATGGGTTATAACATAGTACTATTGTTTGTGGTCAAATCTTACTGTATTTTGCCATTGTGGTTCCCTTAGAATTGATCTCTGTGTCATTTCAACATGTCCCCCTTATTTAAAAATACTTCCTTAGTTTTTGGCACCATTATATATTCTGTTCTAGACTGATATTCTTTTCTTCTGCCCCACCTCTGAAACCAGGCATTTCTTCAAGCAGCCCTGGTTTCTTTTATTCAATGATGGTATTTAGAAACTGATATCTGGGAACTAAATATGTTTCTTGCTTGTTAATATTTCTTGGTTCTTCTAGCAGACAGAGCTAGGAAATAGACGTATGAATACACACACACACACACACACACACACACACACACACCTATTTCTTTATCTATCTATCTGTAAATTTAAAATCATGAGTTCATGCCGATACCTCTGATTTCAATACAACATCACAGAGTTGATTCCTTATTTGTAATTCCTTTCTGTAACAGTGAGAAACCTGGTTGTTGTTATTCATAATTGATTTACTCATTTATTCAATCCTAGAATACACATAAAGTAGTTTTAGAATTGCCAGCTCAGAATTGCTTACTGCTATGAAAAACAAATTTGTGTATTGTTCTTTTTGTCCTTAGCTTTACCATTTATAGCCAAAATTTTATTTTCTAAAGTTACTCAGTTCAGTTCTTTTCTTCTTACTTCCTTTAGTGTTAGTCACTTGTGACAGAGTTTATTTATAAATGTTTGTAAGCCATTTGGGTTTTCTCCATGGCTCTTGTGTTTGATTATATTTATTTATTTATTGATATGAATATGTGAAATGTTAACTTGGTTCTAAAAGTTGAAATTAGACAAAAACGTATGCTCAGGGAAATGTCACTGGCCCCTGAGTCTTCTTACCCCATTCCCAGTTACCCATTCTCTGTTATACCCCATGTCCACCAGCCTTCATTAGGCAATCAATCTTGTTAGTTTCTGATTTATCTTTCTTGTATTTTTTTGCACAAAGGAATAAATACATGTTTATTGTTCATCTCCTTCATTCTTAGCTATACTATTTTATCTCTTAACTGTATATTTTTATTTTTAAAAGTTATATTTCATTTAACTTTATCATTTAACTCCACATCCTAAAAATTACCACTCCATATCAGCTCATTGGGATTTTCCTCTTTTTTTACATAGTTGCATAATACTTCATTTTGTGACTGCACCAAATTATTCAACTACTCTCCTTTATGGAAATTTACTTTTGTATGCTAATATTGTATCCTTCTACTTTACTGAATTCCTTTACTGTTTGAGTTAATAGTTGGTTTTCTAGGTATGCTGCAATGTTATCTGCAAATACACATGGTTTCACATCTTCTTTACTGATTTGCATGCTTCTGAATGATGCCTCTTGTCTAGGTTCATTGGGTAATACTTCTAATTATACATTGAAGAGTTGTGGAGAGAGTGATCCTCATTACCTCGTGCCTGCTCTTAGTGGAAATTCCTCTGGAGTTTCTCCATTAAATAAAATTCTTCCTTTAAGACTTTTAGAATTCCTGGCTTTAGGAATGTGCCCTTGTGTGCCTATATGTGTGTATATACACACATACACGCACAGTATCTATTAATTCTTATTTTCTTGATTGTCTTTATCAGGAGTGGGTGTGGAATTTTTCAAAGGTTTCTATTTGCTTTAATTATTATAAAAATAATAATTAGTTCTTGATTTTTAAACATTGTCTTTTATTCCTATTCTAACAATTTTTTTGTGAGAATTAAAAAGAATTTAAAATTTTGGATTTTAAATAAATGACCCTTAGTTGTATCTACTAAATAATCTTATGTTGTTCAAAATGTCAGCTGGTTGCAATGGATGACTTCAAGTGGTTGTTGGCTGGCTGTCCTCAGAATTAGTAGCACAGCCTAAGGTTTCACTGTTCACTTGCATGTGTATTTGGCAAATTCTTCACAAACAGTTGTTGGTCTTGTGAACACAAAAGTATCTGAGACAGATCTCAATCAATTTAAAAAGTTTGTTTTGCCAGTGTTAAGGATGTGCCTGTGACACAGCCTCAGCAGTCCTGATGACATGTGCCCAAGGTGGTTGGGGCATAGCTTGGTTTTATACATTTTGGGAGACATGAGATACCAATTAATATGTGTAAGATGTACATTGATTGGGTTCAGAAAGGTGGGACAACTCAAAGCGGAGGAGGGAGCTTCCAGGTCATAGGTAGATAAGAGACAAACAGTTGCATTCTTTTGAGACTCTGATTAGCCTTTCACTGAATACACAAGTTCCATGTGAGAGGAAGCTAGAGGAGTAGTCACTTATGCCTGAGTCTGGCTTATGAAACAACAGGGCAGAGAAAGCTATTAGATATGCATTTGTCTCAGGTGAACAGAGGGATGGCTTTGAGTTCTGTCTTCTTTGTCCACAAGGAATCTCCTTGTGGGAAAATTGTGAGGCGGGTATGTAGCTTTTCTATCTTTGTAGCTATCTTATTTGGTAATAAAATGGGAGGAAGGTTGTGCAGTTCCCAGCTTGACTTCTCCCTTTGGCTTAGTGATCTTGGGGTCCTGAGATATATTTTTCTTTCGGTCTGATGACATAGCTTTAGAAACTTCCAACATAGAGGGCTGACTGTTTCACACGGAGTAATATTTAATTTATTGAGTCAGTTGTATGTGGGAACAAGTGTTGTGTAGAAATGTGAACTAACTGGCTGGGTGCGGTGGCTGACGCCTGTAATCCCAGCACTTTGGGAGGCCAAGGTGGGCAGATCACCTGAGGTCAGGAGTTCGAGACCAGCCTGGTCAACATGGCGAAACCCCGTCTCTACTAAAAATACAAAAAATTAGCCGGGCATGGCGGCACATGCCTGTAATCCCAGCTACTCTGGAGGCTGAGGCAGGAGAATCGCTTGAACCCAGGAGGCGGAGGTTGCAGTGAGCTGGGATGGTGCTCTAGCCTGGGTGACAAGAGTGCAACTCCATCTCAAAAAAAAAAGTGATTTAACTGATCACGTGTTCTTGATTGATGCAAGTGATGCGGTAGGGCTCTCTCTATATTTGCAGCTAATCTGGCTCATCACTTAATCTGGTCTGAGCTGATTTCAGCTGAAGTTGTCCTGGTCGTGTGGTCTTTTGAATTGCCCCATTGAATAGCTGAATGATATTATGAAATCAGACTTGTGAAAATAACTTAGAAATAAAAACCACATTTTAATATTCTCTATTGGCGTTCAAATTAAAACATGTAAGAGACTAACACAACAGTGGGAAAAATGGGTTGGGCAAGTATGTAAGTGGGAGTGTCTCCAAGCTTTTGGAGCTGCTCTGCTCCAGATGAGATGCTAAAAATCCTAAATATGTGTCCTAGTTCCTGGAAGCATGGTGGCAATAAATCCCTTTATAAAGTAATAATTCCTTTGTGAATGTTAATTTTCTTCTTTCCTTAAAGTCTGGTAGAAAGCACTGCTTTCACTTTAATGTGCATACATAGTCCATTAGGATCTTGTTAAAATGCAGACTCAGGGTTGGGACTAGAGTTTCTATATATCTAACAGGCTACCAGGTAATGTTCTTGCTCCTCCTTTGTGACTACCCTTGGAGGAACAAGGGCATGAAGAACAACTATTTTATATTTAGACCTACCAAAGTTCAAGTGTTAAATATGGGTAATTTCTTTCACAAAGATGACATTTGAACCCAGGTCAGTTCTTCTGCCCTATCTTTAAAGATTTTGGCTTTCCCGTTTCTGGGCTTTGGGGTGATTATGCCTCTGGTAACCCATTCCTAGGTTCCTGGAGGTGTGTAGGAACACCTGTGTTAGATCTCTTATCTTCCCTTGCTCTCTGGATTATTGACTCTTCCGAGCATTTTGCTTGACAAAAAATATCGTGAACATAATATGTCCCTGACAACCCTCGTTGTTTTGAGCTTTAGAACAACTGTAGCTTTGAAATGAAGTTGTCTTTTGGTTTTTTCCTCTTTTTTCCTTTTCTCTATCCAAACCATGTTTATTTGGAAAGCTCTGGGTGCATTGTCTGGCCGATAGTCCCCCGTGCTGTTCGTCATGCATTGAAGCTTTCATGCATCTCTTTGCCTTCATAGATATTCTCCTCCTGCACCCTTGCTGCCTTCTGCACCTAGGATGTGCAGTGAATGGCGAAGCTGCTGCCTAAATCTCAAAGATGCTGCCTCTCTTTAGGCTCCAGAGCTTGCTGTGCTGCAGGCACTAATATTATCTAGCCTGGCATCATTCATTCAGTCTGATGGGCTCTATCTCTCTGTTTTTCAGTCATGGACGGGTGGGAGATTTTTGAATCCTCCTGTATTCGGACAGCAGCTCTATAGACTCATTTTTAGAAAGTGACTCACTTTTCCTCTGTCTCTGCTTGTGGTCCTTTCTTGGCTTTAGGAGTCCTGGTAGTTCAGGATCTAGTTGTTAAAGCCGGTGGTTATATTACTTGTTTCCCAACCTCTGGATGATCCCTGTTCTCAGCAGATAAAAGAGATCCACAATTAATGTGAAAAGAATTATTTTTAGTGACATCATTGTCCTTTAGACTGCATAAGGTTCCCTTTTATGCAGAATATCATGCAGCTGGTGGCTTCTATTCAGTGATCCTTTAGTTAGGACTAGTGCTGCTGATTGACTCTTCGGTAATTTCAGATGAGATGCTTTTGTTTGGTCATAAAATGACCATATTTTCTGGAGATCAGAAGCTTTCTTCTCTTTTCTTAAGGAAAAAGATATGCCCCACAAAAACCTCAGTTTTAAGGATTAGGGATTTTCCAGACATTGGCTGCAAATGCCTGAAAAGAGCAGAAAGATAATGCATGTGGGAAACAATCAAGGTAAACATAGGCAATAAGGATGCCTGACCCTCAGTGGAGTGTGAAAGTCCCACCTAAAAACATTCAGTCAGTGCAAAATAATTCAGCCTAGTTCTGGTGAAGTATTCCAGCTCTGTACCACCTTCTAAAATTAAGGATCTAGGCAAGGTTATCACATCTCTGGTGTGCATTTGTTGAGAGAGTTCCTGGGATGCAAGCATTTCAAAGCTAAAAATGCAATATTCCTAGACAAATTGGAAATCTGAGCATCCTAGATCTGGCATATTTAGTGCTTATACACTTTGTCTTAAACTAGTTATCTAAACTAAAGCTTTTTAAAATAAGGAAGACAAGTCAGATCAAATGTCTTTATTTGTGAAAAACAAAATGAAGCAGATAATTTTGCCCTGTAACTTTGCAGGTTTCAGTGAAGGGAAAAATAACATCATCGTTTGATATTTGCGGATTATTTGTTCCAGGACACCTTCCCCACACCCACCACCATGGATATCAAAATTCGTGGATGCTCAAGTCTCTTATATAAAATGGCTTAGTACAGTTGGCCCTCCATATTCGTTGATACAGAGGGCCAACTGTAGCAATAATCACCATTTTATGATTCTTATAAAGAAAGCAGAACTTCAAACTATTTGAGAGAGGACCCCTTTTCAGAAATTATAGGCACTGAATTTATTGCCAGCCAGTCATAGCTGTCCATCTGCTAATTCTCCCCCCATAGAAGGAGCAGCTGTCATTTCAGAAATGCTACAGTAGATAATAAGATGGGGTGCATTTCATCTTCAAATGCTTAAATCCCTGGGAAGAGCAGCAACAGTTCTTCTGACTGCATGAATCTCCGATATTATTAACACAAAATGCCAAATGGATTCAGAGATTGGAAGCAAATGGATTCGCTTTAAAAGGAAAAGCACTCAAGTTAGGTGTTGTACATATTATAATAACCTGCATTTGCATAGATACAGGGACTGCCAAAGCCCTAGTCACACACAGAGATACTCTCCAAATCATAACCACCATAGAGTCCTGAAGACAAATACAATCACATGGGCTTCCCAAATCCACACAACCTGTCTACACAAATGGAATGATTCATTGCCTCTACCTCTCCAAAACAGACAACAAACAAACCAAATTTTCCCCAAAATAAGAGCTTTCTTAACTTCTGTATGTCTCACATTGGCCCAATTTCTCTCCAAATCTCTGTATTAAGATATTCTTAGATGTGGTCCTCCTTTGTGCACTGTTGAACAGCCCAAATTTCAATCAGCAGTTTCTACTGATTATTTCTATGCATTTTTTCTTAGATAAATTCTTTTCTGTTCAGCCTACTGCCCCTACCTTAGGTGTGTCCAAGTAAACTGTTACTTAAAACTGACCACAGACTCTTGCCTGGAGTTCTTAGTCAAGACATTCTCCCTTCCACTTGCCCTGCATATAGCTATCTGATTATTCTTTATAAGAAAAAAAAAATAGGATGAGGTAAGGAACCAATGAATGTAGTCAAAGTTGTGCTGTGCATCCTAGAGCATTTTAGATGTAGATGAAGATGTAGACGTAGATACAGATGTGGATATAGTCATGGACACAGACATAGGTAGAGACAGAAGTATATATTTCTTTATAGGGATATCTAAAATGGCTATTTCATTCGATCCTCAAAATAAACCTAGGGGGAGGTTTGACTTATTTATTTCACACATGAGAATGTTGACTCTCAAAGAGGTTTCAAATCCTATATCTGGTAGCAGCTTGGAGTTGGAACTAAGTCTTGTTATTCAAGTTTGGGCTTCTGGCTTCAGCACAAAACTTTATTTTTTTTTATTCTTGGAAATTGTGATCTAAAATAGTATTTCTGCAAAGTGGTAATACGTGAGCCTTCTCCATGTAGATGTTGCCCCTGAACTTGGTTTCCATGGAGCATAGGGAAAGAAGATGTAGAGAGAGTTCGTACAGAATTGCTGGCTGCTGGACACATGTATGTTTGCATTTTCATTTATACAAGCAGAAATGCTTTTAAAGGGCCTCAACTAATTTCATCACAGTCAGTGTTACAAAGGAAAAAACAAATCCCCATTGTTGATGAGAATCCAGGTCAAGGCAAGGAGAAATCATAGAGCAGTCAAAGAGAATCCTGGGGCTCTGGGATGTTGTGCCTGCAAGTACCTTGATTTGAGAAAAGAAATTCATTTAAACACAGCAAATGTGCTTGGGAGCAATTCTAGGCTGCCTGTTCCTTTCTGTTGCTATCAGCATTGAAAATCTGCTTCATATTTTACCTTCATCCTTGGTCACCAGGCAGAACTGATAAACCCTATTTCTAGATGTCATTGCTATTAAAAAGAGAAAGGGAGGAAAAAAAGCAGGCAAAGAACAAACAAAGCCAGAGAAGAACATGCACAAGACCTACCATTTATCAAGTCAAAATATTTTAATGGAGAAATCATGATAAGTGATTAATCTAAAGATTTTTAGTTTCCAGTAAGTTGTAAGAGGGTCTGACAGGCAGCAGGAAGCTAATATTTAAAGATAATTTCAGGAACATGGAAATGAATAAGTGGTAAAAGGAGAAGACTGAGGACTGAACCTTCTTTTTACCTCCAATGTTTATTGAAAACAGTGTGTTTGAAACAAAACAGAAATCATATCTGATTCTGCATATGAATGCTGGTAAATTTATTCTTTCCAAATTATTTGTCCAATATCAACTCTGACAGAGTTACTATATTAGAGTTTTGATGGTGACCAAGATACTCTCACTGTCCCTGTCCCCAGGAAGCTCCTAGTCTAATTGGGAAGTCAAGAGAAATAAAAATAAAAATCCATCCAAAATGGTTTTATAAGGACTCTGATCAAGGGGGCCTCAGGTTGTTATTGCAGCAAATAGGAGATGGATGCAATGGCCTGGAAAATCAGGGAAAGTTCCCCTGCAGATTGATCCCCTAAACGTTGAAGAGGTAGGGGTGCATGAAGATGGAGGAGCCCCAGCAAATACCTATGTATGACAAGAAAGAATGGGTGATGTATTGTGTACTGGTTTCTTAGGGCTGTTGCAGCACACTACCACAAACTGCGTGGCTTAAAACAACAGAAACTCATCTCACACTTCTGGAGGCCATAAGTCAAGTGGGAACTGTTAGCAATTCCACTGAGCTTGGGTGTGGAAGGACAATGGTGGAGGGCTTGGGAGGAGTTGGGGGTGCTGGAGGTGTTGGAGATGCTGTGCTGATCCTCCCAATCTGTGGCACTTAGCTCATTGACCCTACTGAGTAAATAATACCTTAGCAGGACTACTGGGAATGTGTCCTGTGCAGGGGCTGCCCTTGGTAATCTCTGGTGGTTGTGGGTTTTTAGGATCACTCTGCCTGACAACTCAGCATCTCAGTTTCCTTACTGTGAGTGGCAGTCAATCCTTTCACTACCAGCTGGGTCACTTTTGTAAAGTAACTTGGTACTTTTGAATATGAACATCATCATTCCCCAAATGAGGGATTGTATGATTTTGAGCTCATTATTGCTCTAATATACCATAATGATATATTTGAAAAAGGCACTCTGATTCTCTTGGTAAATGTCAAGCAGTGCAATAGAAGAGAGAGAATAAGGGTTAGAAGCAAATAAATCTGGGGGGAAAGCGTAGCTCCTTCTTATGACCTAGATCTCCAGCCATTTAATCATTTATAAGCCTCAGTCTCTTCATTGGGGTGTTCTAATGTCTACCTTGCAGAGTTATTGAACCAGCTGGAAATATCATATGTAACACACCAAGTATGATAGATTGAATGCAACTTAATTATCTGTAGAACTGAAGAACGCATAGCCTAGAGAAATTTATTAAATGTATTCCCCATGGATGTATATAATGGGGAACTACATTTTCCAACTTTGTCTTAAAACTCTGATAATCTGATAGCAAGTCAAATATGGTTTCTAGTTCATTTGGGGGACAGATCTACAGCTTTCTGGACGTCTGAAATTGATGCCAATTGGGAAGAAATCAGAGGAAAGTTTTGAATTCATTAGTTTAATTGTTTATCTTGTGGAGCTTTATTTTCTCAAGTTATTTTCTTCTGAAGGTGTATTTATTTGCTTATTGTTTGTTCCTGTAGCCACAGATGCTCGCTGAGCGGGGAAGATTTGAACAGACAATGGCTTTCTCCCAGTGCTCATCTGCAGCCAACCATTTACCATGCCAAAGGCCTCCTCTACCACCTGAGCAGCATTGGCCGAAGTCCCGTGGTGAGTCACTTCCTTCTGCCTCCACCTTCCTGGCTGCTTCCTTCTACCTTCCAGGAAGCAGATTATATTCTGCCAAGGCAAGAATAGACAATGACCAAAAACCTATGTATGACAAGATAGAATGGAGGATGCATGGTGCATTGACTTCCTGGGCTGCCATACCAAACTGCCACAACTGAGTAGCTTTGTGTAATGCAAGAGAAACTTATCTCACATTTCTGGAGGCGTGAGTCTGGAATCAGGGTGTTGGCAGGATCATGCTCACTCTGATGGCTCTAAGGAAGAATCCTTCTTTGTCTGTTCCAGCTTCTGGTGGTTGCTAGCAATCTTTAGCATTCCTGGGCTTGTGGCAGCGTAACTCTAATCTTTGCCTCTGTCTTCACAAGGCCATCTTCCCTCTGTGTCCAAGTTGCCCTCTTCTAATAAGGACATCAGTCATTGTATTAGGGCTTATTCTAATTAAGTATGGCGTCATCATAGTTTTATTATACCTGCAAAGACCCTGTTTCCAAATAAGGTCACATTCACAAGTACCAGGGATTAGAACTCAAATACATCTTTTGGGGGGACACAATTGACCCTACAACAAAGGCAAACCCCCAATGTAGTAGTCATTGGTAAAAACTGGGCAAAAAATTATATTTTACTCCATATCCTGAGTCTTCATTTTTCTGGTATTTCAGTTATTGCATAAGAAAGAAAATGTATATACCTATTAAATAGTGTTTGGAACAAAATCCTCTAGGTGTTTATGTTCAACTAACACTTACTATATTCCAAATTTTATTCTGGCACTGTCCCAGGGATTTTTATATCTAGGCTCTTTTCCCAAGCCTCTAGTACTATACAATTGATTGAAAAAACACTATTTGAAACCAGACGACTTGGCTCAAGATAATAAAGAGAAAATGGCAGCCAAGTAACCATATGAAAATGCTCATTTATTAACTACAAACTGTGAACATACCTGTCTACAAACATGTAGAGGGACGTACGTCCAAATTTAGAGTCCTTACATAAACTAACAAACTTAAAATAGAGTGAAGAAGCTCACATACTGGCCAAATCAATTAATCATCTCTATGTTTAGCCACTTTTTGAACATCTACTATGTGACAAAAAGGTGGCACATTTAATGAATATTTATTTTTAAAATAGATGAATATATAATGTAGAATCTTATTTAAATCTCAAAAGAGATGAACAAGCAAACTGATTTCAATGAGATCACCCAGAGGTGTATGGCAGAGTGGGAATTCAGTTCTGATATGTTTTTCTACCCTGCAACATAGCCTGTCTTCATTACTTACTGTTGAAAGCATGTGTTGGGGAGCCCTATGACTATCCGCAGGCTCAGTGATTCCCTAGAAGGACTCACAGGACTCAGAATAGCAGTTATATTCATAATTACAGTGTATTACCTTCAGAGGACACAGATTAAAATCAGAAAAGGTAAAAGGCATTCATGGCAGAGTACAGGAGAGACAAGTTACAAATTTCCAGGTATCCTTGCCCAGTAGAGATATATGGACAGTGCTTGACTGTCCAGCAACAATATGGGTTGCCTACCAGGAAACCTCACTTGGCTCTGGTGTCCAGGGTTTTTGTCGGGGGGTCAGTTCTGTAGCCATCAAATATCCTACATGGCTGATCTTAGTTACTCAGTCTCCCATCTCTCCAGAGGTCAAATTGATGTGTCATGGTCCTAGAGCCCCACCATAAGTCACATTATTAGCATCAACCATCTGGCATGGCCCAAGTCCCAAGGTAAAGAAAGATCTGTTATTCAGCAGAATATTCTAAGAGTGTGAAGTTCATTTCCTAGGAGTCATTCAAGGGACAGATCTTATTTCAGAGTGTGCAGGATTTGAACCCTCTAGTCTTGCTAAGTCAATCTTTTTTTGCTTAGAGAGCAAAGTGGATTCTTTTCTCTTAAGAATCCTCATTCTGGAAGTCCTAGCCAGAGCAATCAGGCAAGAGAAAGAAATAAAGGGCATCCAAATTGGAAAAGAGGAAATCAAATTATTTCTGTTTGCTAATGATATGATCACATACCTAGGAAACCCTAAAGACTCCCTCAATAGACTCTTACATTTGATAACTGAATTCAGTAAAGTCTTGGGTTACAAAATCAGTGTACACAAATCAATAGCACTGCTGTATGCCAGTAACAACCAGCTGAGAATAAAATCAAGAACTCAGTTTTATTAACAGTAGCTACAAAAAAAAATACCCAGGAATATATTTAACAAAGAAGGTAAAAGATCACTACAACAAGAACCACAAAACACTGATGAAAGAAATCAAAGATGACACAGACAAATGGAAAAATATCCCATGCTCATGGATAGGAAGAATCAATATTTTGAAAATCACCATATTGCCCAAAGTGATCTACAGATTTAATGCAATTCCTATCAAAATACTAACATCATTTTTCACACAATTAGAAAAAACAATCCTAAAATTTATATGGAACCAAAAAATAGCTGAAACCTTAGCAAAAAGAATAATCTGAAGGCATCACATTACTGGATTTCAAGTTATACTACCAGTCTACAGTTACCAAATCAGCATGGCACTGGTATAAAAGTAGGCACATAGACCAGTGGAACAGAATAGAGAACCCAGAGATAAAGCCAACCACCTACAATTAACTAATCTTTGACCAAGTAGAAAAAATATATATTCAGTAAATGATGCTGGGAAAATTGGATAGCCGCATGTGGAAGAATGAAGTTGGATCCCTATCTCTCACCATATACAAAAATTAACTCAAGATGAATTAAAAACTTAAATCTAAGATCTGAGTCTGTAAAAATTCTCGAAGAAAACCTAAGAAAAACTCTTCTGGATATAGGCATAGGCAAATAATTTATGGTGAAGACTCCAAAAGCAAATACAACAGAAACAAAAATAAATAAATGGGACCTAATTAAACTAAGTACATTTTGCATGACAAAAGAAATAACAGAGTAAACAGACAACCTACAGAATGGGAGAAAATATTTGCAAACTATACATCTGATAAAAGACTAATATCCAAAATCTACAAGGAACTCAAACAAATCAGCAAGACAAAAAAGAAATAATGTTATTAAAATGTGGTCAAATGACGTGAACAGATATTTCTCAAAATAAGTTATATGAGTGACCAAGAAACATGAGAAAATGCTCAACATCGCTAATTATCAGGGATATGTAAATTAAAACTGCAGTGAGATACCACCTTACCCCAGTAAGAATGGCTGTTTTTTTTTTTTAATGGAATAGCATCTTTTATTTTTTTTATTTTTTTTTTAATGGAATAGCATCTTTTTTTATTATTATTATTATTCTTTAGGTTTTAGGGTACATGTGCACAATGTGCAGGTTAGTTACGTATGTATACATGTGCCATGCTGGTATGCTGCACCCATTAACTCGTCATCTAGCATTAGGTATATCTCCCAATGCTATCCCTCCCCCCTTCCCCCACCCCACAACAGTCCCCAGAGTGTGATATTCCCCTTCCTGTATCCATGTGTTCTCATTGTTCAATTCCCACCTATGAGTGAGAATATGCGGTGTTTGGTTTTTTGTTCTTGCGATAGCTTACTGAGAATGATGATTTCCAATTTCATCCATGTCCCTACAAAGGACATGAACTCATCATTTTTTATGGCTGCATAGTATTCCATGGTGTATATGTGCCACATTTTCTTAATCCAGTCTATCATTGTTGGACATTTGTGTTGGTTCCAAGTCTTTGCTATTGTGAATAATGCCGCAATAAACATACGTGTGCATGTGTCTTTATAGCAGCATGATTTATAGTCCTTTGGGTATATACCCAGTAATGGGATAGCTGGGTCAAATGGTATTTCTAGTTCTAGATCCCTGAGGAATTGCCACACTGACTTCCACAATGGTTGAACTAGTTTACAGTCCCACCAACAGTGTAAAAGTGTTCCTATTTCTCCACATCCTCTCCAGCACCTGTTTCCTGACTTTTTAATGATTGCCATTCTAACTGGTATGAGATGGTATCTCACCGTGGTTTTGATTTGCATTTCTCTGATGGCCAGTGATGGTGAGCATTTTTTCATGTGTTTTTTGGCTGCATAAATGTCTTCTTTTGAGAAGTGTCTGTTCATGTCCTTTGCCCACTTTTTGATGGGGTTGTTTGTTTTTTTCTTGTAAATTTGTTTGAGTTCATTGTAGATTCTGGATATTAGCCCTTTGTCAGATGAGTAGGTTGTGAAAATTTTCGCCCATTTTGTAGGTTGCCTGTTCACTCTGATGGTAGTTTCTTTTGCTGTGCAGAAGCTCTTTAGTTTAATTAGATCCCATTTGTCAATTTTGGCTTTTGTTGCCATTGCTTTTGGTGTTTTAGACATGAAGTTCTTACACATGCCTATGTCCTGAATGGTATTGCCTAGGTTTTCTTCTAGGGTTTTTATGGTTTTATGTCTAACATTTAAGTCTTTAGTCCATCTTGAATTAATTTTTGTATAAGGTGTAAGGAAGGGATCCAGTTTCAGCTTTCTACATATGGCTAGCCAGTTTTCCCGGCACCATTTATCAAACAGGGAATCCTTTCCCCATTTCTTGTTTTTGTCAGGTTTGTCAAAGATCAGATGGTTGTAGATGTGTGGTATTCTTTCTGAGAGCTCTGTTCTGTTCCATTGGTGTATAACTCTGTTTTGGTACCAGTACCGTGCTGTTTTGGTTACTGTAGCCTTGTAGTATAGTTTGAAGTCAGGTAGCGTGATGCCTCCAGCTTTGTTCTTTTGGCTTACGATTGTCTTGGCAATGTGGGCTCATTTTGGTTCCATATGAATTTTAAAGTAGTTTTTTCCAACTCTGTGAAGAAAGTCATTGGTAGCTTGATGGGGATGGCATTGAATCTATAAATTACCTTGGGCAGTATGGCCATTTTCACGATATTGATTCTTCCTACCCATGAGCATGGAATGTTCTTCCATTTGTTTGTATCCTCTTTTATTTCCTTGAGCAGTGGTTTGTAGTTCTCCTTGAAGAGGTCCTTCACGTCCCTTGTAAGTTGGATTCCTAGGTGTATTATTCTCTTTGAAGCAATTGTGAATGGGAGTTCACTCATGATTTGGCTCTCTGTTTGTCTGTTGTTGTTGTATAAGAATGCTTGTGATTTTTGTACATTGATTTTGTATCCTGAGACTTTGCTGAAGTTGCTTATCAGCTTAAGGAGATTTTGGGCTGAGACAATGGGGTTTTCTAGATATACAATCATGTCATCTGCAAACAGGGACAATTTGATTTCCTCTTTTCCTAATTGAATACCCTTTATTTCCTTCTCCTGCCTGATTGCCCTGGCCAGAACTTCCAACACTATGTTGAATAGGAGTGGTGAGAGAGGGCATCCCTGTCTTGTGCCAGTTTTCAAAGGGAATGCTTCCAGTTTTTGCCCATTCAGTATGATATTGGCTGTGGGTTTGTCATAGATAGCTCTTATTATTTTGAGATACATCCCATCAATACCTAACTTATTGAGAGTTTTTAGCATGAAGGTTGTTGAATTTTGTCAAAGGCCTTTTCTGCATCTATTGAGATAATCATGTGGATTTTGTCTTTGGTTCTGTTTATATGCTGGATTACATTTATTGATTTGCATATATTGAACCAGCCTTGCATCCCAGGGATGAAGCCCACTTGATCATGGTGGGTAAGCTTTTTGATGTGCTGCTGGATTCTGTTTGCCAGTATTTTATTGAGGATTTTTGCATCAATGTTCATCAAGGATATTGGTCTAAAATTCTCTTTTTTGGTTGTGTCTCTGCCTGGCTTTGGTATCAGGATGATGCTGGCCTCATAAAATGAGTTAGGGAGGATTCCCTCTTTTTCTATTAATTGGAATAGTTTCAGAAGGAATGGTACCAGTTCCTCCTTGTACCTCTGGTAGAATTCAACTGTGAATCCATCTGGTCCTGGACTCTTTTTGGTTGGTAAGCTATTGATTATTGCCACAATTTCAGCTCCTGTTATTGGTCTATTCAGAGATTCAACGTCTTCCTGGTTTAGTCTTGGGAGAGTGCATGTGTCAAGGAATTTATCCATTTCTTCTAGATTTTCTAGTTTATTTGCGTAGAGGTGTTTGTAGTATTCTCTGATGGTAGTTTGTATTTCTGTGGGATTGGTGGTGATATCCCCTTTATCATTTTTTATTGCATCTATTTGATTCTTCTCCCTTTTTGTCTTTATTAGTCTTGCTAGCGGTCTATCAATTTTGTTGATCCTTTCAAAAAACCAGCTCCTGGATTCATTAATTTTTTGAAGGGTTCTTTGTGTCTCTATTTCCTTCAGTTCTGCTCTGATTTTAGTTATTTCTTGCCTTCTGCTAGCTTTTGAATGTGTTTGCTCTTGCTTTTCTAGTTCTTTTAATTGTGATGTTAGGGTGTCAATTTTGGATGTTTCCTGCTTTCTCTTGTGGGCATTTAGTGCTATAAATTTCCCTCTACACACTGCTTTCAATGCATCCCAGAGATTCTGGTATGTTGTGTCTTTGTTCTCGTTGGTTTCAAAGAACATCTTTATTTCTGCCTTCATTTCGTTATGTACCCAGTAGTCATTCAGGAGCAGGTTGTTCAGTTTCCCTGTAGTTGAGTGGTTTTGAGTGAGATTCTTAATCCTGAGTTCTAGCTTGATTGCACTGTGACCTGAGAGATAGTTTGTTATAATTTCTGTCCTTTTACATTTCCTGAGGAGAGCTTTACTTCCAAGCAGGTGGTCAGTTTTGGAATAGGTGTGGTGTGGTGCTGAAAAAAAATGTATATTTTGTTGATTTGGGGTGGAGAGTTCTGTAGATGTCTATTAGGTCTGCTTGGTGCAGAGCTGAGTTCAATTCCTGGGTATCCTTGTTGACTTTCTGTCTCATTGATCTGTCTAATGTTGACAGTGGGGTGTTAAAGACTCCCATTATTAATGTGTGGGAGTCTAAGTCTCTTTGTAGGTCACTCAGGACTTGCTTTATGAATCTGGGTGCTCCTGTATTGGGTGCGTATATATTTAGGATAGTTAGCTCTTCTTGTGGAATTGATCCCTTTACCATTATGTAATGGCCTTCTTTGTCTCTTTTGATCTTTGTTGGTTTAAAGTCTGTTTTATCAGAGACTAGGATTGCAACCCCTGCCTTTTTTTGCTTTCCATTTGCTTCGTAGATCTTCCTCCATCCTTTTATTTTGAGCCTATGTGTGTCTCTGCATGTGAGATGGGTTTCCTGAATACAGCACACTGATGGGTCTTGACTCTTTATCCAGTTTGCCAGTCTGTGTCTTTTAACTGGAGCATTTAGTCCATTTACATTTAAAGTTAATATTGTTGTGTGTGAATTTGATCCTGTCATTATGATGTTAGCTGGTTATTTTGCTCGTTAGTTGATGCAGTCTCTTCCTAGTCTTGATGGTCTTTACATTTTGGCATGATTTTGCAGCGGCTGGTACCGGTTGTTCCTTTCCATGTTTAGCGCTTCCTTCAGGAGCTCTTTTAGGGCAGGCCTGGTGGTGACAAAATCTCTCAGCATTTGCTTGTCTGTAAAGTATTTTATTTCTCCTTCACTTATGAAGCTTAGTTTGGCTGGATATGAAATTCTGGGTTGAAAATTCTTTTCTTTAAGAATGTTGAATATTGGCCCCCACTCTATTCTGGCTTGTGGAGTTTCTGTCAAGAGATCTGCTGTTAGTCTGATGGGCTTCCCTTTGAGGGTAACCCGACCTTTCTCTCTGGCTGCCCTTAACATTTTTTCCTTCATTTCAACTTTGGTGAATCTGACAATTATGTGTCTTGGAGTTGCTCTTCTCGAGGAGTATCTTTGTTGCGTTCTCTGTATTTCCTGAATCTGAATGTTGGCCTGCCTTTCTAGGTTGGGGAAGTTCTCCTGGATAATATCCTGCAGAGTGTTTTCCAATTTGGTTCCATTCTCCCCGTCACTTTCAGGTACACAAATCAGACGTAGATTTGGTCTATTAACATAGTCCCATATTTCTTGGAGGCTTTGCTCGTTTCTTTTCATTCTTTTTTCTCTAAACTTCCCTTCTCGCTTCATTTCATTCATTTCATCTTCCATCGCTGATACCCTTTCTTCCAGTTGATCGCATCGGTTCCTGAGGCTTCTGCATTCTTCACGTAGTTCTCGAGCCTTGGTTTTCAGCTCCATCAGCTCCTTTAAGCACTTCTCTTTATTGGTTATTCTAGTTATACATTCTTCTAAATTTTTTTCAAAGTTTTCAACTTCTTTGCCTTTGGTTTGAATATCCTCCCGTAGCTCGGAGTAATTTGATCATCTGAAGCCTTCTTCTCTCAGCTCGTCAAAGTCATTCTCCGTCCAGCTTTGTTCCGTTGCTGGTGAGGAACTGCGTTCCTTTGGAGGAGGAGAGGTACTCTGCTTTTTAGAGTTTCCAGTTTTTCTGCTCTGTTTTTTCCCCATCTTTGTGGTTTTATCTACTTTTGGTCTTTGATGATGGTGATGTACAGATGGGTTTTTGGTGTGGATGTCCTTTCTGTTTGTTAGTTTTCCTTCTAACAGACAGGACCCTCAGCTGCAGGTCTGTTGGAGTACCCGGCCATGTGAGGTGTCAGTCTGCCCCTGCTAGGGGGTGCCTCCCAGTTAGGCTGCTCGGGGGTCAGGGGTCAGGGACCCACTGAGGAGGCATTCTGCCTGTTCTGACATCTCCAGCTGCATGCTGGGAGAACCACTGCTCTCTTCAAAGCTGTCAGACAGGGACATTTAAGTCTGCAGAGGTTACTGCTGTCTTTTTGTTTGTCTGTGCCCTGCCCCCAGAGGTGGAGCCTACAGAGGCAGGCAGGCCTCCTTGAGCTCTGGTGGGCTCCACCCAGTTTGAGCTTCCCGCCTGCTTTGTTTACCTAAGCAAGCCTGGGCAATGGCGGGCGTCCCTCCACCAGCCTCGCTGCCACCTTGCAGTTTGATCTCAGACCCTTGTGCTAGCAATCAGCGAGACTCCGTGGGCGTAGGACCCTCTGAGCCAGGTGCGGGATATAATCTCCTGGTGCGCCATTTTTTAAGCCTGTCGGAAAAGCACAGTATTCAGGTGTGAGTGACCCGATTTTCCAGGTGCTGTCTGTCACCCCTTTCTTTGACTAGGAAAGAGAACTCGCTGACCCCTTGTGCTTCCCGAGTGAGGCAAGGCCTCGCCCTTCTTCGGCTCGTGCACGGTGCATGCACCCACTGACCTGCGCCCACTGTCTGGCACTCCCTAGTGAGATGAACCCGGTACCTCAGATGGAAATGCAGAAATCACCCGTCTTCTGCGTCGCTCACGCTGGGAGCTGTAGACCGGAGCTGTTCCTATTTGGCCATCTTAGCTCCTCCCGGCTGTTTTTAAAAGATCAAAAAACAGCAGATGTAGGCATGGATGCAGTGAAAAGGGAAGGCTTACACACTACCAATGGGAATGTAAATTAGTACAACTTCTATGAAAAGCAGTATGGTGATTTCTCGAAGAACTAAAAGGAGATCTACTATTTGATCCAGCAATCCCACTACTAGGTATCTACCCAAAGGAATAAAAAAGTTATTATATTAAAAAGATACCTGCACATGTATGTTTATTGCAGCATAATTCATGATTGCACAAAGATATGGAATCAACCTAAGTCCCCATCAACTGATGAGTGGATAAAGAAAATGTGGCATATATAAATATGCACACACATATGTGTGTGTCTGTGTGTATATATATATGTATACACACAGTATGTATATGTATATGGTATATATATAAATACACAGTATATATATTTATATATACATTTATACACAGACGCACATATACATATACCATGGGATACTACTCAACCATAAAAAAGAATGAATTAATATTTTTTGCAGCAACTTGAATGGAACTGGAGGCCATTATCCTACATGAAGTAACCCAGGAATGAAATACCACATGTTTTCATTAAGTGGGATAAGCTACGGGTATGCAAAGGCATACAGACTGGTATGATGGACACTGCAGAAACAGAAGGGGGTTGGTGGGAGTGGAGTGAAATGAAAAATTACCTATTGGGTACAATGTACACTATTCAGGTGATAGGTACACTTAAAGGGGACTTTACCACTATAGAATTCATCCATGTAACCAAAAACTACTAAAGCTATTGAAATTACAAAGTTAAAAACAAGAATACTGGTTCTACACTGCTGAAAATGTACAATCTTTTCATTCTGACCTTCTCCCTCCTCCAATCTTAGAAGGCACCATAATCTCTGCAGTCTACCCTCTGGAAGGAAGCACATGGCTTGCACAGCAGCTCAAAATTTGAAAAAAAGTATGTTTCTCTGAGTAGAAAGCTTTAGTTTCTAAGAGGAGAGACAGAGAGTGGGACTTAAAAGGAAGAACTCCCTATATAATACACATTTAAACACGCACACATTCAATCCACAACAAAACAGAATTCCTCTCTGCTCTGACAACCTCTAATTGAAGAGCAGAACATTTATTTTAAAGCATGACAGGTGAAAGCCTTGTTTAAAAATATAAATAAACATTAATTAGCTATAAACATGACAGCCACAGACATGTTTCCTGCTGGGACCATCTGAGAGATGGGTGAGAAACAGCTGAGCACTAAATGCAGTTCACAGTGTTACAAAGCTCTCTAATGGGCTCAACATCACCTTTTGGTTACCTAGGAGGCTATATTTAATGAGTCTCCTGCTGGCAGCAGAAGCGCTGCCACTCACTCAGCACTCAGCCCTGTCCTGTACTGGGAAGATTTCCACTGCGACGAGATTAACTGTGACTCTGCCCAACTTCTGGCTCTTATGAAAATGTTTTCTGAAGCACTGGGAAGCCACTTTATGGTGACTAGGAAGTTCCACCTGTTCTAGATACTATTCAGTCATTTGCCTATTGGTGAGTGGATTAACATGAACTCCCAGGACCAAAAAGAATGTGGTGCTGTGAGAAAAAGCAGTACCCTGAGAGTGCTGAGCATTGCTAAATACCAGACAAGTCATTCAGTTTACAGTGAATATGGCAATATTCACATATTGTGTAATTCCTCCACTCATCCATATATCTGTCCATCTACTCACCTAGCCATCCATCATCCATTCATCCATCTATCCATCCATCCAACCACTTATCCATCCAGCCAATGTAGGCAGTCATTCATTTCTTCATTCACTTGCATCATATATGTAGAATTATGGTGCTAGGTGTCAGGGATACAAAGAAAATTTTTTATTTAAGATTGTCCTTTTCTTTGAGGAACCCACATTTTACTTTGGTAGAAAGTAGAGTCAGGTCTACAAGGAAACCGGAGTGGTAGAAAATAGTAAGGACTGTAACAAAGGCCCATGTGAGCTTTGACAGGAACATAGATGAAGTGTTGAGTCATTTTCTCTCAGGGTTATGGAAAAGCCAGAGATTAGAATTACCATTTGAGCTGGACTTGCATGAAGAAGAGTTTCCCTTGGATTTTATTCTAGTAAGGCTGAAAAATATTCTTTCCTCAAAGAATCTGTAGGCCTATGATCTCTTGGGTCTTCTGCCCTGTGAAATTGAAAGTCTGGGAGTTTTCTGTGCTTGGGGTTACTACACAGGGCAAAGGAAAAGAAGCTTCTCATTTGATGGGTCGCAGAGATTCATTTGATACCACACAGACCTTCTTGTGACTCCATTCCCCTTTTCTTTAACCCAGGTTTTCTGTCTCTTTTGTTTGTTAGAGAGTCCAGATGTTAGATACAGAAGCCCAGACACAGCAAAGTTTGGTATATTTATGCACTGGAATATTACTCAGTAACCAAAACCAAAACCAAACCAAAAAAATGAACTATGGTATAGTCAATAACATGGGTGAGTCTCATAAACATTACATTGAGTGAAAGAAGCTAGACACTAAAGACTACATACTCTATTCTCTATGTGTCTGTTTATGTAAAGTATAAGATTAGTAAAAGTAATTTATGGGGACATAAATTGAACAGTGTTTGCCTCTGAGGAAGAGCATTGAATAATAAGGGTCAGGAGGGAACTTTATAGGTTAGCAGAGATGTTCAATATCATGGTCAGAGTCGGTTACACAAAAACTCATTGGACTATATATTCAGGATCTGTGTTTTTCACTCTAGGTATACATTTACCTAAATACAGAAAATTAAAATTAAAGCAAAGTCACAGAGATTTAAAATGCAATGAGGAGACAAAGGGGGCTCCCCTAAATGAAGCTGACTAGTATACAGGCATGTGAGCCAAGGAAAACAGTTTTCCCAGGAAAGAGCAGAAAGGTTGTAGTAGAAGGTCCGTTTAGAAGTCGGAAAGATCCAGTCAGAGAGGCGGCCTATAAGCAGAGAAGCCCAAAGACGCGGACAAGCTCTACAATCAGCTAGCAGAAGGCATTGAACCAGTTTCCCTTTGTGGAGCTCCCCATAAAAGCCAAGAGGCTCGTGGCCAAGGGGGCAGATGAGGACAGTCGGGGACATCCTTGGGAGTAGAAGAAAGCTCTTAGGCTACTACAGCAAGCTCCTGGGGAGCCAGGTGGACAGCCTCTTCTGAGCTGCCATATTGCAGCTGGCCTGGCCCCTGTGCTGTTCAAGTAATTGGAGCTTCGGAAATAGGAATGGGATCGATTCCTATCCTCTTGGCTCTCACTATGTGAGTGCATTTTGGTAAAGGGATTTCAGTCCTCTTTGAAGAGCGCATCGATTTCTGTTTATAACTCACACAAACTGAGCTGCCTTCTGCCAGAGCACAGGGTGGGCATATTGTAGTTTTGTCTTTCTCTGGGGCCCAATGGAATAGAATTTTTAGCTACTTAAATGATTTTTCTGGTTTTATTTTGTCCCTCTGGCATATGTTTTGGGTTAATCAGCTTCTTTTAAAAGAAGCACAAAAGGAGATGAAAAAAAGGATGGCATATTCCTTTCTATAACCCTTGTCGCCAAGGGCCTCAAGGTATTTTATGCACATGAATTGTTTTATTTCCACTTTATTCCTTAGCAGTAGCAGAAGAATAAGTGTTATTTTTGCTTATTTTCATAACTCATGTTAAGGTACCACATCTAGAATTTCCCTTTTTTAACATTTGAGGATATGGTAGGAAAAGAACAAACACTCCTGTTCCATAGTCAGGAAGGACAGAATACCCATAAAGGTCCTGAATTAAAAATATTTCCATTTGCTTCCGTATTCTTTTATTTGGAATTGTTCCCATGCTATCAGAATGAAGGTTAAACAAGGCTTCTTTACCATACCAGAAACCAAGTTTCTGTATATTTTTACTGACACAAAAAAACTACATTTAATTGAATTGCTTCAGTTTCTTGATAAATTTTAGTGAAAAGCAAAGGGCATTTTTTCTCTTGCTCTCAACAGTGTCTTCAATGTAGTTTCTGTGTAACACAAGAGCTGAAAATCTGGGATATTCTTTTTTGTTTGTTTTTTTGAGATGGAGTCTCGATCTGTCACCAGGCTGGAGTGCAGGGGTGCGATCTCAGTTCACTGCAACTTCTACCTCCTGGGTTCAAGCAATTCTCCTGCCTCAGCTTCCTGAGTAGCTGGGACTGCAGGCATGAGCCACCACACCTGGCTAATTTTTGTATTTTTAGTAGAAATGGGGTTTCACCATGTTGGCTAGGATGGTCTCTATCTCTTGACCTCATGATCTGCCCGCCTCGGCCTCCCAAAGTGCTGGGATTACAGGCGTGAGCCACTGTGCCTGGTCAAAAATCTGGGATGTTCTTAGAGGGAGGACAAGTCAGAATTTTCAAAGAAGTCTAAACAAATTTCTTATGTCTTATTTGTTGTAGAATGGAATGAAATGAGGTGATGGAGGGGAGGGGAAAATAGGAGGGTAACCGCTTAGGTAGCATTCTTCTTCAGCCTTTGTGAAGGTCCCTCTGCCAAGAGCTGGTGGAAATAGGGGAAAGCAAGAAATACATGAAGATGGGGCCAGAGGGACTAATTTTGCCATAAGGCTGCTCTCCGTGAAGGCCAGAAGTGAAAACAGAGGCTTCCGATGAAGACACGGAAGAGACTTGTGCATGTCTGAAGAAAACTAATCTGGTAAACACAGCAAGGCAGCAATGATCATGGCCAAGGGCATTGGGCGTAGGGCTTAAAGTTCTTATCCCAGACAGTGAAGATGGCCCAGAGCAAAGCACAGTCCATCCTAGGGGGCCAAGGCAATGAACAGTTCTCGGTTAGGAAAGCAACTCAGAAACAGAGGCAAAAGCCAAGGGCAAACCTCTTTACAGGGACTGAGTAGGCATGGTGATAGGTCAGTATTCAGTCCCCAGCCTACCCCAGGGGTTTAGCCAGACAATATAGAAGCTCTGTTATAGGTCAAAAAGACTAGTCTGAATCCCATGTTATGGTGAAGACAGAGGTCCCAATAACCATCTGCTCTGATTGGGCTTGGTACACCAAATAGATTAATGCTTCTACCTCGAGAACTTCAGTACCTGCGACTGAGCGAGACAGATGGCAAAGACCTCTCAGGCTGATAGGTTGCAGGGATTGTGTAGAAAGGTGACATCCAGGCTACTGCTTCTCTCCCTTCAATATCTGAAACTGGGGAAAGGGAACAGATTTAACTCCTGAGGAATCTGCCAGGAACTCACTGCATAAGTGCCTTCTGAGGGCATTAGGCTTACCACTCATGGAGGGACGGCTGGCCAGAGATGGAGAGTGGAAAAACGCAAGACCACTCACTTTCGAATACGCTAATTGAGAGTTTTGTTATATTGTTCTTCATCACTCGTCCATCAAATGTTTTAAAATGTCGTGTTTGGAAAACTTTTAGAACCATGCTGATTAGAGTTTGAGATATCACACATCACTTTCTAATGGGTAGCCATAGGCAAGTTGCTTAACCTCCTTTAACTTTAGAAGAAATTGAACCTCATCTCTATATTTGAATAACATCCTCCTTTAGGACTTCTTATACTGATTATAGAGGAGTGTAAAATCAGCATGGTGACCGACACATATCTGGCATTCAAATAAATAATAGACGTTACAATCATTACTTACTAGAAGGGCATTAGATAAAAAACAAAGCCACATATTAGATTGTATGTTTTTGGGTTGATTTACAGGAGCTCTTTCATTGTGACTGAAATATTTTGGAAAGAACATTATAATACATGCTACTGAGGTGAGATGGCCAAAAACCTCCTCCAGCATAAAGGGTCCCACTTTGGGCAGTCTCATGAACAGTTGGTTATTGATACATTCTGTTGAGTTTAATGTGAAATTTTTCTCCCCAAAGTGGCCATTGGAGGGGGCCAAGACTGATCTGTAAGTAAAGGCTGCTTTTCTAAGGCCATATTGAAACTTTGGCCCATGATGACCCAATTTAAGTGAAAGTCTGAGTGTCTCACTTTGGGAAAGGAAACAGAGCATAAAATCCCCTTTCAGGTAGTTTTAGGAATAAATTCTGCATGTGCCTACTGTGGTTAACCTCAGCTAGGACTGGATGTTGCTAATGACTCAGATGAAGCACTTACTAAGGAGAGAGTATGGCTATCAATAAAAAGACTAGGAAATGTAGTCTTGCAAATTGGCCTCTTGGAAGGTAGCTGAACATGTCACCAATATCATTTCCCTCATAGAGATGTTAACTCCATTTAGGAACTTGGGCTGAATGCCATCTGCACAATATTGTGCACAAGCTGGAACCTCCAGGGCTTTAGTGAGCCTCAGTTGGTTTAATTGGACACATTGCTGTTTTGGGTTTCCATCATATTCTTGAATATATCTCCTCTAGGCTTCAGCCTTGCCTTCATTTTCCTGTGGCAATCGTATAAATAATGCAAATGTCTTGGTACTGGGAAGCAGGAATGAGACCCAGATGTCAGAATAGAAAACACAGCAGTTTACATTGGCAAAGCAGAGCGGTAAACACAATCAGGAATAGGTGAGCCCTGGGGAAAAGGGGAACGGCTAAGGGAGAGGTGTTTGAGAGGGAGAGGGTAACTTCTTGAACAAGGGGGACCTATTAACTTGCAGAGGAACCAGAAGGGGACCAAAGAGGAAGGAGATGAGGAAGGCATGTGAGGAGCATGGCAATCTGGTCCTCATCAGCTTCTTTGCTGAGCAAGAAATCATGGAACTCATGTTTGTATGAACTAAATTAACCTTGCAATTTAGCTCAGACAAGAATGCATTGGAAAAGGTTCTAGGAAGATGCATAATCCAATCCATACCATATACTTTCCTCATGAAGAAACTGAGACACAGAGAGGGGAATTGGTTTAGTCAAAGGCCAAAAATTCAAAACTAAACACTCTAGCTCAAAGGAAACTAGATGAAACTACACAAAGTCTTCAATTCTGCATTTCTTCCTATGTTCCTTGCCTTTGCAGAAAGGCACAATCATTGCCTATTTACTTAATCTGGAAATCGAGGAGTTATTCCTAACTTCTTCCTTTCTTAGCCTCTAAATCCATTGTCTCCAACTCCTGTAGATTTTACTTCTTTACTCTCACAAAACTTCTTTTCTTTGTATACTTATGTCTAGTGCCTTAAGCTAGGTGCTTCTCATCTCACTTGCCTAGTCTTAGTCCCTGCCATCTTAACACTTTTGTTCTTCTGTTCCAATGATCTGATCATCTTGCTCCTTCTTGCTTAAATAGTTTAAAGGCTCCTTCACTACCTTCAGGAAAATGTCTCAACATCCTAGAATGATGTACAAGTGCATTAACGATCTGACCACCGCCCACTTCTATAGATACCTAATTTATTCTCCTTTCACTCTACCCTCTTATTCCAAATTATTGTAATACCTCAAATCCACAGATCTTTCTCGCTCTTTCGTCATTTGCTTGGATAGCTCTCACTCAGTAAGGTTCATCTTATGTATAACCTCCCTTGAGAATCCCAGAAGCATCACATAGCACACTTCCAAGGTGCTGCTCCCTTGGAGTGCAGTGTGAATGCTGCCCCCTGGAAGTGTGCAACTGTTCTTATTGGGTTCCCGGAGAACACTGCTTATCTCTACTTCAGCTCTTCTCTCATGGTAATACAATGACCTATTGGCTTGTGGTATAATATCAACAAATCAGCTTCTGGATGGGGTAATATAGAAATGAAAAGTGTTTTAAAACATTGCCTCTGGGTTAGGGCAAACTGGGGCTCCAATATTTATTCACATAATAACAATACAAACTTGGGCAAGTTACTTATTTTATCTGGAATTCAGTGTTCTCGGCCACAAAATGGGCATAATAATAGCACCTACTTCATCATGGGATAATCTAGATTAAATTTTTAGCATGCTATCTAGAGTCTTCAATAAATTAACTATTGTTGCTATTATTATTCTTATGGAGAGCAGTGCTGTGTTATATTAAAATTTTAACTTCTCCTATTACATAGCAAGTACCCAGTAAATATTTTTTGAATCAATTGATTAACAGCAAGATAGGGCTATTGAGGCAGGGAGCGGTGGCTAACGCATGTAATCCTAGCACTTTGGGAGGACAAGGCGGGCAGATTGCCTGAGCTCAGGAGTTTGAGACCAGCCTGAGCAACATGGCAAAACCCTGTCTCTACTGAAAATACAAAAAGTTAGCTGAGTGTGGTGGCAGGCACCTGTAGTCCCGGCTACTCGGAAGGCTGAGCCACGAGAATCACTTGAACCTGGGATGTGGAGGTTGCAGTGAGCTGAGATGGGGCCATTGCACTCCAGTCTGAGTGAGACTCTGTCTTGAAAAAAAAATAGGGCTATTGATTAACCTGTAAATATTGTATTGGGAACAGTTTCTGCTTACCTGTTAAAGAATTTTACTGAAAAGAAGTATAAGTATTAAATCTTACAGTAGAAAAGAAAAACTTTCCTCAACTTAAATAACTTGATAATTGCCTTGTAATTGCGCCCTGCAATTTGGAGAAACACGTTTCTTAGAATTAACAGGCATTTATTTTTAGGGATATCATTTGAGCAACAAGCAGAACAATGTCTGCTTCTCCTTCACTCTGAATCTTCTGTGGCTACTAGAACTCACAAGGCTTAACCATGTTTATTCCTGCAGGTGAATAGCTCTATAATTTGTCGTTTACTTCCTTCTTCAGAGTCTATAAGGATCAGGGAAGGAAGAAAAGCTATTTTCTCCAGTTGAATTTAGCATTTAAGGAGTGCCTATCACCAAGGAGGCATAGCTTCTGGCTTTATTGAGAAATCTGTTGCTAAGACACAGTTTTAATTTGTTTGCACACTTTTCATAAAAATGGTGAGTGTTTATTCAGAGAGAGAAACTGAGATGTAAGAGGTAAAAGTTGGTGGAAAATTAGTGATAGTAGAGGATTAAACCTCAAACAATTACTTTATTTGTTCCTTTAGACTAAAGGCTTTGAAAGTAAGGTCCTGGGATTGGGGCATGAGCATCACCCGGAAACTTGCTAGAAATGCAAATTCTTGGGCTCCACCCAGACCTACTTGAATCACAGAATTGCAAGGGTGTGGCTCAGTAGTCTGCTTTAACAAGACCTCCAGGTTATTCTGATGCTTATTAATATTTGAGACCCATCCTGGACAACAGAGGGATATCCTGTCTCTACAAAAATAGTTTAAAAATTAGCCAGGTATGGTGTCGCTTGCCTGTAGTCCTAGCTACTTGGGAGGCTGAGGCAGGAGGATAACTTGAGCCCAGGATCTCGAAGGTTGCAATGAGCCATGATTGCACTACTGCACTCTCAGCCTGGGTGAAAGAGTGAGACTATGTCTCAAAAAAAAAAAAAAAAAAAAAAAAAGAGAGAGAGAGAGAGACCCACTGCTCTAAAGTCTATAATAGGACATCATGCAAGCCTCACATATCAGTAGCAATAGTAATTGAGGAGACTAGCTTTCCCCTGCTGGAAAATTCTGTAATAACATCACCTGGAACAGATGCCTCTAGAGAGGGAGCCCATTTTTTTCAAGACCCACAACTACCTCATGTTGCCTCCTGATCTCCTAGCTAGAATCAAATATCAGCATGATCCTAGAAGATAAGTACATGCTGTTACCCAAAAAGAAATAGCTTGCACACAAAAGAATTACAAGATTTGATAATATATATCATTAGAAACCTGGGCAACATGTGTAGGAGTATTCTAATAAGGGCAGAAATTCACTAGATTTGGCTGACTTCATTGACATGAGTATACAATCTAGAGATTCTAAATTTAATGTGTTAGCTTGTGCAGCTGGAAGTGGATCTAACAGCTTAATTGGGTGGTTGAATGAATGTTGTGCTCAACAATAGTCTACATTGAATAAGGTCAAGATTCCAGAGCTTTGCTGGCATGATATAGGGGAGAGTATGCAAAGTCTCTAGGAGATAGAAATGTATACTGAGTTTATCCTGTTTATGAGAGGGCTCAGAAGACACTCCCTCCATGAAGCAATGAGAAATACATTAGTGTCTTCATCCTTGACAAACTCTGTAGTTGTTCTTTGAAGGCCAGGTTTGTAGGGGATGCCACCATTGAGTTTTCTTTTTTTTTTTTTTTTTGAGACAGAGTTTTGCTCTTTTTGCCCAGGCTGGAGTGCAATGGCACGATCTCGGCTCACTGCAACCTCCACCTCCCAGGTTCAAGCGATTCTCCTGCCTCAGCCTCCTGAGTAGCTGGGATTACAGGCGCATACCAACATGCCTGGCCAATTTTTTGTATTTTTAGTAGAGACAGGGTTTCACCATGTTGGCCAGGCTGGTCTCGAACTCCTGACCTCAGGTGATCTACCTGGCTCGGCCTCCCAAAGTGCTGGGATTTACAGGAGTGAGCCACTGCGCCTGGCGAGATGGGGTCTTTGATTTCATGGAGATTATGCAATCCTAGAGTACAGAGGCCAAGTGGTAGCACTTAACCACCAAAGACAGGAGGGATACATCAACCATTGTATCTCTCTTTATCCCAGATAATTCTTCTTGTTCTGGTGTCTACTTTATCTGATAATTAATATAGCTACTCTAGCATTCTTTTGTTTTGTATTTGCATAGTATATTTTACATCCTTTTACTTTCAACCTATCTGTGTCTTTATATTTAAAATGAACTTCATGTAGGCAGAATATATTTGATCTTTCTTATTTATCCAATCTGATACTCTTTACCTTTTAATTAGTGAGTTTTGACCATTTACAATAAGTAAGATTATTGATATGTTTGGGTTGAAATCTACCGTTTTGCTGTTTTCTATTTTTTCATGTGTTCTTAGAGCTTCCTATCTTTTCTGCTTTCTCTTTTATTCATTGAGCATTTTTATGATCCCAATTTATCTCCACATTTGAATTATTATTCATGCCCCTTAAAAGTAATTTAGTGTTTGTCCTATTGTTTACAATATCTATCTTTAATTAATTAGAGTCTACCTTGAGATAACATACTGCTTCATCTCTACTACAAGGACCTTATGACAGTATATTACCATTTATTTTCTCACATTTTATAATATGATTGTGATATATTTACTTATACATATGCTATAAACATGCTCTATATTGCTACTATTTTTCTTTAGACTGTCAGTTGTGTTTTAGAGAAATTAAAATCAAGAAAAAAAGAAAAATATTTTCTTTTACTGTCGTATGTTTCATTTCCATTCTTTTAATGTTTTGATTCAAACAGACTATGACTTTTTCAGACCAAAATGATCTTTGGACCCCAAACTTCTACATCAGGAATTGGAGAAGTTAGAGGCTTTGCCTTAAAGTGGGCCATATTGTCCAATGCCCTTTTCATGCATGGCCAAGAAAGATACAGGAAAAATAAATACCTCACAAGGAAAGAGTCAATATCTGTAGAAAAAATAATACTGGACAACTACTAACAGGGAGCAGAACCGGGTCTAATCAACCAACTGGCCCTACCCAAAGGATACAGGCATCTCTCAATGCCTGGATGAGAGCATTACAGAATTGTTGTGAACCAGCAACTGCTATACCCATCTTATTCATCCTCTTTGAAACATGAGTGTTACTGGGGATATTATTTCCTCATTCAACCATTGTAGGTAGATGAACAGAAAACAGGTGGCTTGCCTTTTTGTTCATAGATAAGGAGAAGGCATACACAGGATATAGAAACTATAATGGAATTTTGGGCTGAGACTGATACTGTGATGGAATGGGCTCTTTAGGTGTATCTTCCTTGGAGAATAGTTAAGTGTATTTTGTATGTGGAAGGGAGGGAAACAAATATTTAGACTAGGAGGAGAGATTATTCTAACACTTAGCTTTTGTTGTATAATAAACCACAGCAAAACTTAGTGACTTAAACAAAAGCTATGCATTATGATTCCTCTGCTCTGAGCCAGGTTGGCTAGGACTGGATGGTCTAAATTAGATTCATTCACATACCTGGTGGTTGGCTTGATATCAGCTAGGTCAGTCGGGATGACTTTGCAGAGAGTCTCATCATCCAGCAGCCCAGCCTATGTTTACTCACATGATGGTTGTTGCAAGGTTCCTGGGAGCAGCAAGACAGCAAACCCCTTAATATGCCTCAGCTTGCATCATATTTGCTCATTCTTATTGACCAAAAGATGCCACATAGCTGTATTAGTCTGTTCTTATGCTGCTAATAAAGACATACGTGAGACTAGGTAATTATAAAGGAAAGAGGTTTAATTGGCTCACAGTTCCACATGGCTGGGGAAGCCTCACAATCATGGTGGAGGGCAAACGAGGGGCAAAGTCACATCTTACATGGCAGCAGGCAAGAGAACGAATACAGGGGAATTCCCCTTTATAAAACCATCAGGTCTCATGACACTTATTCACTATCACGAGAACAGCATGGGAAAGACCTACCCCCATGATTTAATTGCCGCCACCTGGACCCGCCCTGGACATGTGGAGATTGTTACAATTCAAGGTGAGATTTGGGTGGGAACACAGCCAAACCATATCAGTGGCTAAGCACATATTCAAGAAGTGAAGAAATGTACTCCACCTATTGATGATGTTGAAACATGGTCTACTGCAAAGGGTCATGCATACAAGAATAGAAAAAAAGTTGTGGTCTTTTTTAGATTTTATTATTTTTCTCCATTATTAGCATCTCTCCTTATAATAAGATTTTGCATCACTGCCCTTGTCATATGATTTGCAGAACCTCCCTGTAGGAGGAATGTACTTCCCCACACCACGATAAAATTGGTTATGTGACTTTCTTTGACCAGTGGACTATGAGCAGATATGATGTTTGCCACGATTCAGTAAAAGCTTTAATGGCCATTACCTGATTCTACCTTTGACCGTTTTTCCCCTCTACCACAAGAGTAGCATGTTTCAAATTAGGGCTTCTTTAGCCTGGATCCTAGAATGAAGAAAACATACAGAGCAGAGTCATGGCTGATCTCTAGTATGAATGAAAAGTAATCCTTTGTTTGATAAGCCATTGTGTTTTGATGGTCATTCTTTTCCACATCGGAACCTAGAGAAAAATTAGAGTGATTGATTACCTTCTGTTTTTGAATATTTCGCCAATTCCCTTTAGATGGATCTTTCCTATTGACTTTTATTTTAATTTTTTTTTAACTTTCAAGTTCAGGGGTACAAGTACAGATTTGTTGCACAGGTAAACTTATGTCACGGAGCTTTGTTGTACAGACTATTTCCTCACCCCGATATTAAGCCTAGTACCCATTAGTTATTTTTCCTTATCCTCTCCCTCCTCCCACTCTCTACCCTCTGAAATGCCCCAGCGTGTGTGTTTTTCTCCTCTATGTGTCCATGTGTTCTCATCAAATTGTTTAAAATGCTCATAGATATCTTAAACTGCCCTTGTTCCTATTTTCTTTTCCAGCTTTGCCCATGCCTCCTACCCAGTCACAAGTAAATTTATCAAAAGAGCTATACATGACTTGTGTTTTTTCATATTCTATTCACTCCTAAGACCCTTAAAGTCTACATTCTCCCCTGATAACTCCACAAATACAATCAATGCCACTCTTGCCAAAGACACCAATGATCCCCACATGGCTGATCTGCTAACTCAACAGCATACGAGAAAGTTGACATTTTAAACTTTCTTTGAGCAATGGAACATGAATAGATATGATTTAAGTGAATTTAAGAAACCAGTGACCTGACCTGGTTTTATTTTCTCCTTTGTTGGGCTATTGTAGGTTTTCTGTGACTTCCATGGCCACTCCCAAAAGAAGAATGTGTTCCTTTATGGCTGTAGCATCAAGGAAACCTTGTGGCAAGCAGCATGCACTGTGGGCACATCTACTATCCTAGAGGATGTCAACTACAGGGTAAGCCGCTGAGGGGAATGACATCAGACATGCTGTGTTCATATTCTTTATTCTTACCTTTAAGACCATGCCCCATTCATTTATTTAGTTGTGGTTTTTTTTTTTGTAAATAAGCATTTTAATTATTTTAACCATAGGGTTGTAATACAAGCAGGCTGGAGGCATGTGTAACCTCTCCTAATTTTTGTTGAATAATGACTTGCTAACTTGTTGCTTTCCTTCTGTTTTCTATATGGTTTGATATTGTATAAAAGGCATGAGAACTAGAGACAGAAGACCTCATCTTAATGCCTGGCTTTACAATTATTCGATTATTAACTGTGTGATTATGAAGTTTTTAACATTACCTCTCTGAACCACCCTTCTGCCATCTGTAAAATGAGGATAGTAAAAATACTGCCTCTGTTACATAGCTTAGGGAAGGAACAGAATGATACTGAATACAAAAGGACTTCAAATAAATAGGAAGGGATGAACAAACACAAGCCATTAAACCATCTACATCTCTCTGCATGAGCATTCTATAAAAAGTAGATCAGTAATCCACTGACCCTAATTCTGTTTTACTTTAGTTTTAGTGGTTAGAGCTCAACTGTTCCTCCATGAAACCACATAGGAAATTAGGGAGGGGTAAAGAAGAGAGTACTTCTTCCCATCAGGATAAGGGCAACAAGCTATTGCATAGTGAGAATCAGGAAGAAGCAAAGTTGCCCAAATACTAAATGAAAACTGGTCTTTGCTTAAAATTTCTGTAGAAAAAGTAGAAAATTATGATGGTTTCTGCCTCTTCTAAGTCTATTATTCTGGGTATGCAATTTACTATGTGCAAAATAGCTTCATCCCCAGGGTTAATGATAGTATTAAGAGGTAAAAATCCACCAAATCACCATTTCACCTGGAAATATGTCCCCTCTTCTCTAGCCTTCTTCACCCAGTCCATCAAAAATAGACTGCCGCTGATCAATACAACCACCCCAAGGCTTTTATAGCAGAATCAACAGCTTATCCTCAATAACCTGTTTGCTGTAAGGCTCAACCAGAGTAATGGTGATAAACCATAAGAAGCTTAATAACTTAATCTTATTTAGGAAACTAGTTTAGTAAATTAAAGCATTTATCTGGGCAGCTCCTGTGGACCCAACCCATATAAAATGATCTCTTATATGTGATACATCTTGAATCAAAAAAATCTACCATGGTCCAGTCTTAAATATAGAGTCAGCGTGTTTTTTACTTCTCTTTTTCCAAGGGAAAGTAATAATATTAATAGATAATCTCCCATACACAGGAAAAGGTATAAGACACAGAACTTTTAAAAAGTCTCCTGTACGAAGCTGACATGAAATGGGGCAGAGGTCAGACATTGCAGGGAATGATAGGATGGGTTCTTATCAACTGTATTTTAATTTTTGTGTATGATTCATATTGTTTAATAAATTCAAAACATATTTTGAGGCCCAGGTTAGTGTCAGTTAAGGTAAAAGGCATAACATTATAGAGATAGGTATGCCAGTTTCTGCCTATGAGAATAAGCACAGTGGTATTTAATAGCAATGCTGTTAAAAAGATTAATCCATCTAGACATTAATGCTCACCTATAAGGTCCTTTAACTGTGAGTGGGTCAGTTGTCTGACTTTTCTCCCTTGTGAAATTAGGAAGTTAAATTTTCTACATAGTTTATTTCATCGAGTTTGTTGGTGTCCTGGGATTCCTTAAAGGTGATTCATGGGCTACTAGGACATATGTGGAAGTAGTGAAGTGAATATGGTTTGGTCATATCCCTGGCTTTCAACCCAAACAGCTTTGCTTTTTGGGGTCCCACATAGTATATAACTCCCTCTATCACTGACACTCTAAATTAGGACATAATGATCTGTAAATAATTATCTCAACACTGGTGATCTGCCTAAAAAGACTTTTGTGTATACAAATGGATCTTGTCAGAATTGAAAGGACCCACTCATTTTACAGATGGGAAAATTGAGACTCAGGGGAGAGTGTCTTGGTAAGATAGGTTAATGTTATCATCATTATATCTACCAGCAGTCAACAGTCTGTTGATGCTGAGAGGCTGATTCCTTCATTACCATTGAAAGTGGAACAATTCTAAACATGTTAAACTTATCTAAGACTTTATTTGGTCATCTACCATTAGTATTGAAGAGACAATTATACACCCTATTATATTTCACATCCACTCTGCAACATTTATTCAATTTTATTAATCAACTTTAATGGTACTACTTCCAGTTATGTTGGTATAAAGAGGTCAGTGAATCCTCTCTGCAAAACGCAGTGTAAAATAGAAGAAAATTTTGAAAAGCAGCCCTTTAGGACTCTGTAAATTGACCGAATACAGATGATAAATTGAGAAGCATTTATTCTTGAAAATTGCTAGAACTTCATGTAAGAACAGCAGGGGTCTGTAACCTTCTTGACTGGGGCTGCTCCTGACACCACTCTATTTGGTCATCAAGAAATGATAGCCCCCCCCACCCCCCGCCACACACACACACACACACACACACACACACACACACACACACACAGAGCCAGAAATTTACAAGGGAGATCTTGGAAATGAGAGAGCCATAGAAAAGCTAAGATAGACTCTCTATAAATACATGGTGTATTAAGCCGTTCTTGCGTTGCTGAGACTGGATAAATTATAAAGAAAAGAGGTTTAATTGGCTTATGGTTCTGCAGGCTGTTCGGGAAGCATAATGTTGGCATCTGCTTCTGGGGAGGCCTCAGGAAGCTTCCAATCATGTTAGAAGGTGAAGGGGGAGCAGGCACTTCACATGGTGAGAACAGAGCCAGGAAAAGAGTCAGGGGGAGGTGCCACACACTTTTAAACTACTAGATCTCATGAGAATTCACTCATTATTGCAACGACAGCACCAAGAAGATGATGCAAAACCATTCATGGGAAATCCACTCCTGTAATCCAGTCACCTCCTACCAGGCCCCACCTCTAACACTGGGAGTTACATTTCATCATGAGATTTTGGTGGGGACATATATCTAAACTATATCACATGGATTATGGAAAAATATATGTCTCTAGAGGAGACCCAAGAGGGCCCAGTGAGAAATAAAGTCCAAAGAGACTTAAGAACTACCACAATTTTGATGTCTTCCCAAATCACATACAAATCAATTAACAGAGAGTGGAAGTCTTATGCACTCAAGATATTTGAGCACTACATTTGCCCAAATTATTGTGTAACCACTATGCTAAGCAGCCACAGATGTCAAGCTAAATAATTTAAATAAGAATGTAGAAACTGTGTAGAGACATCAGTGGCACACATTGCAGAAGAATAAAGAAAGAAATATTCTGCAGATTAATCCAGGAAAGTAGTTAAAAATTTAAAAACATTTAAGAAATAGAATCCAGAGATGCTAAAAAAGGTATAATCTATGATGTCCAGTTTTCAACCAAAAATTACAATTTTGTGAAGAATCAAGAATGTGAAATCCATGCTCAGGAAACAAAACAGTCAGTAGAAACAGAGTGGGCCAACATGTTGGGTTCATAATTCTTTCCAAGCAACTGTTAAAATACATTCAAATAATTAAAGAAAATTATGTTCAAAAGTTAATGGCAAAATATGATGACCATTACTCAATATATATGGAACCTTGATGGAGAATTAAACACAGAAAGAAGGAAGGAAGGAAGGAAGGAAGGAAGGAAGGAAGGAAGGAGATAGTGTTGAAAAGTATTATAACCAACATGAAAAATTCACTAGATGGGATTGTCAGCAGATTTGAGATGGCAAGATAGTAGAGAATGAATCAGTAATTTGATGATTAACCCCAAATTATTCAATTCAAAGAACAGAGAAAACAAGATTAAAGAAAAGTAAAGAGCTGTAGAGACCTATAGGATAGCATAAAGCATATCAACCAACATGTAATGGGAGTCCCAGAAAGAGAGGAAAATAAATGTCTGAAAAAATATTTGAAGATATAATGAGAGAAGAAGATAGCATAAGAGGAACACAACATATATGAGACATATAGAATCAAACAACAAAATGGCAAATGTAAATCCAAAAATATCAATGATGAATTAAATATGAATGAACACACCCTCATTCCAAAGGCAGAGGTTGTAAGACCAGATTTAAAAAATAGGTTCAAGTATCTATTGTCTATAATGACATGCTTCTGATTAAATAATGGAAACAGGTTAAAAGTTAAAAGATGGAAAAAGATACACCATGCAAATGGTAACCATAATAAAGATGGTTATATTGACATAAGACAAAATATACATCAAAAGAAAAAATATTACTAGGGCTAAGGGTGCAATTCATAATACTGAAACAAATAGTTCATCAGCAAGGTGTAACAATTATAAATGTATGTGAATATATATACTCTGAAATACAAGAAGAAAAAGTTGAAAGAAGGCATTTAAAATTTAATAATAATAGTTGAATATTTTAGTAATCGTCTCTCAGTAAGCGACAGAATAACCAAAAAGAAAATTAGTATAGAGAACACCTGACCTAACTTACATATAACAGTTCTTTTCAAAACAAAAGAATGTATATTCTTTTTGAGTGCACATCAAAATTTCTCCAGCATAGATCCTATAATGGGCTATTAAATAAATATCAATATATCTTAAGGGACTGAAACCATGCACAGAATATTTACCTACACAACAGAATTAAATTATAAATTAACTTTCATAAGAAATCTGGGATATCTCTGATTATTTGGAAATTAAGCAATTTGTATCAAATTAACTTATGGATCAAAGAGGAAATCCAATGGGTAATTAGAAAATATCTTTAAGTGAATAAAAATAAACACTCAATAAGTGAAAATTTATAGTATGCAGCAAAAATAGTACATAGAAGGAACTTTGTAATTTAGAATATTTAGAAGTGCAGAAAGATCTGAAATCAATAATCTAAGCATCCACATTCAGAAACAAGAAAAAGAAGTGCAAATAAATCCCAAAGTATAAGAAAGAACAAAATAAAAGCCAAAGTAAGATCAATGAAATAAAAATCATATGAACAATAGAGAATCCATAAAGAACATGCTTTTTATCCAATAATTCATAATTTGATTTCTTAAAACGGTCAACAAAATGATCATCATTTAGCTAGACAAAGAAAAGAAAGAAGATACAAGTTGTCAAAATTGGGATTGAAAGAAGGGACATCACTACAGATCTTACGAAGTAAAAAAGAATATCATTAACAGCTATATGCCAACAAGTGAATACATTCTTAGAACACAGAGTACCAAAACTGACTCAAGGACACATGGACAATCTGATGAGGTTTATTTTAAGTGGAAAGAAGAATTAGTAATTAAAACTCTTCCCACAAATGGAAGTCTAGGCCCAAATGGCTTTGTTGATACATTCTATCAAACTCTTAAGAACAAAATAGTGCTAATTATAAAAACATCCTTTCAGAAAATAGAGGAGAAACACTTGCCAACTCATTTTATGAGGTCTGTGTTATCCTGATACCAAAGCCAAAATGAGGACATCACAAGAAAAGACAGCTACAGCCCAATATTTGTTATAAACAGACAATAAAGTATTATTCAGTGCTGAAAAGGAATGAGCTATCAAGCCATGAAGAGACGTGGAAGAACCTTAAATGGATATTACTAAGTTAAAGAAAACAACCTGAAAAGGCTACATACTGTATTTCCAGCTGTATGACATTCTGGAGAAAGCAAAACTATGGAGACTAAAAAGGTCAGGGTTGCCAGGAGTTTGGAAGGAAGGAAGGAGAAATAGGTGGAACACAGGGGATTCTTAGGGCAGTAAAACTACTTTGGATAATACTATAATATTGAGTACACAACATTATACATTTTTTCAAACCCATAAGATGTACAACACCAAAAGTGAAGAGAGTCCTCATGTAAGCTATAGACTTTGAGTGATGATGTTTCTATGTAGGTTCAGCAGTTAAAACAAACCTACCGCTCTGGTGAGGGATGTCAATGTTGAGGGAGTCCATGCATGTACAGGAGTGGGAGGCATATGGAAAATCTCTGCATCTTCCTTCTCAATTTCCCTGTGGACCTAAAACTGCTTTAAATAAAGCCTTTTTATTTTTTTTAAAAAAGAGAGAGAGACAACCTACGGAAGAAAAAAATGGTTTCACTTAAGTAAAAAAGGAAGTCACTTAAACCATGTAACAGTAAACTTTTGCAACATGGTACGCCATTGTTAAATTAAAACTATTTGCAAGTATTAATGATCACTTTAGTTGCAGGATATAGAAACAATATATTTATGTCTATTTGACCAGCCCTCCAGGGGTCTGGACTAGCAGATTCTATTTATTTTAGCAAATAATTATGTAGTACCCTCTATGAGCAACATACTGCTCGATGTGTAGGGATTTTTCTGTGAATAAGACACAGACCTGCCCTCATGGAACTTCTAGGCTTCTGGGGAGATAGAAAACAAACAACTAATACATACACAGTAATTCAGTTGTAATTGTAATGAGCACTTTGAAGGAACAAATAGATTGAGGGATTATAGGAAGGGAGGGACAAGAATGGATAAGATGAAATCAATTAGGAGGCAATTGTAGACACTCAAGTGAAGACAACATTAGCATTCTATTTCCCTTTTTTAGATGATTGTAAGTCTGGAGGCTATGTAGGAATTTAGAGATCATAGTGAATTATATTAATAATTATGCTAATCTATTTATATAATATATAATTTATAAGATAATTAATAATTATAATTAACAGTTACATTTAACATGAAGACAGTAAGTACCAGAGAGAGTAAGAGATTTGCTCAATGTTCTAGAAATTAACAAAACTTCATCTCTTTTTTTTTTTTGTATTTTTTTTTTCTTTTATTATTATTATTATTATTATTATTATTATTATACTTTAGGTTTTATGGTACATGTGCGCAATGTGCAGGTAAGTTACATATGTATACATGTGCCATGCTGGTGCGCTGCACCCACCAACTCGTCATCTAGCATTAGGTATATCTCCCAATGCTATCCCTCCCCCCTCCCCCCACCCCACAACAGTCCCCAGAGTGTGATGTTCCCCTTCCTGTGTCCATGTGTTCTCATTGTTCAATTCCCACCTATGAGTGAGAATATGCGGTGTTTGGTTTTTTGTTCTTGCGATAGTTTACTGAGAATGATGATTTCCAATTTCATCCATGTCCCTACAAAGGACGTGAACTCATCATTTTTTATGGCTGCATAGTATTCCATGGTGTATATGTGCCACATTTTCTTAATCCAGTCTATCATTGTTCTAGAATGTTCTAGAATGTTCTATCAATGTTCTAGAAATTAACAAAACTTCATCTCTTTAAAAACAATTCTTTCATTTATATTCTCATTAACTTGTTATGCTTCTCTACTTTCTCCCTGTAATTTGTCTAAAAGCCTAAGGCTTCACTACTGTCTAATGTATGTAATTTTATATTATGTGTTAGTTTATGCATATTCTGCCAACACTAAAATGAGAGAATGCTTCTTGTTAATGTCATTAAAGTTCTGGGACTAATTGCAGTATTTCTGCTGACTCAGAACTGTGTATACTATCAACTCTGAGTCATTGTCCTCTGGGGAGGAGGTCCAGTGGCTGGAAGATCCCTTTCTGTCAATCAGGGTGTCAAGTGACTAGAGATGCCTTCTAAATGGGGATTAAGTAGTCATAAATAAAATATTTTTACCCCAAGAAAAGGTGGAATATACGAACCCAGAGAGGATGGATTTTCAGGAGTTTCATATTGATCAAGCCTCAGATTTTTGGCTTAGAAGATGAGACGAAAAAGTTCATTTTGGCAATTATATACTCTTAGGAAAGAAGTGAACTATATGTGCTTCTTCCCTAGAATCATCACTGGCCCCTTTGGCCTTGTGAAATAAGTGAACGGTCCCTAGTCTGACCCTGCTAAGTAACAGTGAGGCTGGATGCAGTCTGTAAATTTCAAGTGCCTGTGAAATCTGAGGCTTTCCATAGTCTCAACTCTTTCATGTATGAGGCCAAATGTATGTGTGCAGCCATGGTCCATAGCAATGCAGGAATTGAAAGATTATGGAGTTGGCCATGTTGGCATTTGGATTCCTTTCTAGCAACTTTATGGTTTTCTGGACTTCAGCTATTTATTTCTAACTTTTTTTTTTTTTTTTTTTTTTTTTTGAGATGCAGTCTCACTCTGTCTCTCAGGCTGGAGTGCAGTGGTGCAATCTTGGCACACTGCAACCTCCATCATCTGGGTTCAAGAGATTCTCCTACCTCAGCCTCCTGAGTAGCTGGGATTACAGGTGCCTGCCATCACATTCAGCTAATTTTTGTATTTTTAGTAAGACGGAGTTTCACCATGTTGGCCAGGCTGGTTTTGAACTCCTGCCCTCAGGTGATCCACCTGCCTCAGCCTCCCAAAGTGCTGAGATTACAGGCATGAGCCACTGCTCCCGGCCTATTTCTAACTTTTCTAAGCCTGTTTCCTCATCTGCAAAATGATTTTTAAAAAGTGATAGCCATTTCTCAGGGTTAATAAATGATTTAAAGTAACGAGTATTTTATATATAGATGCTTAACAATGTTGAGAAGCTATTTTTATGATGACTATCCCTAGTCACCCACAACTAATCATAGTTTGATTTTTGTTTTTACTGTAGACTCTTCCCAAAATCCTTGATAAGCTAGCACCAGCATTCACAATGAGCAGCTGCAGCTTCCTTGTGGAGAAATCTCGAGCTTCCACGGCCCGGGTGGCGGTGTGGAGAGAGATGGGGGTGTCCAGAAGCTACACCATGGAAAGCAGCTACTGTGGCTGCAACCAGGGCCCTTATCAGGTATGTGAGGCTGCAGGACACTCATACTTTCTGTCCAGCAACAATACATAGAAATTATAGACAGCTTGTACCTGCTTTCTCACCTAAAAGGGGAAGAAGGCTCCAAGTAGTTTGGTCTTGCTCCCTTGCCTTGAAAAACTGGTTGAACAATTGCTTTCACCTGCAGGATCTTCTCTATTGATCCTGGAAGCAATGCGTGCATGCTTTCCAATTTGGTTCTTCAAACAGCTGCCCTCACCAGCAAGCAGCTGGGAGCCTCTCTTTGACAGGCATCCCCAACTTTTACAGAACATCTGCTTGCCTGGCTCTGTTATATGCATAAAACTCTTGCCTTCTGCAACAAGTGGACTCGTTCTTTGTACATCATAAAGGGCATAGGTCAGTGTGTAGATATTGTTGGTACGTATATCTAGTGCGTTTCCATCTTCTGCGTCAATCTAAATCTGTAGTTCTCTTTGTTATCCTGCTGTCTCCAGAGCACACAAAAGTGTGTGCATGGCATGGGTCTCCCAGAATGAGTGGGTTTTGGACTCATATGCTAGTCTTGAGAGAAAGTGCTCTTGTATAAATCACATTCTTTCTACAGCTATATTAACTGCATGAGCAGCTGGATAGCTGCTACAGCAGGCTGTTCTGGCTGCTTTTCCCACTCCCCCATAGAGAAGCATAAATAAAGGACATTTTGACAGTGCCAGGGTAATCGACTCTTGTAAATTTCTTAGGCAAGCTGACAGACTGCTCCTTGGTGACTTCCATTCAACCCTAAGAATACCTGGACCTCACCAGCATTAAGCTCATTGTGTTGGCTTTGATAGTCTCCTGGAACAGCTAGGAAGCACTTGGCATCTATGCAATCCTGAGCTTGTAGAAATCTGTTAGTTACCAAAGAGAGTACAGGGTGTGACAGGCAATGCACATTATCTAACTTCTCACGTAGTCGAAGATTTTTTTTAACTCAGGGCTACCGAACCACCCATTTTGACTATTAATTCTGTCAAATAGCCACTTAGTCTAAAGACTTGCTTCAAATAATTGTTTTGTTACTGAATTAATAAATTCTTAGACTGAATTAATCCTATTCACCCACATTAATGTAAATGAAGAATAAGAAGAGCTGAAATCATTGGATGAGCATGAGATTGGGCATCAAGAGATCTCACTCTTTCACTTACCAGCAGTGTTGAAAGCTACTTACTTCTAGGAACCTATTTTTTTCATATATCAAATGCAGATTTTAATAAGGACTCCTTTTATCCTACCGTACAAGATTTTGTAAGGACTAAAAGAAAACATATATGTGAATATACTTGGAGGTTATATAATCAGGAATCTGTTCACTCCCTTGTCGTTCAAAACATATAAGATTGGAAAAAAAAAGCTTTAAATATTATGACTTTAAGGCCTTATGGACATAGGTTTGTGTCTCTCTCTGCACATGTGTCTTGATGGGAAGGGGCTTGTCATTTGTTTAAAAGACAACTCCATGTAACTCTTCAGAGATTTATTAGCTTGGTGACTTTCATTGAGTTTGTTTCTCCAAGCACCAATTCAAACGAACAGCTTCTAGTCACATAAGTATCAATACCATTCACAGTAAATCAGCTGGAAACTCAAAGTTCTCTGGAGCTGCTTGAAAATGAAATGAGTCATAGGTTCAGGCCCTCACCAACTCTCTACTGTGCAGTGTACATAGAGGCTGTTGGAGAGGTCAAAGAATGAAAGGGCTCACCCAGTGGATGGCCTTCAGGTATTGGCGCAGCATTTATCTTGTGAAATTTTCCAAATGGCTTTTGCATGGGGTCACTAGAAGGAAGAATGGAGGGAGAACTGGCTAGAGTAAAGCCCTAACAGTGCCAGACCTGGTTTTGGTTTAAGAATCCCATTCTCTATATGAAACACCTCTCCAATTGTATTAGTTTTCTCCTTCTCTTTGTTTTCCTGTCCTTACAAACATTGTTGAGTAACTGAGCAAAATCACAGGCAGTGATACTCACAGGGGATGGTGAGTAATTTTACATATGGGAGGGCCCACCCCATGGGAATGAAGCCAGCCTGGAGTTGGGTATTTTGGTGATTTTTGCGTAAGGTACATAATGCAGTCTATGAGCTATAAAGCAGTATAGAAATTTCCATCCTGAACATATTGTAAATGCTTTTTGTACATTGAGAAGATGAGTCCCAGTTGAGTCTTGAGATTATTATTCTAAGGTCATCTTTCCATTTTTTATTTAGCGTTACCATTTATCCAAAAGATGGAGGATACTTAAATACACCCGTGAGAGGCATTCTTTCCTTCCTTCATAAGAATATAAATATTTTTGCAGTTTCTCGGTTAATGCAGCTTTAAAGTAGTTCCAATCATTTCTCCCCCAGCACACTAAGTACCTGATTTGTAAGTATTGAAATGAAATATCATTCTTTACAGTGACATTTATATTGGAACTGCATTAAAGAACATAAGCTATTACCTTAAAATAATGATTATTAATATGATATTTTCTCTTCTGTTTTCCAGTCTATAGTTGGCTAATTAGAAAAAGAATTATCCTGCTCTTGTTTCTTTGGGATACAGTCTCTGTTGCTAGGTCATACACTTAGATCTATAACTTGTATTTAATGTGGAAATCCCACCCACTGAGAGATTTACTTTACCTATTAGGGACAGGCCCAAAGCTATTGAGGCTGTTGAGGAAAAAGCCAAAATGAAATGATGCATCCTTTGGGGGCTCATTTTTTTAGAGGCATCCAGTCTATGTGGACAGCTGTGGGCTTCACACTGAGTGTTTGTGACCTGAGGTCACACACGTGGTGTGTTTGCCTACACAAAGGCATGTGGCTGGGCCCCAGGGGTTGCTGGTAGCTTAGGAGGAGGATGTGAGTCCCTCTACCCAAGCAGGCTGTCGACTTGCTCCTTGCAACGCTGCTAACTTGGACAGCAAAGTAGATCTTAGGGAAGGACAGAAGATGGTAACTCAGCTGAGGTTTGAAGAGTGACTCAACTTGTGTTTAAATTCTCTGCCTGCAAGCTGCATCCTTGTATTGTGGGACCTTCCTGCAGTGCATCCTTTCTACCACCCACAAGGGCTCCTTTAATAACACAAATCTATTCAAGTCACAGTAATGCTCGTAATCCTTCTAAGTGTCTTCATTGTGTCTCGATAAAATCCAACTCATCATCGTGGTGAGTAAGGCCTTTTACAATCTCTTCTTTCTTTTTTTTATACTCAATGCTTAGTATAGTATAAAGCAGGTATTAAAAATGTATGATGGCTGACAAGTGAGTAAGTAAGTGAACAAGTAAATAAATGGCAATTTCCAAGCCCTCAAATGATGATCCTCACTGTCCTTGGGTAAGCAGAAAAAGAGAAGAAATTATTGTGGTCCAAATGTGATCAGATGCCATTCTAAAATGGAGATTTTAAGAGTCGTTGCAATGGGTGGAGATGGAAAATGTGTGGGTGAAAGACATAAGAATACAAGGCTGAGACCTCTCAGACCTGCCACTAGATATGGTTTGAGAGCACCCAATGGATTATTTCCCCGAGTAAGGCAATTCTAGTTCAGGTATGGAATCTCTTATGGCCACATTCTAATAACAGATGATAATTAGGCAGAAAGACTTCCATCCATATATGTAGTCGATGCTGCGGTCCACCCTCGAGATCCCTCCTTAGGACCCAGGCACTCAATTTCCCCTGGTTGTTCATGGCTGTGTCTATAACCAGGAATTGCTTGTAACTAAAGGACCCCACCTTGCCCCAAAGCTATGGCTCCTCTCTACCTGCAGCCTACATCCAATAGCTGATCTGTGGGGAAACAAAAGCCTTATCTCTGCTTCAGTTGGGATGACTCCAAAGGGCCATTCCAGCTCTAGATAACCCTTTAGGATTAGCTGGTACCTCTGTTGCAATTCCCTTGTGGTTCAACCTCCCCATCTGCCCAACTTTGTTTCCCTAGTAACTCACAGGTATTGTTACAGCAAGCACTCCCCAAAAGTCCTTCTATATGCAAATCTCAGCATCTCAGAGGCTGTTTCCTGCTGTAAACAACTTATAACAGTATTTCAAAAAGGCTTAGATTATAAAACATGCATGCTGGAACTAAGCACTTAAATTGTTGGAGATGGTTTAGTGGGGATGAATTTCATATAGGAAATTCAATCATCGGAACTCCGTGTTCAAGGCTCCCAGTGGCCCTTCATTCACTCCACTTGCCTTAGCTGTTTAGGGAACAAAGCCCTCTACTACAAAACTAGAGACCGCAGATCAGAGCAGGGTTTCTTGCAGTAGCCCAGACTGTAGGCTGACTGTGTTTATTTTCTGTGGCTGCTGTAACAGAATACCACAACCTGGATGGCTTAAAACAACATAAATCTGTTCTCTCACAGATCTGGAAGATAAAAGCCTGAAATCAAGGTGTTGGCAGTGTTACATTCTCTCTAAAGGCAACTGTTTCATGCCTTTCTTTGAGCTTCTTTATTGCCAGAAATCCTTGGTGTTTTTTGGTTTGTCAACGCATGACTACAATTTCTTTCTTTATTGTCACATGGCCTTCTCTACTTGTGAACCTCTATCTCTGTGTCTCCCCTCTTCTTCTTATAAGGACACCAGACATACTGGAATAAGAGCCCACCTTACTCCAGGATGACCTCATCTTAATTTAATTAATTATATCTGTAGTGAACCTATTTCCAAATAAGCTCATATTCTGACATTCTGATAAGGAGATAAATTTGCGCATTGGGGAAGATACTATTCAACCTAATAAACTGGGTCACACAAGAAAATACAAAATTATCTCCAAGAATTAGGGAAGGTTTTTATTTCTGCCTCCATATTGCCATGCGGTAAAGCCCTAAATATGTTATAACAGTTCTTATTTTCTCTCTACCTCATGATGAGGAAAATGAAAAGTTTCAGATTTTCTTGGAACATTTTGGAAGACAAATTTGAGACTCATGGCATGTATGAGTGCTGATTAAGGCTGCTCCAGTGTTATAATACACAATGTTAAGGTAGCAATAATGATAACAAACACATCTATCATACTTATTGTGTGCTAAGCCCTTTACATCTCTTAAACTACTTCATGTCTGCTATTGTACAACAAAGCACTACAAAATCAGTTTTATTATTCTTCTCATTATTCCTATTTTACAAATGAGACCACTGAGACAGAGAAGTTAAGTAACTTGCTCAAGATCCCACAGCTAGAAGTTTTCGAGCCAGGATTTGAAGCCAGACAGATATGTTGCTGGGATCTTTGCTTTTACCTCATGCTTTCTGTCTAGTAGAATGTGGTTGGTAAAAGGGGACCTGGGCTTTGGAAGCAGGAGACCCACCTTCTGCACTTGGCTGTAATTAAGCAGATCTACAGCAACAGGTGAGCCACTTAACCTCTCTGGGTCACAGTTTTCTTATTTGTAATAGGAAGACAGAATTGGAACTAAAAGATAGTTGTGGTTTCTGCTACATTATGTTGACCAAGTTTTTTGCTGGGTATCCAAGGGACTTATGGATCACCCAGACCAGGGTGACCCAGTGTAATGTGAAGCCCTTAAAAACCTTATGCAATTTTCTTTTTTGTTCTTGTACTTTTTTTTATATACTTTAAGTTCTAGGGTACATGTGCACAACGTGCAGGTTTGTTACATATGTATACATGTGCCATGTTGGTGTGCTGCACCCATTAACTCGTCATTTATATTAGGGAATCTCCTAACGCTATCCCTCCCCCCTCCCCCCACCCCGCAACAGGCCCAGGTGTGTGATGTTCCCCTTCCTGTGTCCAAGTGTTCTCATTGTTCAATTCCCATCTACGAGTGAGAGCTTGCGGTGTTTTGTTTTTTGTCCCTGTGATAGTTGGCTGAGAATGATGGTTTCCAGCTTCATCCATGTCCCTACGAAGGACATGAACTCATCCTTTTTTATGGCTGCATAGTATTCCATGGTGTATATCTGCCACATTTTCTTAATCCAGTCTATCATTGTTGGACATTTGGGTTGGTTCCAAGTCTTTGCTATTATGAATAGTGCCGCAATAAACATACATGTGCATGTGTCTTTATAGCAGCAATGATTTATAATCCTTTGGGTATATACCCAGTAATGGGATGGCTAGGTCAAATGGTATTTCCAGTTCTAGATCCTTGAGGAATCGCCACATTGTCTTCCACAATGGTTGAACCAGTTTACAGTCCCACCAACAGTGTAAAACAGTTGCTATTTCTCCACATCCTCTACAGCACCTGTTGTTTCCTGACTTTTTAATGATCGCCATTCTAACTGGTGTGAGATGGTATGTCATTGTGGTTTTGATTTGCGTTTCTCTGATGGCCAGTGATGATGAGCATTTTTTCATGTGTCTGTTGGCAGCATAAATATCTTCTTTTGAGAAGTGTCTGTTCATATACTTTGCCCACTTTTTGATGTGGTTGTTTTTTTCTTGTAAATTTGTTTGAGATCTTTATAGATTCTGGATATTAGCCCTTTGTCAGATGAGTAGATTGCAAAAATTTTCTCACATTCTATAGGTTGCCTGCTCACTCTGATGGTAGTTTCTTTTGCTGTGCAGAAGCTCTTTAGTTTAATTAGATCCCATTTGTCAATTTTGGCTTTTGTTGCCATTGCTTTTGGTGTTTTAGACATGAAGTCCTTGCCCATGCCTATGTCCTGAATGGTATTGCCTAGGTCCTGAATGGTATCGCCTAGGTTTGCTTCTAGGGATTTTATGGTTTTAGGTCTAAAATTTAAGTCTTTAATCCATCTTGAATGAATTTTTGTATAAGGTGTAAGGAAGGGATCCAGTTTCAGCTTTCTACATATGGCTAGCCAGTTTTCCCAGCACCATTTATTAAATAGGGAATCCTTTCCCCATTGCTTTTGTTGGGTTTGTCAAAGATCAGATGGTTGTAGATGAGTGGTGTTATTTCGGAGCCTCTATGCTGTTCCATTGGTCTATATATCTTTTTTGGTACCAATTCCATGCTGTTTTTGTTACTATAGCCTTGTAGTAGTGTTTGAAGTCAGGTAGCGTGATGCCTCCAACTTTGTTCTTTTGGCTTAGGATTGTCTTGGCAATGCGGGCTCTTTTTTGGTTCTATATGAATTTTAAAGTAGTGTTTTCCAATTCTGTGAAGAAAGTCATTGGTAGCTTGATGGGGATGACATTGAATCTATATGTTACCTTGGCCAATATGGCCATTTTCACAACACTGATTCTTCCTATGCATGAGCATGGAAAGTTCTTCCATTTGTTTGTGTCCTCTTTTATTTCATTGAGCAGTGGTTTGTAGTTCTCCTTCACATCCCTTGTAAGTTGGATTCCTAGGTCTTTTATTCTCTTTGTAGCAATTGTGAATGGGAGTTCACTCATGATTTGGCTCTCTGTTTGTCTGTTATTGGTGTATAAGAATGCTTGTGATTTTTGCACATTGATTTTGTATACTGAGACTTTGCTGAAGTTGCTTATCAGCTTAAGGAGATTTTGGGCTGAGACAATGGGGTTTTCTAAATATACAATTATGTCATCTGCAAACAGGGACAATTTGACTTCCTTTTTTCCTAATGGAATACCCTTTATTTCTTTCTCCTACCTGATGCCCTGGCCAGACCTTCCAACACTATGTTGAATAGGAGGCATCCCTGCTTTGTGCCAGTTTTCAAAGGGAATGCTTCCAGTTTCACCCATTCAGTATGATATTGGCTGTGGGTTTGTCATAAATAGCTCTTATTATTTTGAGATACGTCCCTTCAATACCTAGTTTGTTGAGAGTTTTTAGCATGAAAGGCTGTTGAATTTTGCCAAAGGCCTTTTCTGCATCTATTAAGATAATCCTGTGGTTTTTGTCTTTGCTTCTGTTTATATGCTGGATTACATTTATTGATTTGTGTATGTTGAACCAGCCTTGCATCCCAGGGATGAAGCCCACTTGATCATGGTGGATAAGCTTTTTGATGTGCTGCTGGATTTGGTTTGCCAGTATTTTATTGAGGATTTTTGCAACAATATTCATCAGGGATATTGGTCTAAAATTCTCTTTTTTTGTTGTGTCTCTTCCAGGCTTTGGTAGTAGGATGATGCTGGCCTCATAAAATGAGTTAGGGAGGATCCCCTCTTTTTCTATTGATTGGAATAGTTTCAGAAGGAATGGTCCCAGCTCCTCCTTGTACCTCTGGTAGAATTTGGCTGTGAATCCGTCTGGTCCTGGACTTTTTTTGGTTGGTAAGCTATTAATTATTGCCTGAATTTCAGAGCCTGTTATTGGTCTATTCAGGGATTCAACTTCTTCCTGGTTTAGTCTTGGGAGGGTGAATGTGTCCAGGAGTTTATCCATTTCTTCTAGATCTTCTAGTTTATTTGTGTAGAGGTGTTTATAGTATTCTCTGATGGCAGTTTGTATTTCTGTGGGATCGGTGGTGATATCCCCTTTATCATTTTTTATTGCATTTATTTGATTATTCTCTCTTTTCTTCTTTATTAGGCTTGCTAGCAGTCTATCAATTTTGTTGATCTTTTCAAAAAACCAGCTCCTGGATTCATTGATTTTTTAAGGGGTTTTTTGTGTCTCTATCTCCCTCAGTTCTGCTCTGATCTTAGTTATTTCTTGCCTTCTGCTAGCTTTTGAATGTGTTTGCTCTTGCTTCTCTAGTTCTTTCAATTGTGATGTTAGGGTGTCAATTTTAGATCTTTCCTGCTTTCTCTTGTGGGCATTTAGTGCTATAAATTTCCCTCTACACACTGCTTTGAATGTGTCCCAGAGATTCTGGTATGTTGTGTCTTTGTTCTCATTGGTTTCAAAGAACATCTTTATTTCTGCCTTCATTTCGTTATGTACCCAATAGTCAGTCATTCAGGAGCAGGTTGTTCAGTTTCCATGTAGTGGAGCAGTTTTGAGTGAGTTTCTTAATCGTGAGTTCTAGTTTGATTGCACTGTGGTCTGAGAGACAGTTTGTTATAATTTCTGTTCTTTTACATTTGCTGAGGAGTGCTTTACTTCCAACTGTGTGATCAATTTTGGAATAAGTATGATGTGGTGCTGAGAAGAATGTATATTCTGTTGATTTGGGGTGGATAGTTCTGTGGATGTCTATTAGGTCCACTTGGTGCAGAGCTGAGTTCAATTCTTGGATATCCTTTTTAACTTTCTGTCTCGTTGATCTGTCTAAAGTTGACAGTGGGGTGTTAAAGTCTCCCATAATTATTGTGTGGGAGTCTAAGTCTCTTTGTAGGTCTCTAAGGACTTGCTTTATGAATCTGGGTGCTCCTGTATTGGGCACATATATATTTAGGATAGTTAGCTCTTCTTGTTGAATTGATCCCTTTACCATTATGTAATGGCCTTCTTTGTCTCTTTTGATCTTTGTTGGTTTAAAGTCTGTTTTATCAGAGACTAGGGTTGCAACCCCTGCCTTTTTTTTTTTTTTCCATTTGCTTGGTAGATCCTCCTCTGTCCTTTTATTTTGAGCCTATATGTGTTTCTGCATGTGAGATGGGTCTCCTGAATACAGCACACTGATGGGTCTTGACTCTTTATCCAATTTGCCAGTCTGTGTTTTTAATTGGAGAATTTAGCCCATTTACATTTAAGGTTAATATTGTTAGCTGTGAATTTGATCCTGTCATTATAATGTTAACTGGTTATTTTGCTCATTGGATGATGCAGTTTCTTCCTAGCATTGATGGTCTTTACAATTCGGCATGTTTTTGCAGTGGCTGGTACTGGTTGTTCCTTTCCATGTTTAGTGCTTCCTTCAGGAGCCCTTGTAGGGCAGGCCTGGTGGTGACAAAATCTCTCAGCATTTGCTTGTCTGTAAAGGATTTTATTTCTCCTTCATTTATGAAGCTTAGTTTGGCTGGATATGAAATTCTGGGTTGAAAATTCTTTTCTTTAAGAATGTTGAATATTGGCCCCCACTCTCTTCTGGCTTGTAGAGTTTCTGCCGAGAGATCCACTGTTAGTCTGATGGGCTTCCCTTTGTGGGTAACCCGACCTTTCTCTCTGGCTGCCCTTAACATTTTTTCCTTCATTTCAACTTTGGTGAATCTGACAATTATGTGTCTTGGAGCTGCTCTTCTCGAGGAATATCTTTGTGGCATTCTCTGTATTTCCTGAATTTGAATGTTGGCCTGCCTTGCTAGGTTGGAGAAGTTCTCCTGGATAATATCTTGCAGAGTGTTTTCCAACTTGGTTCCATTCTCCCCGTCACTTTCAGGTACACCAGTCAGATGTAGATTTGGTCTTTTCACATAGTCCCATATTTCTTGGAGGCTTTGTTTGTTTTCACTCTTTTTTCTCTAAACTTCTCTTCTTGCTTCATTTCATTCATTTGATCTTCAATCACAGATACCCTTTCTTCCAGTTGATCGAATCGGCTACTGAAGCATGTGCATTTGTCATATATATCTTGTGCCATGCTTTTCAGCTCCATCAGGTCATTTAAGGACTTCTCTACACTGGTTATTCTACTTAGCCTTTTGTCTAATCTTTTTTCAAGGTTTTTAGCTTCTTTGCGGTAGGTTCGAACTTCCTCCTTTAGCTCAGAGAATTTTGATCGTCTGAAGCCTTCTTCTTTCAAATTGTCAAAGTCATTCCCTCTCCAGCTTTGTTCCATTGCTGGCAAGGAGCTGTGTTCCTTTGGAAGGGGAGAGGCACTCTGATTTTTAGAATTTTCAGCTTTTCTGCTCTGTTTTTTCCCCATCTTTGTGGTTTTAACTACCTTTGGTCTTTGATGATGGTGAGGTACAGATGGGGTTTTGGTGTGGATGTCCTTTCTGTTTGTTAGTTTTCCTTCTGACAGTCAGGACCCTCAGCTGCAGGTCTGTTGGAGTTTGCTGGACGTCCACTCCAGACCCTGTTTTCCTGGGTATCAGCAGTGGAGGCTGCAGAGCAGTGAATATTGCTGAACAGCAAATGTTGCTGTCTGATCGTTCCTCTGTAAGCTTCGTCTCAGAGGGGTACCCGGCCATGTGAGGTGTCAGTCTGCCCCTACTGGGGGGTGCCTCCCAGTTAGGTTACTCAGTGGTCAAGGACCCACTTGAGGAGGAAGTCTGTCCATTCTCTGATCTCAAACTCCATGCTAGGAGAACCACTACTCTCTTCAAAGCTGTCAGACAGGGACATTTAAGTCTGCAGAGGTTTCTGCTGCCTTTTGTTTGGCTATGCCCTGTCCCCAGAGGTGGAGTCTACTGAGGAAGGCAGGCCTCCTTGAGCTGTGGTGAGTGCCACCCAGTTCGAGCTTCCTGGCAGCTTTGTTTACCTACTCAAGCCTCAGCAATGGCGGGTGCCCCTCCCCCAGCCTTGCTGCTGCCTTGCAGTTTGATCTCAGACTGCTGTGCTAGCAATGAGTGAGGCTCCATGGGCGTGGGACCCTCTGAGCCAGGTGCGGGATATAAATCTCCTATTGTGCCATTTGCTAAGACGTTGGAAAAGCACAGTATTAGTGTGGGAGTGACACGATTTTCCAGGTGCCATCTGTCACAGCTTCCCTTACCTGGGAAAGGGAATTCCCTGAGCCCTTGTGCTTCCCGGGTGAGGCGATGCCTCGCCCTGCTTTGACTCATGCTCGGTGGGCTGCACTCACTGTCCTGCACCCACTGTCTGATAAGCCCCAGTGAGATGAACCCGGTATCTCAGTTGGAAATGCAGAAATCACCCGTCTTCTGCATCACTCACACTGGGAGCTGTAGACTGGAGCTGTTCCTATTTGGCCATCTTGGAACCCCAATTTTTCTTGAGTATGCACGTTTTTCTAGGGAGAAAGTGCTCTGCTTTTAGCACCAATTAGCTAGTTTTCAAGTGACTTTGGCTGTTCTATCCACTATTTCCCCCTCTCCTTTTCATTTTATTCTGACTGGTCTTTATTTCACCTTTCCAGAGTATACAAAGAGGGCTGAGAGGAATGTAATACATGAAGTGGTAGCTCTCCATCAGCAGGGGGAATAAGGAGCAGAGTAGATCTTCAGTGAAACAGCCAATTTGTTTATATTAGGGAACATCCCAGGTTGCTTCCTTTTCTCATTTCACTTCCTCTTGACTTCTCTCCTTGTCTCATCAGAGAACCATGGCTCTCACATAGTTCTTTGGACTTGCACAGCCCGGATGGGACACTTCTCCTCCCTAAAAGTGCCCTGAGCTGCAGAATTGCCTCTGTATCAGGATACACACACACACACACACACACACACACACACACACAGAGATTCTTTCTCTCCAACACACAAGTATATGTATATATCATACATATATACACAAACATGTATCCATATCAATGGTTTTTAATAATAGATGTATACAAGAAAGCAGAGTTTATTGTTTAGTACGGGCTCCTGTGTCAGATGTAGAGTTCCAGGGAGAGCTCTACATTTCACAGCTGTGACCTTGAGACGGTTCCTGACTTTCATGAGGTTTAGTGGTAAACATGGTGCTCCTCATAGTTCCTACTTCATGGAGATGCTATAAAGACTGAATGAGCTACTGCCTATAAAACATTTATCACCATTTTCATAGTAAAAACTCAATACGTGTTTACTGTTTGTATTTTTATTGATTAACAGGATCATTAATGGTGGTTTTCTTTTTCTATTTTAGATAAAGACACTTAGGCTCCAACTCTTAACCATAATCATCTTATTCCAACCTTCCTAATTAGAAATTTTGGGGTCTAAGATTAAGACTCTGAGCTTTTATGAAGTGTAATATGCAGCCAGGGTTGAGAACCACAGATTTTGGCTTTCATAGACACTAATATCCATATACCTATATTTATAGGCTTAGCTACATCAAAGTCATGTCTATATGTATCATTTAGACATTTCCTTTATTATCCACTCATTTATTCTATCTATCAAAGTTCCTGTGCTGCATAATCTATGTTATAGTTAATTTGTATGTGAAGTCCCAGATAAGGGAAGGGGAAGAGGACAATTTGTGAGCCTTCTTCTAGGAGAAGAGAAAAAAAGCCATGAGGAGTTGCGGCAGGGCAGGAAACAGATTTAAATTTCTCAAGATTGCTAAATTTAAAAGTCTATTCTAATTATGAGCACAACTCAAAAATATTTTAGATCACTATTCTCAGAATCATTTTTATAGGTAACCTATAGAGGAATATAATTTCGATCTTTTTTTGATCTTTGAATAGGGGGAGGAGGTGTCTTTCTTTCATTAATGTAATCTGAGGAGAGATTGAGGACCACCTCAAACTTTAATGTGCATGAGAATCACTTGTGGAGTTTAGAAATTGCAAATGTTTAAATTGCAAGAAAGTCTGAACTCTGTGTCCAGAGATATCTTGATCTGGGGCATGGTCCAGGAATCTACATTTTTTCAAGTGTCCCTGGACATTCAGAGCCCAGCTGCCCAGAGACCAGTTACTGAGAGACTGAGGCAGGATAGTCAGACCAGATGTAAAAGGTAAGATGGTTTTGAGACAAGTTTTTGTTTTTCTTCTCTCGCTTCTGATCTTCTTTGGGATAGAAAATTTCCCATGGCTTTTGTCATGAAGTCTCAAATTCTCCTCCTGCTCCCACTTTTACTTTTTTTTCTTCATCCATGCTTTTAGGTAATTAACTTAATTCTACTACAAGAAACTGTCTAATATCCCATTGAGAGTTTAAAGATGTCTTTGTTTCTTTGTTTTCTCTAGCTCCTGGGACACTCCCAGGTCAGGGTATTTTAAATCAGTATCTTTGAACAGTCTTCTTATGTGGATTTTCAAGAGTTTAAGAACAGATATATACAAAATTATTTGTTGGCTATGTGTAAGTTTTCTGGGGAGAATACCTGTATTTCTAAAGGTATTCTTAAAAGGATGAGCAATGCCCTACAAAAAGATTAAGAGATCGTGCCTTAACTTATTGATTCCAGGATCTCTAGAGGGCCCTTCACAGTCTCCTAGTTTTTGCTCTTAAATCAGCTCTAGAAGTGCTTGGCTTGACTTTGTGAAAATCAAATGGAGGCTGTAAATCCCTGACTATTTCTGCCTACTTATCAATTAGCACAAGAACAATGAAGCATCTCATTAAATGTGTATTGGATTAAGCAGTCTAAATCTTCTGTGACTGCATGCGATGCTAATCTTCTTAGGATGCTCTGTCTCACAAGTGGTGGTATAGACCCTGGAGCAGAGCATCAGCAGCATCTGGGATTTGTTAGAAATGCAGATTCCCAGGCCCCACCTACTGAATCTGCATTTTAACCAGATCTCCAGGTGATCCATTTTTCCCATAAATTTGAGAAACATGGATTTTGAACACCCTTGGTCAAAGAGGTGAGGTAGATTGGAAAGAGTGAAGGGTCAAGCATAGGAAGTTGGGGAGCTCTAACTTTTCTGTTAAGGCGAGGACATTGTTCCCAGAAATTTTTTTAATGACAATGAGATGCTGTATGTATGATAAATATGATTTAAAAGTTGAAAATAAATAATTCCTAGTATGAGATACTTTGTTGATCTATGCCAACATTTTAATGTTACATAAACTGTTTTTGTTTTTTCACTCCCATATTCTCGAATACCTTTCCCTTCTCAAAGTCTTGGAAAAGAGGACAATTTCCCAAATGCCTGTTTTGCCATTGGAATGCCATTTTATTTCTTTGAAAATACAAATATGAAATCCAGATGCTGCTGGGCACGATGGTTCATGCCTATTATCCCAACAATTTGAGAGGCTGAGGTGGGAGAAAAGCTTGAGTCCAGAAGTTTGAGACCAGCCTGGGCAATATAGGCAGACCTATCTCTACAAAAAAATTTAAAATCAGCCGACCATGGTGGCATGTGCTTGTGGTTCCAGCTACTTGGGAGGCTGAGGTTATGGTGAACTGAGATCATGTCACTGTACTCCCGGGCAACAGAGCAAGACCTGTCTCAAAGAAAAGGAAAACTAGGAAGAAAAAAAAAAAAAAAGAGAGAAATCCGGGAGCTAATCTATCATTTTAGTAGAAATACTATTTGGGCCATTTATGTTGACACTCTGTCCTTCCTTATTAACTGCAATTCAAGTGATGCCTTGCTGTTGTCTTTTTTGTTTTGTTTTTAGAAAAACTTCTTCAGATATGATCTCAAAGCACATTATGAGCAGTTTATTAACTCACTGCAGTCTTAATTATGTAGTAAAATATTGTCCTCATTCTGTTGCCCTCAGTTCTGTAATGTCTGTCAGCATCATGATAGAATATTAAAAGGAATTAAATAAAAATCAAGAGGCAGAGATGCTAATAAGGTTGCCAGCAGGGATGTTTCCTGAGATTAGAAAAGCCCTGGGAACCATGAAATTTAAATGCCCATTGTAGAAAATTGTTCCTTCTATGAAAAATAAGGAGGAAATCTGGCACTTGGGATAATCCTATGAGCCTCAAAGGACCTATGATCTTTTAAAAATAATTCAGCTTCAAATGACAAAGAAGAAGAAAAGATGGTTTATCTCTGTAAATCTTACTCTCCCATGTGACTGTTGTAAATGCAATAAGCCAGATACTCTTAAGGAACAGACAAACAAAATCAAAGAAAGCATTGACTTAATCCAGAGTTTTATTCATCTTGTAGTATAGGGAAAAAGGATTGACTCAACCTGGGATGCTTGGAGTAGCATTTCCATACAAATGTTCTGAGAAGGGCAGAGTCCAGGATATGAAGAGTTATCATGGGGTATTCTCTCTGTATAAAATGGGGTGGACCCCAAACCATAATATCCCCTTTGACTATTGATACCAATGGGCTGGGGGAGGTCCCCAAACACTGGTAGGACCTTGAAGCCGGCTGTTGTCCAGGCTCTTGACACTATCGTGAGAAGGAATTCAAGGATGAGTCAGAAAATAGGGAAAGTACAGAGATTTATTGCAAAGTGAAAAGCACACACTCAAGAAAGGGGAGTACAGGCGCACTCAAGAGAGAGTCATGTGCAAAGGCATTTGCAGCTGCTACCTTTATGGGTTTTTCTTTAATCAAGGGGTAGAATATTCATAAAGATTCCTGGAAAAAGTGGGGTTTCTCAGAACTATGATGCCACCCATTTTTACACCAAATGTGGGTGTTCCCTGAACTGTCATGGTGCCCATGAGTGTTAATATGTTAATAAGCACATAATGACATTCTAGGAGAAACCTAGGTCAAATCCAGCACCATGTTGGATCTAGTCGGTCTTAGCGAGCTTGGTCCACAAACTATTTTTCAGGATCTTTTTCAGCCCCAGTTTGTGCAGCTATTTCAAGTTTCCTTTTGCTACTCATGTTTTTATGGGATCTTTGGGGTGTCGCTTTTTTGGCTGGAAACCTCTGTGGCTGGAGGCATCTTTGCCCAAGTTTTGCTTGGGCCCTCTGGGCTTGTTCCGCACACTCGACCTGGCAGGCTGGACTTGGCTCATGCTACTGGCCTGGATCCCATGCCTGCTAAGGGAGAATCAAGGATGGAGCAGTGAGGGGTGTGTGAGCAGCATGTGGTCTAGCCTGTGAGCAGCTTGTGGTCTGGCCGTTGCACAGTCAGACATGCTGGATGATGCTATGGGGTGGGCAGCTCCAGGTGCTGGCATGGACACCGGCTCTTGGCCAAGCTGTGGCTGGACTGGGTACACCACAAGCAGCTTCCCTGGCTGGCACTGGGGAATATGGTGGCACCCTGAAGTTTGAAGATGCCAGGAACTGCAGGGGGCCTCAAAGATGGAGTCACAGCCCTGGCCCAGGGAGCTCCCAGGTCTGAGATCCCTGAAGGGCCACAGCTCTTCTTTTCTGCTCTTCACCCCCAACATGGCAAGCAAGGGGCATGTTTCAATCCTGTTTGTGTTATAGATCTTTCAGCCTCACCATTCAGCTGGTCCCGAGTTCTTGTTCTGCACCCAGGAAGAATGAGGTTCACAGACAAGTGGAGGGTGAGCAAGATGAAGAGGAGCGTTATTGAGCAATGGAACAGCTCAGAGGGCCCACAGTGGGCAGCTCCTCTCCATAGCCAGGGTGTCCCAACAAGTGTGCAGCTCTTAGTGGAGAGGGTACCTGCTCTCTGCAGCTGGTTGTCCCATTGTTTCTTCAGCTCACAGCAGAGAGGAACTACCTGGTCATCCTGATGAGTGTCCAGCTCTCAGCAGAGAAGGTAATTCTTCTCTGCAGCTGGTCATCCCTTCATCTTCCCAGTTTCCTATCCTCTCTGTCCTCTGCTCAAGTCAAGGGAGGGGGTGTTTATTGGTCTCAGAGGGGAGGAAGGGGGTGCTGATTGATCCATGAGCAGCCATGGGTGGGCCCAGGCAAAAGCACCACAAGCTCCCCCTCTGGTTTGGGGGTCTCGTGGCCCAGCCCCCAGGCTTCAGGCCCTCCCTGGCTTGAAGGTGGGGCTTCACTAGGGACCTGCCTCCTTCGCCCAGGAAACTGTCTCCTCCTGCCGCTGTTCACGACACCCAGGCTGTTCATGCTAAGGGAAGCCTGAAGGCCAGCACCAGCTGTCCTCAGCACCCCCTTAGCCTCCCTCCCATGCTTGTTGGTGCACAAAGTCCTGAGGGGGCCAAGCCGGCAGGTGTCTGGCATGTCAGCTCTACCCCGAGTGTGTGCATATCTGGCCAGGCTGTGACAGTGCCCAGGCTCAGCCCTGACTTTACTCTGAGATTGGAGTGGGCGTTGACAGCAGGGAGAAGCCAGGCAGTGGGAGCAGGCACTTCTGGGCCCGCAGCGGGAAGTGCCGGCTCCCTTCCTGGGCCCCCAAGAGCACAGAGATGCTCGGGTCCTGAGCCATGGCAGGGAGGCTGCAGCTGCACCTGTGGAGCTCCTGCTCTGCCAACTCAGAAGGGGCAAGGCTCCCACTTGTCCTTGGTTCCTGCTGGCTCCATGGAGTGTGCAGCCCAGGCCACACCTCCTTGCAGTCTGGGGTGGGGGCTCCAGGTCCTCGCTGGGTCTCTCTCTGCGAATTCCTCTGTGCCATACTGTGCTGCTCTCCTGACGGCTGGCAGCTCAGCCCGGCCCCATCGTGGCAGTTGCTGGGGTGGCGGGCTCCAGGAGGCTCCCAGAGGCAGGCTCTGGAGACTGTCCGCCTCCTGCCTGCACCCTTCCCGCAGTGGTGGTTGGTGAGAGCAGCAACATGGGGCCAGGGGCCGGAGCTGCGGAGGCTCTGGACCTAGGAGTGGGTCCTGCCCAGTCACGCAATGTTGGGGGCAGTGCAGTCGGCTGCCTCGGGGTACAGGGCACAGGAATCCTACCATCGCCACTGCTGCTCCCGCAGCTTCTCCAGCTGCCACCGCCTGCGCTTCCCTGCTTCAGCCAGCATGATGGCAGTGGCTGCTCTGGACGGCCCGCAGCTGCCATCAATGTGGCACTGCTGCCTGGAATTTTCTATTCTCCTGTGACTACAATGTATTATTTCTGTCTCACTGTAAGAGGCAGATGATGGTTCAAGTCTTCAACATTCTTTGCCATTGCTGCAATCTAATAGAGCAGCCTTAAGAATCATCTCTATTTCTAACGGTAAGCAATAATTCTGTTTATATACCCGTGTTCCCTAAATGTAAATGAGAACATTTTAGAATACCTTGAATCCTGTTGTTAGAAGCCAATAATTAGATGTTTTTATATAAATGTTTGTTTCATCAATTAGTCAACATATATTTACTAGTTATCTACTTTGTTTTAAGCTGAAGTTTGTGACTGGGTTTATGTATACGCAACTAAAAGCACATAACCAAGGGCAGATAATAGTCATTTCATCTACATTCTTCATTCATTCTTTCTTGCATTAACCATTCAAGAAACGTTTTTCTTTTTAAATCCCGCAATATGTTAAGTGCCAAGAATACGACAGGGAGTAGAACTGACAACTTCCATGTCTTCTACAGTTTATAGCCTAGCCACAAAGGCAGACAATTAAGTAAGCAATGACAGCAGAGTATGGAAAGAAGTGGGTGCCATAAGAGAACACAGAAGAAGGAAATGATGATTGAGGCTTTCGGAAACGTTGGTTGTGTATGTGTGTGTGTATGAAACTGGAAAAGGTAACATCTGGTAAAATAGAAGGTAATTCTTTGAAAGTAGGGCAGGGTCAGGAAGTCCTTGATTTTTCTTTTATCCTAGTTGTCTTTCATCCTACTTCCTTCTCCTTTCGTATTCTAATCTCACCATAGAACTGCATGCTAGGGTGTGCATCCTGCTGGATCTGACTCCACTGGAGTATGTAAGCACATGATCCTCCTCCTTATTCCAACGTGCCCTCTTTAGGAGCATGCTGAAATGTACTGCTGGTATTTCTATGAAGCTTATAATTAACTACACCTCCCCGAAGGCAGACAGAATCGGAAAGATAAAAAATGTTTCAAACTCCTCAGACTGATAAAGAGTAGTAAAATTTAAATAGGGGCCATCTTAATTATTTTCTTCCAAATGAAATTCTGGCTATCTACCCCCAAGTATTCCTGAAAAGAACAAAAATCACAATAATAAAAATACTTTCCCTTTTCAAAATGATGTATAATTTACAAAATATTTTCATAAACTTTATTTTCTCAGATAAGCCAGAAAACTACCAGAGACCAAACAAATAAACAACAACAACAACAACAAAAAACCATGGAAGTGAGAGACAGGGCAATGGAAAGGAATGCAGAGTGTTGCATTGCTGCAATGGTCAAAGCAGTCAAGGAGGTCCACTCAGCTATGTGGGCTGTTGCTGGATAGACTGTACATAGTTGAAAAGGAAGGCAAGAGCATTTATCTGCATGCTGTGCACTACCCTACCTTCCTGTTTCCTGTTAGTCCAAGTGTGTACCCAGAAGGTTAAACTGGCATGTTCAGGTTGCACCATCTGGTCCCTTCTGCAGCCACTCATCCAAGTCCAGAAATGGTGGGAGAAGCCAGAAACCTGAGGTAGAAGGATGGTTGGCTTGGCTCTCTAGTAGCAGCAAAGAAGAAGGTCCTTTTAGGAATTTGACTGATCAGTCCCAAGGGGTGCAACAAGGGCCCAACAAGAGCTGGTGGATCCTAAGGCAAAGTTCATAACTGGGGATCCAGGAGCTGACATATCTGAAGGAATCTAAGGAGACACATAACATATGTTCCATACAATTCTTAAAAGTTTTAATTTTTTTTTTTTTTTTTTTGAGATGGGGTTTTGCTCTTGTCAATAGTATGATCTCGAGTGCAATAGTATGATCTTGGCTTACTGCAACCTCCTCCTCCCAGGTTCAAGCGATTCTCCTGCCTCAGCCTCCTGAGTACCTGGGACTACAGGCAAGCACCACCACTCCCAGCTAATTTTTGCATTTTTAGTAGAGACAGGGTTTCACCATGTTGGCCAGGCTGGTCTCGAACTCCTGACCTCAAGTGACCTACTGTCCTTGGCCTCCCAAAGTGCTGGGATTATAGATGTGAGCCACTGCACCTGGCCCTAATGTTTTTAATTATAAAAGTTATTGCACGGCTGGGCGTGGTGGCTCACACCTGTAATCCCAGCACTTTGGGAGGCTGAAGCAGGCGAATCACAGGGTCAGGAGTTTGAGACCAGCCTAACCGATATGGTGAAACCCCGTCTCTACTAAAAATACAAAAATTAGCTGGGCATGGTGGCAGGTGCCTGTAGTCCCAGCTACTTGGGAGGCTGAGGCAGGAGAATCGCTTGAACCTGGGAGGCGGAGGTGGCAGTGAGCCGAGATCGTGCCACTGCACTCCTGCCTGGGTGACAGAGGAAGACTCTGTCTCAAAAGAAAAAAGTTATTGCACATGGGCTGGGTGTAGTGGTGCACGTCTGTAATTTCAACACTTTGGGAGGCTGAGGCAGGAGGTTCGCTTGAGCCCAGGAATTCAGGACCAGCCTGGGCAGCATAGTGAGACCTTGTCTCTACCAAAAAATCAAAAACTTAGCTAGGTGTGGTTGGACCCACCTGAGGTTTTGGGTACAAGGGAGGCTGAGGCAGGAGGATCACTTGAGCCTGGGAAGTTGAGGCTACAGTGAGTCATGTTTGTGCCACTGCAGTCCAGTGTGGGTAACAGAGAAAGACCCTGTCTCAAAAAAGTAAGTAAATAAATAAAAATTTGAAAATCAAAGCTAAAGCACAAACTAGCCATGTTCAAATTTTAAAATTCATGAACTTAAAAAAAAAAAATTTATTTTTAGAGACAAGATCTCACTCTGTCACCCAGGCTGGAGTGTAGTAGTGCAATCATGGTTCACTGCAGTCTTGACTTCCTGGGCTCAAGTGATCCTCCTGCCTCAGCCTTCTAAGCGACTGGGCCTACAGGTACACACCACCACATCTGGCTTATTTATTGAAAAAAAAAATTTCTATAGAGACAGGGTCTTGCTATGTTGCCCAGGCTGATCTCAAACTCCTCAGCTCAAGCAGTCCTTCCACCTTGGCCTCTCAAATTGCTTGGATTACATTTTGAGCCACCATGGTGGGCCTTCATGACCTTTGACTCTGAAATCTTCCAGAAATTTAATTCCAGAACTACACAAAGATACATATACCAGAATGTCATTGCTTGTTAGTGATAAAAATGTGCAAACAAGCTTAACTCCCATAAGTAGAAAATTAGTGAAATAAACAATTGTCTGAACATTGGATGACTCAGAAGGAAGAAGATAATTAATATTTACATGGACTTTAGCATTTCTACATGCTAACTCCATCATTTATTGACTGTACTTTGGGTAAATTATTTATGCTGTTTAAATTTTTAGTGTAGTCATCAGAAAGAAAAGGGGGCTAATGATTGTACCTCCTGCAGAGTACATGTATATAAAGCACTTATAGTGTTGTTAAAAGAAAAACATCAGACAAATTAAATTTAGTAAAATTTAATTGAGAGAAAAACAATTTGGGAATTGGGCAGCCTCCAAACCAGAATGGATTCAGAGAGACTCCAGCACAGGCACTGTCACTGAAAAAAAAAATATGGACAGAAAAAGGAGATGTACAGAAAATGGAAATGAGGTACAGAAACAGCTGGATTGGTTACAGCTTGATGTTTGCCTTATTTGAACATGGTTTGAACAGTTGGCTGCCTTTGATTGGCTGAAACCAGCCAAAGTGACTGACACAAGAGTAAGTTACAGTCTCTTTACACATCCAGTTAGGTTACAGTTCACTATATACAAAGAGGTCTTTAGGCTGAACTTGAAATACCTAAGGAGGCAGTGATATAGTTTGGCTGTGTCCTCACCCAAATCTCACCTTGAATTCCCATGTGTTGTGGGAGGGACTCGATAGAAGGTAATTGAATCATAGGGACAGGTTTGTCCCATGCTGTTCTCGTGATAGTGAGTAAGTCTTATGAGATCTGATGGTTATCATAAGGAGGAGTCTCCTTGCACAAGCCCTCTCTGTTTTTGCCTGCTGCCATCCGTGTATGACATGACTTGCTGCTCCTTGCTTTCCACCATGATTGTAAAGCCTCCTCAGCCATGTGGAAACCGTAAGTCCAATAAACCTCTTTCTTTTGTAAATTGCCCAGTCTTGGATATGTCTTAATCAGCAGCATGAAATCGTACAGTAGATTGGTACCAGGAGTAGGATTCTGCTGAAAAGATACCCAAAAATGTGGAAGCGACTTTGTAACTGGGTAACAGGCAGGGGTTGGAACATTTTGGAGGGTTCAGAAGAAGACAGGAAAATGTGGGAAACTATGGAACTTCCTACGTACTTGTTGAATAGGTTTGCCCAAATGCTTATAGTGATATGGACAATGAAGTCCAGGTTAAGGTGGTCTCAGATGGAGATGAGGACCTTGTTGTGAACTGGAGCAAAAGTGACTCTTGTTATGTTTTAGCGAAGAGACTGGTGGCATTTTTCCCCTGCCCTAGTGATTTGTGGAACTTTCAACTTGAGAGAGGTAATTTAGGGTATCTGGTGGAAGAAATTTCCAAGCAGCAAAGCATTCAAGAGGTGACTTGTGTGCTGTTAAAGGCATTCAGTTTTAAAAGGGAAACAGAGCATAAAAATTTGGAAAATTTTCAGCCTGACAATGTGATAGAAAAGAAAATCTTATTTTCTGAGGTGAAATTAAAGACAGCTGCAGAAATTTGCATAAGTAACAAGGAACCAAATGTTAATCCCCAAGACAATGGGGAAAATGTCTGCAGGGCATGTCAGAGGTTGTCATTGTAGCCTCTCCCATCACAGGCCTGGAGGTCTGGGGGAAAAAGTGGTTTAATGGACCAGGTGGGCCCAGGATCCCCGTGATGTGTGCAGCTATGGACGTGGTGCCCTGCGTCCCAATCACTCCAGCTGTGGCTGAAAGGGGCCAACATAGAGCTCGGGCCATGGCTTCAGAGGGTGGAAGCCCCAAGCCTTGGCAGCTTCCACTTGGTGTTGAGCCTGTGAGTGCACAGAAGTCAAGAATTGGGGTTTGGGTACCTCCGCCTAGATTTCAGAAGATGCATGGAAATGCCTGGATGTCCAGGTAGAAGTTTGCTGCAGGGGCAGGGCTCTCATGGAAAACTTCTGCTAGGGTAGTATGCAAGAGAAATGTTGGCTTGGAACCCCCACACAGAGTCCCTACTGGGGCACTGCCTAGTAAAGCTGTGAGAAGAGGGCCACTGTCCTCCAGACCCCAGTATGGTAGATCCACTGACAGCTTGCACCGTGTGCCCGGAAAAGCCACAGACACTCAACACCAGCCTGTGAAAGCAGCCAGGAGGGAGGCTGTACCCTGCAAAGCCATAAGTGCAGAGGTTCCCAAGACCATGGAAACCCACCTCTTGCATCAGGATGATATGGATATGAGACATGGAGTCAAAGGAGATCATTTTAGAACTTTAAGATTTGACTGCTCTGCTGGATTTCAGACTTGCATGGGGGATGTAGCCCCTTCATTTTGGCCAATTTCTCCCATTTAGAATGGCTATATTTACCCAATGCCTGTATCCCCATTATATCTAGGAGGTAACTAACTTGCTTTTGATTTTACCGGCTCATAGCCAGAAGGGACTTGCCTTGTCTCAGATGAGACTTTGGACTGTGGACTTTTGAGTTAATGCAGAAATGAGTTAAGACTTTGGGGGACTGTTAGGAAGGCATGATTGGTTTTGAAATGTGAGGACATGAGATTTGGGAGGGGCCAAGGGTGGAATGATATGGTTTGGCTGTTTGGCTGTATCCCCACGCATATCTCATCTTGAATTCCCACTTGTTGTGGAAGGGACCCAGTGGGAGGTAACTGAATTGTGGCAGCAGGTTTTCCTGTGCTGTTCTTGTGATAGTGAGTAAGTCTCATGAGATCTGATGATTATTATAAGGGGGAGTTTCCCTGAACAAGCTCTCTCTTTTTGCCTCTTGCCATCCATGTAAGACGTGACTTGCTGCTCCTTGCCTTTCACCATGATTGTGAAGCCCAGCCATGTGGAACTGTAAGTCCAATAAACCTCTTTCTTTTGAAATTGCTCAGTCTCGGGTATGTCTTTATCAGCAGCATGAAAACGGACTAATACAGGCAGCTTTAGGCTAAACTTAATTTAACAGTGTCTGACACAAAATACTAGCTAATCCTCATCTTCACCATCATCATCATTCTTTCATCTTGCTTGCATATTGTTATACCCAGCCTAGGGTATAACAAAAGACTTTTGTAAAAGCCTAGATGTGAAAACCTAGATGAAGAATATTTCAGTGGCATTCTGAATGCTTGACAACTAGTCAGTAGTGTTCTTCAATTATACTGCTTTGTCTTGTATTGATGAAATTTTCAGATGTCAAAAAGCTGGGACAAGCAGTTATTGCATTACATTGCAAATTTTGTGTCTAAAAAGATCTTAGCAAAATGGAATCCTGGGCAAAATCTCAAAAGAGGAACTTAAAATGACTAATTGGGAAGTCTTGAATTTGGTTAAAACAAAAAGGCATCACTCAACTGCAAGATTTATAACAAATATTTAGAGATTTTACTTACTTTTAATGTAATATGAATTAAATGTGAATTATGGCTGTTAAAATGTGAATGTGATATTAGATTATGTTAAAATTATCATAGTGACTAAAATGAGGAAGCTGATATTTCTACTTTATCCACATAAGTCTCAATGCACTGAGAAAAATGTGTTCCATGCAAAAATATAACTTGATTTTTGGGCACTTATTGGAGAATTGTAGCAGAAGTAAGCAATGGTCAGAAAAAAAGAGCCTTATGAGCCATCCTAAGGGAATGGAGTTTATTTCAGAGACAGTAAGAATCCATTGATAAGATTTAAAGAGAGGAGTAATGGGATCACAGCTGCCTTTAAACATGTGAATGTTGAATGGGACTTGGGGCAGGGAGACCAGTTAGAAGGCTTTTTTAAAGCCCATGGTTGGAGGGAGGGCAGAAAACAAGATAGACACATCAAGAGATATTCAGGAGGTGCAGTTGACCGGACTGGATAATTGGCTGGTTGAGGTGGTGAGGGAGGAAGAAGTGGGAAAAGTCTATAATGACTCCCAGGTTTCTGGACTGGATTTGATACTGGGAATGTAAGAAGGAAAACTGTCTTGTGGGATGTTTGGAAGACTATATGCATCAGAAAGTGAAGCATAGGCAGGGGAACTACCAATTTCTTTTGATGTTAAGGAAGAAAAGAAGCTGTGTTTGGCTTGATACATAAAGTCCATGGCCAATTTCTTCTGTGAAATTCTTGAGTATATAATCAGACCATTAATGGAAGAGAATGTGAAATTGCTGAGTTAACCGTAGGAGGGACTTTCTAACATACACTCATTACTGCTTCAACACAGCTGACCTTGCTGCAGCCTAATTTAAACTATAATGCTTATTCTTCTGTGCACTCCAAAATTCTGACTATAGTTTTCCTTGTTACTACTAACTTGCTATAAATGCAAATTTGTACTTTTAGTATTGAAAGTATACTTTTGGCTGAAAAAAGGGAGTCTGAGTCAACTTAACTATGTGTGCATATATATATATATATTTCTAACTGTGTTATAGAAAAGCCCAGGGTAAAACAAGAAAAGCAATATGGACCATAAATGTATGAATTTATTTTTATCATTGTTTTTGTTATTTTGGTATTTTTTTCTAGACTTTGTTACATGCACATTTTTATAGACTAGTACTCAGTCTGTGCATACATTTATGGATCATTAATTTTTTTCCTTTTGTTTTTAGTTGCCATAATAATTGTAAATCTTTAACTGAGTACAGAGTGATATTTGGATACATGTATACAATGTATAATGATCAAGTTAGGGTAATTAGGGCATTCATCACCCCAAACATTTATCATTTTTTTGTTGAGAACATTCATAATCCTCTCTTACTGCTTTTAAACATATACAAGAAATTTTTGTTAACTATATTCACCCTATAGTGCTATGGAACACTAGAACTTAGTCCTCCTATCTAGCTATAATTTTGGAATGACTTATTTTTAATTAATATAATAAGAATTTTCCACATTGCTTTGAAGACTTCATGCTTCTAATATTTGTATTTTGCTCCAACATTACGTTAACTACAGTAAAATTTACTTACAACTGTTAGACATTTTGGTTGCATCCAAATTTTTGCTGTATTGTGCAGCCCTAGAAATAAGATCTTCATATGTAAACTTTCCTTCACTCACTCTAATACTTTGAATTAGTAGATGAGAGTTCCAAAAGGGGAATTACTAAGTCAAAGTGTTGGAAAAAAATTATGGAACTTGCTATTATAAAATATTATTCAACAAATTAAAGCCTGGGTAGTCTTGACTCCTTGCTCATGGTCAATGTGAGAAGTTGTATTTCTACTTGGGCTTCTTAGTTCAACAATATATATGACATTTAAGCTTAATGGAGAGGCAAAAGAAAGGAAGGCAAAATAGGAATAAAATGACCACTTTTATCTTAAATGTTTTTCTCAAGATTTGTATCTCTTGATTTTGATAGGTCCCTTCTTACTTTCCCCTCCTCCCCCACTGGCTAATGACAAGATCTGGTGGCAACATTTCTTGTAAGTTTTCTCATTCAGATAAATTATCATAGAAAGGAATTCAAAGGATGGGTTGTTTATTTTGTTTAGTGCTTACGAAATGATACCCTAAAAGAGGCCATTGCAAAAACCATTATGTTGACTTCCAAATTGGATCATCATTTTATCATTCATTTGAAATCTCATTTACCAGTGGCACCCACTGCCAGTTTCCATAACAAATCAATTTGTGTGTCATAACACTCCCCAGGCACTCTTCAGTCACCCATGAATGGGTTGAGTACAGCTGTCATGAGCAACCCCCAAATGTTACCTAGAAATCAAATCTTCCTCTCCCCCAAATCTCTCTGATATAGCTACTTCCTCGCTGGCTCAACATAGGTACAAAAATGAGACCATTTGTAGTCTCGGTCAGGAAATATAAAATAAATTACCAAGGAAGGTGGTGAAATGAAACCAGCCAAACCCCTCTCTTCATCAAGGACATGGGAGCTGAGTTTACTTTTGATTATGAGGATCTTATGTAATAATTATGGATATATGACAGGCATGAGATCCTAAAAGTATTACTGAAGCAAGGGTGATCTCTCTGGCTTAGAAAGTTTCTCAACCTCAGCACTTTTGACATTTTGGGCTGGATAATTCTTGGTAGTAGAGGCTGACATTGTAGGATATTTAGCTGCATCCCTGGCCTTTACCCACTAGATGCGGGTAACACCTCTGTAGTTATGACAACCAAAAAATATATCTAGACCTTGCCAGTTGTTCCCTTGTAGATTAAAATCACCCATTATTGAGAACCATTGCTTAGTTACAAAGGTTTAGTTTCTCAGGTTCACTCTTTGAGTCTTGGTTTCCTTAGCTGAAAAATCAAAAGAAAGACTTAGTTATCTAAGTTACCCTACAACATTAATGGTATTTGAACATGCCAGGGTCAGGGAAATAGATTTACTGGTCTATATAATCTTTAAAGCCCTAGCCTTTGTAGTTCCTGAAGTTTAAAAGTTATTTACACTGTTGGTGGGACTGTAAACTAGTTCAACCATTGTGGAAGTCAGTGTGGCAATTCCTCAGGGATCTAGAACTAGAAATAGCATTTGACCCAGCCATCCCATTACTGGGTATATACCCAAAGGATTATAAATCATGCTGCTATAAATACACATGCTCACGTATGTTTATTGAGGCACTATTCACAATAGCAAAGACTTGGAACCAACTCAAATGTCCAACAATGATAGACTGGGTTAAGAAAATGTGGCACATATACACCATGGAATATTATGCAGCCATAAAAAAGCGTGAGTTCATGTCCTTTGTAGGGACATGGATGAAGCTGGAAACCATCATTCTCAGCAAACTGTCGCAAGGACAAAAAACCAAACACTGCATGTTCTCACTCACAGGTGGGAATTGAACAATGAGAACACATGGACACAGGAAGGGGAACATCACACTCTGGGGACTGTTGTGGGGTGGGGGAAGGGGGGAGGGATAGCATTAGGAGATATGCCTAATGCTAAATGACGAGTTAATGGGTGCAGCACACCAACAGGGCACATGTATACATATGTAAAAAACCTGTACGTTGTGCACATGTACCCTAAAACAAAGTATAATAACAATAAAAAGTTATAATATTTTGAAAAATTTTTTTAAAAAACACCATGGTGTTATTAGTTGGGGAATGTAAATATGATTAGCTATTATTTTATCTAAGAGGAAAAGTATTTTTAGAGATGAGAATTGGAATTTAAAAAAAATAATTTCAACTTTTATGTTAGATTCAGGGGGTACATGTGCAGGGTTGTTACTTGAGTATATTGAGTGATGCTGAAGTTTGGGGTACAATTGCTCCTGCCACCAAGGTACTGGTACCTAAAATTAGCAGGTATATACCTACTTAGCATAGTACCTTGTATTAAGTTTTTCAACCCTTGCCCACTCCCTACCCCTCTCTCCAGTGTCTATTATTGCCATATTTATATCTATATGTACCCAATGTTTAGTTCCCACTTATAAGTGAGAACATGCAATATTTGATTTTCTGTTCCTGTGTTAATTTGCTTAAGATTATGGCCTCCAGTTGCATCCATGTTGCTACAAAGGACGTGATTTCATCTTTTATGGCTGTGTGGTATTCAATGGTGTATATATGTACATTTCCTTCAGTCCACTGCTGATGGGCACTTAAGTTGATTCCATATCTTTTCTATTGTGAATCGTGCTACAGTGAATGTGCGAGTACATGTGTCTTTTAGACTGATCATTTTAGAATAATTTATTTTCTTTTGAGTATGTACCCAGTAATGGAATTGCTGGGTCACACAGTAGTTCTGTTCTAAGTTCTTTGAGAAATCTCCAAACTGCTTTCCCTACTGGCTGAACTAATTTACATTCCCACCAACAGTGTATAAGCATTCCCATTTCTCCACAGCCTCATCAGCATCTGTTGTTTTTGACATTTGAAATTATAGTTATTCTGACTGGTGTGGGAAGGTATTTCATTATGGTTTTGATTTGCATTTCTCTGATGATTAGTGATGTGGAACATTTTTTCATGTTTCTTGGCCACTTGTATGTCTTCTTTTGAGAAGTGTCTGTTAATGTCTTTTACCCATTTTTAATGGGGTTATTTGTTTGTTGCTTGTTAGATTAAGTTCCTTAGAAATTCCGGATATTAGACCTTTGCTGGATGCATAGTTTGCAAATACTTTTTCCCATTCCCAAGGTTGTCTGTTGACACTTTTGATAGTTTCTTTTGCTGTGCAGAAGCTCTTCAGTTTAATTAGGTCCCATTTGTCAGTTTTTGTTTTTGTTGCAATTGCTTTTGAGGACTTGGTCATAAAGTCTTTCCCAAGGTCAGTGTCCAGAATGATGTTTCCTAGATTATATTCTAGTATTCTTTTAGCTTAAGGTGTTACATTTAAATCTTTTGATCCATCTTGAGTTAATTTTTGCATATGAGGAAAGGTAGGGTCTAGTTTCATTTTTCTGTATGTGGCGATCCAGGTAGCCCAGCACCATTTATTGAAAAGGGAGTACTTTCCCCATTGCTTGTTTTTGTTGACTTTGTTGAAGATCAGATGGATGTATGTGTGTGACTTTATTCTCAGTTTTCTGTTCTGTTCCATTGGTGTTTATCTATTTGTACCAGTACCATGCTGTTTTGGTTACTATAACTTTAGAGTACAGTATGAAGTCTGATAATGTGATTCCTCTGGCTTTGTTCTTCTTGCTTAGGATTGCTTGGCTATTTGAGCTCTTTCTTGGTTCCATATGAATTTTAGAATAGGTTTTTTTCTAGCTCTGTGAAAAATGATATTGGTAGTTTGATAGAAATAGTATAGAATATGTTGATTTCTTTTATGGTCATTTTAACAATATTGATTCTTCCAATCCATGAATATGGAATGTTTTCCCATTTCTTTGTGTCATCTGTGATTTCTTTCAGCCGTGTTTTGTAGTTCTCCTTATAGAGAGCTTTGACTTCCTTGATTAGATCTATTCCTAGTTATTTTATTTTATTTGTGTGACTGTTGTAAATGGGATTGTGTTCTTGATTTGGCTCTCAGCTTGAATGTTACTGTTGTATAGAAATGCTACTAATTTTTATACATTGACTTTGTATCCTAAAACTTTACTGAAGTTGCTTATCAATTCCAGAAGTTTTGGTGGAGTATTTAGGGTTTTCTAGATATAGAATCATGCTGTCTAGGAAGAGAGATAATTTGACTTCTTCTTTTCCTTTTTGGATGCCTTTTATTTCTTTCTCTTGCCTGATTGCTCTGGCTAATACTTCCACAGAACTGGAAGTTTTATTTGTGCAAATGCCCCAGAGTTTGGAGATTGGAAGCGGGCTGGAGTGTGATGGAGTCAGAAGATAGAATGCTGGCCAAAGATAAGAGTAAAAAGGGAGCGAAGGTAAAATCAGTAGATTTCAAGTGTGCAAATACATACAGAACTCCTTTTATTGTTTTATTTTTATGTATCTATTTATTTAGAGACAGGGTCTCACTGTCTCTGCCCAGGCTGGAGTGCAGTGGTGTGATAATAGCTTACTATAAGCTTGAACTCCCATGTAGCTGGAAATACAGGTGTGTGCCACGATGCTCAGCTATTTTTTACTTTTATTTTTTTATAGAGATATGTTTCACTACGTTTCCCAGGCTGGTCTTGAACTCCTGTTCTCAAGCAATCCCCCGCCTCAGCCTCCCAAAGCCCTGGGATTAAAGGCATGAGCCATCTTACCTGACTGAGCTATTTGGACACCACTCCTTTTAAACATAAAATAAACAAAGGGTTAGAGAAAAAAAGGTTCAAGGAGTCCAGGAACTGTTTTCTGTTGGAAGGCTCTCTCTGTCATCACTTGGTTATTTAAGTTGCACATACTGGAGACTAGGTGTGAAATACAGGAATTGCATTCAAAGTAGATTGAAAGGAATAATTAGCAAATTCAGAAGAATGGTGAGACAAGGAGTTCAGAGTTCTAGACAGACTGTGAGGATGAAGCAGGAAGAAAATGTTAAGAATACCTAGCCATGCTCCACATTCCACTGCTTTCACTATGACAAGGGCTTTTGTGATGTTCAGTGCCTATTTAGACACACAGGCATGCTGCCTGTCGGCATGCCTCTAAGCCGAATAGAACCATGAATTCAGATTCAGCTTCACAGGCAAGAACATTCTCATCTGAGAGATAACGCTTTATAAAACTGAGTCAGAAAGGAGAAGAGGAAGGAATAATAAATCCCCCTCTCTCTTGCTTACTCTCTCATTCTGTCTCTATCTCTTTCTCTGCTAGCCTGTAATTCTAAGTTATCTAGACAAGGTACCAAGGACACCTGATAAACGTTCATAACTGAATGATAACAAGTAATGTTATTTAAGCATTTGCCATTCGTTTACCTGCTTGGAGTGGCTCTTATAATAAATCGTAATATTTATTAGAACTTACTATGTGTTCTTATGTTTGCGTGTGTTATATTTACTATCAATGTAAACCTATGAGGTAGTTGCTATTTTTATCATATACCTTTTAGGATGAGAAATTTAGGGCAGAGAATAGTTGAGTAACATGTCCAAGGTCACACAGAGAGTGATGATGGCAGAAAAACCAAATTCCGTGAAAATATATAAAGTGTTTTATTCTGAGCCAATGTAAGTGACAACAGCCCAGGAAAACAGTCTCAAGAGGTCCTGAGAAAGTGCACCTAAAGCAGTCGGGTTACAGTTTGGTTTAATACATTTCAGGAAGATAAGAATTGCAGGTAAAATCATAAATAAATTCATGGGAAGTATACAATAGTTTGGTCTGAAAAGGCAGGACATCTCGAAGTGGGAGCTTGTAAGTCATAGGGAGGTTTAGGAATTATTTATTTGGCACTTTGTTGAAAGAGTTAAGCTTCGTTTAAAAACTTGGGGTCAATAGAAAGGAATGCTTAAGTTAAGGGGGGGTCTGTTATTTGTCATGTGATGCCATGCTAGAGTCTGGTTGAAAAGTAAGCCACAATATACTGGGTCAAAAAAGACCTATTTAATGAGCTTTAAGGGTTTGTGAGGCATGACTCCCCAGACCCCTTAGAAAGGAAACTGAGGAAGTAAAAAGTCAGAGTTCATTCCTCACCCATCAGATTTGCAACTGAGGCTTCTCTCCCTACTGCTAAATTATTCTGCTTCGCTGAGTACACTGCAGGCATGGTCTTAGCTTACTCCCACCTTGAGCTTATGAGCAGATATTGTTTTTATCTTCCTTATACAGATGGGGAAACTGAGGCACGGAGAGGATGAATAATTTATCTAAAATCAGAAATGAAGTGAGGAATCAGGTATTCAAACTAAGTTGGGTTGCTGTCTCTTTTTCCTCTGACCTCTATGCTCCTTGTCCTCCTCTCAGAGTGCTACAAGGATATGCTGTACTAAGCAATTGTGCAGCAAGGCAGATGGAATCGGAGCTCACCTGTGGCAGCATGGTTTCAGTGTCTGGAGAAAGATGAGATTATATTTGGTTTCTTGGGGGGTGTTAAAAAGGCTTCATGGAGGGGCTTGTGTTGGCTACGGTTTGGGAAAGTAGGTCTAATTCCATAGGCAGCAAGTGGGAGGAGGGCGTTCATGGAAGAAGGAGCAGTATAAGCAAAGGCATAAAAGCCAGGTGGCACTGGGTTTGCTGCAGGAAATGTTCAGTTGTCATTCAGTTTAGAGCAGTGAGGGTGTGTGCCTTTTAGTATATATTTTCTTTAAAAGTACAGCAATTTAGAGAAACTCAGAAGACAGAAAAAATAAGTTTTGATTAAAGTCAGAGTACCCACAGACAACTGCAGAAAGTGACCAAGACAGGGAAGATGCTGCCATGAGAACCCATGCAGTAATCACACAACAGCTGCTGGGCTGTGTTACATCCAGGGGTGGGGACTGTTAGGATCAAAATCACAAAGCAAGTATCATATCACAGTAGGAAGCTTCTAGTTCTTCCCCAGGCTCCAACGACTCACTCTGAACCCAGAGTTGTCTTTTAGACCCCAACCTGTCTCTGAAAAAGTAACTGCTTTGTATATGTATGCATTTACATGGAAAGGATTACTAATAACTAACATATATGCTGGCACTATTCTTCATTATTCCAAATATAAACTTATGTAAAGGTATAAGTAATGCTTATGTTTAATTGCACAGTTAGAAAATTACCTGTGGGTTTAAGAATAAAGTTCATGAAGAGAATTTTAAAATTCTGCATTATACCTTCATTAATGCAATGTTATGATATTTGAAATCAGAATGAGCCTGGGTTGGCTACTCTACAGAGCGTGAATAAATGTGAATGTGAATAAAGAAGTTATGTTTAGGGACCCTTGATCACCTAAAGGTCTTATCAAAGGCCCTCTTACACAGTTGATCTCCTCCAGTTATCACTGACTGAGAGGATTCAGCCAGTAGTAATTCTACTGTCCTAAACAACGAGATATGCCTCCCCACTCCTGCCTCTACCAGAAGAAAATTGGCAGCAGTAACCATTGAGGACTGGCCCTGCCTGCTGTGTCCTGCAAGGGAGAAGTTGCTGCAGGGAGTGCTAGGATCTCTGGGATTTGGCTTTTCAACATTTTTAATAAGGCTGAAGCTCATATGCACATAGAACTCATTTGCCTGAAGTCAGACACCATGGCAAACACAACCTGATCAAATCCAACCCCTGCAGTGTGTGTCAGGGCCTCTGTGATGGAGCACAGCAGGCTCACCTTTGAAGCAGAGTTTCACTCCGGAATCTTCTGCTTGCAGCATGACTAAGCTTTGTTTTTAGTCACCCTCTTGGGGAAGAATTAAACCTGACCCTATGAGGAGGCAGCAAGAACTGAACAGAAACCCATATTTATTGATAGTGACTCTTCCTCAGGGGAAATTGAAGCAAGTGTCTTTTGAATTCTGTTAAGCCTTTATTATTTCTTTGTTGGCAGATATGTGTTATCAATGTTTATTGAGAAGACTGAGAATATGCTGATCATAAAAGATCTAAAGAATATTAAACATTTCCCATTCATGTATCTTTCACAGTTTTTTTTATGTGTATCTTTTCAGAATCTTCATATATATATATATATGTATATATACACTGTGTGCATGGACACAGAAGGACAAAATTTTTTTTTAAATATGAATAGCTTATGATGGTTGATTTGAAATCTGTTTTTGGGTATCATTTTAGAACAGAATGAAGTACTCATTACTTAGTGCCGGAAGAGATGTCAGAGCCCCGGCATCAGAAAGTGATCAACTCACAGGTTGGTAAGAATTTACTGATGACAGTATAGGTTTGGAAAGGAAAGTTTTCTTATTATAGATAGAAAGTATACTGCAGAAGAGTGCAGTGGGGCATCTCAACAAGAGAGGGCTGACCACTCCATGATGAATTTTTGCTTAGGGGTATTTATGGAACTTAAAGTGGGACCTTAAGGGTAATTTGGACCATGTTAGTCACATAGCTCATGATAAATGGTTAAATTTGTAGACATTTTGTGCCTTAATGTCAGCAAGGGTTGCACAATAAGATTCGGTATGCATGCGTTCTGCAGATGTATATAAATTCTTTTTTTTTTTTTATAGTTCTATTTCTTTTTTTTATTATTATTGCGCACATGTACCATAGAGCCTAAAGTATAATAATAATAATAATAATATAAATTCTAATTACTTATAAACTTTGGGTAGAGAAGCCTGGAACCAGATGCCTGCTTTAGATAGTAGGGAAGTCCAGTTACTTCAAATTCCTCAGATAAAAAGTTTTGCCTCCGGATGGCTTGCTTGATGATCACCAGTTGATCTTTGCTTTCTTCACTTGGATTTGTCAAATAGTTTGCATTTTGCCCCATTTGTTTTATAATTTTCCTCCTTCCTTCCCTCCTTCCCTTCCTCCCTCCCTCCCATCCTATCTACTATTAGTCTACTTCTTTATCTAATCTATCATTTCTCTATCTGTCCACACATATTTTTTGTAATCATTTGAGAGTAGTTTGGAGACATCATGCCCTTTTAGTGTATATTTCTGTATGCATTTCCTAAAAACAAGGACATTATCTTATATAGCTACAGTAAAATATTTCTCTTACATATGTAGGGGCAAAGGGAAAACTTCCCTTTTGCCCTCAGAGGGTTTGTTGAACAATTAACTCACAAAAGGCAGATTAATAAGATTAAAGGAATCCAGTTTATTACTGTGTGCACAGGGAGAACCACGGAGTGATTGCCCTCCCCAGTGGGCTGCAAAAGCTTATGTACCATCTTGAGGCTACACACAGAATGGGAGCTCAGACAATGGCCAAAAATAGGTTATATTGGTAAAATACATTATGGGAGGGAGAGAAGAGGAGACTTGGTTTGTGATATGGTTTATCTGTGTCCCCAACCAATCTCATCTTGAATTATAGTTCCCATAAACTCTATGTGTCATGGAAGACACCCTGTGGGAGGTAATTGAGTCATGGGGGTGGTTACCCTCATGCTGTTTTCATGATAGTGAGTTCTCACAAGATCTGATGGTTTTATGTGGGGGCTTTTCCCCACTTCACTCTTGTTCTTCTCTGTCCTGCCACCATGTGAAGAAGGACATGTTTGCTTCTGCTTCTGCCATGATTGTAAGTTTCCTGAGGCCTCCTCAGCCATGCTAAACTATGAGTCAATGAAACTTCTTTTCTTTATAAATTACCCAGTCTCTGGTATGTCTTTATTAGCAGTGTGAGAACAGACTAATACAGCTTGCAAAGGGGGTCTTGTTATGTAGATGAAACCTCACAGGTAGCAACCCTCAGAGACAATAGATGGTAAATGTTTCCTTGAGACCTTTAAAGGTGTCAGACTCTCAGTTAATCTTTCTTGGATCCAGACAAGGGAGAAGGCCTGGCAGTATAAATGCAGGTTCCCTACAGATGATGTAAATTTCCCCCAGGAAAGACAGCTTTGCAGAGCTACTTTTATTTGCTGGCTCTCTGACAGCCATCTCAAAATATGTCAAAGAAATATACTCTGGTGTAAAACACTTTTATTTTCTTCACATACTACAATAAAATGATCAAATGAGAAAATATACATTGATACAGTATGATTGTCTAATCCAGAGTTCATGTTCAACTTTTCTCAATTGTCCCAATAATGTACATTGTAGCTGTGTTTTCCTTGTCCTGAATCCAGTCTGAGATTCCACTTTAAGTTTAGTTCACTCTCTAGTTTACTTAATCTAGAATAGTTACTCATCATTTATCTCTCTTAACCTTGACGCTTAAAGGTGTCCCTCAATTTGTATTTGTGTGATTATTTTCTCATTGTTAGATTCATTTTATGCATCTTTGGTAAGTGTACCTCTGAGGAGAAAAAATACAAACTCAGAGCTTTTTCCTATTCTCTTTCCCAACACAACAATCAATGCAATATTTCTGTGATTAAATGAGTAAGGGTTTTTCCACACACACCAACCACTGGACACCTGCTGGATGTCCTGTAATTCAATTCAGTTCTGATGCTATCTACCTACAGATAGTGCCAGATCCCACAGATCAAGGGCTCAGTCCCCAAGACTGCCCTTGGCACTTCCAGACACCAGTCACAAGTTCAGGCTTCCAGAACTTCTGACCCACTGGCTTGAAGTTGGGGTTCCCACGATTACCTATTTAAATTCAGTTAATTTGCTAAATTGGCTCACAGAACTCACGGAAACACTTACTTGTGTTTACCAGTTTATTATAAAAGATATTACAAAGAATACAGATGAAGAGATGCATAGGGTGAAGTATGGAGGAAGTGGCACAGAGCTTCCATCCCCTGTCTAGGTGGGCCACCTTCCAGGAACCTCCAGATGTTCAGCTATCTAGAAGCTCCCCAAATCCTATCCTCTTGGGTTTTTATGGAGGCTTCATTACACTGGCACAATTGATTAAACCATTAGTCACTGTTGATTAGTTTAACCTTTAGCCCGTCTCCTCTCCCTAAAAGGTAGGAGTGGAGTTGAAGATCCCAACCCCCTAATTGTGTCTTGGTCTCTCGGTGACCAGCTGCCATCCTGAAGCTACCTAGGGGCTGCCAGCCACCCGTCAATAATTAACATACAAAAACATCACTGTGGAGATTCTAAGGATTTTAGCAGTTATACACCAGGAAATGAGGTCAAGGACCAAATATATATCTTACAATATCACAATACCACAGAAGTAATATAGACCCATCTCAATGCATCATATCAGGAGGTACATAGTGTTGGTCATCCCAATATTGGTGATGATAAATTTGATCACTTGGTTAAAGTGTTGTCTGCCAGGTTTCTCACTGTAAAGTTACTGTTTTCTCCCATTGTAATGAGTCATTTTCCTCTGGGGAAATACTCTGGGGCCACGTAAATGTCCTGTTTTTTATCAAACTGTTAGCAGCAGCGAATCCAATGGGTCTGCAGCAAACTTGATTCTTGCCTCCTCAGAAAAAAAACGAATTCAGCCAAGGGGCATAAGGCAGAGGGAGAGACCAAGGCAAGTTTTAGAGCAGGAGTGAAAGTTTATTTAAAAAGTTTTAGAGTAGGAATGAAATGAAGAAGGCCAAGCAGGAGACTTGAGAGATCCAAGTGTGCTGTTTGGCCCTTAACTTATTTTATACATTGGCATGGTTCCAGAGTTTCCGTTTCTCTTCCTTTGATTTTTCCCTTGGGGTCCACTATGCGCATGCACGGTGGCCTGCCAGCACTTGGGAGGAGCTGTGTGTAGTGTGTTTACTGAAGTTGTGCCATGCTCATTAGAAGCGTTTTTCCCTTACCAGTTGAGTGTTCCTAGGGGAAGGTCACATAATAGTTAAACTGCCATTTTGCCTCTTAGTACACATGCTTGAGCCCACTCACCCAGCTTCTGAGATCTTATCAGAATGCTGCTGATCACCAGCTTCAGGTGTTTTCTATCTTGGGAGACTGCCTTTCCCTGGTGCCAGTTGTAACTAATTATTATTTTAGAGAGACAGTATAACAAATGCCAGACCAACACCCAATGGTTGCTTGACGTTCCTGGGGTGGGGGTCCATCTCCTGCCCTGCTCATATCTGCCTAGCTACCTGCTCTAACAAAACCACTGGTTTAACATCCCCTTGGGATTTTCTAACTTCATCATTACTTCATATTTACTAGTTATCATTCTATGAAAAGGGAAAACCTCTCCCTTTCTCTCTATCTCTATCCTCTCTCTTGCTCTCTCTCTCTGCAGTATGGATTCATGGATTCATCAATGGGTTATAGTCTACCAGTGTCATTATTTATTTTATTGTTCAAGTTGCCCCAGTGTGGTCACAGGGAGGCCCTTCATGCTGCTGCTTTTTCCTTTTGACATGTCCTTATTCTGTGAGCACTTTTTTAGTTCTTGGCACCACAAAATGTTTCTTACTAACCTTGTACTTTCTCTGTCCAACTTGTGGAATCAGCTCTTGTCCCAAGGAACCTTAGTTTTTTTTTTTTTTTTTTTTTGAGAAAAGAACTTAGAAACCAAGATCTGTGGATTTGGTGTGCTCCTTGCTACTGATGTGTCTCATCAGACAGACCTAGGAGATAGGAGATACAGACAGCAGTTATTTAACCATGAGAGCATATGGATATCTCCAGTTCAACACTAAAGAGTATGTTCTAAGTTTTCTCTTTTTCGTATTTTTAAATGCCTTTTTCAACAGCTGGGAATTGAGAAACCTGGCATGAGATTCATTATTTTTCTGCATGATTCAGTTAATAGACAAATTGCATGGACTAATTGTTATATCAACTTCACTGGCATATAATTTATATACAATAAAATTCACCCACTTTAATGTACTGTTTGATAAGTTTTGTCAAAGTATATACCACTGAAATCACCAACCATAATCAAAATACAAAATATTTCCAATATTCCAAAAAGTTCCCTCATACTACTTTGTAGTTAATCCTTCATCTATAGCTCTAGGCAACCACTAATCTCCTTTTGTTACTGCAGGTTATGTTTTTCATTTCTAGAATTTCATATAAATGGAATCATACAATATGTGTTCCTGTTTCTGCTTCTTCTTGATGTTTTTGAGATTCTTTATCTTGTGTGACACTGATTGATTTTTTTAATTTTTGAAACAGAGTTTTGCTCTGTCACTCAGGTTGGAGTGCAATAGTGCAATCATAGCTCACTGCAGCCTAGAACTCCTGGGCTTAAGTAATTTTCTTGCCTCGGCCTCCTGAGTAGATGAGATATAGGTGCACTCCATCACACATGTCTGGCTATTTTTTTTATTTTAATAGAGATGAAGTCTTACTATGTTACCCAGGCTGGCCTCAAGTGATCCTCCCACCTAGGCCTCCCAAAGTTTTAGGATTACAGGAGTGAGCCACTGCGCCTAGCCCTGATTGATTTTTAAACCAAGCTTGCATCCCTGGGATAAAACATATTTGTTCATGATTTATTATCTTTTCATATGTTGCTAGAGTCATTTTGCAAATATTTTGTTAAAGATTAGTGCATCTTTGATTTTGAGGTCTATTTGTAATTTTCTTTTTTGGTAACATCTTTGTCAGGTTGTGCTCACAAAGTAATGTTAGTTTCAGAAAATGTAATAAAAAATGTTCTTTTCTTCTATTTTTTATTAAGTAACCTGAAGAATATTGCTATTATTTGTCTCTGAAATATTTAATAGAATTCACCAGTGAAGCTGTCTAACCTGGAGTTTTCTTTGTGGGAATGCTTTTTATAATGATATAAGGCTATTGGTCACTCTTCAGTGCCTTTAAATATCTTTGTTTTGTTCTGTTTTCCAAATTTATTTCAATGTTAAAATTTGTAATTTGAGAGCATGTTAGTATGCTACATGATATTCCTTCACTACCAGAATAGTACAAAGTAAAATCTATTTTTTAAAATCTCACTCATACATTGGAACATAGTTTTACATCAGCAAACACACCTGAATACTACAGAGTATTTCATTTTATACACACATGACTATTTATTTGTCTGATTTCACTACTTGTATACTCACTCTCGTTTTCTTTAAACCCACTCTATTGAGGCCTTTATGCCTACTCGAATAACATTACTGTTGCCAACCTCACTAATTGCCTCCACTTTGCTAAATCAGATGGTATGTCTTTTGTCCTTGTTTCACTTGATCCGTCAGCAGCATTTGACTAAGTTGGTCACTTTCTTCTTTCCTCACTTGGCTTTCAGGACACCACCTTTTCTTGACTTTCCCTGACCTCTCTGGCTGCTATTGTTTGATGTCATTTGCTGGTTCCATTTCTTGTCCCTGAACTTTTAATGTTGAAATGCCATGAAGCTCTGTTCTTGGTCATCTTCTCCTCTCTCTATAACCTCAATCCCTTGGTAATCTCAACCAGTCTCATAACTTAAACTGTCACCTCTATCTTGTTAATTCCAAATTTATATCTCCAGCTCGGATCTTTTTTCCTAACCCCAGACCTAAAAGTCTAACAGACATCTTTAACTCATCATGTTCCACACCGAATGCTTCAAAACTTGCTCCTCTCACCTGCTTATGAATTCTCCAAAACCTACTCCTTAACCTTTTAAAAGTTCAGTTGCTGTCAGTTCTGTCTTTCTGGTTATTCAGTTCAGAATCCTTGGCTTCAACTATGAATTTCTTGCTCTCATATTGATCAAAATTCAAATTCTCCTGTCTTTACATTTCTAATAAATCAAGAATCTTACCACTTTTCACCATGTCATTATATTATCAACTATTATCTCCTCTCACCCTCTCCTGTCTCTCTTATTCCTTTCTGAGTCTGAGGGACCATCACCTCTTTCTTGGACTATAATCACCTGACATGTTCTTCTTTCCCACTGCACAGATAAAACCAATTTGCTGAGATAGTAGTATTGCAGTAGAAAAAGTTTAATTAATGCAGGGCTAGCCAAGTGATAGATACGAGTTTTTTACTCAAATCAGTCTCCCCAAGAACTCAGAGGCTAAGGTTTTTATGGATAATTTGATGGGCAGGGGGCAAGGGAATGGGTGCTGCTGATTGGTTGGAGATGAATTCATTGAGTCTGGAAAATGATCCTAGCGCACAGCGTCGGTCTCTGGGTGGGAGCCACAGGGCCAGTTAGCTATGAATCATGCATCCCTGTGGAGTTAGTTAGTCGCCAGAAAGCCAAAGTCTGAAAAACATCTCAAAAGACCAATCTTAGGGGGTTGGATGTGGTGGCTCACACTTGTGAACCCAGCACTTTGGGAAGCTGATGGAGGAGAATTGCTTGAGCCTAGGAGTTTGAGACCAGACTTGACAACACAGGGAGACTCCATCTCTACACACATACACACAAAAGAAAAAATTAGCTGGACATGTTGGCGTGTGCCTGTAGTCCCAGCTACTCAGGAGGCCGAGGTAGGAGGATTGCTTGAGCCCTCCCTACTGATCATTTATTGCCCTTCAACAAAAGTCTTCTTCTCCACCCCCTCCCATATCCTCTTTTGCTAGGATCCAAGTCCCCATTCTTTCTGTAACCTTAAGATGATATATAAATTTCTGTTCCTCACTGGGGGTTGGATCTCCATTCAGAAGGCTCCTATGTATATACAGATTAAATAATTTTGTGTGCCTTTTCTCCTATTAATCTTCTTTCTGAGAATGGATTTTTCAGTAGTCCTTCAGAGGGCCCTTGGCCCCCACACCTATGCGATCTTCTTCCAGTACATCTCCTCATTCACTGCTCCAGACACTGTGGTTTTCTGCAATTCCTGGAAAACACCTGGTGGACTTCTCTCTCTCTTTTTTTTTCTCCAGAGATATACTTGGCTAACAACTATATTCAAGTCATCACTCAACTTTCATCCATCTTCCTAATGTAGCCTACCTTGACTGTTCTGTCAAAAACCATAAATATCTCATCTTCACCTTCAGAGTTTCTGAATTTATTTACCTTGCTTTCCTTCTTTTTCCCATATTACTCATCAACTTCTAATATCATAAAATGTATGTATTATATTTATTATTGTCTGTACTTCTATTAAAATTTAATCTTCAAGAGCAGGGATATTTATCTGTTTGGCTCACTAGTATTGTGTACCTAAAATATGGACCAACATGTGACAGATATTTAATAAATTCACATGGAATAAATTAGACAGGTTCTTCTCATTTTCCACAGCAAGATGGATTTATCCATTCATCCATCCATCAGTCCATTTGTTTCTTTGTCCATGTATCCATGATAGATTGATCTATTGATCTGTCTATCTAATCTACCTATTTCCATCCATCCATCCATCCATCTCTCTTATCTAGCTAGCTAGCCAGCTATCCATCTATTTACCTACTATTTTCTATCTATCTGTTTTTGAGCATTTACTCTTTATTTACTCTGTCAGGAATAGTGTTAAAAGCTTTGGAAAAAATAAATATACAGTGATGTGCTAGAGCTTCTCACACCAGCTTATAGGAACTGATGGTTCAATATTCAGAAATTTTACGAACTGACTTTAAAAATAGTGGTAGCTTGAAATTGGCCATGGTATGGGTATTTATACCAGAGAAATTGGAAAATTCTGCAGATCAGAGCTTTTTCTGCCCTTTCCCTTCATCACCCCTAACCCCAGTTTACCAGTGTACCACTGGAAGTATAAGACATCTCTTGCCATAAAGCAGTTAAACTAAGCATACAGCTCCTAAATACAGTATGTAATAGAACTCAAGAGGATAGTTAAGATGGACTTGCAGTATTCATGTCATGTGGAAATAAATGAAGAATATTCAAATGAGAATAGAGAGAGGCTACTTACTCAGAGCTTGCTTTATCAAGGGAGTCAGCTATTATCACTTGTGTTTGGCAGAGATGCAGAAGCAGTTATGTATTTGGAAAGCTTTATAAGTGAAAAAAAGGGGAAAACTTCAGGTGATCTAATTGGAGATTGTTGGCAAGGGGAAACTGGATAGATAGAAGTGGGGCAACTTATGTGATTGGTTTGGGGAGGATTTTGGCTTACTCTAGTCTGTTCTGAAACAGATAAAAGAAAGGGAACAAAGATAAGAAAGTTTGCCATTGTTGATACAGTCCTGATCATCTTGAGCTGACTGCTTTGGAGGTTGTGGTATAGCTTTCTGGACTTCCCATGTGGGTCAGAGTTCTATCATCATATTTTGTCTGGCTGTTGTCTGTAAATTTGGTCTCTTTGGTCCTTGGTTTTGTCATTTTCTTGCTTATGAGGGGTGTTTAACCCATTCAGAGAAGGCCATGGTTTCGGATATTCACTGCTAGAGGACTGTCACCATAGTCAACTGTATTGTGAAATACTGACTTTTTAGTTGTATCATCATGGTAATCATATAATAAGGGAGCAGCTGTGAAGAAGCATTTAAAACTCTGAGGAGAGTGCAGTGGACCATAGTCTTGACACTATGATTAAATGACAATTAATAGTTCACATAAGATGCTTTGGACCCAAGAACAGCAATTGCCAAGACAACAAATTCCAGAGGCTATGGAGATTGACCTTAGTGATCTAAGTAGCTTTTTCCTTAATGCAAAATATAGCCAGTTCTACTTTGCCTGTTTGATCCAAGTGCAAAATCAATATTAGCAATGACATAGAAGCCACCATGACTAGCCCAAAAGGGATGTAGAGCAATGCAATTGTCCATCACTATTCTTGTCAACAAGTGACATCATTTTCTATTCCATCTAGGGCAGAGGTAGTATCCTTAATGACTTCTGCCAGAGTTAGGGATCACTCTTTTAGAGCTTTTACTTCTGTATGTATGCTTCCAACTGTTGGGAACACTGCTGTGACTGTCTTCACAAGCAATGGGTCAATTTAAAACATGGCTGCACCTATACTAAGGATATTACATTGAGATGACTTACTGTAGATATGTGAATGATATTTAAATACAGAAATTCAACTTAGATTTTGTTGTTCTGTAGGCAGTAAAATTAGGGCCAACTGTTGAATTGTCAATGTAAGGATGAATTTGATATTAACAAGAAATCTGAAAATGGAGCAGACTGCCCTGAGAAAGCAGTGGGCTATTGAATGTTTTCCAGAGTGATTAGCCATTTCTCAAGTGTAACGGGAGAGTGTATAATATTCCAGCTTTGAGGGTGAGGTTGAAATAGATTATTAACTTCAATGTCTCTTTCAATGCTAAGAGTCTATGTCTCAGAATGATTCTTGTGAGATGTTGATAATCCTGTCGGGAGAATAGTGATTAGTTTCATACTGAGCTGACTTTATTTTACCTAGTTTTACTTAGTTTTTAAAAAATTTTACTAAGTTTTTAAGCCAGAGTTACAAAGGTTACAAAGGGACACTTACTAGTATTATGTTGTTTTACCTGCCATGAGAATATTCTGTAGTCACATGTTTTTCCCCTAATAATTTGTAGTACTTTCTCTTTAAAGACGGTGTGAATCATGTAACTGAAGATGTTTCCATTTCTTTTTTTTAGCTGCCATAAAGCCCAGGGACAAATTTGCCATTGAACATTTTAACCATGTAGGATCAAATTGTCTCTATATTTATGCTTTTTCTTCCTGGTCTCAATCTCTTATTTTAAATGACATTGTCTCTGGCTTTATTTTTATGTTTCAAATTTACTTATGTTATGCATTCTTTCAAGTACCTCAAATCCTTTGGGAAATGCAATGAGAAGTGGATGAATGGATTGATAAGCGAATGCATATATAATGGCGTGGCAAATTGGTGTTTCTTTGGGTAAGTGCCTATAAGCAGTGATATTATCATGTTCCACAATGGCCTAGTAAGCTATCAATTCCTATCCTTGCCAGTAATTTTCATTCTTACCCAATTATCCAAATTCTTATTCCCCAAATAGATTCCCATTTGGATAATCATCAGCCCCAATTCTATGCTCATTCTGAACAGTTGTGGTAAACAACTATTTTTTTGCTTGAGATCCAATTGGTTAATAACAAATTGGGTGACAATATCCTACACCTTTTTTACATATCATAATTAGGGTTCAGTAGGTGCTTGATGTATAGAATGTGCTTCTAATAATAAAAAACCCCATATTGAAAACAAAACTTATTAAATACCCCCTGAATTATACACAGGCTACTTAAATTGGCACTACATTTAGTCCCAAAATGATGATACACTTGATTTGCCATCTTAGATTTAACTTTGAATTAATTTTTGAATAGTAAAAAGTAATTGCTTCTTTCTAGTTATTACTGATCTGAGCATGTATAGAATGTGCCCAGTTCTGGGCAACATCCTTGGAGAAGGATGTCAACTAACGGAAATAGGTTCAGAGGAAGTTAACACATTTGTGAGGACTTTTGAAAGTATGTTGCCTGTCACTGCTGGAGCTATGAATGCTTAGTCTGGAAAGTGATTACATTGACATGGTTATTTCTTTCCAATATTAGACTTGAATTTCTCCACTGTGCACTAAACCTCGTGCACACATGGAGTCTTCCAGAAACACAAATATTATCAAACAGGTGGTACATGTTCATGGTACCAAAATACCACTTCATCAAGTGCCCAAAATATCTTAAAGGTCTTGCAAAAGGACTATACGGGATGTGGTTTTCTGGTAACTGCCATGTGACAACCTACCTGTCAAGCCACCTCTGTGTATACCTCCTAGACTGTGTTCTGGGAATAGTCATCCCCTGGCAGTATGGGATGGGTTTACTCTGTCACCCAAACAATCTGCTTTTTGTTTTCCTACAGAAGGCACCTTAGGTAGATTGATTAGGAGAGATCCCTGTAGCCTGGAAACTGGTTCCTAGGAAAGGAAGCTAAATCAGAAAAAATCTGGGTGGGGAGCCCTGCTTTTCCTACCCTTACCCTCACCTCCAAAACAATTCCTGAATCTACTTTTGTGGCTAAGCAGTATCAAAATCAGAGAATATAAAAGAGAGAAAATTGGGCTGACTTATTCTTTCAGTGGCACAGTCCCAAAGCATTTTAAATCTTAAACATTCTAAACACTCCTGTAGTACACCTGGGAGAGCTGATACTAATTTAATCAAGGCAGAGGAGGAAGTCTGTAACAGTATTCCCTGTAAACTCCGACATTTTCCAAGGGTCCAGAGCCTGCTGGACTCAATTTGTAATTTCTCCAGACTTCTCCTTTTGCAAAACCCTCCTGGATATTAAAATACCCTAGGATTGGCGGTAACTGCAACCATTCCATTTCATCTTATTTGCATTAACTTCCAGCCAGACCCTTATGGACAGAACAGTTGACAGGGTTGTTTGTTGTCAAGGAAATGGTGGGAATAACAGGGAAAAAGTCTGCTCTCTGATAGTCATTTTGTCAAAAGAAAGTTACATAGATTTAATTAATAATGAGCAGATTCTTCTATAGACTTAGCTAGCACTGAGTTAAGGGTTATCAAATCCTCAGCCTGGAATTTTGAAAGTGACTGGGCAATACATTATTTGATTTTGTTTTTAATATATTTACCTTTCCAAGTATGTGTTGCTTATGCTAATAATACAATTATTTTGCATTTGTTGGAAATATTCCGAATTAGAATTGAGGTCTTGAAAATAGGTAGTGAATTTCACAAAAATGTGGCTTTAAAGCTAAGCTTTAATCAAGCTTCTGTTGGGTGCAAGTGGGTTAATTAATTCAATGAATTAATAAATGAATAAACAAATAAACATGCTTTTAAAAAAAGATATGAGTAAGGTTCTTTCTGTTTCTGAAAAGACAGACAAGCTTCTGCCCAGCCAATTAAGACTTAAGAAGAAGGCACAAGTGATGAGCTATGGAGGACAAAGAGAAAGAAAAGGAGACGTTTTTAACTGGTGTTTTAGGCAGAATCCTCAGTAATGACACTTTCCAATTAATAGCAGTTTTAATTTCTCCAATCTCTTCTACATTCACCATGTTATTTTATTTTGAGGTGGTTTAGGCAAATTATCATCATTACTCCATCCAATAGATAAAGAAATGGAGACAGACAGGATAAATATGTGCCTAAAGTCACATAGCTGCTTAATAAATGGTTTGAGGCCAGATCCCAGGGCTCTTGGCTTAACCATATACTCTTTCCACTAGATTACCTGGACAAGCAAAATTTATGAATTATCTCCATTAAATGTAAACCATCAGTAGTTACTGTATCTTAATTGTTCTCTCCCTCCCTTCCTTCTTCTCTCCCTTCTCTTTCTTTCTTCTCTTTTTCCTCTTTCCTTTCTTCTTCCCTCTCTTCTTTACTCTCCATTTTTCTTTCTTTAAAATATCACGACATTGGCAGGCATTAGTAATCCCTTTGCCAGAGAAAATCTAATTCTCACTAACGATGAGTCTGAGTTTTAGATTCTTAATTCATCACATGTTGTATGGTGGGAGTGGGGTTGGTATAAAAATTTCCTGCTTCATAGAATTATTCTGAGGATTAAACTTGATTATTATGTGAAGTGCTCAGCACAACTTCTAGTACATTGAGAGATTAAGTACTCAATAAATGGTAGCTGTTGATGCTGTGATGTTGTATGCTCACCAAGTAACAATGAAATTGAAATTGATAAAAAGAAATTCATCCTCATTTCAAAGAGAGGGAAATAGAGTCACAAAATATATAGCCTTGATTTGAGATGAAACCCAGGTATGCTATCAGTTAGTTAGGGCTATTTCTGGGCAAATTCCAGTCAAGTTTAATATAGTCCTTGCATATGAAAAGATTTGTAATGGGTTGAAAAATACCCAGCTAGTGGGGAATACATGAATGATCTAGTTAACAATAGGACTGTGAAATCATAATCATGATTTAGTGGAATGGGTTGTTTCTATTTTATAAACAAGATGGAAAATTATTTAAAGATCAGGACTTAACTAGGGAAACATCTTTGGAATATGAAAATGAGAATTCTGAAGTTAAAAGCATTAGCAGAAAAAAAAAATAAGGCCTGGAGGGAAGAGAGACTTCATCTATGGCTTTGATCTCTTGAAGTCGTTATCAAAAGCCTTCCTTCTAAGTGGAATGCTAGGATCTCTGTTCCTCCAGCAGTGGACCAGTGGAGGTCTCATTCATAATAGTGACACCTCTTAAATCAGGCCTCTCACCCTGGCTGCTGACATGTTGTTGGATGTAGACCTGACTTGCAATTGTAGGTGAAGCCCCATGCCAAATGGTTCAATTACAGTTCAGAAGAAAGCAATGATAGGATAAAGGCAGTATTGGTCCACATGCATTCTGAATGTGGGCAATTTCTAGCATCTCTCAGCCAGAGGAAGTGGTTTCCTTTTATTCTCAGAACTCAAGATTTCTTACGCCTCAACATTCAGCCATCCCCCACCATCATCCATTTCTCCACATTACTTTGTAGACTTTCTGGATTGTATCTTTCCAAATTCAGATTTCCTTGGTTACAGCACAAACCTTCCCCTCCAAAGGACCCAGTATCTGATGCATGTTTTAACATCTCACTTTTATGTGTTAATTATGTGGTTGTTTAGGAAATAGTTGGAAACTGACTTAAGAATAAGGATAGAAAATCCATTTAAGATTCCTCTTAATATTGTTGTTCCCCACATCCCTGCCCCCCACCTTCTCAAGCATCTGGGCACTTGGCTAAAGGTTAGTGCAATGACACAGGCTTCCTGTCCCCCTTAGCCCCCTATTTTCTAATATCCATCCCTTTTACTTTCTAGATGGGCATTCTGCCTGAAATGGGATAAAGCTGGCACACTACCTACCAGAAAAGAAATCTTTGTTTTCAGAGAGAAGTATTGAATCGAATCTCTCAGAAGGGGAGCCTGACCCCTTCCCTCTCTTCCCACCCCCTCCATATGGAAGAGAAGAGAAACAATGAAATTCGAAAGTTGCCAAAGTTTAATTACTTCTACTGAAAGTGCCAAAAAAAAAGATGAAAGCTTATCCTTTAGTGGAAGGAACCCAGAGGGCCCTGTGGACATTTGCAGCAGTCTGTTTGCCATTTTGTTGTTGTTGTTGTTGTTGTTGTTTTGTTTTGGTTTGTTTTTTTTTTTTTGCTTTTCTACTATAGCCCCTGAGTAGCAAATTTCCACTTTCTTTTCCAAGAAGAACGAGGACAGATTGTCCCTCAGAAATTTCAAAAGGGTGTTTCAGATTCTGCCACTAGAGAGAGAACTATTGAGCCATCCCCAAATATTTCTGCTTTAAGATTCACACAATGTGAAATTTCAGGCAAGCATTTTCTTATACCATTAGCTCATCATATTGATCATCCACCTATACAAATTGTGTTAAAATTACATCCATCTCTAACAAACTCATCGGGGCCACCTTGGCAGATATTAAAATAGATGTTTTTCTTAGGGGAGCAAGAAAAACTCAACAAACAAGCAAAGAAATAAAAATTACAAAGTTGTGATATGAAATTGTAGGCAATTAGATGATAATTAACATTCTCATTAAACAACAGTTATCAATCACCTACCATATGTCAGATCTACACACTTTTATTTGTTTTATTATAATTATTTATTATGACAACCGTGTGAAAGAAGGTAATATTTTCATTTAATAGGTTCAAAGAAAGCTAAATTTTCATCGAGGTTATGGGACTTGGCCAAAGTTACCCATCTAATCACGAACAGAGCTAAAATTTCAATCCATGTTTTCTGATCCCAAGGCCAGGCAATATTTACTCCTCAGTTAACTCTCAATTACACAGTGGCTGAACTAGCTTGTGGATCACCACACATTTATCTGCCTCTTCTTTTCCTGTGCTATATTTTCTATGTGCCTTACCTTTTAATAATACCTGTACAGTTGGGTTGACATATACCAACCTCAATTAACAGGTAACAAAATTTTCTTTTCTACTCTTTAGTAGTTGGATAGACAGGTGAATGAGCCCAATAATTAAAATTATATTTAAATTATTATGAATTGCAATGATTGCTATTTTCACATTTCTTTTTCTTTCTTTTTTTTCTTTTCTTTCTTTTCTTTTTTTTTTTTTTTTTTTTGAGATGGAGTTTTGCTCTTGTTGCCCAGGTTAGAGTACAATTATGTGATCTTGGCTCACTGCAACCTCTGCCTCCTGGGTTCAAACAATTCTCCTGCCTCAGCCTCCTGAGTAGCTGGGATTACAGGCATGTGCTACCACGCCCAGCTAATTTTGTATTTTTAGTAGAGACAGGGTTTCTCCATGTTGGTCAGGCTGGTCTCGAACTCCCAACCTCAGGTGATCTGCCTGCCTCCCAAAGTGCTGGGATTACAGGCGTGAGCCACCACGCCCAGCTCACCTTTCTTTCATATGTGGTAGTCAAAACTGGTGACATGAAGAATAATTTTTTTAAAAAGAACAAATTTGGAAGTTGAAGATAGTAAACAACATTGTTTGAAAGAAATACAGCTAACATTCCCTCAGCTTTTAGTAACAAGCCTGTTCTTAAAGGAATATCCTTTTCATTACAAATAAGACCTGGTAGGTTTTCTGTCCTGTTGGTGACTTTTTAAATAAAAAAAAAAGAATCTTACATCTTTAAGTTTTCTGTGAAATCAGCATGCTTTGCTTTTTGATTTCTGATGTCTCTTTCTTTTCAATCTAGTTCTTTGTGGATTTATTGCACAAATCTGTGCAGCCGCTAAAAACTGTCCTTTGATACAATGCAGGCAGTAAGCATTAATTTCTACATTGAGGGAAATTGGTATGGAGGATGATGGTGCAACCAGGGATTGGAAACCAGTTGGGCTGTGTATTTCAAGCTCTTTTTACCTTCTAAATCTTTGATGTACCTGGTTCATTCTTAACATCACATGGAAGACAGAAATTGCCCTCAGAGGTTAAGACATTGACATTGATTTTGCTAGTCCAATCTCCAGTTGAAACCAGGTTTTGATTTTTCAGAATACCGCAAGAAGTTCATTATTTTACTGATCTGGACTCAGGCTGTATGTGAATTTGTGTGTGTGTATGTGTGTGTGCATGTGTGTATGTTGTGTGGTTTGGGCTGGGCTACAGGAAGCAGCATTGGTTGAAAGAGTAAAGAAGGCCAGGCATGGTGGCTCACATCTGTAATCCCAGCACTTTGGGAGGCCAAGGAAGGTGGATCACCTGAGGTCAGGAGTTCGAGACCAGCCTGGTCAACATGGTAAAACCCTGTCTCTACTAAAAATACAAAAATTAGCCGGGCGTGGTGGCAGGTGCCTGTAATCCCAGCTACTAGGGAGGCTGAGGCAGGAGAATCACTTAAACCCAGAAGGCAGAGGTTGCAGTGAGCCAAGATGGTGCCACAGCAGTCCAGCCTGGGTGACAGAGCAAGACTCCATCTCAAAAAAAAAAAAGAGTAAAGAAGAAAGGAGTCTGAGTGACAAAGTGTTCTAGTTATTGAATTAATCAGCTTCTATTCTACAGACTAAGGTCTGAGATTTGGCTACTGTGGTTCTGTTTAAGCAAAATGGCATATTTGGGGGAGTGAAAACATTCCTTCCACAATCTCCTTAGAAACAGAGCTCCCTGGTAAATTTGGCAAGGACACTCAACAGTACAGAGTTTTCTGTGTGAAATTAATTTAAGTAAAATATTCAGTAAAGACAGAGAGATGGCCAAAATTATCTTCGTCTAAGTTACACTCCAGGGAAGGGATATAAAGACGCTGTTTATTGGTATCTGACATTATTGGACACCTGATAATTGTTGAACAACTCACCATTAGATAGAATTTAATCTGGTTTTGTTCTGAAATCTTGTTAAGAATAAAGTGAGAGTAAAATGGTGTTTAGAGACAAGACACAGAACCAGCCCCAACTCCTCCTCTCTTGAACTCTGTGAAATTAGCATGCTTTGATTAAAGATAATTAACAGGCTTTTTTTGGAGCAGGTTTAGATTTATAGAAAAATTGAACAGAAAGTAGAGAGTTCTTATATATCCCCTTTCTCTCCTCCCAGCTTCTCCTATTATTAACATTTTGTGTAAGTGTGGTACATTTGTAACAATGGATATGCCAATATCTGTATTACTAACCGAAGTCCATAGTTTATGTTAGGATCATTCTCTGTGTTGTTCATTACAATGGTTTTGACAAACGTATAATTACATGTATCCTATGTTGTAGTGTCATATAGAGTCATTTTACTGCCTTAAAGGTCCCCTGTGCTTCCCCTACTCATCCTTCCTTCTTTCTCTTTCCCAAACCCTTGGTGGAAATTACTGATTTTTAAAAACTGTCTCTATAGTCTTGCCATTTCCAGAATGTCATATAGTTGGAATGATACAGTATGAAGCCTTTTCAGATTGGCTTCTTTCACTTAGCAATATATATTTAAGGTTCCTCCATTTCTTTTTATGGCTTGATAGCTGACTTGTTTTTCACACTACATATTCCATTATCTGGAGGTACCACAGTTTATGTATCCATTCACTTACTGAAGGACACTTTGATTGCTTCCAAGCTTTAGCTATCATGAATCAGGTGCATCTGGGGATTGGAAGCCAATTGGGGTTTCTATTTCAAGCCCTTTTTACTTTCCAAATCTTTGATGTACTTGGTTCATTCTCTTGAATGAACCTCCTCTTGAACGAATGCTTTAAACATTTGTGAGCAGGTTTTTGTGTGGACATACAATTTCAACTCATTTGGGTAAATGGCAAGGAATAGGATTACTGTATCCTATGGTAAGAGTATGTTTAATTTTGTAAGAAACCACCAAACTGTCTTTCAAAGTGGCTGTGGCATTTTGCATTCCCAGCAGCAATGAGTTAGAGTTCCTGCTGCACCACATCCTTACCAGCATTTGGTGTTTTATATTTTGGCCATTTTACTGGGTGTGTAGTGGTATCTCACTGTTGTTTGAGTTGTAATTCCCTAATGACTTACTATGTTGAAAATCTTTTTGTAAGCCTTTTTGACATGTATATATCTTTTTTAGTGAGGTGCCTGTTCCGGTCATTTGCCCTTTTAAAAATTGGGTTATTTTCTTATTGTTGAGTTTTAAGATGTGCTTTGCTTTTTTGATTTCTGATATCTCAAGGGGAATGTGCTATAGAGGAACAATCGTTATGCAAATTTTGTGTTTCTCAAGCTGGGGTAAGGAAAGTCTAGGCAGTGCATGGACATATTGTCAAAGGTTTATGAATTATTATTTTATTTGAGATGATATCTATAAACCATAAGAGAAACATGTATTGGTAAGCTGGAGGGCCACTTTGAAACCAAGTCTTATCTTCTTTCTGTGCCTGCATTTTCATTAGTATTTACAAGTGCTTTAACACCAAGTAATGACACAACAGTGACATCATTTGTTTTTAATGCAGTATTTTTAAAACCAGTATTTTATAATCCTGCTAGTACGTGGATACATTATTTGAGATCCAGAACAGCTTTATCCCTTTCTCATCCTGCAGCTCAAGTGTCTCTGGAGAGAAACACCAGAAATATCACTACAAGATTTTGGTCACAAACTACAATAATCTCTACTATGTTAGGGCAAGACTTTCTTTGCCTTGGTTAGACACAGGCTCGAGCTAGAACCAAAGCAGAGAAGAGGGACTGCTCTTTGTCCTTTTCCCCAAATTCACTTTCAAATCTTAGATTTTTAAAGTAGGGGAATGCAAGAGCAAGCAAGAATATTTGCCTAAACACAACCTTCTTTTTTCCCCGTTGATAAGACACTATGCAGAGAAATGTGGCTCAAACTGAATAGCCTTGCAACCTTCTCACTGAAAAGTAAAATGCTTGGGTCCTGAGAGGCATAAAGTGGTAGAGGCAAAGCAAAGGAGGCCTTGAACTGCCTTTCCTGAGAGACCACTATATACGACATGATGCTGAACTGCAGGATTCACCAGCAGAGACCTGGCAGGTATCCAGGCAGGATGACGGCAGCATACTGGAGAGCTCTGCCCATTGAAAAGAACAGCTGCTAATAAGTGTCAGTCAGTTGCTGCATACCGAAATGTGGGCTCAAGTCAGATCTTCTGATTTTTCAAGGGAAGCTGGAAATCTGAATTTAATGTAAAATCTCCTAATTTTCAAATGTTGGCAATGAGTTTGAACCCTGTGAGCATCATGAAACATATCTATAAATGAGATCTGGCCTATCACAGGGCTTCCAAGTTGGTGATTTTTGCTCCAGTTGGGTTTGCATTGCTAGTGACTTGCTGACGAGAAACTGCATCTTGGCAAACACAAGGTGGCTATGTGGAATATGACACAGGAAGCACACTTTGCATAATTTTAAAGTACGTGACTTTTTTGCTTCCAAACATATTTAGCTAAACTGTGCAGGTTGGCTCTTGTGAATGTCATACTACACTCCCTTTCTACCTGCTGTCTGATCCAACCCACACAAACCCAGACAGAGAGATACGTCCTTGAAGGTGTTACTGCCTGTATATGGATAAAGATTAATGAAACCAGCCTTCCTCTTGAGGAGGACTAGATCTCAGGATCTGCAAAGTAGGAAGAGATGGAAAGAGAACACACACAAGAAAATCAGAAAGGAGGAGGAATTCAGACCAGAAATCCTAGGAAGCAGAAGTTGCTAGGTTGCTGAGACACAAAGGTCACCAGCCATCAAATGATGTTTCAGATACCAAAGCTGAGAATCACAGCTGAGGGCAGAGAAGTCTGGTGCCTGGGCTGATGCACACTTCATTTACTGCTTTCTATATCAGTAGCTGTAGTAGGGAGTATTGATACCTGTTGGGTAGGGTATGGGTAGTTCTAGGAGTTAATTTGTGTTGACCTATTCTTGGGTTTAATACCATTTTAGTCGATCCAGGTTATAGAACTCAATCATAGGACACATTGCATTGTCTCCCCCAAACACCTCATTCTCAGGAAAAGCTTCCTGTTAAAAAATCCATTTATTCTAACAAATAACTTGGCATAACAAACAGAGATCATGTGAGACTTGTTACGATAGCCAGGTGAACAATGCATGCTCTCTCAAAAAGACAGGGGGAAAAAGATTTGTAAACGACATACTCTTGTAGGAAAAGCAAAGCAAAGCAAAGCAAAACAACCCAGGTGCTCATAACAATTCATCCAGATTTCCCTCGACTACTTATTAAACGCCAACCATACGCTGGGGTTTTGTGTTCTGTTTAACAAACCCTCTCTCAAATTTTTATCTTAACTTTAATTGTACCCATTTTATGGATGAGGCCATGCTTCTGTGAACACACCACTTGTGCAAGTTCACAGATCAAATAAGTCGCAGAGCTATGCATCCAAAAAGACTACATGTCCCCTCCTATCTCCACCAATGGAACATCAAACTTTTAATGTCTCTTAGGGGCAAAAACATTGTTTTCTATTAGGGATTTAATTCGATTACTGGTTTAAAAAGGTGATCTCCTCTTTCTATAGCATAATAAATTCAATGGAAGATAGTCATTTCATCTCTTTTGACACAGTAGCACTGTGGTTGTGATATATGTGGCTAATTGAATTTCACTACTACCATACTGTTATGTTAATGCGAAACCTCAACACAGCAGACTGAGAAAGAGAAAAACTTAGTCAACCCAGTGGTTCTTTGGTCCACATAATATTAAACAAAAGTTTAAGATCAAGCAACATCAAATACTTCAAGAAAAATTAGAATTTTTAGCATGTGATGATGGATTTGAAATGCTTACCTGGGGCCCTTAGTTGTGAAGAGACACTTTCTTGGATGTGAATGTGGAATGTACTTTGGGTGATAGCTAAAAAAGTCAGCCTGGGGCTGCTCACTGTTTGCCCCAAGGAGAAACAGATAAACAAATGAGTTCCCTAGACTAACCAGATAATACAGTTTAGAGTTTAAAATGGGAAACAACCAAATCCAAATCATTTCCAGCAAATCTATGGGGAAGAATAAAAGGAATGTTTCTGATTTAGACTTTGAATGCAAAAACCCTGCTTCACACTTTGTTGAGACACTCCAAGGTAGGTCCAAAATCGGTACTTAACTTCGCTTCCCTAATCACATGTTTTGCTTCCCTAATCACGTATTTTTTCTCCGTCTGTGTTTCCCACCACGTTCTTGCCTTTTGTCTTTCATGAAGTATTTGTAGAGGTCGTGATATTCACACCGTCTTGTGCTCTGGATCAGCGGTTCTCAAAGTCTGCTCCCTGAACTTGCAGCTTCAGTGTCACCCGGGAAATGTTAAAAGTGAAAATTATCAGATCCACTTCAGACCTGCTGAATCAGAAACTCAGGAGTGGGATCTGGGAATCTATGGCTTAACAAGACCTCCAGGTGATCCTGATGTGTGGTCAAGATTGAAATTGTGACTAACCTAGACTGCAAAATTGAATGGGACTTGTATCTTGTATCTTTTATCTGCTCTTGGTAGCTTGCAATTTGATAATGGGCACTGCATTAAATTATTAGTTTATGATAAACTATATGATATAGGTATGCTCAGGGTGTGCGGATGAACAAAGAAAGAGCAACAAAATAAAAATCAATGTTTTAGAGGAACTTCTGTGACACTTTAAATTCAGCAACTTCTTATTGTCTAAAGAGTGTCACCAATATATTTGCATATTTGTGATGTGCAGCCATCTTAAATTAGCAGATACCCCAACTACTGGTGATCCATAACACCAAACCAGGAGGAAATCAAATTCAATTTTGAGAATTTTTCAATATAGATGATGTGGAACATACCTTTAATGTTTTTGTCTGCAGAGTCATTCAGTTTTTCTGGGGCCTAGAATTTGAACTCAACCCCAAATCAGGAGACTTAGAGGGAGGAATATTCACCAATCCCGGGAAGAAAGAGTTAATGTCAGATCCTGCAAGGTGAATTGTGTCCTGTTGCAATTTACAACAGGTTGTGGAAATCTTTGCTGATTTATTGCAGCCTTTTATGTCAAGGTATTTTTCCCCCTTGGTAATCTAATCAGAAAGACAACGTACATTTCTGTGGGATTTTTTAAAGCATGATATTCGACAGGCAACAGAGGCCAGAGAAGTGGTTCTTATTAGGAGAACAAGCCCATTTGTAAGATACTGTGAAAGCAGCAGCTACATGAAAAAACCTCAGAGGCGGAAGTTTACTGTAAACTCAGGGTGAGTCAACAGAACCACAAGACTGTCAAGAAAGTTAATTTGATCTTACCCTGCATTCACAAGTGGCTGGTATTTAAAATGGGGGCAGGCTGTGAGTTTTCTGCTCAGTAGAGGTCAGAACACACCTGAAGTATTGCCTTTTGTTTTGAGCCCAGTTCAAAGGAATTTAACACATACACCCAAAATTTCCAACCCAAATCAGACTCTAGCTTCTCTACCTAGTAATTGTGAGGGAAAGAGAGAACCATCACCATCATCTGGAGATAAAACCTCCATAATGCTCTTCACTTTTCGGGAGATTGTGGGGGGAAGAGGAAGGGTGAGACCCTAAGAGATCTGCCTTTGACCAGCAGCAGGATGCATCACCTCCAGGAGTCTTTGAATATGCAAATAGAAGCCCCTGAAGGATAGCAGAATATGCCACCCCAAAATATGCTAGCCACTTTCGCCTAAGGATAATTTTGAGCTAAAGACATATTAACAAAAAATAAAATTCTAAGCTCCTGAATAAATTTAGGCTGAATGGGCCCTGCCTTGGCCAAGGGGATTCCAAAGAAACCTGAAGAACTAGTTCAGGCCATGATGGAAGGATGGGGGTCTGACATGCCTCATCACACCCTCCTCCCTTTGGAGTTTAGACAACAGTGACCGGCATTAAAACAGATCTTAAGACTGAGAAAACAGACTCATTATAGCAAGAAGATACCGAATTCCAACCTGACTCTGGTACAGCATCACAGGACAGCAGGCCCTGAAGGAAATCAAAGTATTTTACACCCAAATATATTTCTTTGACGTATTTTGAAATGGCCCTGCAAAGCTGTCTCTTGTGGGGAAAATTTGCACTAGGTAGAGAACCTCCTTACTAGGTCTTTTCCAGAGAGTCTGACAACTTTTAAGGTTCAATAAGAGAATTTTACCATCTATTCTCTCTGAAGCCGGCTGGCTTTATCTACATGACAGGAACCTTGGCTTCTGCAATATCTCTCTCCCCTTAACTTACCTTAACTCAAGCTGATTTCAGTTCTTTCAACCAATTGACAATCAGGAAATCTTTCAATCCACCTATGATCTGGAAGCTTCCCTGCTTCAAGATGTCTTGCCTTTCCGGGCCAAACCAATGTATACCTTACATATAATGATTCATGTCTTTGTTTGTAACTTCTGTCTCCCTAAAATGTATAAAGCCAAGATGTAACACAATCACTTTGGGTACATGTTCTCAGGACCTCCTGAGGCTGTGTTACAGGCCATGGTTCTTAACCTTGGCAAAATAAATCTCTAAATTGATTAAGACCTGTCTCAGATACTTTTTGGTTTACAGGCACCTTAAAGAAGAAAACAAAGTAAAGTAGGAATCGGAGTGAGAGGTTGTTGGCTTTGGAACGTGAGATCCAAAACCATCAGAGAACTGCAGCATGGTGAAGGCAGTCAAGGTCCCATGAACTTGTAGGTGACTTTAGCTGGATCTAATGGGGCAGTAGGACACCGGTTGGTGCGTGGACAGTTAGTGGGTGAGAAGACAATGTCTGGCATGTTCAAAGCTGCTTAGCCAGATGAGTGGCAGGAGGAGCTGTGGGCATTTAGCTCAGACAAAAAGGCTTGCTGTTAAGTACTTAAAGGCTGCCATGTGAAAGAGAGATTAAGATTATTCTGTGTGTTTATAAGAGCTAGAACTAGGAATTGTAAAGTAGGAAATTACCTGAGCCAGATTTCAGATCACAGAAATTAAGTCACGAGTACTTACCAGCTACCTGAAGAAGGCATGACATTTCCCAGAAAGAGGGTATTTTCTATTGAGGGATGAAAACAAATGTTGGTTAAAGCCCAAGCTCTGCTACTCCAAGTAGGATCCTCAGAACAGCATCATCTCCATCACCAGGGAGCTTGTTAGAAATGCAGAATTTCAGACCCCCTCCCAGACCTACTGAATTAGAATATGTAGCATAGTAAGATTCTTGAGTGATTCATATGCATGTTAATGTTTGAGAAATCGTGAGTGAAAAGACCAAATTCTAGGGATGTTATTCAAAGTAGTTCAAATAATTAATGGATAGGTGGATTCCTTTCCATCTCCTAAGGGAGGTGGGGTAATGTGCTGCTGCAATCTTTGTACTGTAAGGGAAGAAACTTATCCTTCTGAGTTGTTGGTTGTAATAAAAATAAATCTTAAGGACAGAAGAATGTGCAACCCAGAACTAGTTAGCTGGCTCTGGATAATAGAAGATTCTATCTATTTTAACTTTAAGCATCTATTACGCTCTGCCAGGCACTGGGAATAAAACAAAATGAATAATATATGCATCGAGCTCTATGTATTAAACTGTTATACTCTGCCCCTAATGGTTGAAATCATTTACTGACCCTGGGGCTCTTGCCTTAATTTCTGGATGAATTTAGCTCATCCTCATTGTCACTTTCATCCAGCCCTGCTCTTTTCTTAATTCTTGATAATATTGCTGTTCACATGAATACCCAATACCCTGGAATACTCCACCTTGTTCTATCGTTTTCTTAGTATTTAGCACCTTCAAGCACTTTTATAAATTATTTTCTTTTTTAGTATTTGTGTGGTCTGCTTTTCTTTCACTAGAATTATGTGTTTCATTAGTAAGAAGATTTAGGTATGGTGGTACCCTGATGGAGTACTGATAAAACAGATTTGAAATAAGCTTTGATTTGTAGTGTTTGCCAATCCCTCTGGTGTAAATATTCCTGTCATGGCCAGTTTCAAGCTACTGTTATGGCATCACTGAATGTGACATTAGGAAAAATGTGCACAATTGACTCTTGTGAGCTGGCCTGAGCAGCTTCCATCACACAGTTGGTCCCTGTTACCTAGAACAGTGTCAACTCCAAGTAAGTGCTCAAAAGATATTTTTTCATTTACTTAATGAAGGAATGAAGTGGAAAAAAACAGATTGTCGTATAATCACTGATCGTAAGAAAAAAGTGTTTTGTAGGCAAAGAGGAGAGACAATTAACAGTAACTTTATGGCCTATTGGAGGCTTCTTTCTGAAGTTGACAACCAAAGTGGGTGTGGAGTTGACCAGGCAGTGAAGGTAGTTTATAGAGAATGAGTAAAGTTGTTCTAAGATGAGCAAAGAAAACTAGAGTGGTGAGAGTTCATGGCAGGGCAATTTGGATAAAGTAATTAGGATACCAGGAGGATGGGCTTTTAGAAGAGGTTAGGACTAGAATGTCAAATGTCTTGAGTGATACATTAAGCAGCATGTTGAGGGTGATGGAGAGTCACTGAAGAAATCTAAAAATGAGAATAATTCTAGCAGATTTGCCTTCCAGATGCCTCTGCCAGCAATGCAGGAGATTAATTCTAGCATTGGAAGTAGAGCAGAGGGCCAGGGAGACTAAAAACAGGCTATTGACTAAAAACCAGTCTAGGAAAAGATGTGATGAGGGACTGGGGTAAAGACTAGAGTGGAGGAATGAGATATGGGAACACATCTGAGAGCTCTTCAGGAGTAGATTTGATGCAGGTGGTGTCCAGTGGGATCTGGGGTAAGGAGGAAGAAGGTAAGATGATTATGAGATGATTTGATGGTTACTGTGGCTTTAACTAAAATAGGCAACACAAATTGCAGGAACAGATGTAGAGGAAATGAAAAATACTCCTTGTGATGTGCTGAACCTGAGAAGGCCACATGCCATCCAGGTGGAGATGGCACAGTGGACAAGGCGATAAACCTTCCATGGGCTTTGAAGCGATCTGATCTGAATGTAACAGAGCACTGAGGCTCCCGTTCACTGCTGGACAGCTGGCGTGGGTGCAAAGACATTGACTGATGTGTTAAGAACATTCAAAACTACTCAAAGCCACAGAGTTACAAATGTGAGTTTTATATTGTGGAGAGAGGTTAAAAAATAGATTTAAAAGTCAACAACATATATAAAAGTACTGGAAGCAGATGGAAACTCAGGGAAAGACTGTTGTAAAATGAAAAATTAATTAATTGGGATGACAGTGTTGGGGCTATACATACATTGATAGGGGGCATCAATATAAGAAAAGATGTCAACAGGAAAGAAAAAAAAAATACTCACATGGAAATGGAAGGTAAACCACAGAAGAAAAGAGTTTCAGGAGGTTGGGGCAGGGAGATGAAGCTGATGAGGATAGCAATTGTCACAATACAAGAAAATGAAGATGGGCCAGGTACATTGGCTCACACCTGTAATCCCAGCACTTTGGGAGGCTGAGGCAAGTGGATCACCTGAAGTCAGGAGTTTGAGACCAGCCTGGCCAACATGTTGAAACTCCATCTCTACTAAAAATACAGAAATTAGCTGGGCGTCGTGGCAGACACCTGTAATCTCAGCTACTCAGGAGGCTGAGGCAGGAAAATCACTTGAACCCAGGAGGCAGAGGTAGCCGTGAGCCGAGATAGTGCCACTGCACTCCAGCCTAGATGACAGAGTGAGACTCCTCTGCCTCAAAAAAAAAAAAAAATAAATAAATATGAAGATGGAAAACTTGTTGTTGGATTACCTTGGTGGTCATTGTGTGATGTTACTATAGAGGTTGGACTGTACAAATTGCAGAGGGCAGAGTGATAAAACGGGAAAGGAGAAGAGAATGAGCAAGTAGAGGACACTGTCTTCAAAATGCCTGATCAATGGGTAAATATAGAACTAGACACCTCTTGTCTGATTTTGTTATTGATTTAACTTGCTGTTGACCCTGGCACAGCTTTATCCTATGCCTACATAATGTTGAGTCACTTGATGTTTCTATAGAGTCATAGATTTGGAAATATTGTTATACTTGGCAAAATATACCTAGACAAAATATTTGGTTGATTAATGAATTGTTACCATTCACCTGTCACTTTGTCACATTTCAGACATATGCATCGCTTGTCCATCTCTACCCCTCAATTTCCTCCTCCTTTTGTAAATTATACTTCAATAAAATTGACTCAAAAAGAAGAAAAGGAAAGAAACCGAAAGCACTAGTCCTATGTCTTTAGCTCACAGTAAGTATTGTGAAAAGGGACATTTGCTACTTCATGTATCTCTTCTGCTTCTTCTGTCACCAGGAGCAATTGCTTGCTGGTAGGACAGAATTATTATTGTAATCCTTTACCATTACAAACATTATGATCACCTTTCCAGTTTAAATGTTATCTTGCCTCCTTTAACCTTCACTCTCTGCTCACATGTAAAAATCTATTCCTCAAGTCCCTTCTTAGCCTTAGCAAACTACCTTTGGCCTGACTTCCCCTTTGATCTGTGATTTCTAATTGCATTCTATAAGGGGTCCTGCTTTTACACAATTTATTGACCCTTTGACGGGAATTTGGACTAGTGTCATTCGACAGAATTGATGTTTTCTGCAATCTGACAGCCGTTTGGATTTCAGAGTCAATAGCCAACAATAATATGCCTGTGACCTTTCAGAGTCACTGTTTTCTTCTGCTTTAAGGACTAGACATATGAGATTGGAAAGAACTGCCCAAACTGGCTTTCTTCCATTCAGTAGGAGAAATGATGCCTCCTACAGAATGATTTACATTAAAAATATAAAGTCAGAATGATTTACATTAAAAATATAAAACTCTCTAGTACAGAATTGAGCATGAAATTCCTCCTGTCTACTAATCAGTTGTATGTATGTAAATATTCTGTAATTTATGATAAGTTCTGACAATTGGAGCTACAAGTGGTATTGTCAAATTTTAGTTCAATTGGTAAGAATATGGTATTGTCAAAACTGTGATCATAGGTATATTTTTTATTTTTAAATTAAAAAACATTTTCATTTCTTGGGCTGTGACATAAGTATATAATATACTAGGTAGACAGTATAAGATTTCTGTTTCATAGATCAGAAATGGTTAATAATGGCAATTCTGTATGATTCAACTTTACACACACACACACACACACACACACACACACACACACAGCCAGCCAGCCAGAGGGAGAGAGAAAGAGATTTTTTCTTAAAATGCAAGTACTTCACAACAGAAGTTTGATAGGAAAGTGTTGCTTTGCCATTTCAAAATCAAAACATATTATTGCTATTGGATCAATGATTATACAATATTAGTGGAATAATATTAATTGAGGACTTTGTATGGGTAAAATATTTTATTTAATCATAACATTTCTATAAGGTAGAAACTGAGCAGGGCTTCCCACTATATTATACTTCTGCCTAAGATTTAACATTTCTCATGCATATCTTGGAAACTGAAGTCTTGATGGAATATTCATTAGAGGGGGCTAATTATGACCAACGAACAGAAACACTCTTTAATCCCAAACTGTGCAGGATGCTACTAAGTTTGATATCAGAGAAGATAATTTAAATAAAGAAACAGGAGGCAAAAGCCACGTCTGCCTAGTCTTGCCTTTAAACAACTGTAATTTTGGTTAAGAATTACTAACTTCTTATTGCTATGGCTTCTTATTTGTAAGCCATTAGGATGAGGCTAAGATGATTTAAAGACCTCTCCCCACTTTAGATGGGGCTCATTATATTCATGATGACACCAGCAGGTCTATTAAGGTGATAAAGCAAACGGAGCTAAAATATCTTTCTCCAGGTTTCGTCCCAGGGCCACCCTCATCAGACTCATTTGGGGCTTTTATTAAAAATATAGATCTCTGGGCTCCAGCTCCAGACCTACTGAATGAGAATCCTTAGGGATGAGGCCTATGGGATCTGCATTTAATTAGCTTTTCCAAATGTCCGAAATTTTGTTAGTGCTATGTGAATGAATATTTATGTCACATGTATAGTGCTAATAATTCTTAGGCATCTCAAATTTGAGAACTGCTAAACCAGAGTGTGGTAAGACATGCAGATTTATTTGATACTAGACTGCCATCCTTACTGCACCCGAAAATGGGAAAGTGGATCTTAGATTGATCTACTGAAATCTCTGGTAAAGACATGGAGTTTTTCTAAGATGTCCGTTTTGCCCTCCTCATTACAGACCCTCCGTGGATCCTGCTGTCTCAGGCACGTCCCTATTTTGCTGGACCCTCTGACACTAACTCCTTCTCTTGGGCTACAGGTTCTGCTCCTACTTTGTAGTTGCTCCTCTTCTCAGAACACAGAAAAAGTGTAGGCAGTAACTATCATTAGAGATCATTTAGGTTCTAAAAGATTTTTAAAAATGACTTTCAGTTCAGAAAATTTTGTAGGCCCTTCTGTAATGAGGACCCCCAGGAGTCTGTGGCCAGAGCGCTGAGGTTCAAACCTCTTTATCCACTCATTCATTTAAAAGCTTATCTATCTATCTATCTATCTATCTATCTATCTATCTATCTATCAAGTGCCTACTATGAATGAGGCACCATACTAGGCCCAAGAGATACTTATGATCAATTATAACGTCAAGCATATGATAAGTACTCAATATATCTTTTTTAATAGACATGACACTGAACCTCCTACAATGCCTTTAATTTACCAGTGACCCATCTACACTTGGTGTGTGGCCTAAGGTCAAAGATCACTTACTAATGTGGAAGAGCCTTTTAAGATCTACCCCTGACTTCCACTTCTTCCCTTTCTCCATGCTTCTTTCTCTCTTTTAATGTCCTAAAACAAAATGAAAAGTTCAGTGGGAAATGATAAAGTTCAGATTTCATTAGCTTTTGATGTCACTTTTCCTTGGGGAGAAAAATCACATTTTTGGGTGACCTTTTTAGTTAATTCACAGCTGGGAGAAAATCACCCTTAGTGTCTTTCCTGTTAATAGGTAATTAGACGCTGCTGGTCAGCACAATCCTATGAGGTGGGCTGTGCTGTGGGGGTGAACAGAAGCAGAATATGGCACTCATCTTTTTGACATCGGATTCCCAGGGCCTGGGCCACAGGGGCCAGTAAAGGAACCAGATCAGTAAGCGACAACTCAGACTGTGACAAGCAGTGAAATAGAGATACAATACCCGGGGCAGAGAGGTCTCACTGCAGACCTGGGAATTAGGGAAGGCCTCTCAGAAGAAGGAACATTTGAATTGAACCTTAAATAATATATGACTAAGCTTCAAAGGAACTGAGATGTACATGCACATGCAGAGAGAGTGGGCAAACTTGATTTCTACAAGAGTCTACTCCTGGATATTCCTATAACAGAGCTAAGTCACGTTGCTGCTATCAGGACCCAGTCTTTCCTGCTGAAGGGCTTTCCAGACTCACTAGTGTTAGCCACATAACTATTCTTCCAGAAATGCTGGGTGAAGACGGATCTCAGAGTGTTTTTATTAAAACACTGCGGTCTCCAGTAATATCACTTATTTGTGAGTTTCCCAGATGGAAAGCGTCCACAAAATTGGTGGTGTCAGGTACAATTCCCGTAAGTAGAAGATGAAAAGAAAGATCCATGAGGTCACATCCAGTCTGTCTCTGGAGGATCAGGGCAGGAGGATTCCGGGATGTATTTATTTTCTAGCACTCTGTCCAGCTCAGACTTACATGTTTACATTTATATAGCACCTTTCCTCAAAGGGAATGACTTCACTTGTGGAAAAGCGAAAGGTCATTTGAAATTTGAGTTACATAGAGAAGCAATAAACTTCACCCTGTCAGGAGGTTGCGCTGAGACTTTGTGAATGATCCTTTGTGGATTGCACCCCATCACTCCCACTTACCTGCTTGCCCGTGTGAGATTTTGTATGCTATTCCACACTTGCCTGCATGCTGGCCTCTCATCTCCGAGACAGCTCCTTTGGCTTCCCCAGTGACCTTAATTATCACCTCATCAAGGATACATATTTAGTGCTTTTAATCTGTCCCCAGAAATCAATCTATCCTCTGCATGCATTACTTTTGTTTAACCCTTTTATCAGTTTCCTACCTTGCCCTGCTGCATTTCTACTTTCTGGTTTGAAGTCACTCGGAAATAATCTATCTTCTCATTAGAGCCTCATAAAAAGGGACTTTGCAACCTGCCAGCTATGTGATTTTTCCACCTCTGAAAGTGGACTTCGAAATGATATTAGCTCCTTTTTTTTTTTTTTTTGCCATAGCATTGCATGACTGGTCTAAATCCGACTTGCTGCCTGCATGTCTCTCTTCACGGCTCCTATTCAAGTCGGCTGTGTGCTTTGAATATTTCTCTTCAAAGGGAGGGGCTGCTCTTTCCCTCCAGTTAAATCTGTCTATTATTTTATACTCTCATAGCTATTGCTGCTAAGTTCCTCTGCATCTCTCTTCTCGCTTTCCTGGAATTTGCAACCCTTTCTATTTGGAGTCAGCTGAGAGTTTCTTTTGTGTGAGGTCTTCTTTGCACTTTGGCCATTAATATAAGTGATACTATGACCAAAGGTAACAACTGTGCTTGCAGATTTCATTTGGTTATAGGGCTGTGATTTTACATCTTTCTAAATTGTTATAATATGTCGATCAAGGATGACTCCTCTGCTATAGAATTCAGGGAAGCGAACTGGGATAGTGAAATGAGTACAGGCTTTGGATTCAGCAGATCCAGGTTCAAATCCTTGCTCTGCCATTACCAGCCCAAGATTTTGTGTTAGTAAAATAAAGATACTGTGACAAATTATTATAAACAGGATGGCTTGAAAGAAATTTATTGTCTCGCAGATCTGGAGGGCAGGAGTCCCATTCCACATTTCTTGCCTAGCTTCTGGTAGTTGCCAGCAATCTGTGGCATTCCTCGCCTTGTAGCTGCAACACTTCAATCTCTGCCTCCATCTTCACAGGGCCATCTTCTCAGTGTGTCTCTGTGTCTCTCCTCTTCTTGAAAGGATAATAGTCATTGGATCTTGGACTCACTAAAATCCAATATATCTTGAGATCCTTAATTACATCTGAAAAGACCTTATTTCCAAATCAGCTCACATTTACGGGAAGTGGGATTTAGGACTTGGAGACAGCATTTGGAAGGATACTATTCAACGCAATACAGCCTTAGTCAAGTTACTTATTCTATCTCACACTCAGTGCCCAGAACGGTTGTTGAGAGAAATAAATCATAAAATGTTTGGAAAGCTTCTAGCATCATGGGGGGCATATAGTAAGTGATCAATGAATATTAATTCCCTTTTCCAAAATTTCTATTACTCCTTTGGTAGGACTTTTTAGAAAACAAATACAATCTTGTTTTACAGACTAGGACATTTTTAAAGATCTAGTGTTACATCACTATATGCAATTTAGAAACCAGCTTCCCTCTAAATAATTCATCTGCAAGACAAAGTTGAAAACTTTGATAAGAAAGGGGTCAGCCAGGCGCGGTGGCTCATGCCTGTAATACTCACACTTTGGGAGGCCAAGGTGGGCTGATCACCTGAGGTCCGGAGCTCGAGACCAGCCTGGCCAACATGGTGAAACCTTGTCTCTACTAAAAATACAAAAAAATTAGCTGAGTGTGGTGCTGGGTACCTGTAATCCCAGCTACTCAGGAGGCTGAGTCAGAAAAATCTCTTGAACCCGGAAGGCGGAGGATGCAGTAAGCTGAGATGGCACCATTGCACTCCAACCTGGGTGACAAGACTGAGACTCCATCTCAAAAAAAAAAAAAAAAAAAAAAGGGGATCCACACAAAAACCAGACAGGCCTAACTATTTTTTTCAGTCTATAAATATTTACTGAGCAACTACTAAGTACTAAACACTGACCAAAAGAGACCAGTGACCAGTCATCATGGAAAGATATAAAATTGACAATAACACGAAACTATGAAATATAATTTCAAGTAATAGTAAATAAAATAGAGACAAATGAAACAGGATGAAAAGATGGAGCACTTTGAATGCAGGAGAAATGATGACCTTTGGAAAGGTAACATTTAAGGCAAGTTCTGGATAAAGTGAGGCGTCATCCCATGCAAGGGACTGGGGGACACACATTCTAGACCAGCAATCCTCAACCATTTTGGCACCAGGGACTGGTTTCATGGAGGACAATTTTACCACAGACTAGGGGTGGGGCATACTTTCAGGATGATTCAAGAGCACTATTTACCATGCACTTTATTTTTATTAACACTACATTGTAATATATTATGAAACAATTAAACGACTCACCATAATGTAGAATCAGTGGGAGCCCTGATTTTCCTGCAACTAGACAGTCCCATCTGGAGGTGATGAGAGACAGTGACAGATCATCAAGCATTAGATTCTCAAAAGGAGCATGCAGTGCAGCCTAGATCCCTCAAGTGCCCAGTTCACAATAGGGTTTGCACGCCTATGAGAATCTAATGCCACTGCTGATCTGATGGGAGGTAGAGCTCCAGCAGTAATGCAAGCGATGGGAAGTGCCTGTAAATACAGATGAAGCTTCACTCGCTCACCTTCCACTCCTGCCTAACAGGCCATGCAGCGGTATCAGCTGGGGACCCCTGTTCTAGACAGAAGGAATCACAAGTGCAAAGCAGGACAGTCAGGGTGTGTAAGGCAGTGGGGTATGGGGACGGGTTTGGAGGAGGCAGGAGCCCAATCATGTAGAGCCTGGTTGGCCAGGATTGGGATGGGGCCATCAAAAGTGTTGGATGGGATCCAGTGTGGCTGGCAGAGCACAGGGTTTGAGGGCAACAACTACTGCTAGCTGTGATTCAGAAGGGCAGTCTGCAGTGTGAACCGAGACCACTGTGGCCGGTTCTCCAGACACTGGTACAGCTGTCTAAGATATGCAGAACTTTTGCCTTGTTTTCCAACTCTAGGCTCTCTCTACTGCTATTCTCTGTTCACTATCCAAACTGTCCTCCAACCATAGGAATGTCACCAGCTCTGGATGCTTGTTCTTGCTCTCTTTACTTTATTTTTGTTTTCTGATAGAAGCAGACAGTAATACTCTGAGATACTTCTCAGAACCAGTATATGACAAGAGATGCATTTCACCCTGTCAGTTCCTCCAGCACAAATGACATGATAGTGCTTTTCTAAATAATTTTGCAATAATTCCAAATCCCGTTCCTCCAACACAAACAACATGACAGTGATTTTCTAAATAATTTTATAATAATTCCAAATCCTGTTAAGTGAGTACATACACTTCTGTAGATTTTACTGTCTATTCACCTGAAACTAAATTCTGGTGGGCTTTGTTGTACAATTCACCTAGAAGAGGCACAATTAGATGCAATCTCATTCTAGTCTGACACTGCTGTGCTAAATACTTTCATTAAAAACTATTTTCTCAAAGAATAAAAGCAAGCATAAAAAATAAAACTAGGGGCCTTTCCATAAGAGAAAGAATAGAGATTGAGAGGAATGGGAGGAAGGGATACTGAGTGAAGAAAAGCTGAACAAAAGCATGGAAAGTCAAAGAAGCACACACATATGTGAATAGCATCATCTAATTGTCCTATAATGAATTGTCCTTTGTCAGAGCATGCCTGTCAAATTCTTCTAAACTTCTCTAGGCAGGCATAGAAAGATAATATTCTAGTTCTCATTATTGGGAAGTCACAATCAAGAGCAAGTGAATTGAATGTTAAAAGTACGAGTCTAGCTGATATTGATAGATCAAATGTAATACAACAGCATGTGACACTTAGTAGCCTTTTGGTCAAGCTGTTGGGCATGGAACACATTCAACATGCAGTAACATTTATTGAGCACCTAGAGTATACAGTGCCGTGGTTTGAGTAAGGGCTCCGTGGAATGGAAGACATATCCCCTGTCCTCTGGAAGTGTTCAATATCGATTCTGAGTCATTTCCTGTGGCCTTCACTTTTTAAGTTCTTCATATCTACTTTCTTGGAAGATATTCTCAATTAAGGCCCGAAAGGCTGCAAATAAATTTAATTAAGGCTGGAAGTGGTGCCAGACAGTGGAGGAGTAGTGAGCCTGAGCTGCAGCCAAAAGGAGGAATAATCCACAAACTCAGGGTAGCACCCCTTCTTCCCCAGCAAATGCCCAGTGCACTCTTTGTTTTATTAAGCGACACTCTGCTGTGATGAGCCGACCTGGCCACAGGGTGTCACAACTGCCCCAGGGACTCCTCTACAAACTCAGGAGGGAGACAAGGTCTGAAAGGTCAGACGGCAGCAGCTTGTTGTTCCCTCTCCTGCCCACATCGCCAAATGAGTCAGCCCTGAGTCAGCCCAGCTGCACAAAAATCATCCAGAATGTCACGGCTGCCAGGGCCTGACAGAATGCCTTCAGAGCTGCTCACCAGGCTCTGTGTGGCTCTCGGTCTAACGGAGGGGATCGACATTTTGGCGGTGCCCGTGAGTGAGATGAGGGACTGGTGACAGCCCCACACCCACACAGCACTGGCTCCCTCATAGGCCTCCAGTCATTGGACCAGGTTTGTTCCTGGAAGGGTCTGCATCATTTATTTGGAGAAGGACCAGGCAGGGGGTCAAGAGACAATGATTTTAGTGTTGGCTCTGCTTCCTTCAAGTTGGGGACCTTCAGCTGCTGAATCCACGGAGATGGACCTCAGTTTCTCCATCTGTAAAATGAAGGTGGATCCTTTCAACTTCTAAACATTAATGAAGGACTGGCCATGTCTTATTTGGTTAGACATTTCAATTACTTTCTCTTTTTTTGGCTCTGACAGCCTCCAAGGTAGAAGAAATTAGCCTTTTTTTTTTTTTTTTTTTTACAAACACAGAAACTGAGGGCCTGTGAGACTAAAAGAAGGTAATCAAAAGGGAATACAGAGGAGACATTTTAATCCAGATCTGTCCAGATTAATCCCACTGTAATTGGGGTGTTCATTTACAAACTACACACAAACCTTTTGTGACTCCTGGGAACTGAGTTTTAGACATGATGAGATGAAAGACACAGAGAATATATTTGAATAAGGCTCATGAAAAGTAAATTCTGGATCTTCGGGATAGAAGCTAAGGGATATTTGTGAATCAAATGGTAGTAGCAAAATGGGTCAAGAATGGCAGGTAAAGGATAAACAGAGGAGAAACATATTTTAATAATTCTCAACCAATATTTATTAAGTTTCTCCCCTGAAAAAGTTATTGTTTAGGGCAGCAAAAGACATGCAACTCTAGAGGCAGCTGAGAATCCAGCCATGCCAATATCCAAATGCAAATAAAAGCAAGAAAAAGCCAGAAAAGAGACAAGCAAAGTACTGCAGGATTCAATCAAGAATCGAATGAAGAAACCGTATCCCATTGGTGGAACTTGGAAGGCACCAAGGAGAAAGTTTCAACTGAGTCATAAAGAATAGTAGAGTATCAACAGGTAATAACACAAAGGATGAGCTAGCTGGAAGAAAGTAATGCATGAACAGAAGTCGGGAAAAAAAGGGTTGCATTTGATTGTGGAAGACAGGGTAGCAATTCCTCAAAGTCCTAAAGACAGAAATACCATTCGACCCAGCAATCTCATTACTGAGTATATACCCAAAGGAATATAAATCATTCTATTATATAGACACATGCATATGTATGTTCATTGCAGCACTATTCACAAGAGCAAAGACATGGAATCCATCTAAATGCCCATCAATGATAGACCGGGTAAAGAAAATGGGGTATATATACACCATGGAATACCATGCAGCTATAAAAAGAATGAGACCATGTCCTTTGCAGGAACTTGTATGGAGCTGGAGGTCATTATCTGTAGCAAACTAATGCAGTAACAGAAAACCAAACACAGCATGTTCTCACTTTAAGTAAGTGGGAGCTAAATAGAGAGAATACATGAGGGGAACAGCACACACTGAGGCTTTTTGGAGGTTGCAGGGCGGGAGGAGGGAGAGGATCAAGAAAAATAACTAATGGGTACTAGGCTTAATACCTGGGTGACAAAGAATCTGTACAACAAACCTTCATGACGCAAGTTAACCTACGTAACAAACCTGCACGCATACCCCTGAACTTAAAATTTGTTTTTTTAAGAAAAGAAAGGGTTACATTTGGAGAACAGTGAAGACTATTCTATTGGAATGAATGTGTAGGGGACATAGGATTGGAAAAGTTCATCTGAAATCATATTGTAGAGAGCCTTCCTAAAAGATAATTTTGAGATTGGTGGACAATGGAGAACCAATACAAGAGTAATATACTTTTGTGTTTTTTTTTTTTTTTTGAGACAAAGTCTTACTCTGTCCCCCAGGCTGGAGTGCAGTAGCGTGATGTTGGCTCACTGCAACCTCTGCCTCCCAGGTTCAAGCGATTCTCCTGCCTCAGCCTCCAGGGTAGCTGGGACTACAGGTGCCTGCCACAATGCCCGGCTAATTGTTTTTTTTTTTAGACGGAGTTTTGCTCTTGTTGCCCAGGCTGGAGTGCAATGGCACAATCTCGGCTCATCGCAACCTCCGCCTCACCACAACCTCTGCCTCCTGGGTTCAAGCGATTCTCCTGCCTCAGCCTCCCGAGTAGCTGGGATTACAGGCATGTGCCACCACCCCTGGCTAATTTTGTATTTTTAGTAGACACAGGGTTTCTCTGTGTTGGTCAGGCTAGTCTTGAACTCCCGACCTCAGGTGATTCGCCTGCCTCGGGCTCCCGAAGTGCTGGGATTACAGGTGTGAGCCACCGTGTCTGGCCTAATTTTGTATTTTTAATAGGGATGGGGTTTCACCATGTTGTCCAGGCTGGTCTTGAACTCCTGACCTCAAGTGATCTGCCCTCCTCAGCCTCCCAAAGTGCTGGGATTACAGGCGTGAGCCACTGCGCCCTGCCTGATACAATTTTTATAAAGAAGTTTTTGCCTATTGTCTGGGCATGGAAGCTGGAGACAGGAGATGGGATGCCAGAGGAGAGGTTAGTAAAAGAGTCCTTAAAATAATCTGGTGGCAGAGGTGAGAATGAGGAGGTGTTAGAGATACCAAGGTACAAATATGAAGACTTGGCCTCTGATTAAACACAGGTTCTGGAGTATTGGAGACAGGGCAAAGAGATGGTGGAGTTTTTAAGCCTCAGTGGGAAAATGAAGGTGCTGTTAGGATAAGCAGAAATATCATAATGAGTGGCAAATTCCAAAAAGTTTACAAGAGGAAGTAGATAAAGAGAAAAGAAGTATGCAAATGGAACATTGGGAAGGATTTATGTAATGCAGTGAAAGAAAGTAAAGCTAATGAAAAAGAGAAACCAACAACCAGGGTATACAGTTAGGAAGGAAGAGAGAGTTCCTTGAAGAAAACAGCAAGGTCAGTAGTGGCAGGGACCTCAGGGATTGAGGAGGATTGAGACAAAGCCTTTGGAAGTGCTGTGGTGAGTGCTGTTTTCACATCTTTGCCATTTTCTCTGAACATAGAGAAATTCTGTCTGTGCCTGTGTATTCGTAGCCTCCAACACAGTGTCCTGCCCATCAAAGGCACTCAATGAATACTTGCTGAATGGAGAAAGGAAAACACAGACACGGGGCTGTTTAGGAGAGCTGTAGGCATGGAAACAAAGGTGTTAAAGAGGGAGTGCCTTCTGAGTCTTGCGGGTGTCCTCTGTCTTTCCAAATAGTTCTGGGGAGAAGGCAGTTCTGGGCTAGTGCAGTCCTTCCAGACCTTCAGCATGCATCAAAATCACCTGTAGGCTTGTTATGTAGATTGCTGGGCCCCACTCCTAGAGTTTTCGATTTGTAATAATAGGTCTGAAGTGAAGCACCTATATTTCCATTCAAACAAGTTCTTGGATGGTGTGGCGGCCACAGGTTCAGTGATCATGCTTTGAGAACCCCTAGGCATGTGAAAATATCCCTGTATATTCAGTTAGAAGACCTAGTTTGAATCCCAGCTCCTTATTGGCTCTTTGCCTTGAGGTATTTCTCTCTGCCTATTTTCTCATATGCAAGATGAGGGTCTTACCTAGAACACAGCACTGATAGGCACGTTAAATGAAATCTCAGTACTTGTCTAAAACGTGTTTGTTGAACTAATTTTTTTTTCTTTAAAAAAATTTTTGGCCGGGCACGGTGGCTCACGCCTGTAATCCCAGCACTTTGGGAGGCTGAGGCAGGCGTATCACGAGGTCAGGAGATCGAGACCACCCTGGCTAACATGGTGAAACCCCGTCTCTACTAAAAATACAAAAAATTAGCCGGGCATGGTGGTGGGCGCCTGTAGTCTCAGCTACTTTGGAGGCTGAGGCAGGAGAATGGCGTGAACCCAGGAGGTGGAGCTTGCAGTGAGCCGAGATTGCGCCACTGAACTCCAGCCTGGGAGACAGTGAGACTCCATCTCAAAAAAAAAAAATTTTTTTTGAAATTTTATTTATTTTTAAATCTCTTTAGCTTTACTGAGGTACAACTGACAAATAAAATTTATACAGTGTATTAAAGGTGTACAACATGGTGTTTGATATACATTGGGAAAGAGTCATCACAATCAAGCTAATTAACATGTCAGTCACCTTACATCGTTAACTTTTTTGTGTATCTGATGAGAACACTTTAAGATCTGGTCTCAGCAAATTTCGGGTATACCATAGCTTCTTATTAACCATGGTCACCATGCTGTACCTTAGGTCTCCAGAATTTACTCATTTTATAGCTGTAAGTTTATATACCCTTTGACTAACATCTTCCCATTTTCTCCACCCTCCAGCCCCTGGTAACCACCATTCTACTTGGTTTCTAAGAGTTCGACTTTTTTACATTCCAATAAACATTTTTCAGAAGATAAAAGATTGGTTGGAGCTTGAGAAAGTAACAGGAAGGAAAAAAAATGTGTTTATTTTGCTTATTTAAGAAATGCCAAGATGCATGGCAAATGCATGTTTGTTGGGCAAAAGATTTAGTCTGAATTAATGGATCTCTGTGGAATAGTAGTTAATTTTACAGCTGGCATGAGTTTTATGATTATTTGCATATCGGTCAGTCAGTTTGTCTGTGTGAACAGGACATACGAAGCCTAAAGGCAAGCTTTATCATCTTGCTTATACAAAGTTAACCATAGCACTCAAACCCCACACATTCAGAATAAGAATAAAATAATGCACCCTTTGAATGATACATAGATGTGTAATTTGCTTCCAATAAAAATGGAGATGAGGTTGCAGCTAGATAACCATCAGCTTCGTCCAAGTTACAAAGGTTTAATTTTTTATGTTTGCCTTTAGTCATTTTTATAGTACTGGCTTCTTGGCTCATTTCTGAATACATCTAGGCAGCATTGAAACAAATGCCAAAGAAACAGGAAAAAATAAACCCTCTCAGAATTTCCCGTTCATATTTATAGTGAGTTGACAGATATGGCATTTCCTTTATTTCAGGCCCTAATCAATTCATTGCTAAAAGGAAAAAAAAAGAGAGAAGAAAACAGATGAAGAGGAACAATTTGTATGGGGCTTCTGGTCATTACCCTTCTGTTATAACTCTCATTAGTAGAACTAATTAGCTTTACATTAATAAATATAAGAATAGAGGATACGGCAGCCAAAGCAGATGCTTATTGCAATTGCAGATACATTGCTGCCATTTGCTTGTTAAATTCAGCATCTTTAATTCTGCAATGTGGTGCTTTGAAAAGGATGAAAATTTCTCCTTATATGAATCTTCCTTCTATGTGGTCAGGATGCAAGTCATAGGGTGAGGCAAAGTGGCCATGTCTGTCCAACTTCCTTTGTGTACAAGGTTGATGACTGTGCTTTGTGTCGATTCCTCAGGCATTATGAATCCAGATCCTTCACATTCTAATCTTGCTCGCCTCTTGGCTGTTGGTGAGATGGTGGCCCCAGCACTGACAAAAAGAACCAGCCTGTTCCATGATAGTTTCTGTGGAACTCAGCGTTGATCACTTGTGTCACTGTACTAACAGGGACACCTGAATGGCTCTGTCATTAATAATGGAATGGAGAGCCAGAGTGCAAAACAGACTCCACAGGCTGACTCCCACACTTACAGGAGGGCAATTAAGAGCAATAAGTGGTAAGATGCAAGAGTGCTGTGCTTCTCAAAACATTAATCTTATGCAAAGAATCACCTGGGCATTGCGTTAAAAAGCACATTCTGGATCCACAAGCTCTCACGGATGCAGGTGCTGCTGGTCCATGAGCCACTCTTTGAGTTGTCTTAATTCCCTTCCCTTCTCTCACCTGAGCCAGGGGTACATTTCGGCTTCTTCAATTTAACCTTCTGTCTTCTGTGACAAGAACAACATGAGCTCTGCTCAGATAGCGCCAGAGGACAACATAGCTATTTTTTTCCAAAGTCACAAATAAGTAAATAAATAATAAGTAAATTAGCAGGATTGCTAAAAGCCCCTTAATTTTTCCTTTCAAAATGTAGAGGTAAGTAAAAGCAAATGAACCAGACTCTTGTATCCGTTCAAACCCCGAGAGCGCACCAACAGATAACACGAGGAGGTGTGGAGCAACGTGCTATTTTAACGAGCGCCTGAGTGCAGGTGGGCTGAGGCCTAAAATGGCGTCAGCCCAGGTGAGGACGGGGCAAAGGTTTTATAGCCTCCTGTAAACAGGAAGTGTCCTAGTCTGACATAACTGCTACGTTGTATCTGGAAGGCCTCTTTCTCCATTTTCAGGGGTGTCTTCCGGCCAGGGTAGGTGTCTTCCGTCCGGCTCTTTTCCTGCTTCTGCTATCTTGCTGACACACGCTGCTGACACAAGTGGCCTTGGGCCTTGGGACCGGGCCTGAGAACGGAGGAGTTATTCATCTCCTTAAGCTTTCAAGTCCCTGGGAGAATCTTACAGTTTCCTCTTGTCACAGCTTCCTTAGGAGGAAGGAGGGGGAGACGTAGGTTTGGGGAGAAAAAGAAGTCATATTCATTGAGCACTCTGCTATGCTTAACAAACATTTCAATTTTTAATCTTAGCAACAGCCTTAAGGGGTCAGTAATAGCATACGTCAAAGATAAAGGAACTCAGAGGGGCTGAGAGATTCAGAGAGATTGTGTGACTTGCCAAGAGCCAAGTTTACTGGGAAGACCTAAAGCCCATATTCCTTTATTTCTAAAAAACATGTTTCTGACTTACTAATTCTTTGAGACCTGTCATTTGAGTTGAGGCCTGCTGGCATCTTTTATCTCTTGCATCATTTCTCATGAGATGTATGGGGCAGCCTGCTAATGGAACCTCCTGGAAAGATGAACACACTCCCTAATGGGAGGTCTGCTTCATGGGAGTTTCCAGGGAAATGCAGAAAAAGGCTGTTTAGGGTAGCTAGAGGGCCCAGTGGGTTCTCATAGCAAACCCCAGGTTCTGAATCTGTTCCTATCTGAATGGAGCCGAGAGCCTCTTCCTACTGCCTCTGCCTCCATCCCCTTTTGTTGATGGTTTATTCCCTCTGTTCTCATTGGGTTCCCTGCTTCCTACTAGTTTTAAAAGTTAATTAGGTTGGCCAGGTGCTGTGGCTCACACCTGTAATCCCAGCACTTTGAGAGGCCTGAGGCAGAAGGATCTCTTGAAGCCAGGAGTTTGAGACCAGCCTGTGCAAGCCTAGGGAGACCCTATCGCTACAATTTTTTTTTTTTTTTAAGTTAACTAGGTGTGGTGGCTCAATTTGTAGTCCCAGCTACTTGGAAGGCTGAGGGAGGAGGATCACTTGGGCCCAGGAGTTCCAGGCTGCAGTGAGTTATGATCATGGCACTGCACCCCAGCCGGGGTGACAGCGCAAGACCCTGTCTTTCTCTTAAAAAAAAAAAAGTTGTCCGGGTGCAGTGGATTATGCCTGTAATCCAGCACTGTGGGAGGCTGAGGCAGGGAAATCGCTTGAACCCGGAGGCAGAGGTTGCGGTGAGCTGAGATTTCGCCATTGCGCTCCAGCCTGGGCAACAAGAGCGAAACTCCGTCTCAACAACAAAAAAATGTTAATCGTGTCCATTTGAATTATGTAGTTGCCACTCATGAGAAAGTGGGGGAGTTTTGTAGACCACTCTGCTATTCAGGTTGTTCAGACCTTGCTTCTGGATGTCTCATCAAGATTCTCAGATTCTCTCACTTCCAACCTTACTACCATGACAATAACTAAATCTCATCATGTTTTTTTTTCTTTTTCACAAAGGCTTCCTTCTTTGTGAGCTCAAACTAACCCATGTAATTTTTAGGTGATGTTGCCTATAAGTAAGGGCTTCTGAGCAGGTGTATTCATTGCCACTGCTCTTAAGATGCATGTGGAGTGTTAGGGATTTCTTCTGCCAGCATAGTTTTGTTTTGGTTTGTTTTTGCAGTTAATTTGCAAAAAAGATTTTGCTAATGCTACTGCCTTTTTTGTTTCTTACCTTTCTTGTCATTATGGATAATTTTTGCTTCAAACTAACCATACTTGATTCACTTGCATAGTTCAATTATTAACCAAAAAGCCTACAAAAACACAAAAGCAATATTTGAAGACAAAATGGATGAGAACTTTCTAGACTGGATGAACATTGTGAAATGTAACATTAGGTAGACGTAAGCCATTCTTTATATGATAAATAAAAATAAATCTACACTTAGACAAGTAGTAAGAATTCAGAACAATAAAAAGTATCTTGAAAGCAACTACAGAGAAAACACAGATTATCTGACTACCATTTAATACTTGCAAAAAAGTGGTGCAGCTCTAAAAACAAATGCTGTGTTGTGTGATAATGAATGGATAAAACTTAAGTGAATGTTAGCTTTTATGGTTTCTTGCACACACATTAATTATTACCTACATCATTAAGATATATCAGATTAGTTTTGCTGTGTTTGGTTACACCATGAATTTTTTTCATGTAATATGGTCACCTGCTGCTAACTTAAAAAAATCTCTATCAACAGGACCTGTTTATGAAATAATATATATACTGTAACATTTGACATCATGGATTGTCTTTTATGTACTTTGTTTACTGGGAAGTACTTAGAATGCTGCATTTATAATGAACTCTCAGTAAATAAATACTGCTGAAAGAATATTAGAATCTTTGCTCCTTAGCAGAATTTTTATTTTAAATTTTGATGGTTCTTTATATAGGTGTTTTCTAAGTGGGATGAATTAATCCCAAGGGAGTAAAAAAGATCATTCTCTGAAATATTTGGAGAAAAATGTTAGAACTTCTGTCTTACATTTCAAACATATTTTAGGGGATGTTTCATACTATATGCTATCTTTGTACTATATCATACACAGTAATATGTATAAATACAATATTTTATATGTGTATATATATAATGTATATATATAACTTTATAAATAATCCACCACACATAAAGTGAGGTGAATGCTCAAATGCTAATAGGCATGCAAAATCAAAAGTGTTTGGAATGCAAATCAATATCACTAGGAGATACCACTTCACACCCATTAAGATGGCTGAAATAAAAAGACAGAAAATAGCTAGTATTGGCAAGGACTTGGGGAAATTGGAGCCCTCATACTCTGATGGTGAGAATGTAACATGGTGAAATCACTTTGGAAAACAGTGTGGCAATTCTTTAAATTGTTGAAAATAGAGTTACTATATGACCCAACTCTTCCATGGCTGGGTGTATATGCAAGAGAAGTGAAAACATATGTCCATACAAGAATTTGTATATAGGTATTTATAGCAGTGCTATTTATAACAGCCAACAAGTAGAAACAACCCCAAAACTGGATAACTGGTGAAAGAATAAACACAATGTGGTATTTCCATCGAGTGGATTTGATGGAAAGGAATGAAGTACTGGTACATGCCACGACATGGATGAAGCTTAAAAACATTGCGCTAAGTGAAAGAAGCCCATCACGAAATACCACATAAAGTACAATTCTATTTATAGGAAATGCTCAGAACAGGAAAATCTATATAGAGAGAAAGTGGATTACTTGTTGCCTGGAGCTAGGGAAATGGAAAATGGGAAGTGTCTGCTAATGGATGTGGAGTTTCTTTTTGAGGTGATGAAAATTTTCTAAAATTAGATAGTGGTGAGGGCTGTACAATTCTGTGAATATCCTAAACAAACTTGTGTACCCTAAGAGGGTGAATTTTATAATATGTAAATTATTTCTCAAACCATCATAAAAAAGAAAAATGTGCCAGGAAATCACTACTTTAGATAAATTCACACAAACTTGATGAAGCTAATATAACTGAAAAGACCCTGGCAATAAAAATGTTCAGTTTCATTTGCATTATGTTGCCCCATTTGTTTTCTCTCTCTTTAAATAGCATAATCTTTAAAAGACATTTTTTTCTTTAAATTATCTCTATAACCATTGACTTTACAAGAGATGGCATGTTTCATTTTGTGTACCCACATGGTGTCTAAAGGGAACACCACTGAACGTATATTGAAAAATTAGGACATTCTGCATAAACAAAACTGATAAAATTGTTTTATGAATTAGGAGAAAAGTAATTTTTATCAGATTTGTAATGATATATTCTCATTTAAGAGGCTATGGAGAAGAGAAAAGAAGGAGTGCTTCATATTTTCTTCTTTTAAGACTAAAAGAACTAGAGTTTACCCATAATTTCTTGTCTTACCCTATTTTGGGTGGCAGGGGATATAGTCATTTCTTCTTTCTCCTCCTCCTCCCCCATCCCCCTCCTCCCCCATCCGCCTCCTCCTCCTCCTCTTGCCTCTCCTCTTATTCCTCTTCTTCCTCGTTGTTGTGTAATTATCAAGGGCAAAGTACTGTTGCCTTGAACTGTGATTCAGGTTGCTGTGGAGGTAACTTAGAGGAACAGCTCACTGTTTTGGCTCTCTGTTTGAAGGCTAATATAACAGACTCAGCTCAACAAGTGATATTCCTGCCAGGCTGATCATTTAAGGATCCTGATGTATTTGAGAGTTGTCTTGTGTTCTTACTCGAGGAAAAGTAGGTGTGCTGGGTCTAGGAGTAAATACAGCTTTTGTGGGGCCTTCATCTGATAACATTCGGGAGTTCCTCTGTAAGAAAAAGATTACATATTACAAATATAAAAATAGTTACAAAAGTAAATATTTAGAGTGACAAAAGATATCACACATCACATAGGTAAACATGCTGCCACATTCCAACATGAGATTAAAAAACATAATTTATTTCAAGCATTGTGTCTCATTTCTCTCTCCTCTCAGTGCCAACTGCCAAGGGAGTTATGTCAATAGAGCTCCTGGTCCTAACTTTTGTGTCCCAACATTGGGTGAGTCAGCAGAGTTGGAGATAGGAGAGTTATTAGAAGCTCTCATGGTGGGATGGTAACCATGATTTAATGACACATTGGATTCACTATGAACCACATAAGTGGGTACCACTCACCATGAGGTAAATAGATCCCTAAATCATCTCCTCCTCAGTGTGATGATCAAAATGTCCAGGAACACTGCTTTACCATATCACATGAGGGGAAATATGATGGAGGGGACTGGAAAAGTGGCAGTATCAGAGAGGGGAGGGAGCACAGTGTTAATCCATTGCTACTAAAATACCCACTTCTGCAAATTTTATAACAGTAGGGCCCTGGAAGGAGCCTGTTAGCAAGGGCCCATGAAACCTCACCTTCTTTAGTTTCTTAATAAATGTATCTCCACTGATGCTCTGTTTCAGAGACATTTTATAGATGTCTAGTCAAACAAGCCCATTTTCACGATTTCATCTGGACAATTTTACAGGAGTAATGATTTCAGGACATTGTGAAACATTCCGATTTAAAACATACAGAGAAGACAGAAGAGGGGACATGAGAAAAGTATTATTTAATTCATCAAGATAGTTTTTTTTTTCTGGAACATCTCCTACGTTTAAAAAAAATTCCTATTAGTAAGACACAGAGTAAAACTTTTTCCCCTATAAAATACATTTTAAAACAAATTCATCACATCCTCACTGTAAGGGTATTATTAGATTACTGAATCATTGTGAGTCAGAAATTTTTAATCTTATCATATTGGCTTACAGCTTTGCATGGAACAACCACATATATATATATATATATATATATATATATACACACACACACACACACACACACACACACACATATACAGAAAGGCAAGAGAAGATTACTTTCTTTAATACATTTAACTGAAACACTGTGACATCACCTATGATGACTCATAGGCACAATTCAATTGTTTCATCCATTCATTACATATTTATCAGTGCCAATTATATATAGGGCTCTTGTTGGACTTAAGGTGGATTTAGAGATTTATAAGAACAGATCTCATCTTCAAGGAGCTCAGATTTTTTTTTAGGCACAACCAGGTATGTATACAAATAACTATCATAAAAATGCTGGGTGACAAGTAGACATAAAGAACCGTGAAAATTATGAAGTATGGGAGCACCATCCAATCATTTGATGACAGAGGATGGACAAAATATATTTGGTACCTGCCCTCATAGAGTTTGTAATCTAGTGAGGAAGATGCACATTACACAACACAGGACATACACAAATATGTAACCTATAAATTGTGATGTGTTATGAAAAAATAAAAGTAAGAGGCAATGAAAGAGGGTCCTGATGAAGACCGGAGGGTCATGAAAAGTGTGAGAAGGTGGCAGGTCAGGGAGAGCTGAGTGCTCAGGAGGAATGACCTGGGTGAAGGAGGATAACGTGGATTGTTTCAGGCATAGAGAAACACAAGTGAGAAAGGCACTAAACAAGAAGACAACTTGATGAGCTTGAAGAACAGATGAAGGTGAATGAGGCTGGGTTATAGTGAGTGAGGATGGCAGAAGATAGTTCAGAAAGGAGGAACAGAAACTAAAGTGTCAAGGAACTTAAAGGCATGTTAATGATTCTGTGCTATGGGAATTCTTTGGAGCTACAAAAATATTATGTACAATATAAAGTATGGCTTGGAAGCAGGAAGCAGAAAGCAGTACTAGCAAAGGCTACTGGGGTCATCCCAGGGAAAGATGGTGGCTTGGACTAGGGCAAAAGCAATGAGGGTGGCAGGGGTGGTGGTGGTAAGAAGCTCTCAGATTTTGCAGGTAGAATCAACAAGACTTGATTATGGATTGAACAGGGAGAATGAAATGGAACACACCAGACCATTAGCTTTTATATTGTAATCTGAACTTTGTCATGAGACTGTAAGTTCTTTGAGGCAGTGGACATGCTTTCTGCCTGATCTGCGCTCTTTATAGCATCAAAGAGGGAGGTGGTGTTTGGAAAATATTAATTTACAATTTGTTTTACCAGGTAGAAAATCTAGTTTCTCTATCCTTCTGCCCCTCAGGACTCTCTTGTTTTTTCCATCACTGTGTATTTGCTTCCTGATAGGACCTCAGAGGAAGAACAGGAAAAAAAGTCCTTTATACTTCATACTTCGGGACTACTACTCATCCTCTTTCAACTTGGCACAGGCTAGAGACCCAGAACTGCTCCTGCCCTTTTGAAAAAAATCCTACAATGGTGGCCACCTTAAAGGGGCTATTCAAGATAGTAGCAATTGGTAGCCTAATCAAGTTAAAGAAATATTGCAATACGGCAGTTGGTATCATTCTGTTTTGTGTAGTGACCAGATGGATGTGCCTGTAAAATGTCTTCATATGCCTTTTGAAATTTTCTGTGAATACTTCAATGACAATGGTGTGGGATCTGGCTCTTTGTAATGATCTTCCAAGGAAGCAATGTGCTGCATTTTCACTTGCGTCTGTATCACCTGGTCCATTTCAGGACCGTGGGTGCTGCATTCGGGCTGCCATCATATTGTCACTGTATCTTGTGGGGAAGCAGGTGTGGGTAGTGAGTGTCGAGGACCAAGCAGTTGCTCTGGTGGGGTCTTTGGACTTGGTGGATGGCCACAGCTGAGGCAGCATTCTCCTTTATCTCCAAGATTCCTGTCAGCCCCACACTTTGTTCTTCACATGCAGCTTCAGTGTCTAAGTAATCCAGATAGAGAGCTTGCCTTAAGAGGAGGCCAGGAGGACTTAGTGGGGAGATGAGGAACTTCTGAGAGAAAGAGGAAAATGAAAGAGGAGGTAAACATAGGACTGTATTAGTCAGCTATTGCTGAGTAACAAATCACTGCAAAACGTAGAGGCATAAAACACCATACATATTATCTCATAGTTTCTGTGGGTCTGAGTCTGAGTGTGGCTCAGTTGGGCCTCTGCTTTCAGGACCTTTCACAGGCTACCGTCCATGTGTCAGCTCATTGTAGTTATTTCAAGGTTCAACTTGGTAGCAATCCACTTCCGAGTTCTCTCCGTGCTGGTAGACAGGATTCAGTTTCTTACTATCTGTCGGCTGGAGGCCACTCTGTTCCTTGCTAGGTGGGCCTTTTGCTTCATTGATGCTGCAGCTCACTTCATCCATCTAGGCAAGCGAGAAGGCAATAGAGTATGAGCAAGGTGGAAGTCAGTCTTCTGTTACCTAACCACAGAATTGACATCTCGCCACCTTTACTGTATTCTATTGGTTAGAAGCCAGTCACTAGTTCCAGCCCACACTCAAGAAGAGGCTGTTACACAAAGGCACAAATACAGGAGAGAGAGATCACTGAGGGTCATCTTGGAAGTCTGCCTACCACAATGACCTTGCGCTAGATCTACTTGCAAATATTAAAACTGTTGTGGTACAGTGAAGGAAGAGCAGGAGTTTCTTTGGTAAGTACCTTCACTTCTACATAGCAGCAACTCCAAAGCATTACTCTGGTATAACTCTGATCCAGGATTAGATTAATGTGGTGGTCAAAGAAAGAGTCTGGTGGCTAAATGTAATTTCAGTGGACTCAAATTATTTACTACTGTTTCTTAAAACTACTATGGGGGCCATGCATATTCTGTACCACATCTCTGAATTCCAGTTTTTCCCTCCCATCTACTTAACTCATAAACTAAATCTGGATTGCTCTGAAATTGCTCTCTTCCTACCTCCCCCATACAGCTTCCCGGGTCTCTTGTCCTTTCTTCCATCTCTAGATGACAAATGTCCACCGACAAAGTCTGGCTGCAGCACAGAAATGGTCTGGCAACTGCTGATCCCTCTTTGGGGAGTGGAGGAGAGCAATGACCTGAGCAGGAAAAGCAAGTTCTCTTTAGCAGGCAAGGAAGGAGGAAAGCTGGGAAACCCATGTATATTAATATTTTCAGCCTCATCACATTACGTTTTCTGGGTGCAGGTTTTTATCTGTATAACCAGGCTGCAAACTCCTTGAAAGCTTGTCCTTATCTTCTGCTTTCTTGTATTTCCCAACAGCATATGTGGGACCGAGGTTTGCTGAACGGTTGGTGTGTGTACTGGGCTGTGACATTTTTTCCAGTGGACTGGTGTGATTGAAAGAGATAATATGTCTGAAAGTGCAATGTAAATTGTAACACTCTATATACATGTCATAGTTATTATTGTTACTATCAGCACCATCATCATCATCCTCTAGCACATCTTTTATGCACCATCTGCAAAAATAGGCTTTCCTAGATGAATGCTCCACCTAGACCACCAGGATTTAAGCTCATCAAAATAGACAAATTCCTTCCAAAGATATATTTATGCATCATTCCTATGTTTATAAAATCCAGAATTATAAATATAATAGAGTGGGAATATCACATATTATGGCATGAGTGTTTCTAAATGTTACACTTTTTCTGATTGGAAGAGCAATCAGATATCTTTTATAAAATTTAGAAATAGAAATGAGATAATAGAAGAAACCACTGTTAATATTTTACCACATTTCTTTCCATCCTTGTGTGTATTAATATATAATACATGCATACGTAGATTTGTGTATATGTAGTTATGGGTATAAAGATTTTATGTGTTGCTGTGTTTATAGTCTCTCATGAGCAATTTCCTATGTCATTAAATACATTTGAAACTATTATTTTGTTGGTAAAATAATATTCCACTCAAATATATGTAATAACAAGTTTAACCATTTCTCTACTTTTTGGAGATCTAAGATTCTGTCTCTTTCCTAATATGAATAAAATTTCAATTAAAATTTGGTAATAAGTCATTGTCTACAGCCCTAGTTACTTCCTCAGGAATTAAGAGTTTAATTAGTAGGTCAATGGTATGACCTTTTAAAATATATTTATGAATCTGGCAAGGTATTTTTCTGAAAAGAATTAGCTAGTTTATATCCTTCCAAGAGTCTAGAAGATTGCCTCTCTTATCCAACCCTCAGTGGCATTGAATAATATTAATTTAAAATTTCTGATTATTTGATACAAAAATATTCACATTTAGTTTTGTTTTTATTTTTTAATTACTGAGGTTGATTTTTTTAAGGTGTCTTTCGGCCATTCACATTTATTCTTCTGTGAATGGCTTAGTTACCTCTTTTGCCCTCTTGTCTTTGAATGAGTCCTAATGGTTTCCTTTTTAATTGATAAAAGATCTTTAATAGCTTATTTTCACCTTTAGGCTATCGTATTACAATTATTTCTTTGCAGTTGTTTGCCTTCAAGATTTTGTATATGATGTTTTTGACATCTAAATATATTAATTTCTTAAGTAATATTTATTCAGGCTAGTGTACTATATTGAACTATTTTCCAAAAATTATTGTGATCACTTATTGTAAAATATTTTATGTACAAATGAATGTATAAAATACACAAAACAATATACAAATATATTTTTATATTTGTATTTTGTATAGAATATACAACATATATTTTGTATAGAATATATGTGCGCTGTTTAAAGAATATTAGATAAAATGAAAGCTCTAGTTCCTAGCACTCAATTTTTTTTTAAAAAAAGCAGTGCCGGTAGTTACCTGGCAGCCCTCATGAGAACTCCCTAGTCACACAATGCTCCTTTATTTCCCCAAGTTAACCACTCTCCTGACTTTTGTGAGAATCATTTTTCTCCTGAACTTGTGAATTGTATATATTTAATATTTAATCAATGTATTGTTTAGTTTTAGTTGTTCTTGTCTTTGGACTTTATATAAATGCAACCACAGTGTGCATATTTTTGTATCATTTCATGCCTGTAATCCTAGCATTTTGGGAGGCTGAGGCAGGAGGAGTGCTTGAAGCCAAGAGTTTGAAACTAGCTTGGGCAACATCGTGAGACTCCGTTTCTGTATTTTAAAAAAAGACCTAAAAAAACCCCACAGCTTTTTATCAGTCAACTATTTTTGCAGCAATGCTGTGTAGCAAACTACTCTGTAACTCAGTAACCTAAACGACAAGCATTCATTTTCAGGCTCATGGATGTGCTGGCCAGTTGTGCTTTAGGCTAGGCTTGGGTGGGCAGGTCTACTTCAGACTGTGAAAGGACTTCAAGCCTGCTCCATATGTCTTTTCTTATTATGTGATTGCTACCTTGAACTTGTTCTCATGGTAATGACAAAAGTGTAAGAGTAGACTAGTCATACTTATAAGCACATTTGATCACTGCTTGCATCGTGTCCACAAATAATCTATTGGCCAAAGCAAATCACACAAGCTCAACCTCAGTGAAACAGGGAAATATATTTGGATTTCTAATGGTGACTGTAAAATCATATGGAAACAGATATGCGTGTAAGCTATATAAAACTATAATCAGAAGGGTTGAAGAATTTGGGACAATAATGAGATCTGCCATGCGTTTTAGCCTTCCTAAAGTGAAATATGTCTTTTACTCAATAGCTAAATTTATTGTCATGCATCTCATTCCCTGTCTTTTTCTTTTTATGGTTAATAGTTTTGAGTTAATAGTTTATGGCTTTACAATTGTTTAAGAATTGACCAGACATGGTAATTAACAGATATTACATTATCATTTTTTTCTTCCAGTGTTTCGCTATAGCACGATATTGGCTGTTAGTTTACAGTGAATTCTTTTAAAAAAAATTGTGTTAAAGAGTATTCATATTTCTAATTCACTAAGAATTTTAAGCAACATGCAACTTTTGTCTTCTGAAATTATTGGGATAATATTTTCTAAAATTTTTACTTATGAAATATATTAATATTTAATGTTAGTGAAATTAAACCACTTTTACAATCTGTGTATAAACCCTATTTAGTGATTGTGAATTGTTCCTTACATCCTTTTGATTCTATTTGCTTAGTTTTTATTTAAGATTTCACATCTATGTTAGCAATTTCATTTTATTTTCTTCTTTAAGTTTTATAATTAGTGTTGTGCTACCTTTACCAAGAGCACTGTGTAGCTACCATCTTTTTCTGTGCTTTAGGAGAACTATTTTATTTTCTTTTAATGTTACACATACTAGAAAAACTAACTCATATTGTTAAATAAATGTGTTTATGCACTAATATACCAGGATGGTAAAGAGGTAGAGCGAGTTTGGGGTTTTGAGATTGCTTTAAATCAATGATTATATGACATCAATGACTTGGTTTCTTTTTACATCTCAATTCTGACTTCTGAGGTGACAAACTTTTTAGGCAGGCTCGTTGCATGGAAGCAAAATGGCTGCAGCAATTTCAGGCATCACATTTTGTAGTACATTGTTCATAAAGAGAAAGATGGGCTGGCTCCTTATAAGCTCATATAAAATAGAAGTATCTTATTTTGAGAAGTACACACATATATATTCTAACATATATAGTCCTAGAATATATATCTAGTCACATACTTTTTCATGTTTATTTGATCAATTTAGGTTTCATATGTTTTATGAAATCTGTTTTGTAATTTATATCTATTCCAAAGATAACATTTATTTTATCCTGATTTTAAAATGTTTGCCAACATTCTACTTGCGATTCTCCTAGTTTTAATCTCCTATATGCCCCTGTATTTGCTGCCATAGCCTTGATTTTCTTTGTGAATATGCATAATATTGAGGATTTAATTTGACTTAAGTACTTTGAAATAAATTTTACGTATATTAACTTATTGCTAACTTCTCCATTTTTCTTAATGAGGTTTATAGGACTTGTTTAATTTTGGAGTTTTGTCTATTTTTTAAAAAGAACTGATTCTTGGATTTACTTTATCTGCTGGTTTACATATTTTTCAGTAATTAGTTTGACATTTTTAAATACATTAAATCAGTTTTACTGCATTTTATTATTTTCTCCTTTTTTTCTTGAAGTTGACTTTATATTTCTAAATTTTTAAGAATAAAAATTATTTAATGACAAAATATTTAAGGATTTTATTTATGCATGTTTACATTTGTTATGTGGACATATCTAAATAGTTTACTATTTTATTATGCATTTACTCTTTAACACAACAGGCCCTTAGAGAAGAGCAGCTTTCAACTTTTAGGACCTTGTAAAGTTGTTTTTTGCATTTTTACTCTTACTTAATCTTGAATAAATAATGCAGTCTATACAATGTCCAATTTGGGTGACTTATTGCAGTTTTGTGTCTCAGTAAACAAAAAATTTTAAACTATTCTTTGGAGACTTAAAAAAATGTAGTTTAACATTTAAGTGGTATAAACATTAAATATACTGTACGTCTATTCACTTTATATGCTGATTATATTAATTATATTAATCTAATCATCACTATTTCTATACATTTTGACTACTTTATTCATTATATTGTGAAAGTAGGGAATTAAAGCAACTCCAATTATATTTATCTCAATTTTTAATTTCATTTTATTTTGACAAATAATTGCTTGATTAAACAATTGGTTTCAGATTGGGCATTGTGGAACACTTGGGGAGGCTGAGGCAAGAGGATTGCTTGAGGCCAGGAGTTGAGATTAGCCTGGCAAACATAGCAAGAGCCTGTCTCTACAAAATAAGAAAAAAATTGATTTCATGTGTAATATGTGAGCACACACTCACCTAATCAGCACCTAAGTCAGGACTTACAACCTTAATAGCTCAGCTTCCTGCTTCTATTGAGTCACTAACCCTCACAGGTAATTGCTATCCTTAATTCTAACATCATAGATAAGTTCTGTTTGTTTTTGTAATGCCTCATGTCCGGCATCTTTCATTCAATGTTAGATTTGGTCATGTGTTTTGTGTGATACATTCTATAAAACAATTGGCCTGAACTCAAAAAAAAAAAAAAAAAAAAAGAAATCAATATCATGAAAGACCAGAAAAGCATACAAACAAAAAACTGAAGGGCTTGTCTACGTTAAAGGAGAAACGGCCAGGCGTGGTGGCTCACACCTGTAATCCCAGCACTTTGAGAGGCCAAGGCAGGTGGATCACCTGAGGTCAGGAGTTTGAGACCAGCCTGACCAACATGGTGAAACCTCATCTCTACTAAAAATCCAAAAAAAAAAAAAAACAATTAGCTGGGCGTGGTGGCATGCACCTGTAGTCCCAGGTACTTGGGAGGCTGAGGCAGGAGAATCGCTTGAACCCAGGAGGCGGAGGTTGCAGTGAGTGGAGATCAAGCCACTGGACTCCAGCCTGGGTGACAAGAGTGAGACTGTCTCCAAAACAAACAAAAAAAAACAAAAACAAAGAAAAAAAATAAAGGAGAAGCTTTGACGACCAAACATATGATTTAATTAGAAAAAAATTGAATATCAACATGTTAATATTATCTTGTTAATGTTAAAACTTTTATTGTGAAATGCTGTGGTTATATAGAAGAATATTCTTGATCTTAGATGACATGATACATTTAGGAGTCAAATGTTTTAGGATCTGTAAGCTATTTTAAAATAGTTTGGTAAAAGTAATATACATACATATATACTTGTGTGCATAAAAAGAGAGCAGGGAAGTGTGGCAAAATGTGAAAAATTGGGGAAGGACAGGTTGATGTCCATTGTGTTGTTCTTTCAGCTTTTCTTTGGGGGCTGAAATATTTTAAAATTAAAAAATGGGAAGATAAGCACACATTGCTATTTAATCCTAATTTTTAATAACTGAGCAGTAGATTTTCTGTTGTGATTTTATTTAGCATATGTAGACACTGAGGCTCAGTGGAGTTTGGCACATTGCCTAGAGTGTGGCCCTGATGACTCTGTGATCAAGGTCTTCTGACCATCTCCTGTGCACCTTTTATGAAGGCCACAAGGACACTGTTGACTGACAGTTGAGAAAGGTAAAAGCTATTAAGACATCCTAGAATTTTAGAGTAGATAGAAACTACAGTGATCAGCTAATCAGATTCTCTAATCTTAGAAATGTCAAGGAGGTCAAGTACTCGGTCCAAGTTCACAGAATGAGTTAGAAATGTCAGAGCCTGCGTTACAATCTTGGTTTTCTAATTTTTAAATCCATATTATTTTTACTGCACCACCAACGAGCTGAACGTTCCAAGCAGATAGAATTCTGGGCCATGGAACATTAGGACAACAAAGTTCAAAATCAAAAACCAAAACAAAAGCCTCAAATTCCTCAGCTTGCTTTTCAGGTTTAAGCTTGACTTCTGACCACATGTCAATCAGGCATTGTTTTCGGCTTGAGTCGGGAACATTTTGTATAACTCCTATGAATGTGTAATATCCCCGCTTTCTTTCCCAGACAGGTTGGGAGTGTATCTTGGCATGTAGCAGAATTTCTAAGTGTTTATTTCCCCGTCTTACATCAACAGTTTGCTGAATCATTTACTTTTTCCCTTTGACAGAGTTTCAATGCTGTCAGTAGAATATGCATCAGGGCAGAAGGGAATTATCATGGTGTCAAGCATTATGGGTAATTCCGTGTAAATGGTTCTGCAGAGAGCCATGCTGATTTGCATGGCAGCAGTAACAACTCTAAGTGGAAGGCTTCCTCCTGTCTGGTTTTGCTAATTTCAGTTTGGTGGCTATTAGCAGGTTTCCCGAAAATAGGAATGTTAGACCCTAGATAGTCCTTCTCGAACTTGAGAGTACTTTCCAGTCTCATTTATCCTCTTCTCATAGAAAAGGTTTTGTTTTCAATTTCTTTGTTTCTATTATCCTCATCTTTCTGTTTGCTTTTTCTGGCTCCCTGCCTAACCTGAGAGGAAAGGGATGTGTCTCATGTTCCCTTCCCACACTCAAGACTCTGTGCCCTGAGTTTGGGTTACACTTCTTTCTTTTTTTTTAAGTTATTGAGTATACCTCAACAATAGTATACTCTGCCCCACTATAAATAAGTTTTTTCTCACAGAATCCTGTATGCTCTTATAGAAAGAGCTCTGGACTGAAAGTCAGGGGGTCACAATCTCAGTGTTGCCATCAGTCAGTCCTGTGACCTTGATCACATTATTTTCATCACTAAATAATGTTGAGAAAATGGAACGATTCTGCCTTCACATGTGTTTGATAGGTGGTGAGTAATTAGGTTATACATGTTCATTCTTAAATTATATATGAAAATACATTCTAAAAGATATATTTTAAAAATCAACACCTAATTATCCAGGAAGAGTTGAATTAATTTTTTTCTTAGTTTCTTAAAGTGTCATGACACTTCCTTATTCTGATATGACTTAATGTATTTGAACACATTGTTTTGTTGTCTTCTCTTATGTGATCTTCTCTAGCTCAGATAAAAGACTAACATTTTAAAACCCATTTTTAAAATATACAAATGAAAGTTTAGCAAATTAATTGATTTATAGAACATTAATTGATTTATATAACAACCATATTTGAGCTAGAATTAATAGTTTAAAAATCTTAATTTTAATCTGTCATTTTTTTTAATGCATGGGTAGTAAAATAATGCATCCAAGATGATTTGTAAAGTAGAAATGTTTAAAACATGAAGACAATAAAATCACCTGTGTCCTGTATTTGTTAATTATCTAAATAAATGTTGATTATTTACTATATGCTAGCTATTGTTTTAAAAGCCAAGAATATATCAATGAACAAAACAGAAATCCTTGTTTTCATGCAACTTAGAAAATATGTAAAATATCTGGCTGGGTGCAGCGCCTCACGCCTGTAATCCCAGCACTTTGGGAGGCCAAGGCAGGTAGATCACCTGAGGTCAGGAGTCTGAAACCAGCCTGGCCAACATGGCGGAACCCCGTCTCTACTAAAAATACAAAAATTAGCCAGGTGTGGTGGTGCATACCTGTAATCTCAGCTACTCGGAAGGCTGAGACAGGAGAATTGCTTGAACCTAGGAGGCGGAGGTCGCAGTGAGCTGAAATCACGCTACTGCACTCCAGCCTGGGTGACAGAGCAAGACTCTGTCTCAAAATACAAAAAATATGTTAAATTTCCAACATACAATGCACAATAAATGCATGAGTCATTCAGATTACTAGAAGGTGATAAATGCTGTCAAAAGAATGAAAGGAAAAGAGTTTGGAAATTCCAGAAGTAGGGTAAGGGTGTTATTGAGAAGATGAAATTTGGGTGATAATTTGAATATGTGAGGAGGTGAGCCATGCAGGTATCTGGTGGAAGAACCTTCCAGAGGGAGGAAGAGTCAGAACCAGGGTAGAAGCATGTCTGGCATTTCTAAGGAACAGCAATGTGGCCAGTGTGACTGATCATAATAAGGAATTAGTAGAGTGTTAGGAAATAAATAGTCAGAGACTTGCTCAAGGACCAGAACCTGTAGCCTTTTAGGTCATGATAAGGGGTTTGGAATTTTCTCTGAGAGAAATGAGAAGTTAGTGGCATAATCTGACTTACATTTTGAAGGTCTCACTCTTACACTTTGCGAAAACTGTTTGGGATGTCGTGGGGGAGGATAGGAAGGGTAGGGCAAGAGTGGAAAGAGAAAGATGAGGTAGGAGGCTGTTGCAGTTCTCAGTGAGGGCTAGTGATGACTTCTTATGTGGGGTGTTAGACTTGAGAGTGGTGAGGATCAGATTCTGAATATATGTTGAAGGCAGAACCAATAGGACTTTATGATGGATTGGAGGTGGTGGGTGAGAGAAAAATCAAGAATCATGGAGTGCTCCCAGGTTTTTGGCCTGAGCCATTGGAAGAATGGAGTTCCCCATCAACAGAGATGGGGAAAACTGTGAGTTTAATAGGTTTGGAGCAGGTGGGGGACAATATAAACAATTGGTTCTGCAAATGTTTTGTTTAAGATTTCTGTTAGATAGCCAAGTAGTAATGTCAAGTCCTTAGATAATGAGCCAAGAGTTCACCCGAAAGGTCTGGGCTGTAGAAATAAATTTGACTTATTCCTGGGACCTTTGTTACTAAGAATTGAAGTGGACAGACTAACAGAAGACAATAAGAAACGAGGTAGAAGGAAAACCAGGAGATGAACTGGTAGTATAGTGTCCTAGAAGCCCAGTGAAGAGAATATTGTAATGAAGAATAAGTGATTCTCTGTATCAATTAAAATGAAGTAGATGAGGAGTAAGAACTGGCTATCGGATTTAATGAAATGAAGGCCATTGATGACTTTGGCATGAGAAGTTTCAGTAGAGTGATGGGTGTGAGATAATAAAAGAAGAATTTGAAGTTTAATGCAAAGGGGAATGGAGAAATGGGGCCAATGTTGGAAGGAAGAGTGATACGAAGAGACCCTTTTTAAGAGATGGAGAAATGATACCGTGTTTGAATGCTGATGGGAATGATCTAGCAGAGAGGCAAAGCTTATGGTGTGGAAAAGAGTCAAGAATTGCTGGATGGCTGTCCATCAGTGAGGATGAGGAAATAGGATCTGATGCATACCTGAAAGAATTGACCTTAAAGAGTGTCATGGGTAGTTTACTTACAGTAACAGGAGAAAGGCAGAGTATATGGAAATAGATTCTGGAAGGGGTAGAAGAGGTTGTGGGAGTCTTTGGAAGATCTCCTTTGATGGCTTCAATTTTGCCAGTGAAATTGGAAGTAAGATCATTGAGAATGAAGATGGGGAAGAATTGTTGGAGGTTTTAGGGGGAAGAAAGAGGTAAGTAATTGTTCAACAAGAAACTAGGAGAATGAATGGGCAAAAGAAACATACTGTGATGACTTGGTAGCACTGAGTCCACTGGAAATTTTCAGTCATGAATTTGAAGTGAGCCCAATCAGCAGAGTGATGTGTTTTTCCCTACCTATGTTCAGTTACTTGGAAGAATGTAGGTGGTAGGACAACAGAAGCTGAGAATCTATGCAAATATGTGATTAGATTGGCTGATCATATCAGTCCAAATTCTGTGTAAGAAAAAATGGTTACTTTCATAATTGATACCTTGTTTCATTTCCTTCTTTTTAATGCACAGGATTAATTTGGGTTTTTTTTTTTTTTTTACATAAAACAATTATTCTGAAGTATGCCCTTTTATTCAACATTCTTTTTTTTTTTTTTAAGAAAAGGATTTTTTTGGCTTACAATATAATGCCTGTGTGTGGTGTTATATACAATTAATGATTGTATATACAATTAATGATTGCATTAATTTTTTTTTTACTATTGTAAAGCTACCTAATTGTATTGTCCTTTAAAACTACATGTCAGTTCATGGTTATAACACCCGTTCTTATCAATAACTCACTCACCAATCAATTTAACCATGAAAATGGCCCATGCCATATGTCTGACAAGCATTAAGTCATAGGACCAAAAAAAACTGGGATAAGCTTTAAAAGTATCATTCAACATTCTTTTATGGACATCTAAAAATAGTCTAGTTTCTTAATAAGCTACAGCATATATATCTAGTTCTTTTGGTGGTGCAGGGGGTGTTTAGTTTTGTGAAAGAGACCAGCAGTTTTTCTAAAATACTCTCTTCTCCCATTCTTTATTAGTAATAGAATCCCTTCCCCTGTTTTTAGCTTGGTACACGGCCACCTGAAATGAGGACTAAGTTTGCCAGCTCCCTTATTACTAAGTATGGCCATGTGACCATCTTTGGCCAATCAGATGAAAGTGAAAGTGGTGTTTCAGCCATCAGTCATCAGTCATCTGGGACCATAACCTTGACAATGGAAGCTATATAAATTTATAAGGTATAAGGAGTCTATGTCTCTGACACTATGGGGGATATACTTCTGGTCAAAATTACTATGAAAGAAAAATAACTTCTTTTATAAGCTAGTGTTATTGTGGTTTTTTCTGGGCCTCACAGATGAATTTCAGCCATCTGATAACACGGAAGTCCAACATACCTGTTTTTTCCTAAGCCAAGCATTCTGTTGCTTGTTTTTCTTCAGTCCACATGAGACTCTCTGAAAATAAGAGCAAAATAAAAAGGCATTACTTTAAAAAGGACAAAGAAAAAAAAACCCTGAATTTAAAAACTATAGGGCAAGATGTCTGTAAAGTACATGTTTGTGATCTTCCAGCAACTGTCCTTGAATCACAGACTGGCAGGCATACAGTATCAGCACACTGTCTAGAGGCTTCTTTCCCAAGCTCCCTCATCTCCCAGACCTATGGATTCTGAATATAGGTGTAACTTTTTTGTAGCCTGCAGCTAGTCTTACCCACGCTACTCTCTGCCAAGGACAAATTCCAAGTAGGTTTGATTTGGGGATTTCATTGACTTCACAGTTCATTGGCAGAGCAGTGATTCTTGAAAATTCTGTAGTTAGTAAATCCCTTAGCACTTCTTGGTTCAAATCCTCAAATTGGCTTTCATCTGAGAAGGAAATTCTGATATTACTTACTGAAGTGTCTTTAAGACACCCTTTCCTATGTTTCCTATATTCCCCCAACATACAACTTAATTAAGTAGTTCTCAAGTTTTAATCAGCATAAAATCTTGATAAAAATGCATCTCATCTGACCACAGCCTCAGAGTTCTTAATTTGGTAGCTATCATGGTGAGGCCCAGGATTATTCATTTTTAACCAGTGTTATTCCATGACTCTGATGTGGGCCCTGCAGGGGTCACGTTTTGAGAAATTGCATAGAGGCCTCCAAGGGTCTTGACTCAGACAATCTAACTAGTTATAACTTTCTAGTACTTCTAAGGCTCATGCTGAAAGGAAAGAACACTTCTCTATCAAACAGATAATTCAAAGAGGATTAGATTCTGGTTAAAACTTCTCTTACTGTAGAAACACACAAGAAATGGTATGGCTTCCCTTGCTGTGTGAATTTGGAATTGTATAGATCTTATTATAATTCCAGCACTGCTACTTATTGGCTAAGTGATTTAGATGAGTTATTTGGCATATACAATCCTCATCCACAATGCTGTTGTCAGGATTGGAATGCCTAGCCTGGCTCCTGGAGCATTGACGTTCGTCAGTAAATGACGGTGTTCCTGTTTTCCCACTCCTCTTTCTTCTCATTTTCTTAGTTACATGAAACTTCTTGACCACCCCATAGATTGCTAATAAGTTCCAACTACTGATCTCTCTGAGTGTTGATATCTTACGAAACCTGCCACTGAGTACGTTAACTCTTAACACTGAGTTCAGTTGACTTCCTGAATGTCTAACAAAGTATTGTCTTCCTTGGTCCACTGCTTGGTGTCAGTCCTGGTTGCCCCATCTGAGACACTGTCTCTTGAGCTGTGGTCCCACATGTGGTTGCCCGACTTCCACCAGCATAAAGCGTCATTGAGATGGGGATACTTCAAAAGTCTGGGGAGTTTTTGTTTGCTTTTCTACAGTCCAGCTGGACTCTACTGGATGCTCATAAGCCTTCCATTGTATAAGATTGTTTAACAAATGGGTGATCTTCACTATCTTCATCTATTCTTTCCCCAATACAATAAAAAGGAAACCTCTGTCAAAAGAGTAACTCTGACACCTGTGCTTCTACTCCCAGTGCACTCTCAATTTAAATGTCATTTTATGGTCAAAAGATTGGCAGACAATATATGGAGGTACACCAGTTCTCCTCATGTTCTCTTTCAACTCAAGCATCATAGGGAGCTTCGCAGCTGTGACATGACTTCCACTTAGTGACAAAGGGGATAAAATCAATTTCCATTTCTGTGGTTCTTCCACAGAGGCACAGGGATCTCAGCCTACTAATGTTGTTATTGTTGAAGATCCAAAGATAAGAGCTAGGCTTTAATGTTCGAGGCCAGAATAGAAAAACTGGCTACCGGAGGTTTTTATACTTCCTGATTTATCCATTCGAGAAAGATGTTGTCAAAGGATCAATATTAACACACCAAGATGTGGTTTAGCTGCTTTATATTTCATAGTTATGTAGATTCCTACCTCAGGTTGTAGATTTAAACATTTGTTTGGGTAAGACCTGCCTAAAACTAGTGTACTATCCATTTATTCTCCTTCTTTAAAAATCTTCCAATGGTTGTTTCTGGAACCCTATTCTGAGACTCATTTCAAGGGTATTAAGTTAATGAAAAGTATTGTGTTTGAAGTTTTCTCTTTGAAATTTCATGAATAACTACATTAAATCTCCCAAAAATGTATGTATACACACACTTCAGTGTGTGTAAAGCAGTGGTTTTAAGCAGGGAGCAATTTTGCCCCCTTTTCCCTTCCCCTGCCAGAGACATTTGACAGTATCTAGAGACATTTTGGGTTGTCCTAACTAGGTATGGATTCAATGGACATCAAATGAGGAGAGGTCAGGGATGTTGCACAATTTCTTGCAATGCACAGAACAGTCCCCATAACAAATAATTTTATGACCCACATGTCAATAGTGCTGATGTAGAGAATCCTTGTTATAGACCCTAACAAATGAATTTTATCCATGACAATGTATATTCATTTTATTTTCACGAAAGACTAGTTCACCCATCAACCAGTTGGGATATTGCCGAGTAGCCTTCTTGCACCGTCCTTCCATAACCTCCTCAGTTGCAAACCAAAATGAGTTATGTCAACACAAATATCCCAGGGGATCCTGATACACAAATAAGAAATAGTTAGCCCTGGCTTGCCAAGCTCCCTCCACACCTAGTCAATAGTATCATCTTAAATTATAGTCCATACACTGCGTCCTTCAGTGCCTGCTCCTTTCCCTTCTCCCTGCCACCCGGAGTACAGGATGAAGACTTTTCCCTAAATCCTATAATACCACAAAGCCCCTGCTCTTTGTATTATTCTCAAGGCCTAGCAGGACTTTTTGCGCTCAGGCAAATAAACACACCACCAATAATCCAATAAAACCTTCACAGACATCGGATATAAACCACAGTGATGAGCAGTGCACAATCAATAACTGCTTGGTTCTTTTTTATAAACCCTGCACTTGAGCCCTGAAGGCAACACAAATCAAAGCTAATAAAAGCACCAAGGCCTTCCCCTTATTGTTCCTAATGGGTTGATTCACCCTACCTATGCCATCCCCCTAGTGACCACAGGCTGTCTCCACTCCCAGATGGAAGACATACAAGCCAGCATATCGAGTATGAGGAAGGAAGGAGCTCATTTCAAATATGCCTTTCATCATGATGGCTTTCCACTTGGTGCTCAATAGCTGCAGAGAAATAAACACCATCACCTTGGGCTGGAACTAGCCAATGTCTCGTACTCCCAGAGACCAAATACAGCACAACACTCAATCCTGGAGCTCATTTTTTTTAAACTGTGTTTTCCAACTCTCAACTTTGTGAAGGAGCTGCAATTAGTCTATGCAATAAATGAAAGCAGATTAGAGCAGAAGAATGTGAGTCGTTTGATAAAAAGCTTGCCCCAAAGCAGAGGTAAGAGGAAACCACAGTTAGAATGTTCTTTCTTCACAGGAAAAACTCTGTCTTTGGTAGAATGACTGCAGAGTTTCACTGATAATCAAAATGCCAAGATTTTATTCTGAGCCACAAACTCAGATGTCTCTACGGGCCAAGCAGATCATGTACCTGAGTGAAAAGGGGGAGATAAAGGGAAAAGCAAGAGGAGGAGTCTTTGGTCACCTGGATACATATTCCTTGTTTATAATCTCCACTCCTCCCCTAGAGCTCTGCCAAGTTGTTAGCAAGCAGGAATATTTTTTTTCAGTTCTTCCCATTTTTTTCAAAGCTATATAATAAAGACTTATTTTGAGTGTAGGAGCTTCCAATTTTTACATATGGGTAAGTAATTGCATTTAGACAAAAAATGCATGGGCCAAAACAAACAAATTAAAATATGTCTGTGGGCTGGATCTATTAATAACTGTGAGCTACCAGGCTGGCACCACTCTTTACCCATGGCCTTGTATGCAATGTCTCGTCCCTGAAAAGGAAGTTAATAGTTAGTGTCCATTAGTACCAGGACCCTAATCAAGGCTTTACAGAGTACATTGTTGTATTTTTTAAGTTTCATGTTTAGAATCCACATACATTCATGGAAAGAGGTGGATGGCAGGTGTCCAGGTAATGTGTTGGCATCCCCTTTTGTATCAAACCTTCCCCTATAGGTGTCACCGATGCTCTCCTTGGAGAGGGCTGTGGTCATTGACCTCCCAGTCCCCTTCATGGTAAGCCTTTTCTGATGATGGGCCCTGCCTAGTCAGCCAGCCATGGAGAAACAAAGATTACATACAGCCTTCCCTGACTAAAGATGCCAGTGAGCATCAAAATCAAATGGGAGCTTCACATAGCCCCAGGCACCGAGAGATTGCCACTCTGGAATCTCACTCAGTAGGGTTATACTCTTTTATAATGTAACATCGTCTCAACGGCTCCTACTTTTCAGAGCAGCCTTGCAGAAAAGCAGTTGGAGGTCTGTTTCTGTTAGCCAAGAACTCACACTCACAGCTTGCCAGAAAAGGTGATGCATCTGTTTATAAGGGAGGTAAGGGAAGAGCTTACTCTATCCATTGGCACAATCATTCCAGATGCATCTGGTGGGACAATTCTGGGGCTGATTCCAATCTCCGGAAATGCATTCTTCCCTGGGAAAATTATTAGCAAGGAGGGACAGGTGTGCAGGGCATTTAAACAGACCTTCCTTTTATTTCTGTTTGAATTGTGAATATCTATTAACAACTCGCCTTCCCATTGTTCCCCAACAATTGAAGCGCAGCTGAATAACAATAGGAAAATAGAAACTGGACTAGCCAATTGACTCCGGCTTCTATTTAACTACCAATACATGCAATGATGTCCTCACTAGTAAGTATTTGGTGGAAAATATATAAACATATAAATAACACTGAGTATCTCCCAACTAATTTTTGGAAGTAGGTAATCAATAATTTCCCATTACTTTCTTTTCTCTTGTCTTTTCTCTCTTCTTCTTCCCCCAAATATTTGTAAAGCATCTTATATTATGCATAATTCTGGGTACATCATACCTCTAGGAAAGGACTTCCTCACCATCAAATTCATATGTTTTGGCAAAAAGAATATACGCAATTCAAAAAACTAGAAATTGTCCTGGTGTGTTATTAGATGTCCGATAAATGTTGCTGTTGTCATTTGTTGGGAGAAGGGAAGTCATTGCTAACTTGTAGTGGTCAGAAAACACTTCAAGAAAGTGTACAATTTGGATACATTAGGAGGAGAAATACCTGGGAGAGGTGGAGTAGGGATAAACATTATAAGGAAAGTCTAGCTATGGGCTTCGTAGTAGTTTTGCTGCTACACCACGTTACTATAGATGGTTAGTGTGAGTTAGCAGAAAGACTGGCAGATAATTTAAATATTGGACCAATTAGTTTGCCTCCCTGAGCATCAATCTCCTCATGTGTAAAATGGGAGTAGTAATGCTTACCTCCATTGAGATGCTATCAATTAAGTGAAATAAGTAATGAAATAATGTACAGAGCATGAAGCATGCTGCCAGGCCCTTTTCTGCACCTGCAGTGTAATAGATAAAATCATGGAGGTCTTTGTGTGATAAATTCGGACATATTTCTACTGGCCTTTGTTGATGAAAGTTGTGATTTATAGGAAGTCTTTATTCTATATTAAATACACATAAACTACTTTCACCCATCTTACAAGTGGCAGAGGGTGAGAAACTATGTACAATATTAAATTTCACTTGGATTATTTGAAATTTCTCTTAATTTGAGCAGAACTAGCCTTAGTAGAAAGAAACAGCATGCTGACAAAATTAGTGATGCTTAAAAAGTGCTTGGATATCACCCTGGGGCTTTAGGGGGGTTGCCTGCATTATGTAGGAAAACAGCTTCACTACTAACCCAATGTTGTAGAGTTCTAAAGGAAATAACTCGCTGCTTGTTGAGGTTCCAATTACACATCACTCTTGTTTATTCATTGAAGGGAATCTCTAGCAGGCCTTTGTGTAGCCAGACTTTGGTAGTGCACTCCTAAGTACTTTATGCATCAAAAAGTAATGAAGTATCTCTTAAAATATGACATAGTCTAATTTGACCACTGATGTTAATAATCTGGCTTCTCTCCCTTCTTTTTCCCTTATTTATTGAAGATCTCTCCCTTTTCCTGGCCAGAACCCTTGTGAACTTCTTCCTTCACCACCCCCTGAGCTCCCTTATCTACCATTGTTTACCTTCCATGGAAGAGGGTTAAATGTACTCAGTGGCTCTTTTGCCTCCTTAGCTAACATGAGAAGGGTCTGTTCTTTTACCTGAACTCTACCAAAAGGAATTCCACATCTCCACTGGAGGTTTGAAATGCAAATAAACTGAGAGTAGTTTTCATGTCACAGATTTGGTTTCTCAGCTCCCTTCCCTTAGGAAATTGTATTTTTCTTTGCCCTGGCTTTTACCTGCTCCCCAGCCCTCCATCTTGCCTCAGCCATGTTGGTTCTCTGGCCCTTATTTCTTTTTAAGATCATTAGGTTTCTTTCATGTTAACCGTTGCTGCTTCCAAGACTCTTACCTTCCTCGTTTCTCAGTGTGATTTCTTTTGCTAATATGCTCACTGTCTACCATGCCCCTTCCACTAAGCCTTCAGCAGCCTTTGCTCTGGTCTTCCAGAAATATTTCATGAAACGGGAGCTGACCTGGGACAATGCCAACTGTACAAGTGCCGCGGGCTGACCGTGTGCCTCCTGGCCAATCAGTTTTCTGGCCCCTGTAAGAGCTCGTTTCCTCCTGCTCCTTGACACAAGCTTTCCTCACTTCATGAGAGTTTCTGATTAGTATTCAGAAAGAGTTTTCTCTGATGGCATTAGTGGGAAATCAGACTGTCAATTTATTTATACCCAGCCTCAGGGCAGAACCACTGTGTGTGGGTAAAGCTATTAGATGCAGAAAATACTCTGTGTGTGTTTGTATGTACACATATTGACTGGAGGTGACGTTTAGAGTGGAAATCCATTGCCCCATGGGTTGGAAAGTGACTCACAGTGGGATATAAAAATGCCAGAGAAAGATTTGGTGTTATTGCTAATGGAGGTCACATTTTCAAACCCCTAGTTAATGGTTTTCCCTAGAAATGCTGTGTCCTCTATGGATAATCACAGTATCATTTATGTGTGGACTTGCTTGGTCCAAACTTAAGGTGGTGGCCTAATCTCACATCATAAGGAAGGACACATCTCTCGTAAGTCTCCTACTTCTGAGATTGACAAAGTGGGTTACTGGCCTGGGGTAGACCAGAACAGGGAATAGGGAGCAAGGGCTTCTGATGGGCCAGCAGCCATGGTGTCTTGGTGGGAAGCACCCTGGATTTAGGTTTAGGGGAGCTAAGTTAGGGCTGCAAGTCTCCTGCTTATTGAGAGTACAGAGATAAGATGCTCAACTTCTCTCAAACTCATCATTAGGACTGTTGTAAGAGTTAAAATATATACATACACATACATAAGTATATATAATTTATATGCATATATACTATATTGTATATGCATATATATGTATGTATGTGTGTATGTATTCATGTATTTATATATGTATAGTGAAAGAACATGATCAGCATAAAAATCCAGGTTGGGCTGCATTCCCTTAATGTATTCTCATAGCATCCTGTAGTTTTTGGTCACAGCACTTTCAAAACTATAATGAAGCAATTCATAATGTAATGCCTCTAGACTAAGACAATTATTAAAATGACTCCTCTGGATTAAGTTCTATGAGTGTATAGGGATTTTGTCTTTAGCCTGAGAACAATGTAACAATGTCTGACACTTGGAAAGAACTTACTATATATTTTTGCAAAAATGAATGAATAGTAAATGTTAATGTTTCTTATGTCTGAATAGAAATGAACTCTATTAGGGATTTTCTGTGACTAATGGACACTGACACCTCTACTGGTCTGCTTTATTTTGATTCTGGTTTAAGTGAGAGTCAATAATATCCTAGGTGCCCATTTAATTTTTAACTATCTAGCAAAATGAAAATATGAACCCCATTTCACAGCTGTGACTCTTACAGCCTCCTGGACCTTGGTTTTGGCCAGTGTTTCTCATTTGTAGACTGACTCTTACTTTGACGCATAGGTATCAGCAATACTCAGGATTGCAAATCTTATATGGGCATGTGGATACAGAAAGCCATAGCCAGAGTTCCTAGGCTGGTGGGTGTTTCTGATATTTGGCCCATCACCCCATTAATAATTTAGCACTTGTTAGGCTATGTGTTTGGGGTTTGATTTAGGGAAAAAACGTGGTCACAGAAACACTAAGGAGAGCAATCCTCCATGTTTGTAGGTAGAGATAAATCATAGAATATTAGAACATTCTGGAGGGAAGCTGTTTGGGATGCACCACCAAGCATCATGCAGATTCAGTGGAGGTTATACTAACATTCCCTTCGTTTATACAGAACGTGTGTTGGCTGGCTGTACTACACAGAGAGCAAAGGCAAATATTCACAAAGACAGAAGTAAGTCATGATCTTTTAATTAAGAAAAGTTCCTGTCTCATTTATTTCCTATTTGTCCCCCCTCTACATCCCTTTCCTAAAAAGGGTCATAGAGGGCCTGAAGATTTCTAGATTCTTGATCTTTTTTCCAGAATTTACCTACCTGTTCCATGTTTCACTCCATCTGGCCTTGAATCTCCACTGAATGGCTATGTAGCAGTTATGCACTAATAAACAGTGCAAGAATTGGTGTTACTTTGCTTATTAGTGGACACTATTTAAAGAGCCATTAATGAAAAGAATATCAGTAATTGTCAGATTGATGGATGAGATGATTTGAAGCAGGGAGACTTTTGGCTTCCATAAGCTAAGACTCTGCCAAAGGTGAGGACTTTGAAGGTAAAGGTGATACAATCTAGACCTGCAGGTAGATCTAATACAACCTCATCTATGTGCCCAATATTGGGGTTTTCTCTTCTGTCTGTAGCAACTGTTTCCCCTTTGCAGAATTTCAGCAGTATGCTCCTATCTTCTGCTACCTGCCATGGCATCTTGAATTTCCAAGTCTCTTTCATTGACAATACATCCCAGTTCTTTTGCCAACCACAGCATCTAACCTGATCAGGTTATGAACCTGATCATAACCTAATCTTTCTTATGTAAGTAAGAATGGGACAGCTAAACAAGGTTGGAGGCAGGCAGGAAGAAGACAGGACTAATTGGAAAAGGTTTCATTAAAAACATAAAACATTTCTCCTCATTTGAACTGAACAAAGTCTGCTAACAAGTGTTCTGCCTGCTGGGGTTTCCAGCTGTTTCCTCCTGAGCACTTGGGCATCAAAGTTATATGGGCCCATGGTAGGACTGTTTGCTCTGTTGCCAGGGCAATTACAGTCTGACAGTGCTCAGGTCTGTTCCTGTATTTATTACTATTGTTATTACTTCCCTGCTGATGGACTTTGGGGGCCTCTCTACCCAGATGCACACCCTGGGGAATCACAAAGCCGCAGGCACATTTGTAGCCACGGCTTGGCAATTCTTGGATTGATATGAATTTAGCATATTCCCTTTATCTAGTAAGCAGAACCATAGATGTTTAGACTTACTCCCACAAGAAAGACTGTTTCCTGCAGAAAATGTCAGTTTTCCACTCCAGGCAAGGAGCAGAAAGGAGGGACTGCAGTATCTTCATTTTCATCTGAAAAGATCTACAGGGGCCAATTGACCGGGGCTTCCTGCCTGACACTGGGCAGAGAGACATATTCATTGTCAAACTGCTCAGGTCTTAGACTTCCATTATTGCTACAGCTATTCATAAATACATCTATAAACAAACATACAAATATATAAATTTACCCTTTAGAGCAATCAGAATGCTTTGCATTCTTATTGTGTGCATGTTTCAAAAGGTAACATATACGCGTATCATCCTCTCTTCGAATCTACTTACACTTTGGTAGGTGATGTTTGCTCAAAAACAGAGCAAAGTTTTAGAAACAATCTTTTTTCCCTTAAAGTTAATTGTATTACTAATCCAATATAGTCAACACATTTTTTTAATGATTTTTTAAGTTCAAAGATTTGAAAATTAACCATTATTTTTAAATTTACTTATAGACTCAGTATGAGTTTTATACAGCAATCTCATTGCTTTTAAGACCTGAATTATGATTTTCTCTGCATTTAGTCAGGCCTCATTTACTGAACTGAATATAAAATTGTTATATGGCTTTTGGTCAGACATTATCTTTTAGATCATAACAGCAAATTCTAGCCATGCATAAATCTGCAGACTCTAATGTATATTAGCTTCTCTTCCTGTTTATATTTGTTTGTTCTAAGTCTCTCCTTCTCCAAAGTATTCAGTCAAGCAAAACTTGAAGGAAAATAATAATAGTATTAATGAAGGAGAGTTTTAGCGACTAAAAATGCTCAGAACTTGAATGCCTACAGGAGCCAAGCAGGTAATGTAAATTCGGGGACTGAGAAAGTGTAAAACAGTATGGACTGAACTGCTTGTGTTGCTACACCTGCTTAGCTCTTTCACCTTTAAAACACTGTGCAGGGACAAGCAACCAAAAGATGTCTGTAAGTATACACGTCCCAAAGTCCTGATGCAGAGAAGCTATTCTTCAGACATTCAAGGCAAATCCTATTTTAGTGTATGTTTTACCTTCCTTATTAGGCATAAGATCATTGGGGATTGACGTTTCTTATTCCCTTCAATGATCCTTTAAATGTCCACCTGGACTCTAAAATGACACCCTGTACCAAACACTGTGCTAGAGATGTAGAAATAAAGGCAATTTTTAGACTGGAGGCAGGCACATGAGTCACCCTCAAGAATTCAAACCATGCTTTTTCTCGCAACTCCTAAAACAGAGTCATGTACATAGTAAAAGCGAATTCAGTGGCCATTAAATGAATGAATGAACAATGGGCTTTCGTGATTATTTGCTGGAGATAATGATGCTAACCCAGTCCAGTTAGCAGAACTAGACTGGGTTAACATCATTATCTCCAGCAAATAATTATGAGAACCCTGTAATTCTTCATGAAGCCAAGGATGCCTCTTAAAAAGACACCCACGCACAAATTTACATGCAATAAAATGAGAATTACCAATTGCCATGGACCCTCATTGGTCAGTGAAACCCAGTTAAAAGCCTTTTTGCTAGAGCAAGCAAACAGTCCCCAGATAAACTGGAGGTAGGGAGCTGGGAGACGGTGCTAAGCATGGTGACCATGCTAAGGTCTCATCCAAGTACAGGGCTCCATACCAAGTCACTCTCATCGCTCTGAGAATGTCACATTACTTCATCTCATGTTCTGTGCAGTTTATCTGACTAGTCAAATGAATCATTTTGTGGACAATTTCTCTATTCTCTGCTCTAAGCTCTAAAGTTTCTTTCTTCAATTCAACTTCCACTTTCCACATAAATTATGTATAATGGGAATACTAATCTTTTATCTTACCTCATTCAACAACTTCAATTATGTAGAGGAATAAAAGCTCTGGCTTCCCTTGAATGTCACTTCTGAATACTTGGCCTTTCTGTGTTTTATCCATATCAAATGACCAGGTAAAATTGGAGAAAAATAAAGATTTCAGCTGGAAAAAAGAGAAGCAAAACTAAGCAAAGATGAGTGGCATTTATATATCCATATAAATGTGCACACACACACACATTTGTGATCTGTGCATATTCTGCTATGCCTGTGTAATATTACATACTGCATAGAGAAAAAGTGTCTGGAAAAATTCACTTTTTTATGGGGCATTTACTCTGTGCCTCCATGCAAGGCATGTGCACTTTATATCTCATTTAATCTTTATAGAAGCACTTAAGCAGTAGATAATATTTTCCCATTTTTAAGAAGAGGACATTGAGCTTGAAGAGCTTATGTAACTCAAAAGTGGTCATTTGGACAGAAAGTTGGGATTTAGATCCCAGAGAGCTGACTACCAAAATACTCCCTTTATGCTACTTAAAGTAGAGAGAGCTTGCTAGGGAGTGTATTTTGGAGCAGTGCTACTCAAAGTATCTGGTCTATGAGCTGTTGATTCATTGGCTGCTGCAATGATACAGGGAGCTTGTACTCACGATCCCAATGCCACCTTCATTGACAAAATCAGCTGAACTGAAAATAGATGCTTAGTTACATGATTGATTTACGTTCTGGCTTAGGCTTCTTATTTTATCACAAATAAAAGTTCATAACTATTTCACAGGCAAATGCTAATCTGCAGGCCACACTTTGTATAGCCCTGGACTTGACTATTATGGTCTTTTTACCCAACAAAAACTACTAGCCATTCAGCATGACCAGTGAAGATATGCCTAGTGGACCACTCTCCTGGCAGGCACCATATGGAAGATTAGGGAGCTACAGCTTCATATTAATATTATTTCACATTTTTGAAACTAGTTTTGATTTGTATCTTATCCCCATCATCTTCCAAGAACACTGGATGGACTTGAATGAGCCGCTGTGGGGCTTGGAGGTCTAAGTAAAGGTTAGGATTGATATTCCACGGTTTTTCACTGGTGTGACTATACCAATTGCTAGTGCATTACAAGACTTCCACATCTGTGGGTTAATGGCCCCTGCTCATACCCACCAAGTGAATCCCCTACCCACTACTTCCCTATCCTATTCTTCCCCGCACTTCTTACATGATCCACCAGGACCTTATTGAGATTCAGAAACTAAAGGGTTAAAGCCAAACAAAACGGAACTCAGCTCCATTGCTGTGGCCAGCTTCTGTTCTGATTGGTCGTTGTCCTTTTCGTTTGAGTTTCTCAAAATGACGTATGTAACCATAGGGACAGCAGTACCTTTCTCCTTCTTCCCTCACTCTGTGGTCTTAGAAGGAAAGTTCAAAATTAGGTCTGAGAGAAACCATAGAGATCCAGGTTTAGAGAGATTACTCCTGCTAGTCAGCACACAAGGTAGCTGCAGGTAGGCTTCAGAAGCCAGGGTGTGGAGCTTAGGGAGCAAAGGGCCAGAGAAGATGAGTGCAGGGGACACTGGTCACAACAGCGAAGGGGAGGGAGGCAGACTGTCATTGCACAATACTGGGCTTGTGCATGTCTCTGGTGCCATGTTGAGTTTTTTGGTGGAGGCATGAGAAAAGAGAGGGGGAATCTGGAAAGGTAGAACATAATTTATAAGAAAGACTGACCTGCAGATCTGCAAAAGCTCTTGGTAAACAAATCCATGAAGTGTAAAGCCTCTGTGGAAATGGACAGTTTAATAGAGTCAGGGGACTATTTCTGTCACTCTGGCTCTACTGCTACTTAATTACATAACTTTTTAAATGCAGTTTATGCATCTAAAAAACAGAGTTTGGCTTGATCAGACTCTAGGCTATCTAATTATGTAGTCTCTGATTCACATTTACCCTCTATATGCATCCTCTAGAAAAACATGGAAATGTAATCACAGAGGGTCTAGCTGTCTGCTGTGGTCATTCATGGTGTAGGGACAATTTGACCAATAAAAGACCCAAAGGAAGGTCCAGCATAGAAATGAAGGACACGTTTGAAGTCTAGCCCACACCTTCAGCCCTGCTGTGCCAGTGAATATATGGCCTTTTTTGCAGTTACTAAGGAAACAATTGTCAGTAATGGATTAGGAAACCTGGGCTGAAAGGACACACACAGAGGGGGCTTTGTATGGAGGAGCCCATCAGATGAAAGCTGGCAGAGACACCAACATGCTTAGTGATTGATCCAGTCCTCAGCATGAAAGCATTAGAGTCCATTTGTTGGGGTCGATAAGTGGAGAAGCCACAGAGCCCATCCACCAGCCCTCATGCTTTCTTCTCTGCTACCTATTAGAGTTCACAGATCTGCATGGCCCGATTGACTCAGTTTTAACTTCTCTGTTGGGTGCATGTCAAGGCAGGGAATATACACACTTAATTCAAGTTCAGAGCCTCTCCAAACCTGTTTAAAACTCCAAAAGTCACTGTCTTTCAACTCATGCTGGCTCTTTGTAAAGGTTCTGAGAATGTTTGGAGGGACAATACTAAGGAAATTGATGTCTCGTTGCTATTTCTTCACTAAACCTTTTCGCTGGGTGTTTACCTCCCCTGCCAAGTAGACACAAGCCTAGTGACCCTAAAAAAGTTAAGGGAAATCTAGGTGATACCAGGTAGTTCATGGGAAGGAAAAAGTAGGAACCTAAGAAACTAGTTAGGCCTAACCAGCTCATTCCTTTGCCTTTTATTACCGAATATTTAAATTAAAATATTAAATTTAAATTTAATGATTTATAAAAGTTAATTTTAAATTTAATTTTACTGGTAGATTTAAAATCACATATTACATAAAATAACATCTTAATTCAGATATACTTTTTTCAGGCTTACATGCATTGCCAAAGGAAAGAATGAGTGGCAAAAGCAATTACGTAATTTGCGGATTTTAAAAAAATAAGGAAAACGCACAAAGAAAATATTTAAATCATGCAATCTCATCACGCATTTCTAACCAGTTAACATTTTTGTGCCCATATAGCATTACAAAAATTTAAAGTAAAATTGGGATCATAAAGAATATAGCATACTATAGTCAATTGTACTTTACATTATGATTATATCCCTATGACGTTGCCAATTTGAAACACATGATGTCAATATTTCCACGGTTTGAATTCACTCGAGTTTATTTGACTAGTAATAGACTGGTGCACATTTTGGATTGTCTCTGTTGCTCATTTTACGATTATTTCCTTAATATTAATTTCTGAAATTTGTATTGTTAGCTCCAAGAGTTTAATTAAACACTATTAAGGCTTTTGAAATACACTCCCAAATTTTCCTTGGAAAGACTGCAGTGGTATGTACTTTTGCCAGTGACAGAATGTAACAGTGACTGTTTCCAGTCCATTTCCAGGAGATGATTATGATTTGGGGCTGAGGGTAAGCCTAAGATGAGAAGAGAATCATAGTATTTTATTGTTACATTAATTTGCATTTTATATCAAAGCAAATTAACATTTTCTTCTCTATTGGAATTATGTTTATTTTGTTGTTTCCATTTTAGTTTAGTTTGTGGTATTTCAGGTTATTTAGATATATTCAAATTTTATGTATCTAATCATTAATATTTTCCTTTATGATTTCTTCCTTTGAAAATATACATTGAAAAACCTTCTCCTGGTTTGAAGATGATAAAACATTAATATATTCTATTCCTTTTTATCATTAAATTCTTTGATCATTTAACTCTTTAATCAAAAATTTTTTTTTTTATATTTGGGGTAAGATTTTTCTCTTAAATATTAACCAACTGCTTTTGAGTTTTTATCTTTATTGTAGTCCTTTTCCTGGTGCCTGAAGGGCTCCTTTGTCAACTACAAACTTTTATTTATCCCAAGATTTTTGTGCTTTCTGTATTCTTCCTTTGATCTGCCTGTCATGTTTTATATCAATACTGAAACATTTCATCATCATCGCGTACAAGAGCTTTTTCTTATCTGTAAGGGAAAACCCTTGTTAATAGTTTTTACTTTTTATTCTGGGATATTCTTGCCATGTATCCTTCCAGAGGGGAATTTGTTTTCCAAGTCTGAAGATCCCCACTGGCGTTCTGATTTCCTATGCTTTGATAGACTAATAGGAGGAGAATCGATATTGCATGGTCCTGGGCCTTGCTTTCCCAGAATTTATTTAGATGTTCTTTGCTGTCTCTTGGTCCTAGGATTTATCACATAACCCTTGGGATATTTATTATTAATTTCATTCTCAGATATTTTATAGTTCTGTTGCTATTGTGAATGGAATTTTTATTATACTTAATAATTTATTTTGCTGGTTTAAACAAAGAAAATTGATTTTTGTATATTTAATTTGTAACCTATTTACTCAATTGTTGCCTTATCTCTAATAAATTTTGTCTTTCAGTTGATTTCTTTGGTTTGTTTTAGGATATAATCAGTCTTTAAATGAAGATAATGTGATTCTTCCTTTCTAATATGTATGACTGATTTTTTTCTTATCTGATTGAATTGTCTGGGTCTTGCCAAATAATAGGAAATAACAGTGGTGAAAGCAGGCCACAGTTTTGGTGATAGTTTTGACAGGGACTGTGTTAGTGTTAAGTACGATTTTGACAATTGGTTTTACATGAAAATTTGCTGCTGTTATTGATAATAATAAGTACTTATATAATATGCAATAGACCAACTACTGATCTCAATTTATATATTAATTCACTGAATTATCTCAGCAACTCCATGAATTAGATATTATTATGCTTATTATAATTATTATTTCCATTACATAGATGAGAAAACTGAGGCACTAAAAAGTCAAAGGGCTTCCCCAGGACCCTGCAGTTAGAAGTGGAAGCACTAGGACTGTAACCCCAGCAATGTGGGTCTTGGGGCCTGTGTTTACACCCACCATGCCAGGCTATCTTCTCAGAGAATACTGGTGGGCTCATATGAGATGACTTGTATCAGACATAGATGCGTCCATCTAGAAGTTCCTGCTATTTTCTTCTGTTCTCTGCCCTTTATCTTGATATGTTAGGTATGTTAACATCTATACTAGCAGATTTCCTAATGATACCATCATCATGCCATTCTTAGAAAAATACTCTCTAAATCATTTATATTTTCATATATTTATATTTCTGAACATAAATTTTTTTAAAATTGAGATAATTATGTATGTATGTATGTATGTATCTATCTATCTATCTATGCGGTTGGCTTGCTGCCCTGTTTATATATTAGTAATACAATAATCAGTTTTTGGTATTAGGATTATGTTAATATTATAAAAGAAATTATGAAACTTTTTCTTGTTTATGATATGGTTTGCATTCAATGTTTCCCCTTCTCTTGGTTTGTCTTCCTGAGGCTCCTACCCATAACATTTTGAGGTACAATATTTCCTCTTCAAAATTATATATATCTTGCTCCACTGTCTTAGGTATTAGTAGTATGAATAAATATTAGACTGTTTAATTTTAGTTATTTATAGGGATCTTGATCCTTTTTTATTTTCTTTAATTATATTTCAAATACTTGGAGATCCTGTTTGATATGTAAACTCAGATATTTTTTGGACCATAGGTGAGTACTCTCTTCCTTCTCCTCATCCTCCTTTCCTTCCTTTTCCTCCTTCTTGGCTTCTGCTATGACTACCATACTATCTGAGTTTGAAATTCCAAATGGGAGCATATCACTTTTCCCTAATCTCTTCTAAAATTCGTATTTGTATGTTTAGCTCATCATTTTAATCTAATCTGTTGTGTTAGTTTTGCATTGCTATAAAGGAATACCTGAGAGTGGGTAATTTATAAAGAAAAGGGGTTTATTTGGCTTACAGTTCTGCAGGCTGTACAAGCATGGCCACAGCATCTGCTTGGCTTCTGGTGAGGCCTCAGGGAGCTTTTCCTCATGGCAGAGGTGAAGGGGGAGCAGGCATGTCACATGGTGAGAACAGGAGCAAGAGAGAGAGGAGCAGGTGCCAGACATTTTAAACAACCAGCTCTTGCCTGAACTAACAGTTCACTTGTTCCCATGGGGAGGGCACCAAGCCATCCATGAGGGATTCACCTCCATGACCCAGACACCTCCCACCCGGCCCCACCTCCAACATTGGGGATCACATTTCAACATGAGATTTGGAGGGGATGAATATCCAATTCATATCATCCACCTTTGAGATATTGGAAAACTTCTTGAAGTTGTCTTCTCTGTAATAGATTTTATTTTCTACGTTGAACAGTCTAACTCACGATTTTGGCCTTTAATTTGGAAATTGAATTTTCATCTCAACAGTGCTGTCACTTCTAATTTCTTATTATTTCCTTTTTGTGCCTTTTAATGTACTTTCACCAGTGCAATATACTCATTTCTTTCAGAAAATATAAACAAGAAATTTCCCAGATTTTTCCTATTTCCGGCAGTAAATCTATTTCATAAAAAGACGTTTGTTTGGTATCTTCAGAGTGGCCCCCTTTTATCTGCAATATGTCTTCATAGATTTAACATTTTTCCTCTGTGCATGTTTACAGAGGATGTTCAGTGATGCTCTGTTTTATAAAAAGTGATTGCCAGAGGTTGTTGTAAGACTTTGGGGCAGATACTAAGCCCTATTCACTTATAACTTGGTTTTGTAACAAAGACAGAGGCCCATGCAAGGTTTGAGGATTGATTTGGGACCATCACACAAAGCCAGGACCTCCAGAGATGACAACTGTGGTCAATGAATTAGTAAGACCGCAATCTGCAAAGGGACAATGTGGGCGTATTTGACTTTCTTGGCCCTGTCTTTGGGTAGAGCAGTAAAAATGGGCAAAGTCTTCATTCATAATTTCTAAACACGGCCCTCTTTCAAGCAGTTTTGGAATCACAATTCAAATGTACCTGTAGCCCAAAAGGCCTCAAGCCAAAAATGCTCTCTATAGTGGTTCCTGATTGGTAGTGTCCTCAAGCACTTAGGGGAGAAAAACAAAAGTTCCAACTGAAGAAAAGAGCACTAACACCAATCTACAAAAGCAGACTTTAATGTTAAAAAAAAGTTTATAATTTTAAAAATTATAAAATAATTGAGCAAACAGGCCTACACTATTGACACTCAACAGAAAAATCAAACTAATGAATGATGCCCAGAAACACTGCATATGCAGGAATAATCATGTATGATAATATAAAATAACCATGGTTATATGTTTTTCAGAAATAGTTTTGAGATGAATGAGTTTACAAGTAGATTCAATCTAGTTGAAGAAAGAATTATTAATATGGAACAAAAATATGAAAAAATCAGAATTTACTATAGTGAAACAAAGAAATAGAAAATAAGTAATGTTAAGAGATGTGGAGGACAAAGGGAAAATAGAAAACATACATATGTTGAATATTAACTTATCTTTGATTTCCTTGACAGAGATAAGGGAGAGGCAATATTCAAAAAGATCATGGATGACATTTTTCTAGAATTATTGAAACATACTAATTATCCTGTCAATAAATTCTAAATAAAAGAAATGAAAATAAATTTAAATCTACTTCAGAAAATCCAAGATAAAGAGAAGATCTTACAAACTGCTAACCTGATTTCTACCATTCATTTGTAGGCATATATAACTTTTAAAACATTTTTTCCAAGTAGCAATAATTTCTTAAAGTATTCTTTAAAATTTCTGAAATATGTGGATATTTCCTTGATGAGATTATAGAGCCCTGTCTCCTGGAAATGTTTACATTTTCCTGGCAAACTATAGCAATAAAGTCTGAAAGTGTGTATGGAGGGGAGTGGGGTCTGGGGATCATCACCTCTGCTTTCATTGCCAAACCTTTGGCATAAATTGTATGACTGCCTGCTTTTACCTTGACTTTATTCAACTTTATTTAAATCATGAGCATTTTTCATATTCTAAATGGTTGTTATAATTGTCATTTTAATAACTTCCTTATAGTCCATCAAATTTATTCCATTACAATTTCCTTAGTCATTCCTCCCCTATTAGACACTTACAGTTTTATTTCCCTCAAATTTGGATTATTATATATAATACTGTCATAATATACACTTTTATGCCTATAGCTTCCCTTTTATTTTGGTTCAGTTTATTAGGAAGGGTTCCCTGAAGTGACATTACCATGTCAAATGTTATGCAGCCACTGCCCTGAAGGTCTCAATTAATTTACACTTCCACCGGGTATTCTGATATGTGACAGTTTCAGCATGAGGGTAAGCACTAAGTATTATAAGTTTAAAATATAGGCCGGGTGTGGTGGCTCATGCCTGTAATCCCTGCACTTTGGGAGGCTGAGGTGGGCGGATCACCTGAGGTCAGGAGTTCGAGACCAGCCTGGCCAACATGGTGAAATGCTGTCTCTATTCAAAATACAAAAATTAACTGGGTGTGGTGGCAGGTATCTGTAATCACAGCTACTCGGGAGGCTGAGGCAGGAGCATTGCTTGAACCCAGGAGGCAGAGGTTGCAGTGAGCCAAGATCGTGCCACTGCACTCCAGCCTGGGTGACAAGAGGGAAACTCTGACACACACACACACAAACACACTGTGTGTGTGTATATATATATATATATACACATATATGTGTGTGTGTATACAGATATGTGTGTATATATATATTTATACATATATGTGTATATATATATACAGATATATGTGTATATATATTTATACAGATATATGTGTATATATATACAGATATATGTGTATATATATTTATACAGATATATGTGTATATATATTTATACAGATATGTGTATATATATATATTTATATATATATAAAGCAAACTTATATAGTAAGAATAGTACATATATATTATATATATGTAATAGTCTATCAATTTGCAGAGTGTAGAAGGCATTTTTATTTAAATAATGAAATAGAACATTTTCACACATTTCCTTATTTTTTTCTGTTTTGCTCACCAATTATCAGTACTTAAGCTATTTAAACATCTTTTTTGGACCTGATGTTTGTCTTACAGATATCTAACATAGATATTCTTCTTTTGTGGTGAGTTATCAAGAAAAGTTGTTAAAAAACACAGAGAGGGTTGTACTGGTTAGCTTTGCTTACTAGTACTGTGCATAGATAGGGACCTATATTTTCTAGCAGCATTGGCATCAGAATACTAGTGTGATAGACACTGTTGGCTTGCCTGACCCTCATTTCTAACCCTCTTCTCTTTTATCTGTCTCTTTTAAAGACGGTGAACAGGCTGAAACATTCAGTGACCAGTGCATAGTGAAGCTGGAGGTGATTTTATTATAAAGCCTGACCAATAAAATATAAGCAAGAGAGTGCTGGTGCCTTTTTCCCACATTTTCTCTTTCTTTTCCTTTTTCCTCAGATGATGATGTGCTTGCTGGAGCCATAGCAAGCACCTTGCAATCAGATTTAAACAAACAAACAAACAAACAGGAGAATGGCAGATAGTGTGGCCTTTATTTTATTACATTGCTGAAATAATGCCATGAACCTTCTACCTTTCCCTCAAATTTATTTTTGTGCAAAATAAAACCTGTTTAAGTCACTATAGTCAGACTTTGTGTTACTGTCTGTGGAAAAACTTTCTAATTAAGACATCTGAGCTGGGTGAGAAGGGAATTGGATCTTCATTTTATTTATACTCACTTTTAAACAAATCCAGAGCCAGTTTTATTCATAAACTTTCTACTGTGAACCCATGATAACTGACCAAAGTGCAGGTCAAAATTTCAAATTTTATTTACCTGTTTCCCAGTTTATATCTAGAGATATGAATAAGTCTCCTAGAGCCAAAATAAAATCAATTTTATTTTTAATGCTCAGAACATTTAACAATGGGAGAACAAGATTTAAAGGCACTCAGATACCCAAACCCAGAGAAGTCAAGTTCTACTTGACAGTTAAAATATACATCTGAGAGATAAAAATCCATCCATACCTCTCCACGTCCACTCATTTAGAGTCGCTATTTATCCATTTATCACATTCTGAGGATATGACATTTGACAGGTATGTGCTCCATGCCAGAGATGTAAAGCAAGAAACATATTCCTCAGTCTTTGGCTTTGAAAAGTTCTCTTCCACACCAGTGATGGGGTGTGAGAGGAGGTCATCTACATAAACAAATATATTTAGCCCAGGAGTTCAAGGCTGCAGTGACCTGTGATAGCGCCACTGCACTCCAGCTTGGGTGACAGAGCAAGACCCTTTCTCGAAAACAAAACAAATCAAAAACAAAAACAACACTCAAATATGTTTTATACTGTGTGAGAGTAAAAAGAAAAAACAGAGTAGTAAAGAGAGATTAATATTGAAGGGCAAAATGGAATATAAGGGCCTTGCCTGTCTCCACAGCCAATAAAGTGGTACAAGTTCCTTTAATCAAGGTCTTCTGGACTACTTGTTACAATGACAACTATGACCTGAAATATGTGGGCCAACATCTGGGGCATCAAAATCTTTTACATTGTAAAATACTATCATTTTAGCTGTTATTGTATAGGAGTTGACTGGTATGAAGGAACTCTTCCTAACCTACCAGTATGGCATATACTATGAGGTTTATTTTCCTGAAGGACTCCTCCTTTTAACCTCTACAGAGCACCTGTTATGTGTCTGCTGGAGGCTGGGGTTGCAATGTGTATGCAAGTGCTCCTGCCCCCGAGGGCCAGAGTCTTACTCTCATTCCCCTTCTCGCCTCCCCTTTGCCACCTGTGAGGTGGCTGAGCAGGAGGGTGTGACCTTTACTTTCTTCCAACCAAGCCAGCCATTCTAGAATTTTATAAAAGTAACCTGGAAAAGGGGATGGAGAAAGAATCCGTCCTTGGAGCTTTAGAAAAGAGACTCTGAGATTTCTCTTTCTTTAGAAAGTGATCTTTTCTATTGACTTAAGAAAAAAACAACTTGTTCAACATCTGTCTTTCCCTTCTGACTGCTGTTGCTTAAGGAGGAACTGACTTCCCTTAACTCTGAAGTAATGTCTCCTTTCTTTAGGAAAACAGGTGTCAAAACATACAGCAAATCAAATTTTCAAACAGCTGAAATGAACTTGAGGATTTTCTACCTTTCTAATGCTTTTAGCCAGGAATTCTTTTGTGAGGCTTACGATTTCCCAATTTGGAATTTTGTTTCTCCTTGAGGTGCTTATGAGCTATCCTTCTGCATTCTTATAGTCCCATTCCTATCCTCCATAATAAATCATTATTATTTGGATGTGAAAATCTATTTGTAAAAAATGATTCATTATTATTTTTTATTTAGGTCAAATGTACTTTATAAACAGGAAGGCCTCAGGACCACACTGAATTCTGTCGTATTAAATATCTTTATAGGAAGAGAGAAAGATAAATTGAGCTAATTTGGATCAATATTATGACTGTGAAATATTACTTATCACCAGATGCTTAGGTATGAAGGGGAGAATTATGATTCCATTTTACAGATGAGAAAATCAAGGCAAAAAGAGTTCACTGAGCCCAAGACCACACAGTTAGAAACTAGCAAAACCAGATTCACACTTAATTCTGATCTAACTTCAAAAACCACGCACTTTCTAGCTCACCACAGTGGAGTCTCTTCTAGTCGCTATACAGCTTTTTATGTTGAGTAGTCAAGTCTGAATTTACTTATTAGCCTCTGGTACTTACTAGATGCTAGGCCTTGGATAAGTTACTTGTATTCATAAGTCTGCATCTCCTTATCTGTGGAATGGAGAAAAGAACAATCTCCACCTCACAGGGCTTTGGTAAGGATCCACTGAGTTATGCAAATCAAAGGGCTCAGAAGGGTATCTGGCATGCAGTAAGTGATCAATTAAGTTTTGTCAATTGTTATTATTATCTGTTTCTTCATGAATTATACTATAGAGTACATGTCATGATTTTGCTTTCATGCATATATGAGTACAGCTGAATAGGGGGTTCTAAATGAATGCTGGTTTTTTTTTAAAGTTTCAGCATTCAGTATTTATATATGAAATATTTCCCCTACTTTTCTCCATTGGCTGATAAATTCAGAAGAAGGAAAAGGTATCTCTTAGTATAAGATTCTTTACGAACTTTTGCTTCAGAAGTGAAAAAAAAACCCTTTTTAAAAATACAGATAAAAGCATTGCTGCTTTGACCATGGTGTGGGAAGTGTACAGACTCCTAGATCTCCATATACCCCCTTTCCCTTTATAACCCCTACCAGCTCATTATGGTCATAGGGGTACTTCTGGGGAGCCCTGGATGTCGACATCACACAGACTGAGAACCACCACTCCACAATGCACACAACAGAATGCGATGGACAGTGACTGACAAATACAGTTAATTCTCACTGTCTGAAAAAGACCCGTGTGTAGGAGTCCTTCTTTCTAATCTCAAAGTGTCACCACTTAGCTCCCATTATACGTTGCCACAGTTAATGCTTTGTTTAACTGGCAGGGTCTACAGTTTGGTACCAGAGAACTGGAGGAGATGGGAGCCATGTTCTGCTTGGGCCTCCTCATCCTGGAGCTCAAATCTGCCAGCTGCAGCCATCAGCTCCTGGCTCGAGCTGCAACTCTGCTGAGTGCTGAGGAGGAGAATCTGGACCAGCACCTCCAATGGTAAGATGCACCCAAGGGCTCAGAAATTTGGACCTTGGTGGTTCCATTGCTGAATATCTCAGTAATGAAAGTCGAGCGGACCTAGGGGTCTTTACACAGAGAAAATATGGAAGAACTGCCAAGTAAAGGTAGGTACAGTATCTCGTTTCCTACTGATGACAAAGAGGATGCTGCCTGTTCGTACACATATATGCAAATATAAAACTATGTGTATTTATACATATTTCTAGGTAACACATTTTACTTATGATGAAGAAGATGTGGCTTGGTGACACACACACGCGATATCTACATACACTTATATTTGCCAGTTGTGTTTATATGTATATAGATAACATTTTTGAGCCATTACTCAGCAAAAAACAATGGCAATCTCATTGACAATATCTAGGCACCTGGAGACAAGAAATGTTTTACTCTTCCCATTCTCAAACACCATTGTTCCTTCTTGGAAGATGAAGGGAACCACCTGAAGATGATTAACACATTGGCTCAGAGAACCGGACTCCCAGCCATAGCAGGGAAAGGCTGGATTTCTGAGAATTGTGGGGATTATTAATGAGCCAAGTGAGGGAGAACCGTTATCCAAATGAGCCCTTTTGATGTTTCTTCCTGTTGAGAAATATTTTAGACTTGACCAAAACAAATTCAGTGGGCAAGAGGGGAAGAAATAATGGGCATATGAGAGGAGAGTGGATGGAGGGGAGTCCAAGAAGCCAAAAGCAGCTAAGTCATTGCCCATACTTTGAGTGTCAGAATGGATGGAGAAATTGAGTTGCTGGGGAAGTGAGGTAAATGAGGAGGCATCTGGTCGTGCGCTTCACGTCCAAAGGCAGAGAGAAAGCCATTCATCCTGGGGCCATCTTATTTGTAGCTCATTTTCTTGAATTTTCCTCCTGTTCCTGTTAGGTGGCTGTGGCAGTGTGACGTACTGAATGGCCCGTGAAGCCTAGAAAGATCTAGTAGTATGCCTTAACACTGCTTTGGAAGGCCGTGGTTTTTCTGAGACTTGATTACCTAAATACAGTAATAAACTTGCTCACCACACTGGGCTATAGATCATAGACTATAGAAACTTAAGTAAGTGCAGGGCTCTTTCCATAGAGCTGCTGCTGCTGATTTATTTTGACATCACAACTGCTTCTGCCTGCCCCTGGTCCCTTCAACACCCCTCAGTGTCTGAAGGCTTCGTGTGTTTGGTATCATTGTGGTGTTTTCAGACTCTCCCTCTGACAGCAAGCACTTCCACCTGCCAGCACATATATTTCAACTTGTCTTTTCATCTTTTCCTTTACTAAGCTATCTTGGGTGTAGGCATGCCTGGATTTTCTTTCCTTCTTTCTCTTTTTCCGCCTCTCTCCTCTGCTGCTCATTGAGGGAAGATTGAGCAGAACTAGCGTTGCTTGCTTTCGTCAAATTGATTGTGCCCGTCTGTTTGATCCAATTCAGTGAGGATTAGTTGCCTGCAAACTGGAACTAAAAGAAATCTATCAAAGAAATGCCTTTTCTAATTCAAGTCTAAAGAATTTGATGTCAGGCTTCAAATACAATGGCTGCTATATAGGTTATTATAAGGAGATAATATTATTTGCCCCCACCCTTCCACACCATGTCACACAACTATTCATTTTTCAATTGCATCCTGACCAAGGGGATTGAAGCTAGAGGTCCTCCCATGACCTCTGACCTTTCCTAGGCTGGTGCAGCTCCCTAAGGGCAAGATACCTGAACACAGGATGTGATGAATATGTCTACTTTGAATAGATTTGAATTCAGTTTGGCAGGCATGGAGTTTGGTGGAGATCAGCAAGAGGGAAACTACCTATTTCACCCAGACATTTGTATGGTAATATATTTTCCTATTTGTTACAATGCAGTTGACCACACAGATTGTGATTCTTGCCCAAAGGACCTGAAAACTGCATGATTGAGAGGGAGATTACTGTGAGCATTTCTTGACCCCAAAAATGTTCCAGCCAATAAGCTTATGGTCACAAAAAGATGACAGAAAATTTGTAAAATCTACTGGTTTGAAACCATCAACAGGCTTTTTGAGAACCATTTGATTAGTTTCTGAAGAATAAAGTTAAATCCTGAGATGTAATAATCAGCAGAGTGTATCCTAGAACTTTTGTTAGTATCAGGATTCTTATTGTAATACAAAGAGTGTAACCAATGTTTGTCAACACGAATCTGTGTATGTTTTAAAGAGGAGACCTCTACCACCCTCCTCCCCTTCTGCCTCTTCCTTTGATATAACAGGGTTTCCAGCATCCTACAAGAAGATTTGTATTGTTGTTGCATGGAAGGAATTGTGAATAACAAGGTGGGTGAGGGGGCTCTTCTCCAAAGGTCTGCCCTAAAGAAATACAAGAATGGCTGGGTGCGGTGGCTCATGCCTGTAATCTCAGCACTTTGGGAGGCTGAGGTGGGTCGATCACGAGGTCAGGAGTTCGAGACCAGCCTGACCAACATGGTGAAACCCCGTCTTGAACGCGGGAGGCGGAGGTTGCAGTGAGCCAAGATCGTGCCACTGTACTCCAGCCTGGGTGACAGAGGGAGACTCTGTCTCAAACAAACAACAACAAAAAAAATGCAAGGATGTGGTACTGCATCCTCTCCTAGGCCCACAGACAGCATTAACTCCTTGGGAGTGATCAGCCAGGAAGAAAAAGTGTGGCTGCACACTGTGGACATCATGTTTTCTGACAGTAGGTTTCATGCTTCATTTACCATAAAACAATTAGAGTGTAGTCAATATCCACAGAGCAACTCACCATTTTTCAAGAGCAGAGGAAGAGCAGAGATAGCGGATGTTTGCCTGGTGGCTGACGCTTAAAATGAAGTACATGCATGCTTTGTTGTTGGTTTCCTTTTGCAGTCCTCTTCTTCCCAGTTGCTCATTTCAGAAATGTCTGCATACTCATGAAAACATCTTTTGATCTTTCCTCTCCTCTTCCTTTCTCCTTCCTCTCAATCTTATCCCTGGAAATAATTGTGTGTGCACTGCAGGAATGCTAAGCTGCTTCTTCAGGAGGAGCCGTTTATCCATTGTGACAGGTCTTTTGCAAAGTCATTTAAATTTTGCTGAGTCAGTCACTGTTCATCTCGATTTGTATCCCTCCACTGCCTCTTGCTCTTCTCAGCCGAGCCCCCCACCTCCATTTGTCCCTCCATTAATAATAAGAGAAAGCTAAAGCTCAGAGCTTCAGAGATGTGCCTCAGCAATGGCTCAATACCTCCCGTGTTCTCCGAAATTATAGTCCTGTTGCTTTAGCCTGGGCTCACCTTAGTATCTACATAAACTAGGTTTGTTTGATGGGACAACACCAAAAGAATAAAAATTCTACATAGATCTTAGAAAAAAAGTCTAATAATTAAAAAAGTGCTTGATTTTCATTTGTAAAAGTATATTTTTGTTCTTTTGGATGAGAAAATGAAATTAGGAAGGCAGACAAAATCGCCCCTATCCCTGTCTCAGCATCCTGATAACTACTGTCAACATTATGGTGAAATATCCTGAATTATTTTTCTTTTTTTTAACTTAATTTATTGTTTTAAATTGACAGATAAAATTGAATGTGTTTATTGTGTACCATATGATGCCTTGCAGCACATATACATTGTGGAATGGCTAAGTCTGGTAATTAACCTATGTATCACCCCACAAAGTTATTTTTGTGGTGGGAACATTGAACATCCACTCTTCTATCATTTCTCAAGAATGTATATATTGTCATTAACTATATTCATCATGCTGACAATAAATTATTTGAACTTATTCCTAGGTTGTATTTTTTTTACTTATGGATAAATAGACCTACAGTACTCTCAACAATGTGCTACACTTCTTCTTTTTTGCAGCTTTATAAGCACTTGTTGTTCCTATATTAAAACTTTTGCCATTTTTAGGAGAAAATGGGGTGCTGTTTTAATTTAGAATTTGATGTTTTCTGATGCAGATAAAAATCCTTCTATATCATGAGTATTCTTTTTTATAAATTTCCTAATCATATCTTTGTGCATTATTCTGTTAACCATCCCTTTTTTAAAAAAAGTTATATTTACATTTAATTTTAATTTCTGTGTTAAAGGTACTCAACTTCTGTTTGTCTTGTATGCTGCAAATATTTTCCCCAAATTGTCATTTACCTTTCACATTTTTTATGTGGTTTATTGACATTGAATGTTTTTGCTTTCAAGTAATTATGTTTATCAATTCTTTTCTTTGCTTCTCTTACCTTGGATAAACCTATCTACCTTGGTTTAATAACGGTTAAATTCACACCCACTATTTATCTATCTGTTATTGAACCCAGGTAGGCAGGTAGTTTTATAGTGAGTATATTTACATATTATAATTTCTTTTCCATTTTTACTATCGAATCATTTTGTATTTTTAAATAATCCACCTTTTATCACGGATTAGTGATGCCAGTTTATTATATAGTATATACACATGCATGTACCTGGGTATATTTTTTGGATTTATATTCTGTTCCATTAGTCTGCCTGCCAAGAGCACATAGTTTTTAATACTGTAGCTTTGTAATCTAAATGTATGATGTTGCAAACACCACCTCATTAGTATTTGTTTAAAAATGTGTTTTGCTACATTCCCTTCTTTATTTTCACTGATGCACTCTATAATGAGTTGTTAGCTGCCAAAACCTAACCCACTGGGATTTTAACTCAGGCAATATTAAATTATAGATATTTTTAGTCTATTGAGTGCTTGTCTATGTTACTTTTATAAAATCTGATATTTTTATTTACTGATTCAGATCTGCTTTGATGTTCATCAGTAAAGTATTGTAGGGATTCTTTTCATATCCTTTTTATGTAGTTCCTGAATATATCATCATAAACTTTTAATCTCAATATTTAAAAAAGTTTTGTTAATCTAAAAAAAGTGTATTTTTCACTACATTGCTTTTAAGTGCTTTTTTTAGTTATATAGGAAATTTCTGGATTATTTATATATTTATTTGTAACTTCAACAAACTCTCTGGTTATACCTAAAAGTATTTCCATGGATTTTTCTACTTTTCTAGATAGAAAACAGTATCATTTATAATTTTTGACCATCAGCTTTGCTTGCTTCTTTTTCTTATCGTATGATCTTGGCTAGAGTTTTGAGACTAATTTTTAAGGCTGAGGAGTTTATGAGCATCCTCACCATAAACCTAACTTCAAAATGAGAATGACTCTAAGCATTTAAGAATTAAGTGAAATGGCTCTTGGTTTGATATTAATATTTGATATCTTCTTCATTATTACTATTTTTTCTTAGCTTATTAATTTAACAAAGTCAAGATTAGATGATTAATTTTATCAAAAGATTCTTTAGTATCTAGAAAAATAACTATTTACTTGAATTAATAAAATCTTATAGATTTTCTAGTATTCAGCTATCTTTACATTTCTAAGGAAAATGTATCTGGCTGTGATCTGAAATATTATTTTAATGCAGAGATTGATGTTACATACTGTGAATTGAGGAGTTTGGTGCCTATATTTGTGAGTGAGTGAAGTCTGTGCTTAGTTTCTATTGTTCTATGACCTGGAACACTTTAAATTTCCTAGGATACATCTGCACCTTGAACATGTACATACTGCCTGTAAAATCATCTGTATTCTATTTATTTGAAACAAAAATATTATTTTTCCAATGTTAATTTTCCCAGATAAGAATTATCTATGGCATTTCAATTGTCTTGTAATCATATTCAGATCATTTTAAAATTCAACTTTGTGTTTAATGACTTGCATTGCTCATCTCTACCCATTCTATGCAATCATGTCCTCATTCTTTTTTCTCAATGTTGATTCATCTTACATTTTTCAGAGAACACCTTAAAAATAGCTTTTCTTTTTAAAAATGTAAATCAATGGAGTTTTTTGCATATTAGTACATATGTGAATATCCTTCTCTTCCCTTTACCTAGGAATTCTACTTTCCCTGCCTAGAGATTTTACAGGTAACACATTAAAACAATGTAGATGTGGCCAAATTTACTCTGGTATGTAATCTTATGGTCACCAGCCTAATTTTTCTTTCTTTGTATGCACCCTGTTTTTTCTTTTTCTTTTCTTTTTTCTTTCTTTCTTTCTTTTTTTTTTTTTTGAGATGGGGATCTCTCTGTCACCTAGGCTGGAGTACAGTGGGGCAATCTTGGCTCACTACAACCTCTGCCTCCTGGGTACAAGGGATTCTCCTGCCTTAGCCTCTTGAGTAGCTGGGATTACAGGTGCCCACCATAATGCGTGGCTAATATTTTATATTTTTGGTAGAGACAGGTTTTCACCATGTTGGCCAGGCTGGTTTTGAACTCCTGACCTCAAGTGATCCACCCACCTCAGCCTCCCAAAGTGCTGGGATTATAGGTGTGAGCCACTGCACCTGTCTGCACCCTGTCTTTTCTACCTTCATAGTTGTAGTAGTTTCTCTTTGTTCCCTAAAACAAAAATTATTTTTCTACTACATCAAAAATATTTCTTTCTTTCCTCCCTTCTTTCTTTTCTCTTGTGTGTGTGGTTTACTTCCCTTGATTTTGAATATGAACATTCTATTCTCTTGAAACATGTCTCAATTATAAAGGATCAGTGATGCCACCCCACGTCTTCATTTGTCTTCCTCTGAAGTGTTTGTTATCTGTTTTCTCACCTCTGTATCTGTTATCTCTTCTTCTTTAATCCTTTTTACCTCCTTGCCCCAATTCATCAAATTCTGGAAGTGTGTCTCAAGTTTGCCCTCACACATTCGATTTTCTGCAGCATGGACTCTCTGCTCTTTGCTGATAACATGTTTTAATTTTAGTGACTTTACATTTAGGTTTCATTGCACCTATTCCTCATCTTTCATGAGTTTCCTTTTATTCATGTTTGTACTATTGCCAGCTCACTTTCCATTTGGATCAGTTATCTTTTCATTTATCGTCCCATAGATTCCTTCTTGAAAAACAACTTTCCAGATACCTTTATACAGGCTCCTGTGTCCTGTGGCTAGTCATTCCCCTGAAGTGCACCACTGCCAAGCTTCTGGAAAGGCATTGGCCTCCTTGTACTTTTGCAGGATGTTTCACCACCTCTAGGTTGTGCTTCTTACCTGTTTCTGCTCTTCCAGCTTCTTTTCCTCATTTTTTTGGTCTATTCGTTTTGAATCATGAGAGCTCTATCATGACTTACAATTACTCAATAATCAAGAGTTTATATGTTCTTTAAGCCCTTTTATCGTCTAGCTGGATGTAGAGAGGTCCTCTTGTTTTAATAGAAAGTAACCTGATTTAGGTGGTGCTTTCTCTTCAAGAATTCATGGTATTTTGACTTTTACCTGAGAGTACAAAGTTGGAGTGATTGTGTTGGAGAGGTTAAGGAGAGCAGGCATGGAGAAGTGAGTGAAGATGGGAAGTGCTGCCCTACTAACGTCTATGGGCCAAAATGGGAAATTTGGGGTTGGAGACAATGGTTCCCATAAAGATCCCATTAGAGTAAAGCAAAGGATGGATTCTTAGTAGAATCTTCGGTTTCAAGTTAACTTTCTATTTCAATCAATTCCAAATTAATGCTATGTGACTATTCTGGTAATAGCTCTCTTTAATTGTCTGCTGTCATCTTAATTCTATTCAGACTTTTAAAAATTAGCCCATAGTATGAAATATCTGAGAATATTCTTAGCTTCTTTCTATAGTTGCAGGCAAATAAATGCTACATGTAGGGAAATGTTGGAATGGAACTCCACCTGGGAATCATTATAGATTATGAGTACCACGTCCTGCTTTAAAACATTAAATGGCTCCCTAACTGGTCAAGGGAAATGAACTGATTGGCCAGAAGGAGTGCTAATTTTAGACTGGGGAAACAATAGCAACAAACAAACAAACAAAAACCTTGTTTCACTAGCTGTTAAAAGCAAAATCAAATATTTTTGGTATGATTTTATGCTGATTCTTCTATAATAGATAAATTAAAATAGTGAAAACCCAGTGTTCATGTTTCTGTGAAGAAAGAGGTTTAATAATATCATGCAGCTATTGGTAAATTGGTTTACTTTTCTCTGGAGAGCAATTTGGCAGTTTGTAAAAAGGCCCATAAAAATCTCTCATTTGGTCCTCTGTTTACAGCTTACAGAATGTTACTCAAGACAATAAACATAACAGAAAAGAATATTTAATATGCACATATTTATATAAATAGTACTTATTTCTCCACATAATTTTAAACAACTCAAATTCTTAGCAGTAAAAAAAGAACATTATTGATTAATTTTCTGAACTGCTATACTACCATGAAAATAATAAGTATGTCAGTTTATATATAAGATAATAATAAAGCAAACATTTATTAGGGCCTTACCATGAACTAGATGCTGTGCTAAGCATTTTATAAATATTATCTCTCTTAATCCTATAAATAATCCCATGTAGTAGATGCTTTCATTAATATTCCCTTTTACCAACAAGGAAATTAAGTTTTATAGAGGCTAAGAAGTTTGCCAAATGTCATGAATATATTTAAGAGACTGTGCTGGCATTCGAATCTACTTTTGCCTAACTCCATGGCTCAAGTTCTTATCCTTTATTATATTTAGCCTTTTGAATAATAGATGAAAAGGAAAACAGAGTAATTAATGGTGTACACATGCTGATTACGAGTTCAGCAACATAAAAAACTGACAGGTGGGGGGCATTAAATGTATAATCTAAATTTAATTTAGTTTTATTAATTTCTTTCTCTTTATAGTTCCTTAATGTATGTGTTGGGTGCATGTATATCTGTGTGTGTTTCTGGGTAAGTTTTAAAATGCGAATGACTTGGGTTCATTTTGGACCATAAATATCCCTTGATTGTTTTACTACTATTCAGGGAAGATTAATGTATACCATTATAGGTTGAATGCGTTGTAACCCATGGTGAATTCAAAAGAGAAAAAGATTGCAGACGCCAAGGAGTGAAAGTGCATTTTCTTCATATTGCATTTGCTGCTTACAAAATGTTACCACCTAATAACAACCATGAAAGTTAACCTAAAAGAATTCTTATTTTACAAGTGACTCCATGAGAGCCCAGGGAATCTAAGTGACTTGCTAGGTGTAGTTAAGTGATTTACACATTGCCAGTCAACGTGGGGGATCTCATTCACCTCTGCCTCAGGCTCAACCAAATGAACTGCAGGTCTCTTGCCTATGAAACTATAAATACCTGAAAATAGAATAGGCTACCAGCCCCTGGAAAAGGATTTCAATCAAGAAACTCACTCTTATTACTCTCTATAGCAGCTGCAGCCCTTCCCAGCCCTTGTCTTTTGTTGTTAATTCTAAAAATGGAAGGCAAATAAAACCTTTGAAGTTTTCCCAAACAGGAGCAGTTGCTTTCATTTAAGAAGTCTTCAAATAGCCTGGCATGGGTGGTCTAAGTTAACTCAATAACTTTTCATTAATTTTTACATCATTACCCCTTTCTCTTCTTTCTATCTAATTCTTATTTCTTTTTATTAAGTACCTTGTGACACCTATGGCTCTTACCAAAGAGCTAGTCCTTTAGATAAAAGCCATTTTACTGGTGAGAGCTAATCTACCAGATGTGCTAGAGGAAAACAAATGTGTAAATACAACAGTGAAGGCAAAGGAGAGAAGGAAGGGAGGGAAGAAGAGAGGGAGGGAGGCTAATGAACAGAAGAAGAAATAAGGCATTTGAACTAAGAGATCCTTATGAGATCCTCATAGAATGTTTACATTTTTTTGATTTGAAAGATCCTGAACTTAGATTACTGATTTAGAAGAAAGATGGTGCCTTTTAAAGTTTCTGTGAACATTTCCACATTTTTACCTGATTTCTTTATCTTTGCCAGTTGCCAAGTTGCCCCCTCTCAGGAAGGAAGGAAGTAAAGAACCCTAGCTACATCCTCCTGTACCCAAGATGAAATAGTCTATCATGGCTTTTGCTGTCCTGTAAATTTCCATGAAGTCCTCACTTTAGTTAGTACCTAGCATAGTTCTCTCTCTTTTTTTTCTTTTTTCTCTTCTATTTCTTTTTGTTTTTGAGACTGGATCTCACTATGTTGCCCAGGCTGGTCTCAAACTCCTGGGCTCAAGCAGTCCTCTTGCCTTGGCCTTCCAAAGTGCTGGGATTACAGATGTGAGCCACCACACCTGACCTGTAGCATAGTTTAGATCACAGACATAAGGCTTAAATTCAAGGAAGTTCAATTCTGATTCAAAGTATTTCTGGGATGACAAGCTCTTTGAATCTATGGAGTTGTCTTAACTTGTTTACTCTCAGATTTTTTGGCTTTAACATTAGGGAATCTCCTTTCAGATCTAATATCCTACATTTACTCTCAAAGGTACAGCCACTGACATCCTCACATTCTAACATCAGCAGTAGGGTTGCAACTCTGAATTCAAGATACAAAAGGCAAAGCAGTTGAATTATGCTAAGTGGCAAACAGCTTGCATTTGACTGAATAAAAATTAAATTTTATTTTTATGTTGACTGGATAGATGATAAAGAAACAGACGCTTACTAGTGCATGGGTAACAGAAAGGAGTTGTAAACAAGTAATGAGAAAAAGATGGAAACAAAGAGGTATGTTTAGAAGTGGATATCAAGATGTGTGGAAAATGATATCAAACCAACATCCAGCATCCAAAGTAGAATCCAATACAAGATGACCCTTTACAAGGGGCTTAAATGTTCTTACCAGGAATGTCAATAGGTACTATTTTCTGTTTCTGGACATGGACACCTCAGGAGAAAGAAGTGATTACTTCTGCTTGGTCATTTTAGTTTCTTTAGACAGATTTGTCCAATTCATACCTCAAGTATGTTCTAGTAAGCCAGAAAAATATCTTCAGTCATGTGATAGCTCATCATAGACTTACTGATTCTATTTGTGGTGAGAGATGAGCCTATTGGAAAATGAAGATAACTTAGCATAAGCCAATATTGTTTCAGTACAATAGGAATGGAAACTAAATTAGAGTCAATATGTTTATGATGACTTGGCATTAATCATTTTATTATGTGGCTTTGAATCAGAAAAGCTGACTAGCTCCCTATGCTTTGCCAGTGAGTAATAAAATAAGTAGAAGGAAGAGACGATAATGATATAGAATACCATGTGCCTGGAAGTGTGATAAAGATTTGATAGGCATTATCTTAAAGCAAGTTTAGAAAGTCATTATTGTTATTACTATTATGATTAATTACTATTTTATAGATAAATAAAAGGAGGCTTATGATGCTAAATGTTTGATAAAAGCCAAATCAGTATTATATGGCTGATCAGTGATTCGAATGCTGGTCACTGAATCAAAGTTTTTTCTCTTTTATTTCTGAAACATATTGCAAATGATTCTGAAAATATATTCATAAAACAGTTTCCAGGATGAAGTGGAAAAATTAGGCCATAAAATGTGATCTATATAAATCACTGTTCTTTACCAAAGAGCTGACTTCCTGTAATTTCAGTACAAAGATCGTAACATCCTCCACTATAGGGAAACATACGTGAAAATAAGTCCCAACATTCTAAACTTTTCACCCACTAGATGCTGAAGGTCATGAAGCAAAACTAGTTAGCCTGCCTTTGTTGTTGTTCTTGATCTTCATGTATTTAATTACTTGCGGACAACCTAGAAAAAGTGAAAGAAACTTCTCCTCCCCACTCTCAGCAAAGGACATGCAATGATTTTTTAGGTCTACATGATATTGGCTATTGAATGTTTGCTTTTTAAAGGATTGATCTAGTTTTTCTAAAGAAGGCCTGGAGAGTTTGAATTGACTCCATCTCCTATCAATGAAGTGCTGAGGACCTAAAAGTGATTTGTATTCCAGTCTTAGCTAGTTTTTAACCACTCATATGTTAGTGTGTGAAGAAATAGACACCAGGGAATTTGATATCCCCATCAGAAAAATAGGAGTTAATGACACTACTGATAATAGTAACTGATATTTATTGACTGCTTAGAATATTCTAAGTTTATTTTTTTTTTGAGATGGAGTCTTGCCCTGTCACTGGAGTGCAATGGCATGATCTCGGCTCACTGCAACCTCTGCCTCCCGGGTTCAAGCGATTCTCCTGCCTCAGCCTCCCGAGTAGCTGGGATTACAGGTGTGTGGTACCACGCCCAGCTAATTTTTTGTATCTTTAGTAGACACAAGGTTTCACCATGTTGGCCAGGCTGGTCTCGAATTCCTGACCTCTTGATCTGCCTGCCTCGGCCTCCCAAAGTGCTGGGATTACAGGCATGAGCCACCATGCCCGGCCTCTAAGTTTGTATTCATATGAATTTTTATGAATTTTTATCGTCTCTCACAACAAATAGTCATGAGATACATAATATAATTATACATATTCCCATTTGACAGAGATGAAACTGAGGCACAGAGAGTTTAAATAACTTGCCTAAGCCCACACAGCTAGTTTAAATAACTTGCCTAAGCTCACACAGCTAGTAAGTGATGAAGCTGGGATTTGAACTCTGGCAGTTAGACTCTAAGACCAGAATGTTTAACCACTACTCCCATTTGAACAGTGGACGTGGTTTTGTAAAATCATTCATCTCTTGTTTCTAACTTATCCTTGCACCAGTCAGGGTTCTGTCAGGAAAACAAGCTGCTCTATGAATTACAAATACGAATGGCGAAAAAAAAGGAATTAGAGGTTTATTAAGGCATTGAAAAGGCTATATATGGAAACAAAGGCAAGAACTCCGTGGCCAATTTACCTTCAGTGGAAAAGCTGGCCATTTTCAAGAGCACACCTAGAAGCTGCTGTGAGTCTCAAGAACTTCTAGGACACTCTTGTCAGGCACCTCTGTCTGCAAAGTCGGCTGGAGAACTTCTGAAGTAACTGCCCTCACCTGCTTCTGTAGCCAACAACCATGAAGAAGGTGTCTGGCTGAGGCTTGCCTGAAAGCTAACTAGACCCTCATGTCTGCTGCCTGCCCATCCATCTGCCACAAATGCCCCCCACCCAAGAACAATGGCCTCTTCTCTTCTGCTTCCAAATCCAACAAATAGATTGACAGAATCTAACCTGAAACCTTGGAGAACCAGAGTGAAAGGATAGGATGATTATATGGCTGAATACTATGTAATATTTTAATATAGTCATGAGTGATTTCAAAAATCATGGCCTGTGAATAGACAAATCTATAGCTTCAAAGCAGAAGTATGAGTGCCATAAGAATAAAGCATAGGCTAAGTTAGTTCCACAAGTTGCTGTGGAGTAGATTGGTGGGAATTCTTAAATCTGCACGTTTTTGTTGAGTTTCCAAAGTGTACATAATGATTACAATAATTTTAATTTATATAATTCTTCACTATGTTCAGGTGTTTCTATTTATAGCCCCTCAATGAGTGTCCTCAGATATACACTGAAATATTGAGAGTGTGAGAGACCCATACACACTGGCAGCCAGGTCAGTACAATCACTTCTCAGCATTTGTAAATCATGTCCCAGGCACAGTTCCCCTATAACCAATAAAATAGTTGTTACTAATTCCATCAGCAACACAGAGATTTTGTCTTCCCCAAGACCCTAACTTTTGTTATAAGCAGAAATGAGAACAGGGCCAGGAGTATGAAACTTCCTTAAAAAGTTGGAATTTATAAAACTAATGCCAGGAGAAACAACAAGCGCATGTCGTTGTTTCATGTATGAACGCAGCTAAAGGGGAAAGCACGTTGCTTGGTGCTGCAGGGGATTGATGCTTGAGGAGGGAGGTCCTCTCTGACCCCTGGATGCTGCTTTCTTCACAACATAAAGAATGATACTTAGACTGAGAAAGAGGAGGAGGAGAAGGGTGGGGAGGACAAGGGAGGAGAAAGAAGGGAAGGAGGAGACTAGGAGAAACTTGCCAAGAAGGAACGGAGGTCAAGGTGAGAGAGGGAACTCTGAATGAATTCAGGGTTTTCAAACTGGCTGAAGTAGAATGCAATTCTGAAATCATATGCAAATTAAGTTATCTACCTCTTTCCCAAGGTATTTGAGGAGGCTTGTTTGCAAACTGAAGTTGAGCAAATATTGTTTTACTGTCCCAAACTGAGAAAGTGGTATAGTCCCCCGAATATACGCAGGAGAGTGTGATGCAGATGTCAGGAGGACATGGGATGGATTATCAAGGGAGGTTCATTAAGTACTTAGAAAATGAATCAAACATTACTCAAACTACCAAATATTTCCCTATGAAGTGAAATGTTCAAACAAACCTGATTTTATTATAGCTTTAATGAGGCGGGCACAATTGATGTATAATAAACTGCACATATTTGAAATACTAATTGGATGATTTTGGCATATCTATATATCTATATATATGCATAAAACTATCACCACAATCACAATCATTCCCATCATCCCACCAAATATCAAGTTCCTTTGTAATTCATTCATCACTCTACTCCAGTATCCCCAGACAACAACTGACTTGCTTTGTGTCCCTAAATATTAGCCTGCATTTTTAGAATTTTATGTCAGTGGAATCATATGGTATGTACTCATTTTCCATTTAGCTTTTTACACTCAGCATAGTACTTTTGAGAGTTACTCGTGTTCTAATCCGATTTCATTTTACTTTTTTGTGATTAATGGTCAGTGGATCAAAGAAAGCAGAATTTGTTTACCTGGATGTCGACCAGATATTCTGTTTCTCTAACAGCCTGAGATGCATCAGTTCTAACTTAAAATTTGTCACTAGTTCTTCCTCTGCCTGGCATGCATTTTCTACAGATGGTTGCATAGCTGGCTCCTCTTTGACATTCAAGTCTCAGCTTAAATGTCATAATCTCAGCTTAAATTTCACCATCTCAGCAATACTTTTCATGACCACATTGCCTAAAGTAGCATTTCTAGCCACTCCTACTGTAAGGCCTCTAATTTAGTATTATCTGTCTCCTCCAGCTAGAATGTATAATCCATGGGAGAAGGAATTTTATCTGTCTTGTTTAAAGCTGAATCCCTAGCACCTAGAATAATGCCTGATGCATAGGAAGTAATCAATAAATATAATAAATGAACAAATCTTTGTTAAGCCTCTCATCCTGTATTTATGGGAAGATATGGAGACTTATGGGCTAAATAACAGTATAATTCCATGCAATAGTTGTTCATTGATGGAATATATTCAAAATATGCTGATTAATGAATATTTATTAACCTTGACGGGGATTTACACCCATGGCATTACCTCAAATCCTGTCCTATTAAATAACTTTTATGTATTAAAAAAAAATTTAGCTGTAACTAGAGAAACGATTGTCCCTTCCTGTATAATGTGATACTACAACACATTAGGATAACATAATTGATACTTTAAAAAATCTTTACAGATTGAAATGATGGATGATACTAAAAAGATAAAAGTGGATAAGGATACATTCTGCTCAAAGTGTTCCCAGCCAAGAGCATGCCACCTTGGGAGAGTACTCGGTTCTCTATATGGGAATTGTAATCGGCAGTGAGCTTAAGGCTCAGTGTGCTAAACCTGCAAAATCTCTTATTGCAACTAGTGACTTTGGTAGAAACATAATGTCTAGAATTAGATAGGGAATGGTTTATGTTTTGCTGTGGTCAACACAAAACCTAGAATATTATGGTTCATTTCTGAGCTACAGAAATGGAAATCGGTTCAGTGGATTGAATGCATAATGGTAAGTAAAGAGTGATACATACAAGGAATGCTATAAGAAATAGGTAGTGTTCTTTTGTTAGCTGTCTTCAAATAGCTCTGTAATGAAATTAAAGTCTTGCTTATAGCAAGGAACTAAGATTTATTAATCTCTGATACTACAAAGACCTGTCTGATGATCACAGATGCCCCAAGATAGAATGAACTCTTACTGACTTCAGGACCATACAGTGTTTGGAAAGGCTTTGTAGGACAGACTTAAAAGTATGAATTTATACTTGGAATTGACAGCATATGGAGTCTGTACCAACTCTGAAATACAAATGAAAACACGTCATCTTAATAAAGAAATCCATTCGTTTTCATTTAATTCATTTGGGGTGAGATTTAGTCCATTCACCTTTTTAAACAGGCAAAAACGCTGAATTCTTCCCTAAATTCCTTATTAATATGAGTAATCCACTGCACAGGTAGGTTTGAAAAGTGGCAAGGAACTGGGATTTGTTTGAAAATTTATCTCGAATCATTAGGGTGACAAAGGAGAGTAGGTTTTTATTTGTTTAAGGCACAGAAGAATCATGTGTGGTAGGGTGTTGGAAGGTGATGCTGAAGGCACTGAATTATGGGGATCTTAGTCACCACAGAAAATTATGCTTCATTCCTCAATTTCTGTTTGGTTGGGTGGTTTTGTGTGGTTGCTTGCTGAGAGGGTACTGTCCAATAGCATAGGGGCTGAATTGTTAGTCTCTTGAAAGGAAGTTTTCTCAGCAATCTCATTAGTGGAATGAAACTGCAGGTGACAAGATAAGCTTGTCTAATTTATTTATTTATGAATTCTATTGTTCATAATTGTAGTATTAATCAGGGAAATGTATTAGCTATTGATGTATTTTTCTTTTATGTGGACATTTCTTTTAAATTGTAAGAGGAACAAAAGATATTAATTCATATTAAGTAGTAGGTTGCATTTTTTTTCTGAGACATTTTTCTCTATTAACAAGAAGTGGAGACAAAGGAAGAACAAAGACATATTTGTTACGTGATATGGAAGCAAAATTGTTTCTAAATAATACTGTTGTGTGGTGTATTCCTGGAGGTACTGACAGCTCCTTATAAGGCAAATGAACATTTTGGCTAAAGTTTGCAAGCAAAACACAAGGCTAATTATAAAATATTCTTTTGTCTCTTAGCAAACTGCAGGGGGCAAGAGCGAGCTTGTGTAAGCACTGAGAGCTTCGATTTCCCTGGGTGCTATCTTCTCACATGTGTTTTTAAATCTTCCAACTTGTGATTATTATTTTTCAGTACTGAATTAGTGAATCATTTTACATAGTGCCATTATGTAAAATAAAATGATACTTTGTTTCTCTGCATTGGCCAATTACTGGGAGGGGAAAATTGGACTCCTGAAAGGCACATGTGTGTGTAGTATGGCAGATTACAGGAAAGCCTTGTAAAATGCTCCCAGATGTTTGATGCATGAGAGGGAAAATGCCAGGAACAAGGAGCAAATTGAGGTGGGTTTCAGACATCATAAAATCTATTGATATAAAAACTAAGAAAACAAATAAGATCATAGGCATGAAATCCTTCTGGAAGGTCAATAATGATAAAGTTTTACTATATTAAACCGATTTGCTCCTTTTCCCTTCTGCCTGAGGCTATTATAAAAAAAATTAAGGAACATTATTGCTAATCCATAATAAATGGTACATTAACTATGATCCAACTTATCTTTTCTACACAAGGGCCACGGGACTGCATGTGGATAAAATCTGGACTGGATTTCTTTTTTTAGGGGCCTGATCCCATGTCCAATGATCAACCTTTAAGGTGGTTCTTAAAAGAATTTTGTTATTAAGAAGTTGAATCATCATAATTATACTATCCCTCTGACTTCAAAGAGCAATTTGAGGGCTTGTCCCTCTCTTAATATGAGGTTTCTTAAGCTCGACAACACTGCTGGATGAGGTAAGGGTTCTAAAACTGACCTCCTTTGGAATGGCGTGAACCCAGGAGGCGGAGCTTGCAGTGAGCTGACATTGCACCACCGCACTCCAGCCTGGGTGACAGAGCAAGACTCCATCTCAAAAAAAAAAAAAAAAAACAACAAAAAAAAAACCCAAAAAAACTGACCTCCTTTGAGTGCCAGAACTGTTCTTGAATCAGTCCACATCCTAGCATCAAGCAGATGGCACAAGGCAAAGGGGTAATTGAGGAAACTTCAATGAAGGAACTCTTTACAAAGCAAGATCAGGGAAGAAGTAAAGAAAAGGTGAAGCACCTTGGGAAAAGCAGCAGTGGGAAGTTAGTATCACCCTTAGTGAGGAAGAGGGTGGAACTAGCAAAGAATTGCTCTCACCTGTGAAAGCTGGGGACTGTAGAAGGACTACCCACCAGGAACTGCAGCCTTAGGTCACGTAGCCACTGCCAAACAATGGCTTTGCAAGGAGGGAGATTGAGGAATAAATACCACATCTCTTTCACTTGCTAACTTCTTACTAACTTACTAAATTCTTCTTTCAAATATTTTTTTATTTCCATAGATTTTGGAGGGAACAGGTAGTATTGGTTATATGAGTAAGTTGTTTAGTGGTGATTCGTGAGACTTTGGTTCACCCATCACCTGAGCAGTATACACTGAATTCAATTTGTAGTCTTCTATCCCTCATCCCCCTCACACCATTTCTCCTGATTCCCCAAAGACCATTGTGTCATTTTTATGCCTTTGCATCTTCATAGCTGAGCTTCCACTTATGAGCGAGAACATGCAATGTTTGGTTTTCCATTCCTGAGTTACTTCACTTAGAATAATAATCTCCAGTTCCATCTAGGTTGCTGTGAATGCCATTAATTTGTTCCTTTTTATGGCTGAGTAGTATTCCATTCCATATAGATATATCACAATTTCTTCATCCTCTTGTTGATTAATAGGCACTTGAGCTAATTCTATATTTTTGCAACTGAGAATTGTGCTGCTATAGACAGGCGTGTGCAAGTATCTTTTTTGTATAATGACTTCTTTTCTCTGGATAGATACCCAGTAGTGTGATTGCTGGATCAAATGGAAGTTCTACTTTTAGTTCTTTAAGGAATCTCCACACTGTTTTCCATAGTCGTTGTACTAGTTTACATTCCCATCAGAAGTGTAAAAGTATTCTCTTTTCACTGCATCCACACCAGCATCTATTATTTTTTTATTACAGCCACTCTTGCAGGAGTAAAGTGGAATCACATGGTGGTTTTTATTTGCATTTCCCTGATCATTAGTGATGCTAAGCATTTTTTTCATATGTTTGTTGGCAATTTGTATATCTTCTTGTGAGAAATGTCTATTCATATCCTTAGCCCACTTTTTGATGGGATTGTTCGCTTTTTTCTTGCTAATTTTTTTGAGTTCCTTGTAGATTCTGGATATTAGTCCTTTGTTGGATGTATAGACTGTGAAGATATTCTCCCATTCTGTGTGTTCTCTGTTTACTCTGTTCCTTTTGCTGTGCAGAAGCTTTTTAATTAAGTCCCACCTATTTATCTTTGTTTCTGTCGCATTTGCTTTTTTGGGGAGTTCTTGGTAATAAAGCCTTTGCCTAAGCCAATGCCTAGAAGGGCTTTTCCAATGTTATCTTCTAGAACTTTTATAGTTTCAGGTCTTAGATTTAAGTCCTTGATCCATCTTGAGTTGATTTTTGTGTAAGGTGAGAGATGACAATCCAGTTTCATTCCCCTACATGTGGCTTGCCAATTATCCAGCACCATTTGTTGACTAGGGTGTCCTTTCCCCACTTTATGTTTTTATTTGCTTTGTTGAAGATCAGTTTGCTGTAAGTATTTGGGCTTATATATGGATTCTCTATTCTATTCCATTGGTCTATGTACCTATTTTTATGTCAGCACCATGAGATTTTGGTGACTATGGCCTTATACTATAGTTTGAAGTCAGGTAATGTGATGCTTCCAGATGTGTTCTTTTTGCTTAGTCTTGCTTTGGCTATGCAGGCTCTTTTTTGGTTTCATGTGGATTTTAGGATTGTTTTTTCTAGTTCTGTGAAGAATGATGGGAATATTTTGGTGGGAATTGCATTGAATTTGTAGCTTGCTTTTGGCAATATGGTCATTTTCACAATATTGATTTTACCCCTCCAGGAGCATGGGATGTGTTTCCATTTGTTTGTGTCTTCTATGTTTTCTTTCAGCGGTGTTTTGTAGTTTTCCTTGTAGCAGTCTTTCACCTCCTTGGTTAGATGTATTCCTAAGTATTTAATTTTTTTTGCAGCTAGTGTAAAGGGTGTTGAGTTATTGATTTGATTCTCAGCTTGGTCCTTATTGGTGTATAGCAGAGCTGCTAATTTGTGTACATTAATTTTGTATCCTGAAACTTTGCTGAACTCGTATATTAGTTCTAGGAGCTTTTTGGTGGAGTCTTTAGGGTGTTGTAGGTATACAATCATATCATCAGCAAACAGTGATAGTTTAACTTTTTCTTTACTGATTTGGATGCCATTTATTTCTTTCTCTTGTCTGATTGCTCTGAGTAGGACTCCCAGTTCTGTGTTGAGTAGAAGTGGTAAGAGTGGTAATGGTGAGAGTGGTAATTCTTGTCTTTTTCCAGTTCTCAGAGGGAACATATTCAACTTTTCCCCATTCAGTATTATGTTGGCTGTGGGTTTATGATAGATGGCTTTTATTACATTAAGGTATGTCCCTTGTATGCCAATTTCGCTGAAGGTTTTAGTCATAAAGCGATGCTGGATTTTGTTAAATGCTTTTTCTGCATCTATTGAGATGATCATGTGATTTTTGTTTTGAATTCTGTTTATGTGGTGTATCACATTTATTGCTTTGTGTATATTAAACCATTCCTGCATCCTTGATATGAAACCCACTCAATCATGGTGGATTATCGTTTTAATATGCTGTTGGATTTGGTTAGCTAGTATTTTGTTAAGGATTTTTGCATCTGTGTTCATCAGGGATATTTGTCTGTAGTTTTCTTTTTTTGTTATGTCCTTTCCTGGTTTGGGCATTAGGGTGATACTGGCTTCGTATGATGATTTAGGGAGGATTTCCTCTTTCTCTATCTTGTGGAATAGTGTCAATAGGATTGGTACCAATTATTCTTTGAATGTCCAATAGAATTCAGTTGTGAATCCATGTGGTCCTAGAATTTTTTTGTTGGTAATTTTTTGTATTACCATTTCAATCTTGCTGCCTGTTATTGGTCTGTTCAGGGTTTCTAATTCTTCCTGATTTAAACTGGGAGGGTTGTATATCTCCAATAATTTATCCATCTCCTCTAGGTTTTCTAGTTAATGTGCACAAAGGTGTTCATAGTAGCCTTGAATGATCTTTTGTATTTCTGTGGTGTCAGTTGTAATATCTCCCATTTCGTTTCTAATTGAGTTCATTTGGATTTTCTGTCTTCTTTTCTTGGTTGATCTTGCTAATGGTCTATCAATTTTATGTATCTTTTCAAAGAACCAGCTTTTTGTTTCATTTATTTTTGTATTGTATTTTTTTTGTTTCAATTCATTTAGTTCTGCTCTGATCTTGGTTATTTCTTTTCTTCTGCTGGATTTGGGTTTGGTTTGTTCTTGTTTCTCTAGTTCCTTGAGGCATGACCTTAGATTGCCTATTTGTGCTTTCTTAGACTTTTTGATGTAGGCATTTAAGATTATGAATTTTCCTCTTAGCACCATCTTTGCTGTATCCCAGAGGTTTTAATGGGTTGTGTCACTATTATTGTTCAGTTCAAATAACTTTTTAATTTCCATCTTGATTTCATTATTGACCCAATGATCATTCAGGAGCAGGTTATTTAATTTTCATGTATTTGCATGGTTATGAAGGTTCCTTTTGGAGTTGATTTCCAATTTTATTCCACTGTTGTCTGAGAGAGTACTTGGTATAATTTAGATTTTTTAAAATTTATTGAGACTTGTTTTGTGGCCTATCATATGGTCTATCTTGGAGAATTTTCCATGTGCTGATGAGTAGAATGTGTATTCTGTGGTTACTGGTTAGAATGTTCTGTAAACATCTATTAGGTTCATTTGTTCTAGGGTATAGTTTAAATCTGTTGTTTCTCTGTTGACTTTCTGTTTTGACCTGTCTAGTGCTGTCAGTGGAGTATTGAACTTCCCCACTATTATTGTGTTGCTGTCTATCTCATTTCTTAGGTCTAGTAGTAACTGTTTTATAAATTTGGGAGCTCCAGTGTTAGATGCATATATATTTAGGATTGTGATATTTTCCTGTTGGACAAAGCCTTTTATCAGTATATAATGTTTCTCTTTGTCTTTTTAAACTGTTGTTGCTTTAAAGTTTGTTTCATCTGATATAAGAATAGCTACTCCTGCTTGCTTTTGGTGTCCATTTGCATGGAATGTCTTTTTCCACCTTTTTACCTTAAGTCTATGTGAGTCCTTATGTGTCAAGTGAGTCTCTCGAAGGCAGCAATACTTGGTTGGTGAATTCTTACTGATTCTGCAATTCTGTATCTTTTAAGTGAAACATTTAGGCCATTTACATCCAATGTTAGTATCGAGATGTGAGGTACTATTCCGTTCATTGGGCTATTTGTTGCCTGAATACCTTGGTGTTTTTTTTTTTCTTTTTAATTGTATTTTTGTTTTATAGGACCTGTTAGATTCATGCTTTAAAGAGGTTCTGTTTTGATGTGTTTCCAGGATTTGTTAAGAGATTTGGAGCTCCTTTTAGCAGTTCTTGTAGTGCTGGCTTGGTAGCAGCAAATTTCTCTCAGCATTTGTTTGTCTAGAAAAGATTGTATATTTCTTTCATTTATGAAGCTAAGTTTCACTGGATACAAAATTCTTGGTTGATAATTGTTTTGTTTAAGGAGGCTGAAGATAGGGCCCCAATCCTCTTTAGCTTGTAGGGTTTCTGCTGAGAAATTTGCTGTTAATAAGATAGTTTTTTTTTAATAGGTTACCTTTTGCTTTTGCCTCACAGCTCTTAAGATTCTTCCCTTCATCTTGCCTTAGATAATCTGATGACTGTGTGCCTAGGTATTGAAGTTTTTGTGATAAATTTCCCAGGTGTTCTTTCAACTTCTTGTATTTGGATGTCTAGTTCTCTAGCAAGGCCAGGGAAGTTTTCCTCAATTATTTCCCCTAAATATGTTTTCCAAACTTTTAAATTTCTCTTCTTCAGGAATGCCAGTTATTCCTAGGTTTGGTCATTTAACATAATCCCAAACTTCTTGGATAGTTTGTTCATTTTTTAAATCTTTTTAAAGTCTTTGTTGGATTGGGTTATTTCAAAAACCTTGTCTTCCAGCTCTGAATTCCTTTCTTTTGCTGTTCGAGTCTATTGCGGAGACTTTCCTGTACATTTTGCATTTCTCTAAGTGTGTTATTTATTTCCTGAAGTTGTGATTCATTTTTATTTATGCTATTTCGCTGAAGATTTCTCCCCTCACATCTTGTATCTTTTTTTTTAATTTTCTTAAGTTGGAGTTCACTTTTCTCTTGTGCCTCCTTGATTAGCTTGATAATCAACCTTCTGACAATTCAGGGATTTCTTCTTGGTTTGGCTCCATTGCTGGTGAGCTAGTATGATTTTTGGGAGAGTGTTAAAGAACCTTGTTTTGTCATATTACCAGAATTGTTTTTCTGGTTCCTTTTCATTTGGGTAGGCTATGTTGGAGGGAAGATCTGGGGCTCAAGACTGCTGTTTATATTCTTTTGGCCCATGGGGTGTTGTTCCTTTGATGTAATACTCTCCCCCTTTTCCTAGAGATGTGGGTTCCTGAGAGCTTAACTGTAGTAATTGTTATTTCTCTTCTGGATCTAGCACAGATTCCTGGGATGTGAACCATCTTCAGGTCTCTCAGCCATGGATACCAGCACAGTATCTGGGCTGTCTCCCGGGTCCTGAAACAACAATCCGCTTCCTTCAAAGAGTCTGTGAATTTTCTTAGCTTTCCTAGTATATTCCTGCAGTAGTTCTTGGAGCAAAAGTTCACATTGTGAGTCTCCACATGCTCCTCTGCCCATATGAGTTGGATCTGCAATTTAGTCCTGCCTCCTATCTGCCATTTTTTCCTACCCCTTCTTTCTCTTACTAACTTCTAATCTGATTATGCCACAATTTGTCTGAACCCAACTAATTGCCCAAGGCAAGGGAGATTGGTTAAAGTAGTCTTTAGGGTTGGTCTCCTAGGACGTAGAGTGGGATGTAGAAAAATGATGAACAGACCTGGAGGGGAAAAGGAAGAATAAACAGCACATTCCACATGCTAGTTTATTGGTTCTTTGAAATATCCCCTAAAATAACTAGTTTCCATGTTTTTATAGAAAAAGATACTGAGGTTCAGAGTGGTTAAACAGTTTGCTCCAATATGAATAAGGGTTTGTCTGACTTCAATTTCCATGTTCTTTCCCTTCCCTATACCATGCTGCATACCCCCCTGCACCCCCATACACAGTGTTTCCAATGATGTTCTTTAGGGGAGGTAATCCATGGAAGTAAAACAATATATTGTTGTATCCACTCCTTTTTTATTGGAATTCCATTTGTATATAGTGCTGATCATTGTTTTTTTAAAAAGAGACCAACAGGATTTATGGAGGTAACTGATCAGTACACTCAGGCAAGGAAGCTCAATCCCACTATCCCACCCTGCCTATCTAGTGCTGCAGTTTTTCTGGGATGCCTAAAAAAGACAGTAGGAATTTGAGACAGTGGTTCTGGAGCAAGACCTGAAATGCCATTCTGAGATCCTGCTGCCATTAATGAAATGGATTTTGAAGGTATATTGTGAAGGTTGTACGTTGTGAAGGTTAAGATCATTACTGAAAAAATAAAGATTTATTCAATGTTTTCATCTGATATATATGTAATTTAGACTTCTTGTGGATTCCTCTTAGTAAGATGAGACCAAAATATCAGTTTTTAAGACTTCATTAAGAGTCTCTCTAACTTTCTTTTCAAATAATAAAGATGAGAAGATCAAAGTGTTAAATCATAAAAAGCAGTAAGATAAAGTATTCTCAATCTCAGGTAACATGCCTTTCATATTTTTGTTACTGTTTTAATGTTAACCTTTTATCTTTCAATAATTTCAACCTCACAAAAATTTCAAAAAAAAGTTTGTATATCTTCATTGACATTTATCAAATGTTAATATTTTATTACATTTATGCTCTCTCTCACACACAGACTATATATACACACTGTCATTTTTTCAAATCATTTAAGAATAAGTTGCAGATATAATTCAACTTTATTCCTTAATATCTTAGTGTGCATTTCCTAAAAAACATATTCCTGCCTACCAGTGCAGTATAATTAAAACAATGGCAATTAATAAAGTAAAAACTATGTACAAATCTTACTGAAAATGTTTAATTCCAGCAGTGCCCTTTATAGCAACAGGGGACAAATACCTTGGCTACAGGATCCAGTCAAAATAATAAGATTCATTTTGTTGTCAAATCTATTGAGTTTTCTTTAATCTAGAACAGTTCCTTGATCTTTCTTGGCTTTTCATGACCTTCATGTTTTTTAAAAGATTTTAGGTCAGTTATTTTGAAGAATGTCTCTCATTTTGGGTCTTCCTGATATTTTCTTTTGATTAAATTTAGCTTATCCACTTTCGGTAAGAGTACCACAGGGACGGTGTTTTTGTCTTTATTAGTGCTTCATACACTTAGCACATGTGGTTGATTTGTCCCATTACAGATGATGTTTACTTTGACCACTTGTTTAAAGTAGTGTCTGCCAAGCTTCCCCACTGTATAGTTTCTATTTTTCCTTTGTAACTAATAGCTATGTTGTGAGATGCTACTCTGAGACTATATAAATGTTCTAGTTTTAAAATTATGCACCCACCAGTTTTAGCATCCACTGATGATTCTTTTTTGTCTGAAAGAATTATTATTACGGTAAATAAATGCCAAATTGTTATTTTCCAATTCCATTATTTCCTCTACATTTGTTAGTTGGCATTCTGTGGTAAGGAAGAGCTATTCCTTCCCTCTTCTCCCCATCTCATTATGTATTTATTTAGGTATATCTCTATGGATTCAGGGATTACTCTTTTCTTCAGTGATTTACAATTCATTATTTATTTTATTTAGGCATATCTCTGTGGATTCAAGGATTACTTTTTTCTTCAATGACTTATACTTCATTATTATCATTATTTATTTTGATGCTCAAATTCTCCTAAATGTTGATAGTGGGAATTTCCTCATGCTGGCTCTTGTATCCTTTTGTTATGTCTCCATCATTCTGTGAGCAAGTCTTTATTTTCTGGCACAGCAATATGTTCTAGGTTCATCTCGTACATTCCCCAATTCATTTCTAGAATCACCCGTTTTTAAAGAATGCTTGGTCCTTTTGTGAAGTTAGTATTATAAACCAAGATGTAGGTGTTAGTTGTTCATGTTTACTTTTTCAGCAGACTAATACACACACACACACGCACTCACACACACACAATATCTCTCTTGAAGTGGTCTTTCTGTTGACAAGAAGTAGTTTAGGCAACAATATAGTACCTTTCTTTAGAAAAGATATAAACATAGAGCATTAACACTTTTCAAGATATAATCAAAACCTGCAGTTTTCAGCTGGTGAAAATTAGGACCAAAAAATAGAAATGATATACTAAAGATACAGGCAAGGATTTTTGCTGCCTTGCATTTTATTCTGTGCCTCAAGTAATCCTAACTTTTCTTTTTCTGTGCTTCCCTGTTTTCAGAGAAGTTTCTTCATGAGATCTAGTTTATTACCAAGATACTTGATATCATGAAAGTTGAGATTCAGGTGTAGGTTAAATCGATTCATCCAAGTGAAAATGTTAGTGTTTGGGGTGGTGTTCATGTGGTCTCCACAAACAACCCCAAGAGACAGTCAGAGTCAGCAGGATCAGGAATCATGTGAAATGCTGTGAATCTGAGCATCCTCCCCAGTTGTGCTGAGGGAATAAAGGGCTGAGGGCTGCTCCAGAGCTGTGTCCTGTGCTCATTCCCCGGATGAATTCCAGGTGCACATTAACAGTTTAACTTTGTTAAGAAGGTGTCAGCCTCGGGTCATTTGCATCCATTACCCACAGTGCTTTTTAATTGTGTGCCTGCTTTGGAAAGTAAATGATGACATTCTGCTGGGAGAATTTCAGCCTGTGTGCTCTTTATAAAGTAAGGAAATGGAGTAATTATCACTGAGAAGGAGAAAAGAGAGGATATAATTTTCACATTTGGTGCTTTTAGAGAGTGGTGTGTGTTGGAGGTTTCATTGGAGAGGGGAGGTGAAGGGTGAAAAAATATGGGGACTCTGGTTGTATGTGTTCATAATTCTGAATCTAGAATTGTTAGTAATTCTGGAAATCCTTCATAAATAGTTGATAGAATCCACATGGATGTTTACAAAGTCCCAGCCGAATTGTGCTGAGTGTGCACAAAGATATACATCATCAGAATTGTGGGTAAATCAAGATTAAATTGTGAAACAATAAGAAGCTTATACTCAAAGGTTAAGACTTGCTTTGTCTCTTGAATGGTCTCTAGAGATTAGGAAAAGAAAGCAGGTGAAAAGAACCAGATAGAATGGTAAAACATGTCTCCTCTCCTCTCCTCCCCTCCCCTCCCTTCTCCATTTTTTCCCTCCTCTTCCTCCTCCCTTCCTCTGCCTTCCACTCCCTTCCCTCCACTCCTCTCTCCTTCCTTTCACTCCTCTCTCCTCCCCACTCCTTCCTTCCCTCCTTTCTCTTCCCCACCTCTCCTCCTCTCTGCTCCCCATCTCTCCTTTATCCCTTCCTTCCCCTTCCCTTCTCTTTTTTCTTTCCTTCCCTTTCTTTCACTTTCCTCCCATCCCCTACCCTTCCTTCCCCCCACTCCTCTATCCCTTCCCTCCACTCCTGTATCCCTTCCCTCCACTCCCCTTCTCACTTTCTCTCCCTTCTCTCCCCTTCCCTTGTGGCTGATCTACCCCATCCCTTCTCTCCTCTTTTCTTCTCTTCCCTCCCCTTCCCTTGTGGCTGATCTACTACAACAAATTATCACTAAATCCTATCACTCCTTTCTCCAATCCGTAGCTCATATTAAACAAATGTAAATATCAGAGTATTACAAAGAAATATAAACATGAGTAAAGAGAGGTTTACTTTTTAATTTTGAAAACTTAAATCTAGTAAATAAGCCATGACAAATATTAAATTAGTATAATAAAAAAGCTGACAAGCAATGTGAATATTATACCTGTAATCATTCCCCATAGACTAATAAAAATATTTTACTTTCATCAAGTCCACTAGAGTGGAACTCTAGGAGGACAGAGATGGCCTTATTGATTTGTTCAGTGTTATGTAGTCAGTCCCTTCAGTAGTTCTAGATATATAGTAGGTGCTCAATAAGTACTGAATGGATAAATGAATCAAACGGTTTACATTATTTTATCATCACTTATTTCTCTTTTCTTACCCTTTCAAAATTATACTTGACTCCTCCTTTCCCATCCACTCCGTAACTCACTGCAGCATCACTCCATAGGAACTACTTTCAACAGGGACACCACACTGCTGCCAAATCCACTTTCTTCTTTCCAGTCCTCGTTGTACTGTCCCCTTTGTAGCAAGTAGTACATTTCTCTCTCCACCTTTAAACTCTTTTCTCCCTTTATTTCCTTCACACTTTTCTCGCATCTCCTATGTGTCTCCTCTTAACAGTCTAAGTACTTGGTAGTATAGTTCACTTGGTTGTCTTCATCTGCTGGTGTTTCCAGGAGTTCCTTAGCTTCCTTTTCTTTTTTTTTCCTTGCCCGGTCTCCTGGGGTAATTATGTCAACCTCCATGACTTGGACTATATAATCTCTGTGCTTAAAAAAATCTTTCAAGGAAGTAAGTGTAGATGGAAAATAAATATAATTCGAGGAATGACCCCTGGGGCACTTCAACTTTTAAATGATTGGAGGATGAGGATGAGGATGAATTATCAAAGAAGGTTGAGAATACGTGGCCAGATATAGTGGAGGAAAATCCAGTTATTGTAGTGTCTCAGAAGCCAAGAGAATAATTTTAAGGAGCAACATTGAAAGGCTTTTGTCAACTGGGTAGAGTGGTGATAATGAGCCAATGTTGCCAACTGTGGTTGTAGTATTCTGGTAAATTCACATTATTACAAGTGGAATAGCATTTTTGTTTCACTTGTTATTTTTTAAATGCCTAGACAAATAGATATATATATCAAGAAAACAGGTTGGATACACTGAGTTTGAATACTGGCTCTGCCTCTTAATGAGCATAACATGGTGGTAAGAGCTTGGACTCTGGGGCCATGTGGCGTGACTTTAACTCTGGCTCTTTTTGTAAGCAGATGATGTGCTTTTAGGTGAGTTGTTTACATTGTTTATGTTTCAGTTTTTGAGTCCATCAAATAGGAATAATAATAGTACTTCTTTCATAATGTTGATCTAAAGATTAAATGAGAAAATATACTGGAAAAGCCTAGAATAGTGTGATAAAGTAAATTCTTAGTGACTGTTTTTCTGTTACGGTTTGTCTCTGTGTGCCTACCCAAATCTCACCTTGACTTGTAATAATCCCTGTGGGAGGACCTGGTGGGAGGTAATTGAATCATGGGGTTGGTTTTTTCCCATGCTCTTCTTGTGATAGTGAATAAATCTCATGAGATCTGATGGTTTCATAAAGGGGAGTTTCCCTGCACATGCTCTCTTGCCTGCTGCCAGGTAAGATGATGTGTCTTGCTTCCCCTACACCTTCCGCCATGATTGTGAGGCCTCCCCACCCATGTGGAAGTGTGAGTCAATTAAATCTCTTTTTTTTTAGAACAAAACTGGAGGCATCATACTACCAGACTTCAAACTATACTACAGGGCCACAGTAACCGAAATATCATGGTACTGGTACCACAACAGATATATAGACCAATGGAATAGAACAGAGACCTCAGAAATCACACCACATATCTACAACCATCTGATCTTCAACAAACCTGACAAAAACAAGCAATGGGAAAAGGATTTCCTACTTAATGAATGGTGCCAGGAAAACTGGCTAGCCATAAGCAGAAAACTGAAACTGGACCCCTTCCTTAGACCTTATACAAAAATTAACTCAAGATGCATAAAGACTTAAATGTAAAACCCCAAACCATAAAAACCCTAGAAGAAAACCTAGGCAATACCATTCAGGACATAGGCCTGGGCAAAGACTCATGACTAAAACACCAAAAGCAATTGCAACAAAAAGCAAAGTTGACAAATGGCATCTAATTAAACTAAAAAGCTTCTGCACAGCAAAATAAATTATCATCAGAGTGAACAGGCACCCTACAGAATAGGAGAAAATTTTTGCAATCTACCCATCTGACAAAGGTCTAATATCCAGAATCTACAAGGAACTTAAACACATTTACAAGAAAAAATAACCCTACCAAAAAGTGGGCAAAGGATATGAATAGACACTTCTCAAGACATTTATGTGGCCAACAAACATATCAAAAGAAGTTCATCATCACTGGTCATTAGAGAAATGCAAATCAAAACCACAATAAGATACCATCTCATGCCAGTTAGAATGGTGATTATTAAAAAGTCAGGAAACAACAGATGCTGGTGAGGCTGTGGAGAAACAGGAACGCTTTTACACTGTTGATGGGAGTGTAAATTAGTTCAACCATTGTGGAAAACAGTGTGGCGATTCCTTAAGGTTCTAGAACCAGAAATACCATTTGACCCAGCAATCCCATTACTGGATATATACCCAAAGGATTATAAATCATTCTACTATAAAGACACATGTGCACGTATGTTTATTGCAGCACTATTTACAATAGCAAAGACTTGGAACCAACTCAAATGTCCAACAGTGATAGACTGGATAAAGAAAATGTGGCACATTTACACCATGGAATACTATGCAGCCATAAAAAGGAATGAGTTCATGTCCTTTGCAGGGACATGGATGAAGCTGAAAACCATCATTCTCAGCAAACTAACACAGGAACAGAAAAATCAAACACTGCATGTTCTCACTTATAAGTGGGAGTCGAACAAAGGGAACACATGGACACAGGGAGGGGAACATCACACACTGGGCCCTGTCAGTGGCTGGTGGGGGGCAAGGGGAGGGAGAGCACTAGGACAAATACCTAATGCATGCGGGACTTAAAACCTAAATGTTGGATTGATAGGTGCAGCAAACCACCATGGCACATGTATACCTATATAACAAACGTGCACGTTCTACTCACGTATCCCAGAACTTAAGCAAAACAAAACCCCTCTTTTTTAAATAAATTACCCAGTCTTGGGTATGTCTTTATTAACAACATAAGAATGGACTAAAACATATTCCATGAATTTGTGTTTCCTCACTTGGACAAGCATAACAAATAATTTCAAACTCATAGAGTTGTTGTGAAAATCAACCTAGGTAATCCACGTAAAGTGTTCTTGCATGGCAAGACCTCCATATGTATTGGCTGAATTACTGGGAAGTATGTTTATCATTTAGCATTGGAGTTAAATGAGCCAGCCACTCGTTTCATTCCTCAATTGAGACTGCTAGTGGTTATAGGGATGTAAGCATTATGCAGCCTTAAATTGTCTTATTCTAAGTCATACATTGTTTAATTTATACTCATAATGTACCATTGGTTGGCAACAGGAAGCATAAGGGGCATTGATGTGCATGCATTTTCACTGGATCTTTAAGGTGCATTTATCTGATCAAAACTCTCACAGAGCACATCAAGGTGTCTCTAGTGCTTTGAAAACCAATGTTAAGAAGAGAAAATTCAGTGATGATTACATCCAGTTTGATTTTCATTTTGGGGAAATAAACACTATCTTCACAAGCAACATGGTGTTATATGTGGAGAAGTACTTGCAAATGAAATACTGAAACCATCTGTCTTATTTCATCTTTTGGGAAAAAAACTTTAAAAATAAATAGTTTTTTAAGTACCAAATGCAATAAATTCCAGACATCAGATCTAAAAGGTAAGGTTTAATTTCATGGCTTAATTTCCATCTGAAATCAATTATTAAATAATGTGTGCCAATCGCAAAAGGAAAAAGTAAAATTTGTCTATATGGATTATGAATACTATTGAAGGTTATGCTAAATTAACTATATATTATATATGTCATAGTTTACTGATCAAAGATAAAATATTGTTTTTAACCTTAATTCATTTTTTATTGTCACAATAAAAACTTACAAAATATTTTGAAAAATCCTAAGGGGTTTTTACAAAATCATATATGATTATGAAATAAGTTCGTGTGGTAAAAAAAAAAAGCTTGGAAAAGCTCTATTTAATAAAAAATCATAGAGGCAGAACTCAGATTCTTGGACCTGGTCTGTTAATTTGGGGAAAAATTTGAAATGCCAGTCTTTTGAGTTTGATTATAGCACTTAATTATGGTAATCACTGCTAACCTTCTCCCATAACCTTGCGCTCATCTCCTAGAGAACATATTCTTCAGGAAAGATTTAAGTTTGCTTTGTAAAACTTGCTGCAACATGCTAGTAATCACAATTCCCTAAGGCTCACGATTTGTTTTATAAGAAAAAGGTATTAAATTTAAACAAGTGGTGTACGTAGACAGTTAACACTCTTGCCTAACACCATGCTGTTCTCCTTACAAGACAAATGCATCCCATTGTTTGTTCCAAATTTTGGGCATATTTTATCTTCTGTCTTTGAGGATTTTGCAAAATAAGCATATTCAATGGAATATGCATTTTAACTAGCCCCAAATTTAAATCCAGGTACTTGCACTAATTTGTTGTGGAACATTAGAAACACCTACTTAACCTAGCTTACTTCACTTTTCTCAACCAGTTACTCATCTATGACACAACACATTTTCCTATGGAGAGTAAAAAGGGATAAGAGTGGAAAACGTAGTCAAAAGAGAAAAATGAATAGATATAATAAGAGAGGGACTTTGCATATACTGATGATGATGATGCAACATGAATCAAATAATGTGAACAACTCAACATTCTGTCCCTGAGCTGTAAGTCTCTTTATCTGTTCATCTCTCTAGTTTTGCTAGCTATGTGCTAGATCCTATCAGAGCACTTCACTCAGCAAGTACCTGACATACAGGGATTCCTTTCCCTTTTCAGCTCCCTCTTCTCATAACACTATATCACCTTTACATCTGTGCACAATACCATAATAGGGAACAAAGGTCTACTCCACCAATGAATCCAAAAATTGGAATAAAAATAAATCCAGGTATATAGTCAGTTATTTTTCTTGATGGTGTCATGGGAATGATTCCCATTTTATCAGTTGGAGGTTACTCTGTAAATATTACTTTCCAGTCAAGCAAAGAGGAAAGAATATGTTTTCATGAAACTGCATAGCTTGGCTCTGTTTTTGTTTTTCTCAGCTCTGTATAGAGAGAGCATTAAATAAAACATACTCTGCCACGTTTGCACACACCACATCCCTCATGTTCTAAAGATACTTCATTGTAGAAATGTAATTGACTATTGCATGCTTTCCTCTCATACCTTTCCCATAATTTGGAAAAAAGACAAAATCAAATGTGTAGAGTTTACAGAAACCTCACCAAAGAAAAGAAAAGCCTCATAAGTTCAATAAAAATCCTTTTTTCTGGACTTTTTTATGAAATATTGAAGCAACATTGCATAAGGAGGCTGTTGAATTCTTCCATGACAAAAACTGTTTCTGAAAGACTATTGTTATGCTGAGATCTTCTGATAATTTTCCTAGAAGTAGAAGCTGAACTTCCTTTTTCAATGGAGATGAGGAGATAGATATATGTTAACCAATCTTTAAAGGGCCATACTTGATTAGACTATGGATGACAGCTCTTTGGAAATCATAGTTGGAAATGGAGGGTTAATAGAGGTAGCGGGGAGGTCCAATACAGACCACAATTCTTTTAGCTACTCAGTCTCAAAACACTGACATTCCGTTTAACTTGTTCCCTTCTTTCATTTTACTTCTGTAGTCTGTAGCTACTTCTTGACAATTCCCATTCTTAATATTTTTCATCCTATTTCTTTCAGTGACACAGGCATTAACACATGTATACTGCTTTTGGACTTAATCGTGCTCTCCTCTCTCCAAATGTAGTTACATTAGGGGTTAAAGTTGAAGCCAATATTTGGCCAATATTGGATTGGACCCAATATTAGGAGATAGGGTCTTAAGGGAAGTAACTGAGGTTAAATGAGATCATAAGGGTAGGGCTCTGATCTCATAAGGTTAGTGTCCTTGTAAGAAAAGACATAGGAGAGATCATTCTCTCTGCAGGTGTACACAAGGAGAAAGGCCATATGAGGACACAGTGAGAAGGTGGCCATCTGCAAGTCAGGAAAATAGCCCTCACCAGAAGCACAACCCTGCTAGACCTTGATCTTGGACTTCAGGCCTCCATAACTGTGAGAAAGTGAGAAAATAAATTGCTATTGTTAAAGCTTTCCAGTTCGTGGTATTTGTTACCGCAGCCTGGGCAGTCTAAGACAAGGTTAATTACAATATTCCAGAATTAGAGCTATTTATATATTATGCCAGATTTCAAAAAATCTTTGCAAAAGCCCTGTGTGAATGAGGTTTTATTATAGATGAAGACACTGATGTTCTAAGAGGTTAATTCATTGAATTATAAGAACTCAGAATTTAAAGATGTACGAACTACAATTTGAGCCTCGCTCTATTTTACAAGTGTGTTTCCTTCATGCTACTGACATTATCACCCTAGACCAGGCCCTCTTTGTTTAGTGACTTACTTGGTTCACAGCATCTCCCTATAGCTACCCAGCACTCTTGTTAATTTTGCACACTTGCCAAGTCCTAAATCATCCATTTTGTTGCTTCACTTCCACTGCTGAAGCTCATTTAATGTACCTGTGAGGGTTCCCAGGACAAGCTCCAAATCCTTAACTGGCCTTTTAAGGTGTGTTCAAAATCTGAGCCCACTTAATTAAAATGTATGACTATTTTCTCCAAGCTCAAATGTCAAATTCCAATTCACTTTACTATGTCAAGATTATACTACATTAATTCTTGTATTTATAATCCTATCTATGGTATTCCCTCTCCTGGAAAACACTTTTCTCACCCCTCCAAACACAAAACTTCTACTCATCATCTGAAGATAGACTCAATCCAGGCACTTGTATAAAACTTTTCTTCCATCAGTCTATAGTGACCTCCTGCTTAAAACTGTCTAGATTTTTGGGGCAATTTATTTCTTTTTTGCTATTGGGTTGTGTGTTATTTCCTAGTTGTCTTATGTTTAGGAGGAATTTTTCAAAAAGCAGGTGGGGAAGGTAGGCGAACAAAAACTCTTTGAATGCAAGCTCAATTATCTAGCCAACCAATCAAGCAGCCAAGAAATCTACTAATCAATACATAGTTACTGAGCACTTACTATGACCTAGGCTTTGCAAAACTGAATGGCATTGGCTCAGAATATATTTTTCTTTCTGTATTTCATGGCTAATTCCAATGCTCCAAAGACATCCAACAAATAACAATTTATGAAATACATAATGTTATTGCTGCTATGTGCTTGGAAACCAAAGAATAGCCAACACAATCCTGTCTTTGTTCACCAATAACACCAATAAGGAATTGTGACTAGGGTAGGTATTTGATATATGGGAAGACAGCGTGGTGTGATGGAAACTGTATGGACGTTAGACATACATACATCTGCTTTGTCCTTTTGTCCTCTCAGATAATTATTAAACTTTTCTAAATCATGGTTTCCCTATTTAAAGTTTCTATAATAGAGTCTGGCCCATAGTAAATGCTTAATGAAATGTACTGAATCTCCTAATTGCTATTTGTGGTCATTGAAAATCATTAAATAGAGAGCCTTGTTATCCTGTTAACTGTACTCTTTTTATGTTTATTGCTGCCCCAACTTTTCCCTGCTTCAAGGATGAGCAATATGCATAGCTGGTTCTAACACATGGCCAAAATGCTAGTCTGCTTTGAATGGGGCAAGGAGCAGATAATTTGGAGGGGATGTGCTAGAACAAAGGTACTAAATAGAAAGATTGTATGTAATCACTTTTTGTCGTACTCATCATCCCTTACAGGAAGAGGCTTATTTGCTGAACTTAAAGAGAAAAAAATGAGACAGCCAATCCTTCAGATGCATTACAATGCTTTGGGAAAGATGTAATTAGACAAAACACCAAGTATAGATGGATTACGTCTTGGGGTGATGCACCTGATCAGAGAATTCATCGTTTTACTTAGTAAGACCTATTAGACCCATTATTAGTCGTCTTTTGAATCGAGATATAAATGATTATAAAACTGCAAATAACATCCCATTATTTTTAAAATAATGAATGACTGTGAACCAAGGTAGTTCTATTATTTCCAATGGAAAGATAATTTGAGCTGATAGTTAAGGCTCTGCTCAGCATTACATTTGGAAAAGTGCAATTTAATTGGTGTGAGGCAGCATAGATTTGTGAAAATAAATCATGTCAAACACATTTGATTACTCTTTAAAATTAAATTGCTATTGGACCAGCTAGAAGAGGAAATAAGTAAATGCAATACAACTGAATTCTTTTTTAAGTCGCCTGGCAACATTCCTTATCAGTGTTAAGCATATGGATAGATTTCAGGTAGGTTTATAAGTAATAGTCAAGTGGCAATAGACAATGGGTGCCAAGGTTGAAGATCTAGAAAGAAACATAGCAATTCTTTGGAATGGCTGGAAAAGCGCAAAATGCCAGGAATGGAGGGATAAGCAGACAGTTTCAAGGTCAAATATTAGCACTGCCAATTACTGACTTTGTGACAAGTCACAGTCTTTTAAACCTCAAATTCTGGATCTATAAAATAAGAATCATAATAGTTTCTTTCCAGGGTTCTTGAGAAGAACAAATCCAATGGCTTTAAAGTTCAGGGCTCAATATATAGCAGGTATCCATGGGATGATTTTTCTCACTAGATCTAGACCCTATGCCACAAGGTGACTTCCGCTAATCACATAGGACTCTAGGGAGTTTGGGGAAGCAAATACTTCAGTATGCTGTCAAGACTGTGGGTAGTACTGAGGTCCACGCTCTGCTGTACTCTTGAGCCGTTGGTACCTTATATATGTTTCAAGTGTTTTCCTCTCTGTAAACACCTGTCCAAGAGATCAGCACTGTAAAACCCAGCTTAGTTCTTTGGAAACAAGAAACTTGAGGAAGTTGAAAATCTTTACAAAAATCCTAAGGTAAAAGTTCCAACAAGATCAATGAAAGCCTTTTGGTAAATAACTTCTGCAGTACTCTGAACCTCTCTGTGGCAAGATATGGCAAGAAGCCTCATGTATCCACCTTGTCACTGACATCTCTTCTAATTCTCTGCATCGTCCCAGCATTATTGGGTGCTTTTCTTGTTTATACCATTTGTGTCCTTGCTTAGTCACTGCCTGCTCTTACAGGAATGTAGGTAGGTCTTACAAGAATATGAATTTTCCAAGAATTGCTAGCCCTTACAGTTGTTAATCTAGTACGGTTGCTAGCTTAGTGTAGGCACCCAGATAAATATTTGTTGAACGAATTACTAGGTCATGGCAAAGAACAGGAGTTGGCAAACTATGGCCCACTGGTTAAGTCCAGCCTATGACCTGTTTTGAATGGCCTACAAAGACAGTCATGTTTATTCACGTACTATTGCCTGTGGCTGCTTTGCTGCTACAGTGGCAGAGTATGTGTTTCCTGATCCACAAAGTCTAAATATTTACTATCTGGCACTTTAGAGAAAAAAAGATTGTCCACTCTTGATTCAGAAGATAGAAATCAATATTGTGATATTATCACCATCATCAGAGCGGCTATCACAAACGTCTTATATGGACAAGACATTTTAGGTGCTTTCATTTGCTCTCTTAACAGCCTTTGCAAGGTGGGTCTTATGTCTGCTATCTTGCAAATGAGGAAACTGACACCCAGAGAAGTCACTTCTGCAAAGATATAGAGCTGAGTGCTATCTGAGCTCAAATTCACCCCTTCCCTCTACCTCAACCTTTCTGACTCTATAGCCTTTGATCTTTATACTAATGTAAGCTACCAACACTTTTTAGCATAGACATTTTAAGTGACCATGAGAATATTGTTAAAATTTTCAGTGTTTTCATTTCCTTGTTTATCATGGATTTAGGATAGAAATAATTAAAACAAACAAAAAAAGCAACAATAAACAAAGATGTCCCAGCCTCCTTTTGTAAGTTTGTTGAGCATAAATTGTAACTATTATGTTTCTTTCTTTGCTTGTACTTAGTAGAAGGGATTACAGAGATGATGTGTACTTTTTAAAAAAACATTACCACTGACATTAAAATAGAAGGTTAAGAAACCCAGCTAGAACCATTTCACAGAATAAACTCTGAGAGATTAGGCAATTGGTCTTCAAAGTGGAATATGAAACTTAATGTGGCTAAGTGATGCACTTGGGTAGAAATAATGCCCAGGCTAAGTACAACTTAAATGGTGCTTAATTAGTTAATACAGCAGAGAAAAAAAATCCGCCTGTACTCTGAGAATGAACATTTACATTTTGGGTTCACTGTGCAGCAGTGATGGAAAGAGCTAAAATGCTGTCAGCTTGTGTTCAGAGGGCTATTCTATTAGTCCTGGGATACGGGCCTTTTGTAAGGTGCTGATTGGAACGCAACAAGGCATCTGGTCCAATTCCGGACTCATTAAGTAACAAAAAAGATGAGGAGTCTGTTTCTAGGAACTAGATACTTGATTAGTGAAGATAGCAGCAAGGGCTGGAGCTGAAGCTTAGCCTGCTGAACAAAAGCCTTAAGCACCCTCTGGGATGGGGCTCCTGCCCTCTCCAGCCTCATTCCATGGTTCCCTCCTCTCCTGGTCTGCATGATCCGATTTTAACAATTGCCACCCCCTTCCTATGTGATAATAGTGTGCACTACAACCCATCCTACAGAAGGGACAATTTAGCTTGTGTGTCTGTTTCCCCAGGAGAAAGCAAGCTCCTTGAGGCTGGGGTCTTTGTCTTATTTACACGGGCATTACTGGACCCTACACTCCCTTTCCTACTACATAGAATCTTATTTTTGCCCTTTCCCTTTCTCCTTTTCTTCCACTGAAAGAGAAAGGGAGGCTAAGTATAGCTACATCATTAATTATGAAAGAGTTTGGGGAAGGACAAAGATAGAAAATTCGGGCAGCATGTTTATAGAAGAGTTTTTACTGGGGAAAAAAATGCTAGGGGTGGAGCAGAAGAGAGCATTGGAATTAGAAAAATGTGTATGTTATGAAGCGTTGCTGTGGATTGCAAACAGGGCCTCCTTACTTTCTAAAATATACAAATACATATTTAAGTTGATTTTTAATTAATTATGGCTATGGAAGTGCATTGCTTTAAACATAATCCCACTCTTGGTCTAGACTGCATGGTTGTTAGAATTATAAGTATTACATCGGTATCCCCAGTGCCAACAGAGCACTAGATGGGTTGTGGAAATTAAAGTATGTTGTGAATAAATGGATGAGCAAGAGGGAAAAGAACTGGGTGATGCTAACTAGGGAGTGATCTAATAGAAGACAGAACTGTGCCCCAATACTCTTCAAAGTGTTTCAGGTCAGCGTAATAAATTAGTGGTGGGAGCCTACAGCGCTGCTCCTCCAGGGTACATAACTCACTAGGACGTGGCTTGGGAGCTCCTTCAGCCCAAAAGCTAAAGTGAATAGGCTAGAGAGTGTATTTTTTTTTTTCCCATGAATCTACTAAAAGAAATCCACTAAAATTAAATTAATCATGAAAGAGCTGTAACGTAGACTTGGATTAGAGTTTACTAATTAATGAGCATTTGACCAAGTTGAGCATGCGGCTGTTAGAGAGAGTGAAATTATGCCATGCATGATGAGTGTCTACGTGTGTCTTTCCTTGAACGCACACACAAAGGCTGAAAGCATAGGCAACAGGAGAGAAGAATAACCTGTGTCGATAGCTGAACTTTTACTCTGTCTAGGCAACACATTTGGACACCAGCTATGAGGCATAGGAGTTATAATTGCTACCACCACCTCCTTCAAAGAATATATAGTGTTAGGGAAAGGGGTGCATATAAACACAGAATTAATTATGAGGCAATGATAAGGGGCCCAAGAAATACAACCCATGTGCCATTAAGTTGCAGAGGATGGCAAAGGCACCTTTTACTGGTGACAGGGATAAAGGAGTTCAAGGCTCAGGTGATATGTGAATCAGAACTCAAGTGTAGTTGAATGTCAATGGGCCGAACTGAGAGGGAAGGGCAGAACACAAGGATGGGAAGCACGCCAAGACTCAAACAGATCATACAGGTAAACTATCAGTGGGAAATTAGCCTGGAAGCAAGGAATTGAAGCAGTTTAAACTCTAGGGGATTTGGATCAATGGCTGCCTTATCAAAGCCATGAGTGTGTGCAGATAATCAGGGGCCTGAGTGGTATGAGACATCAGGGAGTGGTAAGGTCTATAAGAAACAGAAACGACTAAGATTCAAACGTTTAAAAAAAAAGTTTGCAGACCCTGAATGCCAGCATAACCTTTCAGAGCAGGCATGATTCAGCTTTCCTGACAAAGTCCTCTACTGTGGAGTAAAGTCGTGACCTTGTTGTCAATAACCCTCTGAAAGTCAACATGGCTCCCAAAAAGAGAAGAAGGCTTCCTGATGCTTCTAGGCTTCATTGCCTCCCCATTCTACCAAGATGTAAAGGGTCCCCTGAGGGGAAACAAGCAGGGAGCATCAAGGGAGGGGCCCCTGCTCAGCATCCCTCCTATTTGGAGCTTCCTTGTCTGATGTCTCCCAGCAGGCATGCAATCAGTCTGCACTCCAAGTATTTTAAGTGATGTGCTCACCATTTTAAATTTTTGGATTATTGAAATTTAGGGTTGCTCAAATAAAGTTAAGTAGTTTAATGATCTTCCACATGGCCTTCCTCCTCATCTCACCATGCCTCTGTACCCCCCGCCCCCAGCACTTTTGCTGGCCCAGACTTGGGAATGTAATCTGCTTTTAGGAAGGGGAGATGTAAGAAATTGACCTGGCCCAGCAACTTCACTGATTTAAACCTGCAAAGCTGAACGCTGAAAATGGAGTTGTCCTGCTAGGTCTGAAGTCAGAGAATGGGGGAAAATAATCTAAATCCTGCACAGTGAATTAGTGGCAGAGACCTATGTACCTGTTATTGTTGCTGTTCACTATTTCTATAATGTCAAATTATCCTTATCACCCAGCAGAGAAGTCACAAAGGAAACAGCTCTGATGGACTGCTCTTTGGTGTTGCAGCTCATGCCCCTCACACAGCTACAATCTGTGGTTTTCTCGTAGAAGCATTTATACCTGAGTATTTAATACCAAGAAATGACAGTTCACAGATTTTTAACTCATAACTGATCCCATTTTCATGGTGATTTAGTCTTATTTTACCTTTTTTTGGGTCTTTAGCAAATAGAATAGTTACTGGTTGATGTGGAATTGATAATTTGGAATGAAAACTGTATTAAGCTTATTCTCTGAAATTTTTTGAGGAAGAAGATAGCTTGGTGGATCTGTTTTATCTGCAAGATTGTGTTACTAAGTAGGGATGGCTGTTGGAATTTTAAGAAAGAGAAAGAAAGATGAAGGAAAAGCACAGGGAAAATGTATAATTAATTGAATTTTAATTGATTAGTTTGTGGTTATTGAAATATAAATCAGGCCGGGTGCAGTGGCTCACGCCTGTAATCTCAGCACTTTGGGAGGCTGAGGCGGGCAGATCACAAGGTCGGGAGATCGAGACCATCCTGGCTAACACGGTGAAACCCCGTCTCTACTAAAAATACAAAAAATTAGCCGGGCATGGTGGTGGGTGCCTGTAGTCCCAGGTACTTGGGAGGCTGAGGCAGGAGAATGGTGTGAACCCAGGAGGCGGAGCTTGCAGTGAGCCAAGATGGTACCACTGCACTCCAGCCTGGGCGACAGAGCGAGACTCCATCTCAAAAAAAAAAAAAAGAAAGAAAATTCAGTTATTTTCTCTATTGCATCTTAGTTTGCTAGTCTATTGGTAGTAACATCTATATTTTAAAGTGTGCTAGGGATTTCTCCTCCATTCCTGGAATCTCCCTACCATTCCCAGTCTAGGTCTTTCTGAAAAGGATTTCAGTGAAGATGCTATACATTGCAGAGTGTTACAGTGAAGGTGACTGCTAAATACTCAACCCAGTCCATTTTTTTTTAAGTTAGCATTGCTGCATGGGGGAAATCTGAAAGGCACGGAAGTGTAGTGGGGTCCCATGGAGGGCTTCAGTTGATGGTGTGTATTTTAACATCTCTCCCAGGATCAGGTAGGGTACATGTCACCTTCATTTCATGTGACTTTCTTCCCAGTTTGATCTGTAGCTGAGCTAAATATATCATTGGTAATTACTGCTTATAATTTCTACAGCTTGGAAGATCCCAGCAAGATATTAAATATAAACAAACAACTGACCAAGACTTGGAAGGGAGCAAGAAAATGGAAAAAGCAGTAAGAAAAATGCTCATGGCTATCTCCAGCTAATACTCAGCTTTCAGATGTCAGAATAGAAAGGACACCTACACCTGAGACAATTAAGACATTTGATTCAGGAGCTCATAACATAGATGTCAACTATCCCAAAGCCATCATTGCTAAGATTTGGAATAGATGCATAAACCAAATTTATTTTAGTCTACAAATTGTTAAATTTTAAATAAAGGACCTCGTAGGTAGATTGGGAATCCAAATGAGGTGGGGAGGTTAAAAGCTCAGGCTCCAGGGTTGACTATAAGGGTCTATTGGAATCCTTGTCCGGCCATTTATTAGGTATGTGATTTGGGAGAAGTTGTTTTATCATTCTATGCTTCAGAGGTTTTTGTTTTGTTTTTACCTTTAAGGCAGAGATGATAATATAAACTAACTCAAAAAATATTTTGTGAATTAATCCACATGAAGTGCTTCAGGCAATTGCCTGGTATATGGTAAGTGCTCAAATATTAACTATTAGTTAAAGCAAGATGGAAATACGTCCTAGGTGACAAAATGGTTAAGAGGCAAAGATGAAAGAAGCCACAAGGGAAGCAAAGAGCAGGACAAGGAGAATTTGAGATGAAATATGATAAGAGCTGAGAACAAAGAGTAGGAGTGGGGTAGCACTTCATAATGAAAAGTATTAGTTTCCATTTTATAAACTCAATTTCTGCAAATAAAATTCATATATCAGGGGCAAAAGCAATGGGCTAATATGGTCAATGTGGAACTTGACAATCTCTTCTGATCGACCTACTAAACCCAGGGGAGAATACTCTATAAACTGATTGCTAGGCTAAGCAATAGGGTGCCCCATTATCCAACAAGGAAGGACTCCAACAAGACCAGAAGCTAGATTCTATGGGTCATTGTAAAGATAAGCACATTTAGTTCTTCCATGACAATTCTTATATAGCCACTCCTTTTGAAGTTTTCAATGTTTTGCAGACATTTCCCAGAACCTTCACATTTCACTGATTGGCCAGTTGCCGTAAGGAACAGAAGTAGCCTTAGCCAAGTTGAAAAGCAAAGGCTTGGCTCCCTGGAAGCATGTTTGTACTGCCTCTGATTAATCTGGACTTCAGGGATCTTTATTCTTTGCCCCACTGATACCTCCCAGAAAAATGGGATTATAGTATCACAGCCATCTTTGAGATGGCAGATTTGGGAGAATTTAAAACCCAAATCGGGCTGGGCATGGTGACTCACACCTGTAATCTCAGCATTTTGGGAGGCTGAGGCAGGCAGATCACAGGGTTAGGAGTTCGAGACCAGCCTGACGAACATGGTGAAATCCCATCTCTACTAAAAACACAAAAATTAGCTGGGTGTGATGGCGTGCACCTGTAATCTCAGCTACTCAGGAGGCTGAGGCAGGAGAATCACTTGAACCCAGGAGGTGGAGGTTGCAGTGAGCCAACGTTGTGCCACTGCACTCCAGACTCCAGCCTGGGTGATGGAGCAGGACTCCATCTTAAAAAAAAATTATTATAGAAACAGGAGAAAAAATATTATTAATATTGTCCATGTATGAACAAAACAGCCAGAGCCAGAGACCCTACCATTGAAGTAAGGCTGATCACTGCCCAGCTAGAAAACCATCCTGTGTTGAGTTCATGTCCTTTGTAGGGACATGGATGAAGCTGGAAACCATCATTCTGAGCAAACTATCGCAAGGACAGAAAACCAAACACCGCATGTTCTCACTCATAGGTGGAAATTGAACAAGGAGAACTCTTGGACACAGGGTGAGGAACATCACACACCGGGGCCTCGTGTGTGGGATAGCATTAGGGATAGCATTAGGAGATATACCTAATGTAAATGACAAGTTAATGGGTGCAACACACCAACATGGCACACGTAGACATATGTAACAAACCTGCACGTTGTGCACATGTACCTTAGAACTTAAAGTATAATAATAAAAAGAAAAAAAAACCATCCTGTGTTGATGGAGAAGCAAACAATGCAGCTTAACAAAGCGGCAGTCAGAAAGACAAATTGTACCAAACCAAGGGCAGATGGAGGCATCCAATGAGAAAGAGTTTGGCTAGTTGGAGTTACGAAGGGAAAACAGTGCTTGAAAAATCTGAGGTGAAGTTAATGATCACAGAAGGGGTATGTAGCCAGGAGGAGGCCAGGAAATGAAGGACTTTTTTAAAAAAAGTTGTATTTTATAAGTCTGTTTTCTGAACAGAAACAAATGAAGTAAGTCTTTTTGGGGAACAAGAGAACAATGGTGATTCCACCAAGTTAACTATTAGTATTAGTCCTATCCCCCCTTAAATCTAAACATTTCTGAATAAATTTGATTGGAATCCCTGCATCTGGTACTGGTAAAAGTTTTGGCTTCTGGTCTAACTGCCTAATAAAATAAATGATCTATCCCTCAACACCCCTTTCCCCCCATTCAATAGTCTCCCTTTTCTCTCCAAAGAGAAAAAAAAAGTTCATGGGAATGGCTCTCTGGGAAACATACCATCAAAATTTAGTAAGTGATAGAGCAAATATGATGAGAAAAAATATGTAAGCATTTGAGAATAGAGGGAGCCAAACTTCAAGTCTGTGGGGGAGAAATTGGGCTTCACTCACTTGATGGCTTTTTCTTCCCCCAATTGACCTACAAGAACTGGGGTTGGGAAAGTCAGCAGCAGTCAGATAGGAGACAACTCTGTTTTTAAATCTATATAGCCCCAGTTTTCTACTGCCTCCAAGCACTTTACATACAATAGTAAGTTAATTAATACCAGCTCTGAGTAGGCATGTGAGCTAAAGATGGGATAGAGAAAACATCCACTAATCTAAAAAGAAAAAGAAAAAGACACAGCATCCTTATAGAAGGTTGAAATCTTCATTAGGAGTAAAACCCTCTTTGCATTCATTTCTATGCATAGGGAGCATGGTGAGCTTCCCAGTAAAACCGGACTCCATCCTGAAGCTTTTCTCTCAGATCACTAGGGGTCATTCATTCAGTCATCTATCCTCCCTCCCATCCCTTTTCCTCCCCTTGCCTTCCCCTCCCTCCCTTTCTTTGCTCCTTCTTTACTTTTTATCCTCAATTAAGATGGTAAAGTGTGATGGAAGACAGGAATTTTTAAGTGAGCCAACTTCAGTTTAATTACCAACACTAAAATGTATCACTTGTGTGAACTTGGATGAGGTAATTAGTCTTTCTAGGTATCGATTTATTTCTGTTAGATGGAAATACCAGGGCCTGTTTAGCAAGGTGGGAGGATGAGGATAATGTGTGTTCAATGTCCAGCACATCCTAATGCTCTCTTGGTTTCTGTGACACTTCTTTCCAGCCTCTCTGGCCATGGATTCTCAAGCTCCTTAGCCGATTTTTCCCTAGCTTTCTCATCTAGTCACAAAATGTTGGGCTGCTTCAGGGCTTGACTCTGATTTCCCAGATCTTTGCTTATTTATCTTCTATCTGTAAGTGATCAACTTAGGTTTAAATGACAAGTATATACAGATTACTGTCAAATTAATATCTCTAGGCTTCACTTTTTTCCACAGAGCCCCATACTTACACGGGCAATCAATTCTGTGACATCTTCACTTGGATAACTCAGACTTAACCTGACTGATGATGATAAAGACTTTTTTCTCCACCTCTTAACCTTGCACATTATTCCTTGTTAGTTTTTTCACCTGGATAAATAACACTACTATCTACCCAGTTACCAGGCTCAAATCCTGGGGGTCATCACTGATTACTTCTCTTCATTTATGTTTACTTTCTGTCATTTCTAGTCTCAAAATATATCTCGAATAACCAACTTATTTTTGTTTTTGATGCTACCACTGTAGATTGTATTAAAGTTCTCAAGTATTCCTTCTTCTTACCATAGAACATGTAGGGTCCCTCCACTTATGGAAGGAATTTACTTCCCTGCCATGGGGCCACTTGAGATATGTGGCTATAGATGGGAAATGTGATGAGTTCCTCAGCTTTTCATTGCTCTGGTCAGGACTGTAGTGGGCAACAGTTACCTTTAGCCATTGTTGCTGTCAGACAAGTATGATAGAAAGAATGCAAAGTTGTTGAGAGTGAATGTCAGGGATGAGTATACCAACGAGCCATGGGACATAAGAAAGAAAAGAAGATAAGAAAGGAAGTGGATAGATTGCTAGCAAGACTAATAAAGAAGAAAAGAGAGAAGAATCAATAGACGCAATAAAAAATGAGAAAGGGGATATCACCACCGATGCCACAGAAATACAAACTATCATCAGAGAATACTATAATCACCTCTATGCAAATAAACTAGAAAATCTAGAAGAAATGGATAGATTCCTCAACACGTACACCCTCCCAAGACTAAACCAGGAAGAAGTTGCATCTCTGAATAGATCAATAACAGGCTCTGAAATTGAGACAATAATTAATAGCTTACCAATCAAAAAAAGTCCAGGACCACACAGATTCACAGCCAAATTCTACGAGAGGTATAAGGAGGAGCTGGTACCATTCCTTCTGAAACTATTCCAATCAATAGAAAAAGAGGGAATCCTCTCTAACTCATTTAATGAGGCCAGCATCATCCTGATACTAAAGCCTGGCAGAGACACAACAAAAAAAGAGAATTTTAGACCAATAGTCCTGATGAACATCGATGCAAAGATCCTCAATAAAATACTGGCAAACCGAATCCAGCAGCACATCAAAAAGCTTATCCACCATGATCAAGTGGGCTTCATCCCTGGGATGCAAGGCTGGTTCAACATATGCAAATCAATAAACGTAATCCAGCATATAAACAGAACCAATGTCAAAAACCATATGATTATCTCAATAGACGCAGAAAAGGCCTTCGACAAAATTCAACAACCCTTCATGCTAAAAACTCTCAATAAATTAGGTATTGATGGAATGTATCTCAAAATAATAAGAGCTATCTATATCTATGACAAACCCACAGGCAATATCATACTGAATGGGCAAAAACTGGAAGCATTCCCTTTGAAAACTGGCACAAGACAGGGATGCCCTCTCTCACCACTCCTATTCAACATAGTGTTGGAAGTTCTGGCCAGGGCAATCAGGCAGGAGAAGGAAATAAAGGGTATTCAATTAGGAAAAGAGGAAGTCAAATTGTCCCTGTTTGCAGATGACATTATTGTATATCTAGAAAACCCCATCGTCTCAGCCCAAAATCTCCTTAAGCTGATAGGCAACTTCAGCAAAGTCTCAGGATACAAAATCAGTGTGCAAAACTCACAAGCATTTGTATACACCAATAACAGACAAACAGAGAGCCAAATCATGAGTGAACTCCCATTCACAATTGCTTCAAAGAGAATAAAATACCTAGGAATCCAACTTCCAAAGCATGTGAAGGATCTCTTCAAGGAGAACTACAAACCACTGCTCAATGAAATCAAAGAGGATACAAACAAATGGAAGAACATTCCATGGTCATGGGTAGGAAGAATCAATATCGTGAAAATGGCCATACTGCCCAAGGTAATTTATAGATTCAATGCCATCCCCATCAAGCTACCAATGACTTTCTTCACAGAATTGGAAAAAACTACTTCAAAGTTCGTATGAAACCAAAAAAGAGCCCCCATTGCCAAGTCAATCCTAAGCCAAAAGAACAAAGCTGGAGGCATCACGCTACCTGACTTCAAACTACACTACAAGGCTACAGTAACCAAAACAGCATGGAACTGGTACCAAAACAGAGATATAGACCAATGGAACAGAACAGAGCCCTCAGAAACAATGCCACATATCTACAACCATCTGATCTTTGACAAACCTGACAAAAACAAGCAATGGGGAAAGGATTCCCTATTTAATAAACGGTGCTGGGAAAACTGACTAGCCATATGTAGAAAGCTGAAACTGGATCCCTTCCTTACACCTTATACAAAAATTAATTTAGACCTAAAACCATAAAAACCCTAGAAGAAAACCTAGGCAGTACCATTCAGGACACAGGCATGGGCACGGACTTCACTTCTAAAACACCAAAAGCAATGGCAACAAAAGCCAAAATTGACAAATGAGATCTAATTAAACTAAAGAGCTTCTGCACAGCAAAAGAAACTACCATCAGAGTGAACAGGCAACCTACAGAATGGGAGAAAATTTTTGCAATCTACTCATCTGACAAAGGCTAATATATCCATAATCGACAATGAACTCAAACAAATTTACAAGAAAAAAACAACCCCATCAAAAAGTGGGCGAAGGAAGTGGGCAAAGGAAATTGACGGACACTTCTAAAAAAAAGAAAAGAAAAGAAAAGAAAAAGACATACAAGTGGCCAAAAAGCAAATGAAAAAATGCTCAGTATCACTAATCATGAGGAAAATGCAAATTAAAACCACAAGGAGATACCGTGTCACACAAATTAGAATAGCTAGTATTAAAAAGTCAAAAAATATTAGATGTTGGTGAGGTTGCAGAGAAAAGGGAACACTTATACGCTGCTGATGGGAATGTAAATTAGTTCAACCCCTATGGAAATCAGTGTGGAGATTTCTTAAAGAACAAAAAAGAGAACTACTATTTGATATAGCAATCCCATTACTGGGTATCTACCAAAAGGAAAATAACTAACTATAGCAAAAAGACACCTACATTTGTGTGTTTGTTGCAGCACTATTCACAATAGCAAAGTCATGGACTCAATCTATGTGCTCAACAATCTATGTGTTGGTTGGACAAAGAAAGTGTGGTATATGAACATCATGGAATACTACGCAGCCATAAAAAATGAAATCATGTCCTTTGCAGCAACATGGATGGAGCTGGAGGCCATTATCCTAAGTGAAATAACTCAGGAGCAGAAAATTGAATACATTTTCACTTCTAAGTGGGAGCTAAACAATGGATACACATGGAAACAAAGATAGAAATAATAGACACCTAGGAATACAAAAGGGAAGAGCCTGGGAGAGGAATGAGGACTGAAAAATTACTGACAATACAATGTTCACCATTTGGGTGACAGGTTCACTAGAAGCCCAAACCTCACCATTACACAATATACCCATGTCACAAACTTGCACATGTATCCCCTAAATCTAAAATAAAAAAAAGAAAAAGGAAAAAAAAAAAAAAAGTGGGCGAAGGATATGAACAGGAACTTTGCAAAAGAAGACATTAATGCAGCCAAAAGACACATGAAAAAATGCTCATCATCACTGGCCATCAGAGAAATGCAAATCAAAACCACAATGAGATACCATCTCCCACCAGTTAGAATGGCGATCATTAAAAAGTCAGGAAACAACAGGTGCTAGAGAGGATGTGGAGATAAAGGAACACTTTTACACAGTTGGTAGGACCTTAAGCTAGTTCAACCATTGTGGAAGTCAGTGTGGCAATTCCTCAAGGATCTAGAACTAGAAATACCATTTGACCCAGCAGTCCCATTACTGGGTATATGCCCAAAGGATTATAAATCATGCTGCTATAAAGACACATGCACACATATGTTTATTGCGGCACTATTCACAATAGCAAAGACTTGGAACCAACCCAAATGTCCAACAATGGTAGACTGGATTAAGAAAATGTGGCACATATACACCACGGAATACTATGCAGCCATGAAAAATGATGAGTTCATGTCCTTTGTAGGGAGATGGATGAAGCTGGAAACCATCATTCTCAGCAAACTGTCGCAAGGACAGAAAACCAAACACCACATGTTCTCACTCATAGATGGGAATTGAACAATGAAAACACATGGACACAGGAAGGGGAACATCACACACCAGGGCCTGTTGTGGAGTGGGGAGAGTGGGGAGGGATAACATTAAGAGATATACCTAATGTTAAATGATGAGTTAATGGGTGCAGCACACCAACATGGCACAAGTATACATATGTAACTAACCTGCACATTGTGCACATGTACCCTAAACTTAAAGTATAATAAAAAAAAAAAACAAAGCAAATTGATGGATTTGACTAAATGGAAAACTAGAACTTATATATGGCAAAAATATACAAAAGAATTATAATGTAAATGAAAATTTGTGAGAGAAAAAAAATGAAGAAGAAAGGAAGTGAGTATGTGAAAGAGATGAGGGGGAGTGAAAAGGTGGCAGGACCAATGCAGTGGGACTGCTGGCAGAGTGGGAATTGTTGGAGTCAAAGTTTGGATACTTGAAAAGTTTGAAAATGAGATTATGAGGGAGTAAGATGATTAAATCAAAAGGTGTTGTGTAGGCCGGGCGCGGTGGCTCACGCCTGTAATCCCAGCACTTTGGGAGGCCGAGGCAGGCGGATCACAAGGTCAGGAGATCGAGACCATCCTAGCTAACACGGCGAAACCCCTTCTCTACTAAAAATACAAAAAAATTAGCCGGGCGTGGTGGCGGGCGCCTGTAGTCCCAGCTACTTGGGAGGCTGAGGCAGGAGAATGGAGTGAATCCGGGAGGCGGAGCTTGCAGTGAGCTGCGATAGCGCCACTGCACTCCAGCCCAGACAACAGACTGAGACTCCATCTCAAAAAAAAGGTGGTCAGTATGACCATGACAGTGAATGGCTAAAAATCAATGACAAGAACATCGGCGATAAGGAAACCAAGGAATAGAGGGGCCAGAATGTTGGAGGGGCCACCCCTGTGGATCTTGAAGTCCTCAAGAATTATGACAAGCATTAGATTGATTCAGTGCTAAAATATTTAAGGAAGGAAGAGGAGTGACCTGAGGTGTGTAGGTGATTGCATCATGGATGAATAGCGATAGCGAAGGTATAATCTTTTGGCCCAGAAATCACCGCAGCAGGGGGCAAGGGTAGAGGTAAGGGAGAAAGAAAGAACAGTGACCTGGTGGTGACAGTGAGGAACAGGGAGGATATTTGCTCCATTTTTAGCATAAAAGGTTGCTATAATTTGAATTTGTTCCCTCCAAATCTCATGTTGAAATGTCATTTTCAGTGTTGGAGATGGGGCCTGGTGGGAGATGTTGGAGTCATGGGAGTGGATCCCTCATGAATGGCTTGGTGCTATCCCTTCGATATAGTGAGTTCTTGTAAGATCCAATTGTTTAAAAGTGTGTGGCACCTCCCTCTTCTCTCTCTTGCTTCCACTGTTGGCGTGTGACATGTCGGTTTCTCTTTCACCTTCTGCCATGATTGTTAGCTTGCTGAGGTCCTCACCAGAAGCAGATACTGACAGCAAGCTTCCTGTGCAGCCTGAAGAACCATGAACCAATTAAACCTTGTTTCTTTATAAATAACCCAGCCTTAAATATTCCTTTATAGCAATGGAAAAATGGCCTAATACAATGGTATATGAAGCATGAGAAAAAAAGCAGCCACTATTTGTGAGGGATGCAAAGGAGGTAGCATTCTTGAAGGGTAGCCAGCAGAGCTAAAAATTAAATGTGAGTTGAATAAATGAATAAATAATAACTATTATTACATTTCTTTTAAATTTCCAATATATGACAAGCTAAAAGAGAACAAAATACATTGTTTTATTCAAGGAGCTCACAGGAACTCTGGTTCTCATGTATTTCCAAGAAAATCATGTACAATGAAACTAATGCACAGAGACATGGTCTAGATGTTATGGGAACACAGAAAATGATCAAGTAATGCTTCCAGGGTGGTATAGATCTCTGGGATAGGGCAGGGGAAGTTTTCTAGGGAAAGGGATGGTTTAAAGATAAGTAATTAATTCCTGGGAGGTCAGTTTAGCAGAGCATGGGTGAAGTCTGAAAGGTATGAGAACATATTAGGGGTACCAGGCTTAGCTGAAAAGTTGTGGCTGCCTCTTTTACCGATGTAGTATCAGCAGACAAAGGCTTGAGATAAATTCCTTTGTATGTGTGACTCTGCCTGTGAGCATGTGTGAACATGGGTGTGGCAATTTTTCCCATGGAACTCTCCCAGAAACATTCCTTTGTAAAGTAGGGTTTCTTTCTACTGGTAGGTAGGACATGGGGTGGTGTGAGCTACTACTAAGTCAAAGAGCAAGGTGACATTGTGAGTTGTGTTCTGATGCCACTGGTAGATATGCACTATATGCATATGTGTGTTATCATTCTGGATGAATCAACCCTAAGTACGAAGGCATGCACACACACATACCAGTGATTATTGCAGATTTCACTAAAGTCCTTCTAAGTATAGCTACGATTGGAGGAAGAAACTACTGGACTGTGAGTTCTTAAAGGACAGAGCCATATCTTATTCATTATTGTGTTCCCAGTACTGAATTCTGCATCTGGCATACAGTATGGTCAAAAAAATGATGGTATTTTGTTCAACCTTCACCAATGAAGCCAAAGAACAGATAAATATGAGAAATCATCTAGCAATACTGTCATAGGATATAATAGTGCTAGCTTAAAGTACATTGTGCTTTGTAAATTTTAAGACTTTTGAATATACATTGACTTATTAGATACCATAAACAAAGCCCTGAGATGCTTTTCAAATTCTGCTTTACCTAGCAAAAAAGCTTCTCAATTACTTGGCAGAGCTATGACTAAATCTTTTGTTTTCTGGTCCATAGTTCGGTGACAGATGCAAGATCTGGAAAAGGCAGTGTGCTTTTAGCAACAAGAAAGTCAGGGCCAATTTGGGCTGCATGAGAGAGATGGGCTGCCGATATGGGATAGTGGGAGGAGAGTGGACCTTAGAGTCAGGCATAACTGGATCCAAATCTCAGCTGTGGAAACTTGAGTTGTGTGAACTCACTCTGTGAGGATCAGTTTCTCCATCTATATAAAGAAAGCAATTGTAACCAATAGATGAAGGTTAACTTAGGATTGAGCAAGAAAATACGCATAGTGTTTGGCACAATAGTAGGCTCTTAAAATTGGTAGGTACTATGTATTATTATTATTATTTGAGATAGGGTCCTGCCTTGTCACCCAAGGTGGAGTGCAGTGGTGCAATCACTACTCACTGCAGCCTCAACCTCCTGGGCTCAAGCAATCCTCCTACCTCAGACTCCTGAGTAGCTGGGACTACAGGCAGGCACCACCATGCCCGGCTAATTGTTTTTATTTATTCTATTCTCACTGTGTTGCTCAGGCTGGTCTCAAACTCATGGGCTCAAGCGATCCTCCTGCCTCAGCCTCCCAAAGTGCTGGGATTACAGGTGTGAGCCACTGCACCCAGCCAGTACTATGTATCATTATTATCGTTGGATGCAACATGTTTTAGTGGCAGTTAGTTTCTGACAAGGCTACAAGGAATGGTAGAAACGTGGTTTTTCTCATTGGTCAGATACACATGGGGAACTTTTGTGTTGGTGCACTTAAGAAGTCAGTGGGAGGAAAAGGATATTAAAGTGCAGAACACGTTTAAACTCCCTTTAGATTGTGTTGTGTCAAGGACATGGAAAAGAAAGCGTCAGGCAGTGCTTGGGATGATGGGGACTCTAGTGATAGTGACACTAAGGCAAAGGTGCAAAACCTGTGACATGATGGCCAAAGAGGGAATGTGATTGCACCATTTAAATGTGTATCAGGAAGCTGTGAGACATCCTGCCATACTCAGGGACCTTCCACACCACAAAGGTGACACTAGAATTCAGACTTAGGGAGACTCTCTTGGCCCTGAGACTGGCTAAATGTGCGAATTCAGAAGTATCAGCTGAGACGTGAAGCAATCACACATGGGCTGGCAAAGACTATTTTGCTCTGAAAAAGGTGCCTTGGGAAAGAGAAATCATTAATTTTTTAAAAATTTTAGTTTGATTCCCATTCTATGTTTTATGGCCCTGACACTGGACTATCAATTAATGAACATAGTCCTTGCTGGATAAAAGAAATGTATAGGGATAGTTCTTCCCCAAGAACTTGTTTTATTTTCAATGACAAAAAAACTAAATTGCTTTCAGCTTCATTATCTTTTCAAACTCAAATGTGAAGAAAGAGCATCAGAAGCAGGCGTGTGCAATTAAAGCTGGAAAAATAAAATAGGGTTTGTCTAATAGTAATGGGATATTTTCCATAGGCAGAAGCGTTATTCTGATTTCTCAATTTAAAGACTCTAAGTAGAAATCAATTTATAGACTCAGAGAATCACTGAATGTTAAGTTGCAAAAATCCCACAAATCATTTTGTGTATCCCTTCATTTTATAAATGAAAGGACTGAGGTCTAGAAAGGTTCAGTGACTGGTTTTCCAGTGAATTTACTGGGAAATATAAGAACAGGTGCAGTTAGGATGAAGATATCTGGATATATTTAGCTTCTACAGTGACTTACTGTGTACCCATAAGCAAAGCTTTTGCAATAGGCAAGTTCCTTGATCTCCTTTTATGCAAATGAAATACAGGGAAACATTGTTTAGACCTTACTTCTAGCATGTACAATGAACCTACGCAAAATGGTCTACATTCTTGGTTCCAAAGGCATTATATAAAGTCAAGTAGATTTCCGTCTCCTTTCTTGGAAACCTCAGCCTGGCAAAGGGTCTAACAGTCATTGAACTGGAAAGGATGTACCTATTTTATAGATGTAATAAGTGAGGCCCAGCAAAACTAAGTAACCGCACCACAGTTACCCAGGGAATACACAGTGAAGGTGGACCTGGAGCCTTTGGCTCCCTGCTGCAGGGTTCTTTCCATTCCATCATGTGACACTATTTAAATAGAAGCGAACAAGAGTTGACAAAATGAGTTCCCTTCCATTTGCATGAGGCACTGAGCTTCTAAAGAAATTCTATTCATAAAAGTCAACAAGTTTCTTTTTGGAGCCTGTCCACAACTGCCCAGGCTTAGGGTAGAATGAGGCATTCCAAGTCCTCAGTCAGACAGGTGGCCCCATAGGTATCAGCAGAGCCTACCTTTTCGCCTCCAGCATCTTTTCAGCTGCCTTTTTACTCAGAGCCTTGTGGAGCCATACTGAAGCCTGGGGCTAAAGGAAAAAACCTTGCCTTTATTTAGAATTCTGATATTATGTTCATCATGGATTGTTTTGCATTAAATTTTGTTTTTTAAAATACTACATGAAGACATTACCTGTCTTGACTACTGAGGGTTTTTCTTTTTCTTTTCTTTTTCTTGTTCACACCTTTTAAAATTTTGTGCCCGGAGTTCTCAAGGGGATAGAATTCCAGGCTTCCCTTTACTTGCTGTAGCCTCTGGTTTCACTGTGTTAAAATATAGATAAAATGGGCCCATTCCACCCATTTTCCAGATGAATCTAACCTGCACATCCAGATTTAGTTTGCATTAGGAAATGGACTTGTGAAGCCATTCACATGGGCGGGGATTTTGTGTGTTTTGTTCTCTGATGTATCTACAGAGTTCAGTACATTTAGTTTGTAGAAACCCAATTGATATTCATTGGATAAATAAATAAATGCAACAAAACTCTACAGTTTTTAGTGTTTATGACCTGTTAACATTTATCTAAGCTCCCTCCAATAGAGTCTCCTAGGCCCATAACCAATTTCTGGCAAGTTTTTGGGAATTGAGCTCTCTGTCTTGCCAGTCTCTAGAGTATTCTAAACAGATAAAGAGAACAATAGTGATTTTCAAACAAGCCACTATTAATGTTAGGTTTTAACTGAAAAATAGCTCAAATGATTAACTATTTTCTGAAGTGTTCACTTTTTCTTTGTTTCTTTGGCTCTTTATTTTAGGGTCAGGAGGCACACATGCAGGTTTGTTGTGTCTGTAAATTGTGTGTCACTGAGGTTTGGTGTAAGAATGATCCTGTCACTCAGGTAGTGAGCATAGTACCCAATGGGTAGTTTTTCAACCTGCCCCACTTTCCCCCCTTTAGTAGTCCCCAGTGTCTACTGTTGCCATCTTAATGCCCATGTTTACTCAATGTTTAGCTCCTGCTTATGAGGGAGAACATGCAGTATTTTGTTTTGTGTTCCTGTATTAATTTGCTTAGGATAATGGCCCCCAGCTGTATCCATATTGCTGCAGTGGACATGACTTTGTTCTTTTTTATGGCTGCATAGTATTCCCTGGTGCATATGTACCACATTTTCTTTGTCCAGCCCACTGTTGAGCATCTAGGTTGACTCCATATCTTTGCTACTGTGAACAGTGCTGCAATGAACATATGAGTGCATGTGTCTTTTTGATAGAATGATTTATTTTCCTTTGGGTATATACTCAGTAATGGGATTGCTGGGTCAAATGGTAGCACTGTTTTAAGTTCTTAGAGAAATCTCCACACTGCTTTCCACAACTCCTGAACTAGTTTACATTCCCACCAGCAGTGTATAAGAATTCTCTTTTCTCCACAACCTCAGCAACATCTGTTATTTTTTGACTTTAGAGTAATAGTCATTCTGAGTAGTGTGAGATGGTACCTCATTGTGGTTTTGATTTGCATTTCTCTAATTAGCAATGTTGAACATTTTTTCATATATTTGTTGGCTGCATGTATGTCTTCTTTTGAGAAGTGCCTAAGATTGAAACTGGACTCTTCCATTATATACAAAAGTTAACTCAAGATGAATTAAAGATTTAAATGTAAGACCTCGAATTATAAAATCTTATAAGAAAACCTGGACATTGGCCTTGGCAAAAAATTTATGACTAAGTCTTCAAAAGCAGTTGCAACAAAAACAAAAATTGACAAGTGGGACCTAATTAAACTAAAGAGCCTCTGCATAGCAAGAGAAACTATCAACAGAGTCAACAGACAGAATGGGAGAAAATATTTGCAAACCATACATCCAACAAAGATCTAATATCCAGAATCTATAAGGAACTTAAATAATCAAACAAGCAAAAAACTAGCAACTCCATTAAACATGGGCAAAGGACATGAAATATTTACTTGTTAATCACTCTTAAACTTTAGAACATTTTATTTTAGGTCCATGGCTTTTTTTTTTTTTCTTCCATCATCCCAGGCTTATTCAGATACAATGTAGGGTCTCTCACTATTAGTGTTTCCACAGTTAAGTGCATGGGCTGCCATTTGCTTTCTTGGTAACCTTGACTATGTGTCCCCATGTTTCTGGACATAAAATTCTTCATTTGTCATCTGGCAATAATAATAGTTATTACAAACAGCTTGGAAAAAATTAAATAAGAATGCATGGGAATGGACTTTACAAGTGGTAAAGAGAACACAAATTTCAGAGTTTAGAATTACAAATTCCATGCAAAAGCAAAAACTGCAGATTTGTACCTATTTTATTTTATTTACTTATTTATTTTGAGATGGAGTCCCACTCTGTTGCCCAGGCTGGAGTGCAGTGGCACGATCTCGGCTCACTTCAACCTCGGCCTCCTGGGTTCAAGTGATTCTTTTGCCTCAGTCTCCTGAGTAGCTGGGATTACAGGCACATGCCACCATGCCCAGCTAATTTTTTTTACATTTTTAATAGAGACATGGTTTCGCCACGTTGGCCATGCTGGTCTCAAACTCGTGACCTCAGGTGATCTGCCCTCCTTGGCCTCCCAAAGTGCTCTGATTACAGGTGTGAGCCAGTGCACCCGGCCTTATATGTAAACAAATCAGGGGTCAAAAAGAGAAAAGACATGGATTATGTCCAAACTATTGAATTATGTTTATAGCCTTTCTGGAATTATAGTAGGCTCGGTTGATTTTTTCATTTTTTTACGTTGACCGACCTAGAAAGAAGTCTCACGTACCTGAAAGTCTCTTGAGACTAACTTCATGGGGGACTCTGTCTGACTCTCTTACTCTCATATGCACATCCAGCATTCTCTGATCCTAAGACTAGAGATTCTCCACCATTGTTGAAAATAGAAAATGTCACCAGGGATCTCCAAATCGTGCTGCGATCTTTCTGCTTTTTATATTATCACCAACAATAAATATTCTGCAGTGGGATTTTAGCTGACGGTTCAGGTGATGATTTGCCAAGCAGCAAAGTCTCCAGCTTTGTTCTTCTGGGGTTCTATCTGATCCTGCAAGGCTAGGAAGGAAATCCTGTTGGTTTTCTTTCCCACTTCTGTAATGCTGGCAGATGAGACTTGAAAGCCAACAAGACACAAAGATAGAGAGAGAAAGAAGCTATCATTTTCACCTAGAATTTTTTCCACCAACCAGACTGACTTTCAAGTTGCAGAGTAAGTCACTGACCTAAGATAACAGAGTAGCTTGCATTTTTACAGATGTCTTGAAGTAAAGGTTGCTTATGTGTAAGGCAGCAGTTTTGGAAGCCAGAAATTGGGGTGTCTTGAGGGGTAGTAAGCCTTTGAAATGTGCCGCAGGGAACTGGCTTGACCGTTGATTCTGAACAAGATAAAAACTCCGTTCTTTAAGGACCATCTTCTTCTTTCTGCATTTACTCACGTGGCATTCCTCAAGGGCACTGATCTGCAGTCACTCTGCTTTGTCTGGTTATCACATGAAGATTGAGAGGAAGATTTACGTAACAGTCTTATGAGGCAGATGTTATTGTTATCCCCATTTTACAGAGGCAGCTCCTGAGGCACAGCAAGATTAATTGCCTTGTGCAAGAATTTGCAGACAGTAAATAGCAGAGCAACATTTTGAATGGAGGCAGTGGGGCTCTAGAGACTAATAAATAAACTTAATTTATTCTTTTATACCTGAGTGGTCTGAAAAAATAATAATTTCATTTGTTCAAATAAATGATAGTGCATGTGTATGCATGTATATTTGTTCATGTGATGTTTTCCAGCGTTATGTTTTATTAGTAATAGGTTGGTCTCATATAATCTACTCTACCATAGTTGGAAATTGAAATTTCTCGTGATGTGATTTTACAACTGTTTGTAACTATGTAGCTGCCCTTGTCAATGCCTTTTTTTTCTCATCCTTGTTTTCCAGATTTTCTGTTTATTTTGTGATCCCCCTAATATTCTTTCTATGCATTTCTAAATTAGGCAGATTTGGTTTTAGTTCCTTGTAGTTAAGAACCATGACTGATTTGAAATGTGGAGATTAAGAAAGATAGTAGTCTTTTCAAAATTAAGTTCTTGAATATGGGGTATGTAACAAGGAGTTCACTTTTCCTCATTTTGAAGGCAGTATACTATTCACTATACAGACTCTAAGACTAGACTGCTTGGAATTGAGGATTTGATTCTAGACTGTGTATATATTATATATTATTAGCTGTGTGACTTAAGTAAGCCAGGTATGCATCTGTCAGTTTCTTTATCTTAAAATAGGAATAATGACAGCATCTGTCTCATATCCTCATCTCTGAGCATTAGAAGATATATTAGGGTTCTCCAGAGAAACAGAACTAATAAGATATATATAGATAGATAGATAGCTATAGATAAATCTACAAATCTATATATATAGATTTGTAGATATATATATATATAGAGAAATATATACACACATATACATATACACACATACAGGAGATGGCCATATATGTTATATATAATATCTCTATATATTAATACTATATATATCCATATATATCCTGTATATATCCCATATAAATCATATTATATATAAATATATATATCCTATATAAATCATATTTTATATATATATATATATCCTATATATAGGGATTTATCATGGGAATTGATTCACACAATTATGGTATCCAGGAAGTCTCAAGATCTGCCATCTGCAAGTTGGAGAGCCAAAAAGCCAATAGTATAGTGCAATGTGTGTCCAAAAGCCTGAGAACTGGGGATAAGGGGTGGGGGTAGAGCTTGCTCCTGGACTGAGTCTGAAGATCCAAAGACAAGGAGTGCTGATGTCCGAAGGCAGAAGATGAATGCCCCATGTCAAACAGAGAGTGTGATAAAAAGTTTTCTGTTCCTCTTCCTTTTTGTTCTATCCAGGCCCTCAACAGATTGTATGATGGCCAACCACTGTGAAGATGAGAGCAATCTTTTTTACTCAGTCTAATCATTCAAATGCTATTCTCATCCAGAAACAGACACCTAGAAATAATGTTTTACCAGCTATCTGAGTATCCCTTAGCTCACTCAAGTTGACACATAAAATTAACTGTCCCAGATGAGAATATTTAGTCACCGCTTGGAATGGGACCTGGCACTTAGTAACTACAATGTAAGCATTAACTACTATTATTCCCAGTGGTTTGTTGTTGTTGTTGTTGTTTTTAAATATCACTAACATGCATTGACTGTTTACTATGTAGAAGTCATCGTACTAATCATTCTATATGTGCTCATAACAATCTTATGAGGAGCTATCATTAGCCAATTTATAAAGAAAAGTGAGGCTCAAAAAATTCAAAGATCTTTTCCCAGGATCTCATAAACAGGAATTGGCAAATGTAGTATTTTATCCTGGTTAAAAGTGTCTTTATCCTTCATGGGACCTTCTTTGGGAAGGGTAAAGGCCCTTTGCGTGGGTCTTATATACCCAGAACACTCTGCCTTCATACACTTACTGCTGATGAGACTACACAGTCCTTCTCACCATTCTGTAACTAAACTCCTCCTCCCTTCCCTAGGTCTATGACATCTCCAGTGACCCCTTATACAGGTTAAATTTGATCCCCTCTGATACCCTCATGAGAAAGGGAGTGACCTTTATTGAAGCCATTCTTTGTACTGGACCCTGTTCTAGGCAGTTTGCATATGTTTTCTTTTCACATGCTCAGGCTATAAGCAACCCTGGGACATACAGCTGTATCTATTTTGACCCAAGACACTTACGTTCTTAAATGTTATGAAAGTGGCTCAAGGTCACATAGTGACCTAGAAGTACAGTCAAGATTGAAAACCAGGCTTGTGTGACTCTAAAGTATATATTTCTGTGTAATATAACCCTGAGTGGGGTATTCCAATAAGAAAGATGACTAGAGTGGTAATGAAATAATAATTCAATTATAGGAAGAAGTATGGCATGAAAGGTTTCATGAACTTGATAGCAGGGAGTGACAAGGAGATCTTCACTTGGAAAAGAAGCAGAGACTAAAAACTGTTATATGAAGAGAGGTGATGAGTAAGAAGATTTAAGAGAGTAAGGAGAGGTGTGGGCCATGCCTCAGGTCTGCAAGAGGTGAGAGATGAGCGCTGAAGGAAAGCTAGGTAGAAATGGGCATACATCCTTCATGCTGGTTCTCCTTCCTGCTCAGAGCCACAGCCGGCCAACTCCTATGCTGTCCAGTCAGTTTCACTGGTGGTTCCTATACTTCTCTATTGCAACAAAGCAGTGAAGTGACATCAGGAAAAATGAAGAAGAGACAACACTGGCTCTTTCCATGATGAGGCAGGATGACTCCTTGCCACTGGCAGCCTCTTTAGTTTTCTGTGGTTCTTAGGTTGGTTTTCTGTAGACAAAACAAAAAGAAGACAAAAGAGCAAGCCTTTCCTTACATTTCTGCCACCGTTGCCTGAGTGAGCTGATGGGGAATATGCTGTAGAATTGTGAGGGAAAAATAAGGGAACAGGAGGGAAACCATAGTTCCCTCCCACAAACATATATATGCCCCAGACTCAGGATATGTTTCCAACCAGTTTTCTATTTTCTTTTGTGCTTATACCTTGATTTGTTTATAGGCATCATACTCAGTGTGAAATAAAGATGTTGTTTCTTGGCATATAATTATAATAATAATTATTATTATTATTTAAGATAGAGTTCCACTCTTATCACGCAGGCTGGAGTGCAATGACGCAATCTTGGCTCACCACAACCTCCGCCTCCTGGGTTCTAGCGATTCTCCTGCCTCAACTTCCCAAGCAGCTGGGATTACAGGCACCCGACACCATGCCCAGCTAATTTTTTGTATTTAGTAGAAATGGGGTTTCACCATGTTGGTCAGGCTGGTTTTGAACTCCTGACCTCAGGTGATCCATCCGCCTCAGCCTCCCAAAGTGCTGGGATTACAGGCATGAGGCATGGCACCCAGCTGGCTTGTAATTAGATTAAAGCCATTACACACACACAACTGAAAACACACACACACACACACACACACACACACACACAAATGCTGAGTGGGCAGATTTCAAAGGAAAATGCACATATATATTGAAGACCATTAAGACCATTAGAACATTTATCTATCTATCTATCTTCTATCTATCTATCTATCTATCTATCTATCTATCTATCTATCTATCTATCAAATCTTCTCTCTTTCTCCAACTACTGCACATTTTACTACTACCTTCTATTGTCTCTTTTGATATAGAGATACACAGTGTGTGTGTGTGTATTTCCTGCTACAAAGAGCTATATATATGTATTATTTGTCTGCATACATTGTCTCTCTGGGTCTCTTTCAAATATCTTATTTTGTCAAATGAAGGTAAATTTTTAAAAATGAATAAAATTGCTTGGCACAAGTGTGCTATATTTTAAAATGTAAATAGGCATGACTCATGGCCTGGTATGTAGCAAGCGCTCTGTAAACAGTAGCAGGGATGCCGTACCTCACGGGTGTGGCTGCTAGAATTTCAATAAAGTAGAAATGAGATATGACTTTCATGCTCATTTTGCTCTTGATTCTCATTGCTTATTCATTTTAATTGTACAGCAAATATTTATGGAGGTGCCAGCATGTGCTTGGTGTGGTGCTTGACAATGAGGATACCGAGTTTACTGTAGCAAGGTCTATGACCTCAAAGAGCTCAGCATTGCAAAGGAGATAAATATTAAATATTAATAAATAAAGTTTATTGGGCTAGGCACGGTGGTTCTCGCCTGTAATGCCAGCACTTTGAGAGGCTGAGGTGGGCAGATCATGAGGTCAGGAGATCGAGACCATCCTGGCCAACATGGTGAAACCCGGCTCCACTAAAAATACAAAAATTAGCTGGCTGTGGTGGTGCATGCCTGTAAGCCCAGCTACTCAGGAGGCTGAGGCAAGAGAGTGGCTTGAACCCAGGAGGCGGAGGTTGCAGTGAGCTGAGATCGTGCCAGTGCACTCCAGCCTGGGTGACAGAGTAAAACTCTGTCTCAAAAAAAAAAAAAATTATTGAGCACCTATATTATGCTAGATACTCTGCCTAGTGCACTTCTATATAGCATCTCCCATTTAATTCACATGACAATTTTGTGAGTGGGCTCCATGATCAATTTTATACAGATAGGAAAACAGACGTAGAGAACTTCTGTAGCTTGCCCGAGGCCACCAAGACTATAAGTGATGTCACTGACATTCAAGGCTATTCTCATGTAACATCACAGCAAATACCCTTGCTCATATTGTGAAACAATTTGGCTCTTCCACTAGCCGTAAACTACACTGCTTCATCCATCATCCCTTTTAATATTCATGTAAAATTGGGCATAGTCTCCATGGGGATAAGGACATAAGTATGCATGCTGGAAGTATAAACAGGCCTGTGACATTAATACCTGGCTTTTAGACATGCTTATGAGGGTACCCTTTGAACATTTTTAGCTCCCTTCAGCCTCTTAGTTTTTTCTCTCTAAACTCCTAGGTCAAGAAAGTATCAGGCATTTGGAATCCTCATGTATTATGTTTGATCATTGGTCATTTCTGGTATGTGTATTTGCTTCTTAGAAGTCAAGTTCTGTGGAGGCAAAGATCCTAGCTTGTAACAATCCCCCTTATGTCTTCTTCCTCACAATATTTTCTGGCATTTATATGCCCTGTACTGTGCTGAACGCTATGTGTAGAAGACACTGTGTTTGTGACACATACCTTGTCTTCAAATTGCTGATAGAGAAGACAAACACATACAGAATATTATTGAAGCGAGGTGCTGAATGGTGCGGGAATGGAAGACAAGGCATGTTTTCAGTGACTGGGGGAAGGGAGCTGGAAGGTTGCTGGGGAAGTAGTAGGGCCTGGAAAATTTCACGGAGGAGGTGATAGCTGAGCTGGGCCTGATCAGGTGAAAGGATTTTGCTGAGGAGAGAAACAGCTGATGCAATTTCCAGGCAAAGGTGATATTCCTTTGTTCAATGAGAGCTGTAATAATGGTGATTTATTCCAGTTGTCTTAAGACACATTATTTCTGGTTATCACAACATCTCTACAAAGTGAAGTTTGTTTCGTTTTCTTTTAAATCACCATTTCACAGACAAGAAAATGGAGGTTTCAAAAGCCTAACAAAGTGCCTATGATATCTCAGCTTGTGCGAGTATGAGCCAGACTCAGGAGCCAAGTTCTTCCTGCTATAACCACACTGTGCAGTATGAGCTGAGCCTTGATTTCCTCCTACGTAGGGTATGTTTCAGGGAGAATGACATCTGGGAGAATGAGCACAGCTGAGCATTATTAGGTGGGGTTTCAATGGTAAAGATCCCACCTACTGCTGCTCTGCTCCTTTTATAATACTCCATAAGGGAAAATGTGACCCCTTTTAATTTCAAGATCACATTTCACTTTATTATTAATGAAAACATTTGTCAAAAGCATTTGGCGTAAATGTGCAGTATTTTAAAATGTAAATGGGCTTCATGAAATTAACTTTTTCTGATAAACATAGATGCAAAAATCCCCAAGAAAATGCTATCAAATCAAATCAAATAACATATCAAAAAGTTAATACAACATAATTAACTAGTATCTATCCCAGGGATGCAAGGAAGGTTCAACATACACAGATCAATAAATGTGGTATATCACATAAACAGAATGAAGGACCAAAACCATATGTTCATCTCAACAGAGCACAGAAAAAAAATCCCTTCTGCGTCTATTGAGATGAAAATATGGGATCTTTATATGTTAATTTTGTATCCTGCAAGTTTACTAAATTCATTTATCAGTTTGATAAAATTCAACACCACTTCATAATAAATACTCTTAATAATTTAGGCATAGAAGGAATGTACTTCAACTTAATAAAGGTCATATGTGACAAATACACAGCTAACATCATACTGAATGGGAAAAAGTTGAAAGCACTTCCTCTAGAACTAGAACAAGATAAGGATGCCCACTCTCACCACTCCTGTTCAACGCAGTACTGGAAATGCCAGCCATAGCAATCAAGCAAGAGAAAAAAATAAAAGGCATCGAAATTGGAAAAAAGAGAAGTCAAATTGTCCCTCTTGCAGATACAGCATCTCGTATATAGAAAAACCTAAAAATGCCACCAAAAACTCTTAGAAATAGTAAACAAATTCAGTAAACTGGCAAAATACAGATTTACATACAAAGATCCCATGTTTAACTACATGGGTTTTTCTGACTCTCTTCATCCATTACTCATTATTGTCCATTATGCATTATTGCCAATATTCTGGCAATAGAATACTGTCTTATGTGACATGAAATGGGGCTCTGAAGTCAAATGAATTTGGGAAATCTAAGTTACACAAGAAAAATAAATATCTCTATTGCAGGCCTAAGAAGAGTCTTCAATGTGCTAGAGTGCATTATAAGGCTCTAAAAGATACAAGTTGTGTGGGGGAAGATAATTTGACCATGAAGCCACTTCTACATACTTAAAAAAATATCTCAGCCAGGGTTGGTGGCTCACGCCTGTAATCTCAACACTTTGGGAGGCCAAGGCAGGAGGATCGTTGAGCCCAGAAGTTTGAGACCAGCCTAGGAAACAAAATGAGACCTCATCTCTAAAAAAAAATAAAAATAAAAAAATTAGCTGGGCATGGTGGTGCATGCTTGTGGTCCCAGCTACTCAGGAGCCTAAGGCAAGAGAATCACTTGAGCCTGGGAGGTTGATGCTGCAGTGAGCCATGATCACACCACTGCATTCCAGTCTGGGTGACAGAGCAAGACCCTGTTTCAAAAATGAACAAATAGGCCAGGTGCGGTGGCTCATGCCTGTAATCCCAGCACTTTGGGAGGCTGAGGCAGGCAGATCACCTGGGGTCAGGAGTTTGAGACCAGCCTGACAAACATGGAAAAACCCTGTCTCTATTAAAAATACAAAATTAGCCGAGCTTGGTGGCACATGCCTGTAATCCCAGCTACTCAAGAGGCTGAGGCAGGAGAATCGCTTGAACCCAGGAGGTGGAAGTTGTGGTGAGCCAAGATCGTGCCATTGCACTCCAGTCTGGGCAACAAGAGCGAAACTCCATCTCAAAAAAAAAAAAAAAAAAAAAAAAGTAAAAGAAAAAGAAAAAAAAATTTCACAGGATCTATCAACATTCATTGTTTTTTTCGGGGGGAGCAAGAGATTAGACATGTCAGAGTAACAGGTGAAAACCATGATTTTCAATCTTCAAAAGACCTGGGTTCAAATCCCACCTCTGCCAACTAACTTACTGTACCAGCTCCCATAAGTAATCTTTCCACCCTTAGAATAACAGACTTACCTTGGCACTTGGAAAGTACAGGAAATGGCATCACCTATCATTACTACTTTTATCATTGTCACTTTCAAAACCCTAATGCACTGGGAACAAGGGAGGATGGAAAGATAATTTTCACTCCTTAAACAGCAGGATGGCAGAGAGGACTGGACACCTCCAGGGTTTTGTGACACTAAGTTTATAAAGACCCTCCCTCTCCAGAAGGGTGGCCTAATGAATAACTGAGCCCTGCTATGAAGAGAAAGGTTTATGGTTTTCTGATGCTGCAGCTGGCTAGTTCGATAACACTCTTAAATAACCCCTTTCACCTTTAAAGCCTGATACATTTGCCTCCTGTTTACTGTTCCAGGAGTTCTAAAGCTATAAAAATAACCTCACTTTAAAGAGGCAATACATTTTTTTTTAAAGAATAAAAGTGACCTGGCTAGAGCCTTAGTAATTTAAATAATAGAAGCCCAGCAAGTACATTTCATTCACTACAGCTCAGTCTTCTATCAGGGAAGAGTTGGACAGTTTTGTCTCTTTTATTACAAAGTATAAAGAAGAAAATTGTCTCCCTAGCTCCTCCATACTGGGATTGCCCCAGACCTTTCAGACATGGGAGCTCATGCTGAATTTCATTAACTAGGTGACCATTAACCGCTCTGAACCTCTGTTTATGTAAACTGAAGAGATTAACATATTTTTTGCTCCAGCTTGCCCACCCAGAAAGTTCTAAGATTCTTGACATAAAATCGTTACCAGGTATGCCCCACACTCTCGTCTTCTTTTAGTCTGAAGATCTGAGGGAAGGAGTAAAATTGGGAGTTCTGCTAACATGCGAGTAGATTCAAGTTGATCCAAAATTGTCCCTGATTTTAAGGAGATTGCTGTCTAATTGGGGAAATAAGACTGAAATAGAAAACAATCAGTCAGTGTGAAGTTGAGTGATAATTATGGCACACAATTTATAAGTGCTTGTAGAAGATTAGTAGACAGTGTGATTACATCCGTTCAGAAATGGCTTCATGGGGAGCTGGGTAGACAGATGAATGAGTGTTGGACAGATGAAGAAAAAGAAGGTGCTCTATTCAGGATCCTTTTACTGGCAAAGATAAGGAATTGATGTAAGGTATCCCAGGTAAAAATCAAGTTTTAATACAATGATAAGGTAATTTTGTGAATTCCAGTTAGGAAAGAAAATACAGCCAAATTTTAGGTGAATAGAAATTGATAACTGGAATGCCTCAGGATCCAGAGGTGAGATCCCCTCCATCCCTCAGAGGATACACAGTTGACTATTTATAGATCCTCAAGTATACCTGCTCAGCCTCCTCTGTCTCAGAGGACACACGGAGGAATGACTGCTTATTCTTTATTTTGCCTGGGACCACACTCAAATGGCAGCTCCAGCCTCCGAATGGTAAAACTCCTCTATGTGGGTAAAACACTACACATCATTTGCTACTAGCCAGCCTTTTGATTGCATCCTCCCAAGTTAGGGGACCATTGTGGTTTGTCAGCTATGCCCAAGGGTAGGGTCACACAGTACAGAGGAGTTTTTGTTCCAAGGGCTACAGGCAGGACTGTTTATATTAGCAGGAAAAGGTTCCTCAACAAGGAAGACAAACAATACTGCTGGTACAAAGTGTCACAGCAGGTTACAGAAAATGAGGGGCAGAAACACTGAGCTTGTAAAGAGAATTTCCTAGCCCAATTGAACAGTGGTCTAAGGCAAAGCAAAAAAAAAAAAAAAAAAGAATTCAGCCAGATGAAGCATGGCTTTGAAATTCAAGGAAATGATGAATGATTAGAAAGAAAATAAGCACCAATAATGTAAATAAATAGGATAATGGATTTTGACCATTATGGTGGGGACAGTGTTCAAGTCTTGAACTATGATAAGACATCACAGTTCAGCATGTTGATTAAGTCTCTTGAAATTTAGATCAGGAGGCAATCAAACAGCAATGAGAAAGGAACTCTATACACTGTTCTAATTGACCTTCAGGAAAAGAATTTAGTCCCTTATTGAATTTTGAAACAGCACAGCTTGATGAAAAAGATCCTCGGCTCAAGTTTCTAATTTAGCTTTAATATTTGCTAGCAGACTTTTTTTTAACCTCTCCTTGTTTTAGTTATTCAATCTGCAAAACAGAAGGACAATGCTTACATTTAAGAGTTACTTTAAGGATTCATACAGTGTGCCTAGGATAGTGTCTGGTATATGGTAGATGTTTTATAAATGTTAATTTCACTTTTTCTCTACTCCTCTTTAGATCTAGGTCCATATTAATTCTCTTTATCCACTGGAGTTTTTTTTTTTTTTTTTTTAACTATGAGTGGCTTAAAACCCATGCCAGGCTAAAGATGATGAAAGGGAAGGGTAAGCTTTTTTGTGTGGAGAGGAGGGTTGAGAGGCCGGCAGTGACTCTGAATCAGCAGTGAGGCATTGAGCCATCTATACTCACTGATGACATGGCTGTTCTTTTTTATTGGGCATACATAAAGAAATGTGACCCAGACTGCAAAGGACCAATTGTGTCACAGCTTCTTTCCTAGAGGATTTCCTTTTCGTACTTTTTATGAGCCCCTACAAATGGAATCAGATGGCATGGCTTTTCCAGACATTTTGTAGAGGAAGATTGATTAAAATTAGTTACAGATGAAACAATGCCCTCTTCTTTTGTCGAGTCCCTTTGTCAAGAAATAAATGACAGAAATGACTAAACTCTTCTTTACCCACACTTTGGCAAAAGCCAAAAGTTGTTTCTCTGTTAATCTGACCTTATCCTTATTTACCAATGAGGCTTTCTTTAGCTCGTTGTTCCTATGGGCTTGGAGTATCACAAGATCAGATTATGGGATGCAGGGAAGGAAAAAGAAGCACCTACCCTCATCTTCTATTTGTCCCTATGTTCTGCCTATTGCCTCTTGCCTCTCCAAGTTACCTCCCCGTAGGCCAGTCTCAGGGCTGTGGCTTTCCCAAGGATTTGCCCATTTTGCCACAGACAGGGACTTGGACTCTGATAATATTGCCATTAGCAGTGTCAGAAAAGAACCTCTTTCCTTCAGTGCTCTATTCATTCCTCTGATAGAATCTGGGTAAATACAAGTCTCCTTATGCAGATGAAATGGTCCCTGCTGCTCTCTCTGCTTTGGTCTGTTAGTCACCAAATTAAATTCTGCATTGGAAAGAATCAGAAGCCTACAGGTAGCTTGGTTCAGCAAATAATGAGAAAACCAAACTGAAAATAACATACTTCAATGCTTGTTATATGGATAAATTCTGTGGACACTGTGGGGGTAATAGTATCATATATAATTTATTCAAAAAATTTGTATTTTGTTTTGTAGCATCTAGATGAAAGCAGGGCTCAATAATTGTAAGCTGGATGAATGGATGCATTTTGAAGACTCCCAAGGAACGTGGTCACAGCAATATTAAAGGCTTGAACATACAGCTCCTCAAGACACCCAAGTTATATTTTTCTTTAAAAAGTATTTTTTAAAAATTATTTATTTCAATAGTTTTATTAAGGTGTAATTTACATATCTTAAATTCATCTACTTAAGTGGGCTATTGACTTTGCAATTATTCTTGACCCAACATTTGTTATAACAGAAGGAAGGAAGAGCATCTCTCTGATTGAAACTGTAGGGGAGCCTAAGGGGGTTAAATGTTATCATCAAATCTGTCACTCCCCTAGGTTCTAGGGAACACCTTTCAAATCCACTTCATCCTCTTTTCATCCTTATAGCTTCTCAGAACCACCTGGGCTGTTTTTCCATCTTAGTAGGCTGAGCTTCTGGCAAGAGAGTGTCCCCTGGTGTCGGGTTGTGAGATGGAGGTTGTGGCCATAGTGTTTGTGGGATCTTCACTTATATACAAGGGGGAGAGTTCTTACCTGAATAACCCAGTGGACCTCCATTAGAGGAGTGTGCTTTTAAAGTGCAGGTTCCCAGGTTTCACTTTCTAAATGGCTGGTTCTGGAGGGCTAATGTAGGCCCAAGAAATCTGTATTCTAAAGAAGCCCCCAAGGGGATTCTGATGCAGATGGTCCCTGAAAAATATCTAAGAACTTCTGAATGACCTTATAGCAATATTGGAATGGTTATGAGTTGAAAATGTTGACTGCCCTAGTCTAACCAGTTCTAGCTTTAACTACCTAACATGGCCTTTCCAGTGTATCTGATCACACCCCCCCCCATCCCCCGAAACACACACACGTCTACACACAATCTTTATTTTTGACAAAAAGAAAGGACAAGATGATATGGGTAAGTTAGGAAAACATAACTTAGAAGTAAAATAAATCATAATTTTCTGGGAAAATATTTTTTAGAACAGTGCCATCTTATTTAAATATATATATATATATTTACTTTCAAGGGATACAGATACATATGCATCCACCCTTCCAAATGTTAGCTGAGACCAGATTCTTGCTGAGAAATGAATGAAATGGGAGATTCAACTAGTTTAAAACACAAACATTTCCAGTGACTAATGGTTTCCTGCCACCTTAGTTAAGGCAGGACTTCCTATTGACAGGAATAATTAGCTTTGGAAATAAAAGTGGAAATAGAAACTGAGGATGCTAGCTGACGAGCCCGCTTTGCATATTTATATATGCTTCCACGTCTTTGCATTGTGCTTTCTGCTCAGGAATAAATTGGCCTTTATTGTTTCTCCCGGCCTCCCCCATTCTCACACAGCTCCTGCCGTGCCAAGAGGATATGAAAAAAGGCCAAGTGATCTGCTATTGAAGCTGGAAGAAACATCTTCCTCCCAGTGACCTTCCTAGATAATGAGCAGATATGGTTTTCTAATATAAGGGGAATAAATCAAGGGACCTTTCAGGGAATCAGGGCAATAACAGTGGCGTCCAAGACCATCAATTCCGAAAGCAAAGGGCAGAGGCACCTTTCTTTATAGATCAACATTAGACTAAGGCAAGAAGGGAGACATTCACCCCCAGAGGTGGGGAGAAGTTAAAATAGATCAGCTCTCCCTTCCCCTGTTTCTCCCACCCTCCCTCCTTGCACTGAGTCCTGAGACTAATATGGGAGAAAATCACACTTTCACAGGATGTCTCACTGGCTGTTATTTTCTATCAGTTGAGTTAATACATAGTTTTGAGAGATGGGTTGTTTGTCTTTGCCTTTAGCTCATTACAATTTTTTGGTGTGAATTCAGTGCTAGACCCAGGTGCCAGATTGGTGTCATTCGGCAAACCTCTGTTGATCTGTGGAGCAGCTCTATCCTGCTCTTGGTCTTCATCTGAAACCATTGATCTCTCTCGAGAAGTACCTATTAGGGATAGGGCTAAAAGTGGGGCCAGGAAGGGTTTGGGGCCAGGTGGACCATTGGGGGAAGACAAGGTAATAGAGTATGTCTTTCCGTAGACCTACTGCTGTTTGCTGATCCATTTCTTATGTATGTAGCACCAAAATACACCAGTGAAAACAAAGGAGAGACTGTTTAATTCAAGGAATGATGTCTGGCATATTAAGAATAAACATATAGGTAATTTTTAGAGCAATAATTGCTATTTACTGAGGTCTTAGTATGTGATGGGCATTGTCCCCAATCTTTCTGAATATATTAACCTTGAAGAAGGGGTATTATTATCCCCATTTAAAAAATGGGAATATAGAGGCTGTAAGTTTACATCACCTGCTCTGGATTACACAAGTGTAGAAAATATTAAGTGAAACATATTCTATTGAGGGCTGTCTGACCCCAAAGTCCGTTCTTTTAAACATGCATCTATGCCACAGGAAAAGTTGTCGGTAAATGGTCTAAAAAGGAGGTGTAGACAACTGGGAACTACTGCCCAGAGAGACTCAGTCTTTTTCTGGACCTTATGTAGGAACCAGTTTTTTGGACCAAAATCTTGGTCAAGGGGAGATGACATTGAGGGCCTGGTATTTTAAAATACTATGTGGTGCATGTCAGATTTCAGAAATTTTATTTAAATCCCACCTCCTGATTTTATCTGTGAGGAAACAGACCTAAAGAGGAAAATGGATTGTCCAAGGCTGAGTCAAAATTGTAACCCAGGTCTTTGGTGTATAAGCCTCTCCTACTGGTAGCCAGTCATTATTTGGTGGCAGTTAAAACATCTTGTTAACGCAGTAAGATCTGTTTAGCTCATCTTCCCCATGACACCTGGAGAACCCCAGGTACTTGGTCTCACACAGGCTGTCAGCAATAGATTTGGGACAGAAACTCACAGCCCAAAACCAAAGGCACCAGAACACATCTGGTCCAAGATACTCTGATGTTTCTCTTTCAGTTAGAGAATACAGCTCCCATTCTTTGATGTGTTAACAAGCCAGGGCAGTGCAGGATACTGACCCATTTGGTCCCTGTTTGGGGCTTCCTGTTGTTATGCCTCTCACCCAGTACTTCGTCCCAGTAGGGGCCTCCCCTCTGCCTCTTTTCTCCCTTCCCTGAAGTCTGTTCACCACACTGTAGCCCAAGAGAGTTTTCAAAACACACCTGGTTATGTTTCGCTCTTACTGACAAGATGAAGTAGACTCCTTCTGCACATCCTTCTTCACACGACTTATGCAGGACCTTGTAAGAAATGGTTGTTTCTTGTTCTGTAAACCCATCCATATTGAAAAGGTTTTATTTCTTCAAACATGGCGTATGTCTCTTGCTTCTGAGCCTTTAACCTTGCTATTCTCGGTCCCTAAATCTTCTTTGTATGTCTGGCCCAAGTCCTGGTCATTCCTGAGGTCTCAGTATAAACATCACTTCACTCAGTAAGTTTACCCTTGATTTTTTTATTTTGAGTTCAGAACATACCTTGCACAGAGCTCAGGCCTAGACTTATCACCCCATATTATAATTCCTTGATCGTGCGCATCAGCCTCCACCCATAGACTGTGAGGTCCCAGGAGCTGGTAACCATGTTTGTCTGATTTACGTTATATCCCCAGTGCTTAGGAGAAGGTCCAGCACAAAATAGGTACCAAACAAATATTTCTTAAATGAAGCACTTATTGGATGTTTTGTGAACACATCCTTTCTCTTCAGTGTATTTTATGGCAGCCACTGTATCTAGTGTTGGTCATTAAATGGAGAGGAAATTAGTATGATGCTGGCCTCGTAAAGACTTCAGTCTGTTGGCAGAAACACATGTAACTATGCAACAACATAGGCACACACAAACAATATAACTATAAATTCTGATAAATATTCTATGTAAACATTACAAGAGACCCTATTACATGGTGATCTAAACTTTTTCAATCATAGATGACCTTCTGATATTGTTTAACTATTAAGGAATTGATAAGATCACATGAAAAAATATTCAGTAATTCAGCAATTAAGTGGCATGCTCATTTGCATAATGGAAACTGGAAGTGAATAGGGATGATACCAGCAATGTCTCAGCTTCACAGCCTCCCCGAGCACATGCACCACAGGACTCTAGAGGGATCACTTTTGCCCTTCCGCCTTTAGAAGAACATGGGCCCCAAATATAGGCCATGATTTCATGCTGCTGTTCCTTAGAATCCATGGCCATGCAAGGAGAATGTAAGAGCATTTTCCTGCCTCAAATAATGCTTATTAAGGAGTTTGTAAAAATATTTGAAAGAAAGCAATAATGGCCCATGTCTCCATTGTCTAGATGGTTGCTGATGACATTTTGTAGATTAAAGTAATATACAAACATAGTCAGAAAATTAAACTGACAGATAAAAATTGAAATAAATAAAAATAATAAAACATATAAAATTGCAAAATGTCTAAGTATGAAAGTCTAAAAAACACGAAGTGAAATTTCTTGCCGGAGGCAATAATTCTTTTTTTTTTATTATTATACTTTAAGTTTTAGGGTACATGTGCACAATGTGCAGGTTTGTTACATATGTATACATGTGCCATGCTGGTGTGCTGCACCCATTAACTCGTCATTTACATTGGGTATATCTCCTAATGCTTTCCCTCCCCCCTGCCCCCACCCCACGACAGGCCCCGGTGTGTGATGTTCCCCTTCCTGTGTCCATGTGGTCTCATTGTTCAATTCCCACCTATGAGTGAGAACATGCGGTGTTTGGTTTTTTGTCCTTGCGACAGTTTGCTGAGAATGATGGTTTCCAGCTTCATCCATGTCCCTACAAAGGACATGAACTCATCATTTTTTATGGCAGCATAGTATTCCATGGTGTATATGTGCCACATTTTCTTAATCCAGTCTGTCGTTGATGGACATTTGGGTTGGTTCCAAGTCTTTGCTGTTGTGAATAGTGCCGCAATAAACGTACATGTGCATGTGCCTTTATAGCAGCATGATTTATAATCCTTTGGGTATATACCCAGTAATGGGATGGCTGGGTCAAATGGTATTTCTAGTTCTAGATCCTTGAGGAATTGCTACACTGTCTTCCACAATGGTTGAACTAGTTTACAATCACATCAACAGTGTAAAACTGTTCCTATTTCTCCAATCCTCTCCAGCACCTGTTTCCTGACTTTTTAATGATCGCCATTCTAACTGGTGTGAGATGGTATCTCATTGTGATTTTGATTTGCATTTCTCTGATGGCCAGTGATGATGAGCATTTTTTCTTGTGTCTGTTGGCTGCATAAATGTCCTCTTTTGAGAAGTGTCTGTTCATATCCTTTGCCCACTTTTTGATGGGGTTGTTTGTTTTTTTCTTGTAAATTTGTTTCAGCTCTTCGTAGATTCTGGATATATTAGCCCTTTGTCAGATGAGTAGATTGCAAAAATTTTCTCCCATTTTGTAGGTTGCCTGTTCACTCTGATGGTAGTTTCTTTTGCTGTGCAGAAGCTCTTTAGTTTAATTAGATCCCATTTGTCAAATTTGGCTTTTGTTGCCATTGCTTTTGATGTTTTAGACATGAAGTCCTTGCCCATGTCTATGTCCTGAATGGTATTGCCTAGGTTTTCTTCTACGGTTTTTATGGTTTGAGGTCTAACATTTAAGTCCTTAATCCATCTTGAAATAATTTTTGTATAAGGTGTAAGGAAGGGATCCAGTTTCAGCTTTCTACATATGGCTAGCCAGTTTTCCCAGCATCATTTATTAAATAGGGAATCCTTTCCCCATTTCTTGTTTTTGTCAGGTATGTCAAAGATCAGATGGTTGCAGATGTGTAGTATTATTTCTGAGGGCTCTTTTCTGTTCCATTGGTCTATATCTCTGTTTTGGTACCAGTTCCTTGCTGTTTTGGTTACTGTACCCTTGTAGTATAGTTTGAAGTCAGGTAGCATGATGCCTCCAGCTTTGTTCTTTTTGCTTAGGATTGTCTTGGCAATGTTGGCTCTTTTTTGGTTCCATATGAACTTTGAAGTAGTTTTTTCCAATTCTGTGAAGAAAGTCATTGGTAGCTTGATGGGGATGGCTACCCCATCTATAATTTATAAATTATAAATTATATATAAATTTATATATATATAATATATATATAATCTATAAATTACCTTGGGCAGTATGGCCATTTTCATGATATTGATTCTTCCTATCCATGAGCATGGAATGTTCTTCCATTTGTTTGTATCCTCTTTTATTTCGTTGAGCAGTGATTTGTAGTTCTCCTTGAAGAGGTCCTTCACATCCCTTGTAAGTTGGATTCCTAGGTATTTTATTCTCTTTGAAGCAATTGTGAATGGGAGTTCACTCATGATTTGGCTGTTTGTCTGTTATTGGTGTATAAGAATGCTTGTGAGTTTTGCACACTGATTTTGTATCCTGAGACTGCTGAAGTTGCTTATCAGCTTAAGGAGATTTTGGGCTGAGACAGTGGGGTTTTCTAGATATACAATCATGTCATCTGCAGACACGGACAATTTGACTTCCTCTTTTCCTAATTGAATACCTTTTATTTCTCTCTCCTGCCTGATTGCCCTGGCCAGAACTTCCAACACTACGTTGAATAGGAGTGGTGAGAGAGGGCATCCCTGTCTTGTGCCAGTTTACAAAGGGAATGCTTCCAGTTTTTGCCCATTCAGTATAATATTGGCTGTGGGTTTGTCATAAATAGCTCTTATTATTTTGAGATACATCCCATCAATACCTAATTTATTGAGAGTTTTTAGCATGAAGGGCCGTTGAATTTTGTCAAAGGCCTTTTCTGCATCTATTGAGATAATCATGTGGGTTTTGTCTTTGGTTCTGTTTATATGCTGGATTACATTTATTGATTTGTGTATGTTGAACCAGCCTTGCATCCCAGGGATGAAGCCCACTTGACCATGGTGGATAAGCTTTTTGATGTGCTGCTGGATTTGGTTTGCCAGTATTTTATTGAGGATTTTTGCATCGATGTTCATCAGGGATATTGGTCTAAAATTCTCTTTTTTTTTGTTGTGTCTCTGCCAGGCTTTGGTATAAAGATGGTGCTGGCCTCATAAAGTGAGTTAGGGAGGATTCCCTCTTTTTCTATTGATTGGAATAGTTTCAGAAGGAATGGTACCAGCTCCTCCTTGTACTGCCAGAGGCAATAATTCTTAATACTCAAGATTCCCTGCAGAAAAGTTTTCTAGTCAAATAACTGTGTTTGTGCATGTGTGTATATATGTAATTATTATTAATACCAAAAGGAGTCATTCACCAATGTTGTTTTGTACTTTTTTTGTTTTTAATTATTAAGTATAAGATTTAAAAATTAACACATAGTAATTGTACATATTTATGGGGTACAGATTGGTATTTCAATACCTGTATACAATGTGTAATGATCAAATCAGGGTAATTCACATTTTATTTTTCGGTGAAAAATAGAACCTGTTAATTTCTGTATAACAATAACACAGAACTCCCTTTTTCTTTTTAATAGCTGTGTAATCTTTTGCCTTATGGCTAGATCATCAATTATTTAACAAGCAATTGTAGTTGTTTGTTTTTGCTTTGAAAAACAATCCTGGCAGGAACATTCATTGGCATTTTCCTTCTAGTGTAACTGTAAATTATGTATTAAGCTATGCGATTGCTTGTAAGAAAGATGTGTGAGCATTTTATTTTTAATTTTTTAATTTTTTTAAACTTCAGGGGTACAAGTGCAGGTTTGTTGCATAGGTAATTGTGTCATGGGCATTCGCTGTACAGATTATTTAATTGCCCAGGTATTAAGCCTAGTACCTCTTAGTTATTTTTTCTGGTCCTTTGCCTCTTCCCGCCTTCCACCCTCTGATAGGCCCCAGTGTGTGTGTTGTTCCCGTATGTGTTCATGTGTTCTCATCATTTAGCTCCTACTTATAAGCAAGGACATGTGATATTTGGTTTTCTGTTCCTGCATTAGTTTGCTGAGGATAATGGCTTCTAGTTCCATCCATGTGCCTGTAAAGGACATGATCTCATTCTTTTTTGTGGCTGCATAGTATTCCATGGTGTATGTGTACCACATTTTTTAAATCCAGTCTATTGTCAAGGGGAATTTAGGTTGATTCCATGTCTTCACTATTGTGAATAGTGCTGCAATGAACATAAATATGCATGTATCTTTATAATAGAATGACATATGTTCAGTAATGGGATTGCTGGGTCGAATGGTATTTATGTCTTTAGGTCTTTGAGGAATCACCACACTGTCTTCCACAATGGCTGAACTAATTTACAGTCCTACCAACAGTGTGTAAGTGTTCCTTTTTCTTCACAACCTTGCCAGCATCTGTTATTTTTTGACTTTTTAATAATAGCCACTCTGAGTCATATGCAGAAGGTTGAAACTAAACCCCTTTCTTACATCATATACAAAATTAACTCAAGACAGATTAAAGACTTAAACATAAAACCCCAAACAATAAAAACTCTGGAAGATAACCTAGGCCATACTATTCAGGATGTAGGCATGGGCAAAGATTTCATGACTAAGATGCCAAAAGCAATGTCAACTAAAGCAAAAACTGACAAATGGGATCTAATTAAACTAAGGAGTTTCTGCACAGAAAAAGAAACTATCAACAGAGCATTTCATATATTGTTAGATATTGCTAAATTACCCTCCAAGTCACATTGATCAGTGTAGGAGTAGATTCGTTTCTTGCAGCCTCCTGAGCATTGCTCCATGACCATCATATAAATGAAAACTGTATTACGTGTCTTATTTAAATATTTTTTAAAGTGAGATTGCATATTTTTGGTCTGCTTATTGATATGTGTATTTCTTAAGATGCTGCCTTAAGATCAGTTAGAAACGAAAAGGTTTATTTATTTATTAGCACATCCTAAATACACACAGGTTTGCACAGACAATGGTAAAGCCCTTTTACCGAAAAAAACATGTTTTAATCACAGGTCTCAGAATTTTAGAGATGTTCATCCGTCATTAAAGGCTTGATATTCTATTTACAAACCACCCTCACAAATTAATCTAAGTTGTTCTGTAATGATCTTTAGTAGGGAGCACTTTATTACCTTGGTTCAATTTGTTCTATATATGGAATACATTAACTTTCACCTTATGCCATTCTGTAAATCACACACCCCTCCCAATGGCCCATCTTAGCAGGAGTTAATGTACCATAGGTGGACATTCTAGAAACTCTACTTACCTGTTTGTGTGCCGTGATGCCGGAATGGAAACCAAAAGGCTAAATGAAGCCCCAGACTGTGCAGCAGTTACTCCATCAGCTCACAGCTCTGTCCCTCCCATCTGATCTATTCCCATCTTTCTGATTTTCTATGTATCCATCTTTCCAGTCTCATTGGAACCAGCATTTGTAGCCTGTGGGTTTGTGATGTGCTGGGTCCTGAAGCAAAACAGATGTGTTTCTGAAATGTGTCTTAATCCATCCAGATTTTAAAGACAAACCATTCATCTTTTATCTGGTACAAAAGGGATTTCTAGGTTTTTCCCGAGGTAATGAGTTTGATTCTAGTGATGTGGTAACAGGAGATGCAGGCAGATTCTTCCATGTCTGTCATCATCTTCCCAGATCCATGCTTTAGGGAGAATGCAGGAGCACAGGAACTCAGCCCTGTTTCTGCTCCAGGCTCTACCCCATTGCCAGGGGCCAGAGGCTGGGCAGGAAGGCTCCCTATACTCTCTTTACTGTTATCTATATTTTTCAGACTGACATTAAGGATGACAGCCTTACCCCACCTCCAAAGAATAGATACCTTTGAAGCCATATTCCGGGAGAAAAAGTTAAGAGAGGAAACCAAACTCTCTGTGACCAAACCTTTTTGTTTTCTGTTGCTCATAAAAGGAGTAGTTACGATTGTGCTATTTATTTAGTAAATGCATTTTCTGAACCAAAAATCAAGGACCCTTGATTAGATGAGGGACATTAATTGCTAAATTAATGGACCAGAATATTGCAATTTTCACATAAAAAATTTCCTTGGTACAGAATAACCAGTCTATTTATCTTTCCTTCCTCCCACCCTTTCTTCAGTCCTTCAAAAACAAGGCACTGTTTATAAGACACTGTCCTATTTTCTCCTCCTTGACAACTCTTTTGTTTTAAAATCACTTTGTTCTGTAAATTTGTTACCCTTCTATCTAAATCTGTTAAAAACAGAGACAAACGCATGTAGAGACTGTGTCTCTGTGTTATATATATAATACGTGTATGATTATATTATGTGGTCTCAGTCTGGCCCTGGGTGGTGTCAGATCCATGGTTTTTCTGGCTCAATCTCCATTCGTGCTGTATTAGCCAAGGACTCTGGCCAATGATGAGGCACCAGGTACATTTTTATGTCTGCTTCAAGGAGCTTCACTTTCAGTAAACTTGCTTAGGGACACACAAGAGTAACCTGGGGTAGGAATCAAGGCTTTCTTTCTTTCTTCTTCTTTTTCTTTTTCTTTTTTTTTTTTTTTTTTGGAGACAGAGTCTCACTCTGTCGCCCAGGCTGGACTGCAGTGGCGTGATCTTGACTCACTGCAACTTTTGCCTCCCGGATTCAAGCAATTCTCTTGCCTTAGCCTCCTGAGTTGGCAGGGTTACAGACATCTGCCACCACGCCTGGCTAATTTTTGTATTTTTAGTAGAGATGGGGTTTCACCATGTTGGCCAGGCTGATCTTGAACTTTTGATCTCAGGTGATCCACCCGCCTTGGCCTCCCAAAGTGCTGGGATTACAGGCGTGAGCCACTGCGCCTGGCCTCAAGGCTGTCTTTCTAACTGTCAATCATGTCTAGGTCTCAAGAGAGAGGGGAGAGATGCCCCTTTATCTCACTGCAAACACTTGTCCAGGTTAAACTCTGAACATCAGAACACTGAACACTGGACATGTGAAGCACAAGTCTGTCTCCCTTGCTTAGATGCAAGTCTCCCTCTATCCCAGTGTCTTGTCAGGTTCCACTTGCTCTCTAAAGCTAGGCATCAGTGACTTGAGAGTAGGGCCACTGTACTTCCACACCTCCTATGTCCTAAGCATGTTGAGAATCTGACTCATCATATTATGCTGTGACAAAGGTTCCACAGAAAAGAAACCTAAATCAGGAAACTGGAATCAAAGACTTGGCTTCAACCAAACAACAGCATCCATCATACTAAATTAGAATGGTTAATTCAAATTTTATTAGTAGAAGAGCTCTAACTATAATACATTTTATGTTTGCGCAGATTTAAACACTATTATTTTAAAATTATCAATAAATTTAAGGGAATATTCATATTTAAAGGGGATTCGTGCTTACTCCAAGTTTGTGGAAGCATAGCCTTAATTAGTACTGCTGTTTGTCTTTTCATGCATATATGTCTTGCTTGCCCAGCTAGATTATAAAATTCTTGAGGGCAGGTACCATGAGCCACTTGATTTTTGGAACCCAAAGGTACCAAGGAATTTAAGCAACAGTCAAACAATGTTGATTGATTAATGATTCTGTCGCCAGGTAGGTTCTGATGTCTGGGTTTTGTTTATTTTCCTCTGGATTTTTTAAGGATTGAGAGTTGTGCATGGGTGGGGTTCTTGGCAAGAAGAGAGTACACATGTCAACTCTATTGTGTCTTTCCATGAGTCCAAAGGGCTCTTGATCCCATTAATCCCTGACAGAGATTCCTGCAGGGCTTTGATGTGTATACCCCCCCAAGTGAGTAAGTGCTCCTCGTGTCCTGAAAGCATCAACCTGGCCTCTCCTCAGTGACATCTTCCACTCCGATGTTCAATTGCGGCTGTGCAGCTTTATTGTTGCTGATGGCACTGATATCCCTGCATAAAGTGGTTTCTTTGTTCCCATCCTTTTATCCTTTTGTGTTCCCTGTTCACAGGCACTGACCTTTTAGCTTGCATGCATTGCCAGGCTCAAGAGAAAACCCAATCTGTCCTTTACCTGGCAATTGTAGCTCGTCCGCATTCCTCTCCCCTTATCCCTTCTCTCTTATATCCATTCTGTCCTTTCCCAGCCTTTTTGTTTCATTTTCTTCCCTGTAGCACATTTGGAGCCTTACTAACTGGAGAGAATGGGGGGGTATATGGCGTGGGGCTTGAGATTTATCAGAAACCTTTCATTGCAAAATGATGGCATGGGAAATTGCATCATCCATATATGTGTGTGAGAAAGATAGACCAGATGGAGAAAATATTTCCACAATATGACAGACTTTCATACTACTTTCTGCTTGTGTCTGCTCTATGGAAAAGACCAAAAGGAAAAAGGAAAGGAGGGAGCAAAATAAAGGAAGGCAAATGAAAGTAGGGGTGGGTGAGCTAATGTTTTTGGCTGCTGGTTCATGCCATCCCTGCTCAAAATTAAAATGAAAACACTCTACAGTATAGAATGGAAAGTGTGGAAATTCTATTCTATATTTCATTTGAAGTCTGAGTTATTATTACAGCTGAGTAGTGGACAAACCAGGAACACCGAGAGTCCTGAGAAGGCAAGCTTTCTGTGTTAGGTTTAGAGTGGTGGGTGAAAAGCACAGATAAAGTTAAAATGCCAGGAACAAGAAGTTGCCCATCTTCTTCAAGGAGCAATGGACACCACTGCCATTTCCTAAGAGTCTTCTGTTTTTCAGAGATAAAGTACCATTCGTTTTAGGATGACCTCAAAGTCCCCCTCTTCCAAGGATTCTTCCCTGATTGACCACCCTCTGTATACCTCTATGCTCACTTGCCCCTCTACCTTACTTTTGTGAATGTGTTGAGTTCTCGTCCTGTGCCTCTGTTCCTTCATGTGCTTTCCTGCCTGACTGCATGGTTGTTGAGAGTAGATACTGAGTGCTTTCATTTTAGTTCTTCCCAGCTATTCTTTCCTATTAGACAAGGCAGCCTTGCACTATTGTTACCTGACTTCTTTCTAGCACAGGACATCTTGCTTCACCCTTAAAAAGGAAGGATGAGGCAGTGTTGGGGAGGAGACTCTACCAGGGCAATCAGTCAGATTGTGCACAGCTGGATTTGTTTCCCCAAGAGCTGGTTCCTAAAAGATATCCATTAAAGTGACAATGAAAGAAGGTAGCTAGAGGCTGGAATTTCCCCATGCTGTTTAGCCAAGAGCCCAGATGGCTTGGATGCTTTTCTGTTGGTTCTCAGTTGAGGTTAGCAAATTCCCCAAGGAGCATGCAGAAATACAGTAGGGTCAATTATAGGTTGTCATACTGACCGGAGGGAAGAATGGGTAATATTAGCATTTAATGCCAGGAGCCAGGCCAAACAAATGTCTTGAAATATGCAAAAACAGCTCACAGAAAAAGATATGTCCCCACAAAATTCCAGTAGTGCCCCCACCGCCACCCCACCAAAAAAAGAAAAAGACTACACAGCCATTTTCTCAGAAAAATTTCAGATTCCAAGTGAAGTTTGCTATGTAATCTTCAAATCCCTTTTCTAGAGTCCATTTATTCATGCATGAACTTTCTAAAGGAACTACCACGTGCTGGGGAGTGGGGACTCATCAGTTCATAAGACAGAAAGACAGACACAGGCCCTGCCTGTTGGCTCCTGACTAAGTAAGAGGTGCAGAAGAGGACAGAGATGCTGCCGTTCCATGCCATGGGTGTTTTAAGAAGGGAAGGGCAGAGTTGTCTGGGCAGGTGTGGAAAGAATTTAACCTAGAATAAGGGAACTGGGGAAAATCTTTCCCATAGTAGCTGATTCCTAAATGAAGATGAGGAGTTCTGAGGGTGAGAGAAGGAGGGTCTGGGGTGGAGCGTCTATAACCAGGACCCACTGTGCGAAGTAGAGGGTGCAGCATTTGTAAAACCTGGAGCATCATGGGAGAGAAATTCCATATGGCTGATTGAATTGTAGATTGAAGACAAAAGTTGTTGAGAGGGAAAAAATATACAGAGCCTGTCTTATAAATAATGATAAGTAGCTTAGAGTTTGTCAATAGGATAATTGGAAGACACTTAAGGCTTTTAAGGAAGAATATTGCCAGTTCAAATAGCTCCCTCTGGCTGTAGTTTGGTTGTGTTGACCAAATTTGAATCCAATAAGCATGTCTTTTTTTTTTTTTTCTCCCCATCCTCTACTTATTCTGCTTGTAACTAATTACTTACCTAGAGATCTCCAGATCCCCAGAGACTGTCATATATTGGCTTTTGAAAATTGTTCATTAGGCTGAGAATTTATAACTAATAACAGTATAAGATTTTCTGACTATTTATAAATTCATATCATCTCTGGATGTCTAGCCAAGTTTATTCATGATTAACATTAGATGCTGACTTCTGAAGATACATAGAAAAAGCATGGTCCTCCTTGCTATTTCTTGTGTAACCTTGATGTTGCTATTCCTGCTGAATCTAAGCAGCCAGAGAGTACCAAAGGTTTCTCTACATTCTCTCATTTTAACCTCATAGCACTGCTACAGGTAGGATGAGTGGGTAGTACTGTATTCTACTTGTCATACTTGGGGAAATGGATCACTTTCTTAGCTATCAACTTTAATGTCCTCCTGTGAACTAGAGGAGTGACCTAATTTTTACTGAGCAACTGGAAAAGTGAAAAGTACTTTCTGTTGCCATTTCTTTTGATCTTCTCAATGGCACTATTGGGAAGGATTTATTAACTCTGATTTTACAGAGGGAAAAACCAAGGCTCAGTGGGGTTAAGTGACTTGTCCAAGATTCACATAGCTCTGGAGTGTTCTTGGAAAACAGCAAAGAAAATGGATATGTTTAAATGACAAATGGTCTTGTCTCTCCACCCTTTTTTGTCATTTTCTCCATTCCAGAAAGTTGTCTTGGCCATGTTCTTTTAGTTCCTAGGAATTTCCTTTCTTTCCTCACACCGGTCCTCTTTGCTGGCCCATTATGCCTCTCTAAGCGGATTTGTAGTTTCTAGCCTTGAACTATGAGTGCTCCTGCCATGGCTGGCTCTTGGTTCTTTAACCATAGTAGAACAAGAAAACCCAGATTCTCTGAGTGATTCTGATTTTAAAATGTAAGACAAGTGATTCTAGATACATTTTATTCCACTTTGTAGAGCTTGTTGTGGCTCCATCTCTAACATAAAGAATAGCAATTCCTCCTCTTTATTTAAAGCATGGAGGGGATCTCAAGACAAACAATCATCAGGGCCTTTGAAGTTCTATTCATTTTACATATTTTTTCTGAGTCCAAGTCAATGATCCCCATGGCTTCCCGATTCTCCTATGGTAAAATCTGAAAACTATACTATAGCATTCAAAGCCCACCAAGTCCATTCCCCTGTGCCTTCCCCTGCCACATCTGATACCACAAGACTATTTGTTTCTTGTGCTCCATCTCCAATGGCCTTCCTTTCATTTCCTAAACACTCCAAGCTCCTTCCTTCTACAAGGTCTTTGCATAGTTTCTGCCTGAAAACTTCTTAACAGCTCTCTGGTTCATAATCTACTCATTATCTTAATTGATGGTGACTTCCTCAAGGAAGTATTTTCTAGCCCCTAGAGTAGTTTGGGCTATTATATGCATTCCATAGTGCCATGTATCCTACCATGCAAATTGTTATTTATATTGTAATTAATTGATTAATATCTATTTCATTCACTGGATGATGAATCTCATAATAACAAAGGCCAAGTCTGCTTTTGCAAACCATTGTGGTCTAAGTAACTGGGACTTAGGTGCTCGATAAGCATCTGTTGAAAGTTTGAATGAATGCTCTGGATTATATTATGGTTGACTAAATTGCCATCTGAATTGTTCTGATCCAGGTGCCGAGGACTCACTTCTGTTAGAATTTAAACTGATACCTGGCCAGGTGTGGTGGCTCATACCCAAAATCCCAGCACTTTGGGAGGCCGAGGTAAGCTGATTGCCTGAGCACAGGAGTTTGAGACTAGCCTGAGCAACATGAAAAAACCCTGTCTCTACAAAAAAATATAAAAATTAACTGAGCATGGTGGTGCATGCCTGGAGTCCCAGCTACTCGGGAGGCTGAGGTGGGAGGATTGTTTGAGCCTGGGAGGCAGAGGTTGCAGTAAGTGGAGATTGCACCATGGCACTCCAGCCTGGATGACAGAGAGAGACATGTCTCAAAAAAAGAAAAAAAAAAAAAAAGAAAGAAAAGAAAAGAATTCAAACTTATACCTCATGAGGGTAGAGAGCATGATTATACTTGATATAGATTTCTTTGAATCAAAGGAGTTTAAATTGTATCTTCTTAATATGGATCTCTTCGTATTCCCATCAGTTCCGAACTCTGTATTTAATACAAAATATTGCAGGATTCATGTCTAGTTCAGAGGTCCAAAATAATATGGGATTAATTTATGCTTTTTAAAGTCAGTTGGCCAGTAGAAAGTAAATGTTAACAGAGAAAGCATTTAGGGAATTAGAGTACAATAGTGGTTATAAGTCCGAGTTCTAGCATGAGACTTTTTTAGATAAAATTCTGCTTAGTAGGCATGTGATCTTGTGCAAATTATTTGGTTGCCCTCTTAGTCTATTTTCTCATTTGTATAATAGAAGTAATAATGGAAACTTCCTCATAAAGTTGAAAAGGCTTAAACAAGGTAAGCTAAGCAAAGTGCATAGAATAGTGCTGGGCATCAAGGAAGTGCCCCAAAAATGTTCTTATATAATTAAGAGATTAACACATTATCAAGTTATTTAAGAATTAATCAATGTTAATTGGCTTGCTTTGGCTTTCCTCCCCAAATCATACAACCAGTTTCCCTTTGTAACATTTGGTGAGGTAGCCATTGTTAGAAAGTCATGATTTGAGATGACATCTAGACATTCATTGACAATCTGGATACAGAATATGGAAGAACATTAAAATCTTTCACAGGAAACATGCAAGTAGGTTATTTTAAGGAAAGAAAACAAGATCATGACTCTGCATTCTTGTCTATGATCTTCACGTGATTCTAATTCTCTTTGGCAACAATGGAAACATTTATTGTAATCATTTTTAAAAATCGCAAACACTCCCACATTATTTCTGGTACTGATGGTAACCTTATCACCTTTCCTAGAGCAGAGTAAAGGCAGGCATTCTGACATTTGGAAAAATGAGGTGTGTGGTTATTTTTAGACTTACTGAAACAGCAGCAGCAGGTTTCCATTTATAGGAACTGCAGGAACCTTCCCCTATGTCTGGGACAAGGTAATGACTTCTATGATGTAATGACTTTGCCGTCACAAATTTTATCCCACTGATGATTACCTACCTCTTTAGTGGTCTTTGTGTTATGCTATTTTGTCTTTTTAGTATTAAGAGAATGAGGCCCTGGTTGTTCTTTACATTTTATCATTTCTTTCTTCCCGGGCTGGGAGAAAATGAGAAGCAGGGGCAGACTACCTCATGACTAAATTGTTCCTGGCTAATAAAACTGCAGGAACTGTACATTAGGGCGTCTTCCATAAATCAGCCTTGGGGAGAATTAGGTGCTGAGAGATGGAGGAATGATGTTCAATCATCACTTGTAGGAAATCATTAGCTGCACACCCTCATTCCACTACTTGCCCATTCGTCATTCCCCAATCCCTAGTTTTCCCCTAGACCATTAACATTTCTCAATGACTTTCTAAATGCAGAGAAAAACCACAGAAGGGGTGAGGGATGGAGGTGCATTATGGAAACACACAATGGAGAGATGTCTTTGCTGCTTGCTTCCTGCTCCTGTGAATGTAAATGGACCTACGTAAAAACTAAATGATCGATAACTTGGCCAGCCAGCTGCTGCCACAAGAGGTAAAAAAACTGTTGCCTCCTGTTCTCCCCTCTGCAAAAAGAAATAACTTGGTTCCCACCTAGATTTCTTTCCTTTGGCAGTGTGAAAGACAGCTCTTTCTTTTCTTCATTATCATAACTTCCTGACAGACAAGGAAAGTGAGGACGTTGGCTGGTTCTTGGAGGAGTACCAACTTTGGGAAATTAATTGTGTCTTCCTAAACTGCCCTCTGTCCCACCCTAGAGAGGAAAAGCCACAACTTAAGTTTCTGTAAGGTCTACAAAAAAGTTAAGTGGACAGTTCAGTAAAACTGAACTGGTTCATGGTCTAAATACATTGGTAAGCACCCTTAAAAGGGTTAATCCAACAGTGATGTATAGACAGACAGATCTGTTCAGAAATTCATAGAGGGAAACAGTATTCTAGACTTGTCTTCTCCAAGAATATACTTGTTGATGCTAATACATGTACACAAAGGGATTTTAGGAGCCTTTTCCTTAGACAAGTACCCCAGCTTTTTGCCTCTGATTGTTTCCCGAATTAATTTTGGTCATGGATCTTAGACACTCTCAGCTTTCATATACTGTTTTCCAGGCAAGACTAGAAAGTCAGGAATACAATAACAAGTTCATTGAGAACTTACCATATGCCAAACACTGACTGTAACAAGAAACCTGACATGTACTAAAAATGGCTAATTTGCACAACTGCACTCCAAAGTAAGGATTTAATTTTACTGGTGAAAAACCTAGTGCTAGTGATTGTGTTTCTAAATTCATGCAGCTGAGACAAGGCAGATCTAAGTTCTGTAGGTCCTGAAAGTTATTTGAATAGCCTGTTTGAAAAATACAGGAATACAAATGTAGGTGCAGGGCTGCAGAAAGGGCATGTGAAAGGGAGGGTCACTGTAGCTGAATCTTCATCAGCTCTGTGGTAAATTTGCTTCCATTCAGCTAGAAGCAGAAGAGGCCAATCTGACTCTGGTCTCCCTGATATCTCAACTGCAATGAAATTTGGCATATAAAAAAGAGGAGTGTCTGTTCATAATCATTTGTCCACTTGTTTAATGGGGTTGTTTGGTGTTTTTAATTGTAAATTTGCTTAAGTTCCTTGTAGATTCCGGTTATTAGACCTTTGTCAAATGGCTAGATTGCAATATTTCTTTCCCATTCTGTAGGTTGTGTTTTTGCTCTGATGATAGTTTTGTTTTTTTTTTTTGCTGTGCAGAAGCTCTTTAGTTTAATGACATCACATTTGTCAATTTTTGCTTTTGTTGCAATTGGTTTTGGCAATTTCATCATAAAATCTTTGCCCATGCCTATGTACTGAATGGTATTGCCTAGATTTTCTTCTAGGGTTTTTATAGTTTTGGGTTTTACATTTAAGTCTTTAATCCATCTTGAGTTAATGTGGCGCATATACACCATGGAATACTATGCAGCCATAAAAAGGAACGAGATTATGTCCTTTGCAGGGACATGGATGAAGCTGGAAGCCATTATCCTCAGCAAACTAACACAGGAACAGAAAACCAAACACTGCATATTCTCACTTAGAAGTGGGAGCTGAACAATGAGAACACATAGACACAAGGAGGGGAACATCACACAGTGGGGCCTGTTGGGGGAGGTTGGTGGGAGGAGAGCATTAGGGAAAAGAGCTAATGTATGCTGGGCTTAATACCTAGGTGACAGGTTGATGGGTGCAGCAAACCACCATGGCACATGTTTACCTATGTAACAAACCTCCACATCCTGCACATGTACCCCAGAACTTAAAAAAATGAAAAATACCCCCTGCCCCCCGCAAAAGATGAGTGCCCTAACAAGTTGAATCCAAATGTGAAATAGTAAAGAGTGATGTTAATATCCCGATAGACTTTGAGGCAGAAGTTTTGGTAAGCTTAAGAGAAGGTGAAAAATTAATCATGGAGTTTTCTCAGTTGCTCAGGAATTTATTACTCCTTACTATAAAGCTCCGAGGGAAGAAGCCCTGACTGGTAGGCCGTCGACCACTCTACAAAGGAGACAATCCATGGAGAAGGGATAGAAAATGGGGATCAGAAGGACTGTGTCCTAGCCCTGGCGCTAGTGCTGATAAACCCTGTGACTTTAGAGAAGTTACATTTGGTTTCTTTATTGTGAAACCAGAGGGCTTCATTGTAGCTTCCGATTCTTTGATTCTAACTCAAAGAATGCATTATTTTTTACCTATCTTTGGTGTTCCTCCTTGTGGAATATTTGTGGGATAGTTGAGTGTGTTGTAAAGAGGCCACCTCCAAGAGAAGTGTGGAAGTGAAGGGAGAAGGGAAAATATTGCTTTGCCTCGGGTGGGTAGAGACAGAAACAGAGAAGGGAAAACACCATAGCACTGTACTAAAATAGAGTCCAATGTCTATCACACACAATTCAGGTTGCCTAATTCTGTGTAAATGAAAAGCTAGGTTGAATAGTAGAAGATGAGAGCAGTTGCTGATCATGTGATATTTGGAGTTGGATTACTGTGAGTGCGTTTTTGTTCCAAATCACACTCCTTTACCTAGTCTCCGTTGACCACAAGGATGACAACAACAACAACAACAAAAACTATAACAATAATACTATAGATATGTATTGAATGTGAGATTTATGACTTATGCACATGGACACTCAGAAGATGGCTCATGTAGGCAATCTCTCAAATATTTTCCATTAGAGAAAATGTTTTAGATTATTTGTGGGTTCTCAGGATGTATCACTAAAGAACTATTTAACTCACAAAGTGGCTGAGAATTTTGTATCCTCAATGAATTGCAGTAGAAAATGTTGATAATTTGTGCTCAACAAATTAGGAAAAAATTACAAAAATTATACTCACTTTAGTTAAAAAAAACCATATATTTAAAGATGGTGGGGAGATAGATGATGGGGCAGATATTCTTTTATGAATATCTGGGAGGTCTATAGGACTTTAAAGATTGTGGTTCCTGATTGCTTATCATTATTTGACTTTAAATCTAGGATGTTCCTTTTATGTTGAAGGAGTTGAATGCATAACACAGCATCATCTTTATTGGCCAAGATTATTGTCACTTGTCAATCATAGGAAATGGGAATCAGAAGGACTGTGTCCTAGCCCTGGCACTATTGCTGATGAATCCTGTGACTTCAGACAAGTTACAGTTGGTTTCTTTAGATGTGAAACCAGAGTTTTACTGTAGCTTTGGAATTCTTTGATTCTAATTCAAACAGTGCATGATTTTCCACCTATCTTTGGTGTTCCTTCTTGTGGAATATTTATGGAATAGTTGAGCTTATTGTAAAGAGATTGCAACCAAGTGATGGAACAGAAATTCTATTGTGAATATCTGGAGATACAGAGATAGAATAGGATTGTGGGATGGAAAAATGAAATGAAGTGAGGGACAAGTATTTTCCTGAGATAATTGGGTAGGGAAAGCAAAGACAGACAGGTTGGGCACAAGTGAAAGAACTTTTCTAATGGGGAAAGACAGAAGAAAAAACCAGAAGTTGCTTTACCTTTCTAATCTCTCTGAGGAGAAAGTGGGTTGGATTAGAAAGTCCAGCTGCCACTGCTTGGAACCGTTGAGCCTTACAATATACATGCTTCCAGAAACAAACCAGGGATTGAAGGACAGGGGAGATAAAGGAGAAAGAAGCAAGATAATACATGTAGCAGTACAGCTAAGTACTGGGTGATACAATGTAAGCAGTGTATGGGTACAATGATATGTAGTGAAAATTTAAAAACAATGACAGTGTAGAAGCATGCTGTTGTCAGATGGGGTTATCAGGGAGGCAAGATAGGAATATGATAGGGGTATTAGCCAAAGTAATTAACTGAGTGTGTCTAATGCCCTGTGTGGGTGGATGGATGTGTGTCTATGTATTTTAAAAGGATCTGAGACAAATATGTCAAATATTAACACAGGTTATATCTATAAGATGGGCACGTGGTTGCCTATTATAAATCCTCTATACTCTTACATTTTAAAGTTATTTGTAGGGTAAAAGTATAATAAAGGCATTGTTTATGATCTATAAGAATATTAATAATAGTGTTATAGATTTGATTATCAACTCTGCAAAGATTTCCCTTTCTAATGTAAATTTCTTAAGCCCACTTTGCCTCAGATGCTAAAGTTATTAGGAAACAACGTGTCTATTTTATGACTATGAAATTTTTAAACATCTTGCGGTTGAATATTAAAATGAATTTTCATGTTAATTTGGGCCACCTTTGAGCTGGGTGAATGTAGATTATACAGAAATCACTTGATTAATCTCTACTCTAATGAACCTATTTCTACACAATGATAAAGGATATTGATCCTCTGTAATCTGTTGCTCTAGGATGCTTTGATTCCCTGAGAGGCGTTTCCATTGCAGGTGGATAGATGGGAAGAGTAGGCTTGTGTTCCTAGGAGAAACTAGAGGGAGAAGAAGCTTGGAAAAATCCACTGGGTATAGTTTATGACTTGAATGAAACTTAACTGGTTCTACACCATTTCACACTGCAGATCCATATTAGGATTACATGTGTGGTTTTCCATATTTGAAGATGATACAGACCTGGAAGCAGAGAAGAACCTGACTTGTATTTTTATGACAGTGGAAATTCCCTGTGTTCAGTTTCTTTGCCTTCTTCCCCTTGCAAAAAATATACTTTTTCAAACAAATAATCACCGTGCTCCTAATAAGTGCAACCATGGCAGTCACTGGAGACACAGAGCTATGCTAGACCCAGATATGTTTGTTAAGGCCCTCACAGTCTAGTGAGGAACGGAAGCAAGTCAGCAGACAACTGCAATCCCAACTGACAGGCTCTGCTATGAGACATTTAGTGTATTACAGTGAGGGCAGGAAAGGGCACCCACTTTGCAGCTGGTGTTTCAGAAGACACATCGTGGAGAAAGGAGCATTTGCAGAGGAGCAGCCATTGCTAAGTGAAACAGATGAGGAACACATTCCACATGGTAGGGACAGCATTTACGAATCCCTGGAGCTTTAAGGGGGAGAGACGTGACAAAAAAATTCCAAGTACAGGCGAAAGTCTCAGTGTGCTGTTGAGGTATCTTGAGGTGAAGAATGACTAGACTTCTGCTTTTTTTTTTTTTAATTTTTAAAAACATCTCTGTTATGGCAGTGTAGATGTTATCTTATTGGAGTATGAATCTGAAGAAGAAAGATATCTATGGCTGGGAAATAATTTATAACCAAAGGACAGATAAAACACAACCAGGATTATAGGGACCTGACATGACATATGGTGGTTTCAGTAGACTGAGCTGGAAAATGTCTCTAGGTGTTGTCTAAAAGAGGGAGAGCTGAGCCTAGTTTAGTCAGCAACTATTTTCCTTAAAGTACCTTTAGCTCTCCATCACCCAGATTGGTTGTAATTTCTAATAGTTAATAATAATAATAGTAATAATAGTCATAACCAATATTTACTGAGTGTTTACTATGTGCCCTGCATGGTTTTAATAATTCACCTGCATTCACTCAACTCTCACAACAGCCCAGTGAGATAGGTTACAGTGGTGTCCCATTTTACAGATAAAGTAGAGGGAGGTTTAGTAATTTGTCCAGGGTCACATAGCCAGCAAATGAGTGGAGCCAGGAGTCAAACCCAAGTGGTGCAGCTCCAGAGTTCATACTCTGTCTCCCAGGGTGTACTGCCTCCTAGATTAAGACCATTTTATGTTTAATGCAATTTACAATGTTCCTCTACTATTTTTTCTTGTAATTTTATACATGTTATTTAGAATTTGTTTCCTTTCGACCAGAACCTGGTCCCTTTATAAAAGTACTTATGGTATAAATGGAGGATTTTGTAGGTCTAACCCTAAGTCCCAGACAAGTTAATAATTGATGTTATCATTAAACTCATTGATAATGAAATTATTTCATTCAACATTTTTATTTCATCCTAGGCCCATCAATTACAAGAAATACAAAATTTATATGAAAAGATAGATGGTCATATAATTTTTTTTCTATTATAAGGGAACAAGTCATAGTGATTTTTATTTCAGTGCCAAGATTCCCTTATTCATCCATTTGCCCATTTATTCTTTTGTCATATGTTTATTGAGTGTCAACTAAATGCTGGATTATGGTTATGTACTAGAGATATTGTCAAAAAGACACAGTCCTAACCCTCAAAAATCTGGTCATTTGGGCCTAATCAAATTTCTGCTGTCCACAATGAAAGAAACAGGGAAACAAGAAATAATTTTTTTTGAAAGAATCCCTTCTTGACAAAATAATCTGCACACACCCCTCTGCTCTGAGAATTAACAAGACAACCTACAAACCCCATTTCTAAAAATCTGGCTGGCTGGAATAGAGGGAGGAACTATAGCTCTGACATAAAGATTTAAGGTAATTTAGTAAAATATTAGATTAAAACTTAAGCAGGAAATTTATGTCGTATTAAATAGTAATCATGTTTAAGTATTAATGATGAGGTATCCAGTTGTGTCTAATGCTTAATTCTTAACTATTGCTTAAATAAGTATCAACTTTTCAAAAGCATGATTAGCTATATAAGTGAAGTTCGGATTTTTTAATCTATTTTTTAAAGAATGCAATGCTGCTCAGAGGTGAACCCTGGGAATCTATGGAACTAGATATCCTAAGCTTAACCTCCGGTCATCACTCTAGCAGCAAATGCAGGCATTCTGATCATGTGTTCGTGGCACCAGGGACAGAGACTAATGGGCCTTTGTCTGGTGTTATTATAAATTATTCTAAAATAAGTAAAGCTAAGCTAGGGAAAGATAGACTTTTTCCCTCTTTGCTTGTTTGAATTTCACTTTCTCTAAGAACTTCAACATTAAGAACTTTATTATTAAATTTCTTAAATAATAAATGCTGAGGAGGCATGTTACCCAAAGCATAGATTTAGTTTCAGGAGGTAGCAAATATTTCAGAGGCAAACAGTCAAAGAATTCTATTCCTTGAACTGAAGGAAATAATATGGCATTTATTGAGCTTCAGTTTTATATTTGTTATCTCATTTGACTTATTTCTTTCAACACCTTCCCATGGATTTATTAATATTCCTGTCTTATAGTAGAGAAAACTGAGATTTCCTTCTGAGGCTTTTTTCTAAGATTACACAGTTCACCAGAGTAAGAATAGAGATTTTAAAAGTCAGATTTTCTGATGCGATGACCAGAACTACTTCCTCTTCTTGTTGTTCTTACTGGTAGCATTCTGTAAAGCACGTGACCATCTCTCTGATAATACAAGACATCACAATCGAGAAGTCAAACAATCTTATGTTCTATTCAAATGTGAAAATTTGCATAACTCAACCTTTCTGGATTTTATTTTCCTTGATTAAACCATGAAAACCGTGAGTTGAGTAGAATCAGACAGAGCTACACAGAGATGATAAAAGGGGCTTCTTAGATTGCTTTCATTTATACAGAAAGAACTCATCACTGCAAGGTGTCTGCCCTGATCATGTTGCTTCAAGCCAGCCATATACTCAATCACTGCTCCACAGTGAATCCAGTCAATGTGGGAACATTGCATTTCAACTGACGTGAATAGTCTTAGACCCTGCTGATTTGCTCGCAAATTTTATTCAGTCTAACTTTACACCTTTGGCATTTTTCTCCAATTTAGTTTTACTCCAAATTTCTGGACATAAACATCTCCATACCCTTCCCATGCATATAACATAGTATGACATAACATAACGTAACATAACATAGCATAACACACTCGTAACAACACAACATAACATTACTGCTATAGCCCCCAAGCGTGATCCACCCAGTCTTTGATTCTCCTTCCCACCTTATCTTATACCACCTTCTGCCTTGTTCACTGTCCTCCAGCTACAATGGTCTCTTATTTTAAATTCTTCAAACATTTTGCATTTGCTCCGGTGTAAGGGTCTTTGTGCTTGCTTTTTATGCTTGGGATGCCCTTCCCCTGACCCTTGCATGCCTCATTTCCTTTAGGCACTTCAAATCTCAGCAACGTAGAGAGGCCTGACCTGACAACCTAGTGATCAAATGGCTCTTGGCCCACATCAAGTCACTATCTACCACATTGCATTTTCTAGATTTTCTTTATAGGAGTTATAAAAATTAAAACATGTGAAATTAACTTTTTAACATGTATAGTCGTTTATTGTTTACTAATTTTTTGCAATGTAAGTTCCATCAAATCAGGGGCCTCTTATATCATATTAATTGTTGTGCCTTAAGGGCTTAGAGGAATCTTTGAAATATAATAGGTACCCTTTAAAAATAATCTGTAGAATGAGTGAATGTTTGAAGACATTAGATATTTAGAACATAATGTTGTCAGACACCGTAAAGGGTGTGAGGTTTTTAACCTACTTGCTAGATAACATAGACCCCTGGGTCAGCGACAAAGACAGTTTATTACTCATAACAAAAGTAGCCGCCAAAGGAACATATTGCATCAGTTGCCAGTGTCCAATCCTTGGATCCAGTGAGGGCTTGATGTGACCTGTACATGCAATGGGATACATTACAGGAGAGGAACCCAAGATTGAAGCTGTCAGTGGGCTTCTCATTTTGAGAGACAGAGAGACAGACAGAGAGGCAGAGAAAGAGGGAGAGAGAGAGAGGAAAGGAGGGGGAAGAGATATTCCATTTTTATTCTGAAGTATAGGCAAACATTTCCTGGGAAAAGGAAGGAGAGGTCTGTATCTTCATTATCCCAGGCTATCTCCAGGAAGGAAGATTTCTCTATGCTTTACTATCCTGGAATGTCTCCTTATATAAATATTTTTAATTTGGCTATAAATGCCTTTGCTCAGAGGACCGAGACCCTGTATAAACATGAGATATTCATAGAAAATGATTTCTCAACACACAGTTTCCATGATATTAACTAAGGACTCTGAGTTGTATTTACTTTTACCTTCTGCAAGCAGTCTTGTCCAAGAACTCTGGAAACCTTTCTATTGTCCAGTTTGACTGGTGCCCTGGCCTGGCCACCTGCAGGAGAGCTTAGACCCAAGGTATCTGAGTCCAAGGACACTTGTTCATTCACCATCCCCAACGACATTGGTAGCATTTGGTGTTAATGGTGACTTTCCTTGGACTTTACTAGCAGGTTGAGTAATACAGCTCAAGTTAAATAGTAGTCTTCCAGTAGCAGAAGTTTGAAATGCAAAGCTCATTTACAGACATGTTTGGGATGAGTATATTTCCCTCCCCCTCATCTCATTGCCACCCTTTTAAAGTCACAAATGCAAATCTGGGGAGAGCTTCCGAGAAAGGCAGATTGAAAGGCTTAAAGATGACTGCGTTCTAGTGTGTATCCCGGAACAAAGGACCAGTTATATACCAAGCATTAAGAAGATTCCGTTGGGCTCCTCAACCCAACTTAAAGGCTCTTACTTTAATTCTTTAATACTGTATATTGACTCCTTACCTCTGCAATAGGATTAAAATATTCTGCCCAGGTTGTTCCTTTTCAATAGTCCCTATTGGTTTTCTTGTTCTTCTTTATTTCTTATTTCCTTTATAAATGAAAAACTAAACAAAACTAAACAAACAAAAACATTGGTGGATAATCTCCATGTATCTGGTGCTATAGTTAGTTTATACAGATGAATAAGACTGGGTCCTGCTCTCATGAAGCTCACTATCTAGTGGAACAGATATATAAATAACTATCACAGTGCAGTGGTCCCTCCATGGGGTTGATTTTGCATCCCCCCACAGGAGACATTTGGCAATGTCTGGACACGGTTTTTTTATCGTCATGACTGGGAAGGTAGGGTTACTAAGAGCATCTACTGTGTAGAAGGTACAGCTGCTGCTAAACACCCTAGAATTCACAGGCCAGTTTCCTACAACAGAATTATTCAGCCCAAAATGTCAGTAGTGCTAAGATTTAGAAACCCTACAATAGGGTAACCAAGCTGAACCAGAAATTAAGAAAGACACCACGATTGCACGATGGAGGGTTGAGTGTCTCACCAAAGGATGGCAGAGTTGGTCAGAGGAGACGTACCTGAATAGGTGAGTTTTGAGCTGAAGTTTAAAGGACAATTAGGAGTTTTCCAAGTAGATGTAGAGGGTATCATAGGAGCAATCTCCCTCATGGGCTGGGGCATGGAGCATTGATTTCCTGCTAGAGAACTTTGTGTTCCCCAAGGCTACTGAAGACCACAGAGGAGTAGTACACAGGAAGTAACCAGGATTACACAGAATAATAACAACCTACCTTGTTCAGACATCTGCTCTGTGCTAAGGGCAGGGAGGCCAATCCTTCTCAAACCTGGGCACACAGCTTGATTACCTACCTCAGCTACACTCATAGTTAGGTGTGGCCATGTGACTGAGTGCAGTCCTGGACTATTGGCAGGATTGAGGTGTCCACTTCCAGGCCTCGCTCATAAAGGCCTCCAATGTGTGGTCCTTGCTCTCTTTCCTCAGCCACAGTCTAGAGGAACTCTAAGGCCCTGAGGAGGGAGGTGTCAACGATGGAAGGAAGTTGGTCCCTGAATCACTGCATAAAAGCTTATGCACCGGACTTGACTAGAGCAAAGACTAAGTTGTTATGACGTTAAGCTACTGAGATTTCAGGGTTTATCTCTTAGAGTAGAAAGTGCTACTATAATTAATTTAAGTATAAATAGTGCTAGGTACTTTAGCTACGTTATCCCTAATCCTTTTGATAACCTTGCAATACAGATGTTATTCTACATATTTTAAACATAAGGAAAAAGGGCTCAAAGTAGTTAAGTGACAAAAGCTATTAAGTGGAGTGAATCAGGGATCAAATGCTTGCTCTTTCCAATGCGCTTAATGGTATGTGCTTTCTCTCTAAAAGAGCTAGTTTTGAATGACTCTGGATAACTTTTTGGAGGGAGAGCTTTCCTATACAGACTTGCATTCTTCTGTATTTCTTCTGGTTTGGTATGGGGGAAACATTACCCCCAACCCCCGTATTTCCATGCCTGGTTTAATATACCAATGCAGTACTCTCATCACCTAAAATTTTTGGTCCACTGGTAACATGTTCGGTAAATAGAAACTGCGCTTGCATAAGTGGTACATTGCTTGTCAGACATTCAGGGATGGATAAAAAAAAGAAAAAACTTTCACAAATGTAGTAGTCATTCTCCTTAATTATTTTTTTCTCCAATGAACTGAAAAGGTACATGAAGCAAAGGACCATTCTGCCTCTCTTAGCTGCTGGAAGCCATGTTTTATTTCCTAGTTAGAGAGCTTATTGGCCCCTAAGGCTGCTGGACGGGGAAGTTGCCAGTAGGCAGGCAGAGTCATTAAGGGAAATGGGTGTTTACATATAGCAGCCCTGGGAGATCCAGAAGTTCTTGTGTGGATAGAAATGAAGTAAGGGCCTGAGAGGGGCAGAATGTACATATTTGATGGGGCACTTATGAAAAACAAGTGGAAGAACAGTGTGGCTGGATTTCAGAGTGGAAGTGTAAGACATGAGGCTGGGAGGTCACTGTAGTGGTCTCAGGCTTTCAGTTTGCCCAGCATCTCCTTCAGCATCTCCTTGGGAAACCACCTCTCCTCTATTATTAGTCTTCGAAATTAAATTGGGATTGAGCACCTTCTACTTCCCAGTTTGGGAACCTGACCCAGACTTGGCCCATCACTTGATTTAGTCCTCATTACCCTCTACTGATTCCAGCCACAGTAGCTGTTATAGAAATGAGCGTATTACCCAAGCAGCACCAGTATGAATAATCTCTAAGATGTTTCTGTGTGGGAAACCTGTAAGAATAACAAATTTGGAGATGAAGTCAAGATCATCAGTTTACATTTTATTTGTGGTGTCTTTGTCACATTCATATAGAAATTTCAATTAGGCAGCTGGAAAGTTGAGTCTAGGTTTCAGAGAAGAGCTCTGGACAGGAGAGAAACATTGGTAAATCATCTGTTCCTTGGTGGTAATTAAATTCATAAGCACACATGAGATCACAGAGTCAAAGGTTAAGAGTGAGCAGAGAAGAGGGCCTGTGGCTGGGCCTGGGATAATGCCACTATTTAATGGCCAAATAGGAAATAATGGGTCTGAAAATGAAGACAGAGAATGGATAATCATAAAGGTAGGAGGAAATCAAGGAGGTCATTTTGTCAACTAAGGCAGAAAGAAAATGTTTGAAGATGTTGTAATCAGCAATCCTGATAGCTGCTGATACATACAATGAGCTGAGAACAGAGAAATACTTTGAAATTGAGCAACACGCATGCCATTGCTGACCTTTGGAGCTGTTTCAGCAGTGTGATCAGAGCAAAAGCCAGAGGGAATGGGTTAAGGAGTGACTGAAGAGGGAGGAAATGGAGATGAGTTATCATAAACAACCCTTCCAAACCAGTGAACCCTTAACGTGCAAAACTGAGCCACTGGCAGCTGGAAACCTGCATGACAAACTGTGGTTTGGGGTTAGATTTACCTGGATTTTTCAGAATCAAGGGCGCATTTATGGGCCTTGATTCTTGATTCTTGGCTTTTTGTCCATGGTTCAGTTCTGTTCGACCAACATTATTAAGTATATACATTGTGTTAGGCCCTGAGTTGTAGAGAAGAACAGAATTTGTTTCTTGGCTTTGAGAAACTGATTATTCAGGTGGGGAAAAAGACTTGGAAAAAGAATATTTGAATTCAACATGGTAATGCGGTGATGGGGTACAGAGGAGGCGCTCCTGAGTAGAAGAGGTGTGATAGCTGAACCAAGCCTTGAAGGATATGTAGGGTTTAAGTTGCTCTCTCCGGAAATATAACGCTGCCATATATGGAGCCAACCCATAGAAAGTGGATGTCAATACATATGTATACATGTGCCATGTTGGTGTGCTGCACCCATTAACTCGTCATTTAATATTAGGTATATCTCCTAATTGCATCCCTCCCCCCTCCCCCCGCCCCACAACAGGCCCTGGTGTGTGATGTTCCCCTTCCTGTGTCCATGTGTTCTCATTGTTCAATTCCCACCTATGAGTGAGAACATGCGGTGTTTGGTTTTTTGTTGAACATGTACCCTAAAACTTAAAGTATAATAATAATAAAAAAGAAAGTGGATGTCAATACAATTAGCCTTCATGCACTCAGTGGAATAAATGTGCAGAGAAGTAGAAGCCTGTTTTAGACCCCTGATGCTGCCCAGCCACCACTAGTTGGCTCTGTATCCACTGAAAAAGAAAAAAGCAGAGCAGCTAGGTGTGTATGGAAAAGAATCTCTCCTAGACTTCTTATCTCCATGGGGTTTCAGAATGAAATATACCAGCTCCACAGGGAAGCCTCTGACAGATGGGAACCTATTTAACAAGCCATGGAAAATGAATAGGCTGACTCTGAGAGGGATAGCACAGCCATAGAAATCTATTCTCAGGGATGTGGGTGTCGGCGAGCCCCAATGACCCACATTCAGAAATATTTGTCTATTAATTAGGACAGGTGGTTCCATCCCAGAAGGCTTTGCCTAGCAACAGTAACCAAGACCATCTGCAACTTCAGTCCTGTGAGAGAGCTTCAAGTGGGAGAAATCAGGGTGATGTGCACGGTAGCAGGAGAAGACCGGGAACCTGAGCCCGATGCTGTATTGTGCCCCTGTTTTTCCCTCACTGAAATCAGGAGTTTCTGACAGACCAACACAGTCCTTAAAATAAAATCTTTCTCCCCTCACTAATTTAAAAATCTGTATGGCTTTTTCGTCTGGCATATGATTACAATAGTGGATGATTTCAAATAAGAATATTAAACAATGTTTAAGAGTTATTGCAAAGTGGTTGGGACATAGAAAAAGGACAATGGAGTCTTTAATACATACTTTTGTTTTATTCAATTTATTCATTGAGCAAATGTTCATTTAGCATTTTTCACATATTGGGGGCACAATATTGAATGAAACAGAGTATCTGACTTCAAAAACTTAAAATCTGTGGGAATAAATCAATAAAGTAATTTCAGTGCAATGAGATAATTACTGCAACAGGTAGCTCTCAAGGGCAGGAAGCCCTAAGTACAGGGAGCTCCTGGAAGACAGAAGTAGCCCTATCATTGAGGGCTAATTGAAAGTTAAGAATGGGAGGTAAAGTAAGAGAAAAATTAAGATTTCTATTGAGGAAGGCAAAGTATGGTGTTCTGAGAAGTGCTACAATATGTATCAAGGCCCGGAGACACAAGCAGGGCATATTTATTGAATGAATAGTTCACTGTGGCTTGGGACTTAGAGGGCTGGGATGGAAGTATAAGAAATGAAGTGGAGAGGAAGAGAGGTAAGTAGCGGCTATGACATTAAGAGTCTAAAATGCCATGCTAAGGAGCGAGGATGTTGCCCTTTAAGTCACCATAGAAAAGATTTAACTGGAAAGGAAGCCAACTCATGTTTGTACTTTGGAAAATGTTCATTAGTTTATTCATATCCCAAAAAATACACAGAAAACCCCTGTTGTGTGGTGGACATTGCTTTGGGAACACAGTGGTGTTCAAAACAGGCATGACTCCTGCCCTTGCAGCGCTTGTAAGACAGATGTTAAATAAATGATTTGAAGGGTCAGTTGGTTATCAATGTGGAACATGAAGAGAAAGAGGCTAGAGACAGGGAGGTGACTTAAAGGCCTGTGGCGATAAACCAGACAGAAAGTGATGGTGGCTCAATCCAAGGAAGATAGCAGGGTTGGGAGTAATAGATTAATTCCAGATGTGGTATAGAGTGAGAAACCCTGGGACACTATGACTGAATATATGAAGAAAAATGCAAAAGGCAAGTGGGATCTCCTGGTGACCATACACTTCTCTTGATGAAATAGCATGCTCAGGATTAGTTCGCTCCGTGAAGAAAAAGGAACCTGCTCAAATTTTGCAAATCTATTGGGGCATCTTAGAGTTAAATCCTGTGGTGGTGAGAGATGACATAGAAATTCAGGCAGCATTGATATTTGAAAAGAGCTGTCAATATCTCATACTCTCTGCAGAATATCACTTGGCATGGCTAGTTTCTGGGCGGCTAACATGAAAAAGACAGTACAGGTTAAGATTCAAAAGTCTTTAAAATTTATACTTGGACCTTTTCTTGAGCCAGAGCTCATGCAGTGGTAAATACTTACATTTTTAACTCATGCCAGAAGATTTTTTCCAAGCTATTACTATATTTTATATTAAAATTGTTTAAATTTTATTTATAAACATTTCAAACACATAAAAACATTTAGAAAATATTATAACAGACACCTATGTACTCAGCAATCACCAATATTAAGTAATTTTTACTTAAGCTGTTAAAATACAATTAAATCACCATTTCCATTTCATCATCCTTAACATCTTAGAGAAAAGAATCGCTGTGAAGTTGATAAATAGCATCCTATATACTTCTTTTTCTACCTTTGCTAGACATAAGTGGGTCCACAAACAACACATAGTTTCTTTAACAATCCAACCTAAATTCTAGCTGACAATCTGGTCTCTCATGATTGTTCAATGATCATTGATTATTTTCCAACTCCTCTTGTTCACTCAACATGTTGCACTTGAGATTTTCAGGTTGATAAAAGTGGACTCAGTTTATTCATTCTAATGGCTGTATATACTCATTGCATAGGTGATCACAGCTTACAGATCCATTTTCTTTACTGAGAGACAGTACCTTTCTGTCCTTTGCCTTGTATAAAAGTTCTCTATGTCAGCAATTGAGAAGCAGAATTGCTGAGCTACTTCCTCATCATAACTTGGTGATATCCATGTAGTTAGTTGCCCTTTGACAATCTGGAAGCGATATAATCTCATGGTTGCTTTTACCTTCATTTTTCTGATTAGTGAGGTTGAGCTCAATCTCTCATATTTTATTTATTTGAGTTTCTTCCATTATGAGTCACTTATTAATAGGCTTTGTCCATTTTTTCTATTCGTTGCTTCTCTTTTATTTTTTTTCTTATTGATTTGTAGAAGTTCATTCTGTATCTTGAGAACTTAGTCCTTTGTTCCAGGGATTGTAATATTTTCATCCAGTTTGTGACTTGTCTTTTCATTTTTGTGGGTTTTTTTTTTCATTTATGGAAAAAAGATTTTTGCTGTTTTGTTTTGCTTTTATTTGAATGGATAGCATTCAAATAAAATGTGATTCAAATAAAATATGATTCATATTTTATTCTTTGTGAATCAATGGCTTAGAATTTTATATATATGTGTGTGTGTGTGTGTGTGTGTATGAGAGAGAGAGAATTAAGGGGAATTTGTTAATAAAACAGTTTTTTTAAAAAAATCAACTTTTAGATACGGGGGTACGTATTATTTTTTGCTAGTTTTACTTAGTATGTGTTAAAATATGTGATTTTTCTTCATTACGTATTATGTTTCTTTTGTGCTCTAAGAAATTGTTTCCTAACCAAAAGCAATAAGGTTTTTTTCTTCTATACATTTTTCTAAACATCTTAGAGGATTACTGCTCACATTTAAGTATTTTATCTAGCTGAAATTAATTTTTGCATATAGGCAGAGGAAGGGTTCTAATTTTGTCTTTTTCCATATGGACAGCCAATTAATGGTCCCAGCACCATCACCAGTTTTATAAAAACCTACTTCCACTATGTGCCAAGCTCTCATATACATGAGGGGGTTCTTTGTTCCATGTTATGTTCCCTTGGTTTATTTCCTATTCCTGCACCTGTACCATCAAGGTTAAAATATTGACATTTAGTTAATATTTATAATTACTTATGGGTGAAATATATATTTATATATTATGTATTTGTATTAAAATAAAAATATTACTCATATAAATTCATACTCTTTCTCTTGTGCCTCCTCCTTCCTTCTTATTACAGTGGCCTCTTCCATCTATTTTTTTCCCTTTACAATATCATCTTAGTCATTATTTAATTTTCAGTTTCCATAGGAAGTTTAGAATCTGCATGTCAAAGTTCATGAAAGATCTTTTTGGAATTTTAACTATAACCACATTCAATTTGCAGATTTATTTAGGGAGAACTGGGATATTTATGACATTATAATTACCATCCATGTAGATATATCTGTTTTTATTTATAGCATTTCTTTTTAGTCTTCAATAAAATTTTACATTCAGGCCAAACATGTTTTTTACATGGAAAATTTTATTTTGAATATGTTTCATCTTGAAAATAATTGTCCATTTACATTTGACAACAGCCATGTTACCTCTTGTTTTTTTCTTTTCATTTTTATTCACATTTAACATATATAAAGATAAGTGAACAAATCATAATAGTAAGTCTTGATTACAAAGGGGTCACAATCAAGAAACTGTCACCTAGACAAACATAAATTTTTAAAAGCTAAATATCAGGGGAAATTCAGCCAGATATGGGGTGAAATTCACTCCCAATATTTCACGTAGGTTCTTTTCTATATTCCCTAAGTGTCAGCCGGTCTGAGAAATAAAGGGACAGAGTACAAAAGAGAGAAATTTTAAAGCTGGGTGTCCAGGGGAGACATCACATGTCGGCAGGTTCCATGATGCCCCCTGAGCCGTAAAACCAGCAAGTTTTTATTAGTGATTTTCAAAGGGGAGGAGTGTACGAATAGGGTGTGGGTCACGGAGACCACGTGCTTCACAAAGTAATAGAATATCACAAAGCAAATGGAGGCAGGGCAATATCACAGGACCACAGGACCGGGGCGAAATTAAAATTGCTAACGAAGTTTCGGGCACACATTGTCATTGATAACATCTTATCAGGAGACAGAGTTTGAGAGCAGACAACCGGTCTGACCAAAATTTATTAGGCGGGAATTTCCTTGTCCTAATAAGCCTGGGAATGCTACGGGAGACTGGGGCTTATTTCATCCCTACAGCTTCGACCGTAAAAGACGGCCACCCTCCAAAGCAGCCATTTCAGAGGCCTACCCTCAGGGACACATTCTCTTTCTCAGGGATATTCCTTGCTGAGAAAAAGAATTCAGCGATATTTCTCCCATTTGCTTTTGAAAGAAGAGAAATATGGCTCTGTTCCACCCGGCTCACCGGCCGTCAGAGTTTAAGTTTATCTCTCTTCCTCCCTGAACATTGCTGTTATCCTGGTCTTTTTTCAAGGTGCCCAGATTTCATATTGTTCAAACACACATGCTCTACAATTTGTGAAGTTAATGCAATCATCACAGGGTCCTGAGGTGACATATATCCTCCTCAGTTTACGAAGATGACGGGATTAAGAGATTAAAGTAAAGACAGGCATAGGAAATCACAAGGGTATTGACTGGGGAAGTGATAAGTATCCATGAAATCTTCACAATTTATGTTCAGAGATTGCAGTAAAGACAGGCATAAGAAATTATAAAAGTATTAATTTGGGGAACTAATAAATGTCTATGGAATCTTCACAATTTATGCTCTTCTGCCATGGCTTCAGCCGGTCCCTCCGTTCGGGGTTCCTGACTTCCTGCAACAGCTAAACTTGAAAGAGAATATTATGCACATCCCAGAAGTCTCCTGGTGTCTCCTTTTTCTCTTTGACTCATCACCCTTCCTAGGGATCGTTCACTGTTCTTATTATCACACATCATTGACTAGTTTGTCCTCTTAAAAATGTGATATGAATGGGATGTTTGCCCTTCCCACCATGTGAGGACACAGGGAGAAGGCACCATCTATGAACCAGGAGACAGGCCTCACCAGACACAGAATCTGCCAGTGCCTTGATCTTGAACTTCTCAGTCCCCAGAGCTCTAACAAATAACTTTGTATTATTCATAAGCTATGAAGTTTATAGCATTTGGTTAAAGAGGCCCACATGCACTAAGACAGTATTCCATTGTGTGAATATTATTTATCCATTGGAATCATTTATTCCCTGAAATCTCAGTGGGCATTTGGATAGTTTCTAGTGGGGGAGGGACCATTATAAATAGGGCTCCTATGAACAGTATTGTACTTGTCTTTTGATGAAAATATGCATCTAATTATTTGGGTATAAATTTAAGTGTGGGATTAATGACTTATATGGTATATATATTCAACTTGTAGTCGATACTGCCAAAGACATTTTTAGCACTATATGGAGAATTCTGATGATCCACATTACCAATCATTCGTATCCCTTTTCTTTTTCACTGATTCATTGTAATAGGGAAATAGTGGGATTTCGTTGTGGTTTAATTTGCATTTTTTTCAGATGACTAATAAAATAGAGTATTTTATTTTCATATTTTATTAACCATTTGAGTCTCTTCTTTTGTGAAGAGCCTGTTCAAACTTTTGTTCATCGTTCTATTGAGTTGATTGTGTTTTTCTGTTTGAGTTGGAAAAGTATATGTTGGACATGCCCCCAACACACACACACACTCACACACACACTACACTTGTCACTCCCTTGTCAGTATATTTTAATTCTGAATCTAATGTACTATAACTTATTTTTCTTTTCAGGCTAGTGCTGCTCATATCCTATTTAAGAAATCTTTGCCTACTCTAAGATCATGAAGCCATCCTCCTATATGTTTTTAAACTTCTATTGTCTTACCTTTCACATTTAGGTCTATGATCCACTTTTACTTATTTCTGCATATAGTATGATGTAAGGAACAAGACACGTTTTCTTGCCATTGGCATCCACTTGCCATTGGTATCCACAATACCATTTATTGAAAAGGCCACCTTTGCCTTCACTGCCATGTCAGTTTTGTCATAAATCAGATGACCGTATGTTTCAGAAACTATCTCTGGATTATTTTCTGTTGTACTGATTTATTTTTCTCTCTTTATCTCAATATCACACTGTGTTCATTAATATAGATTTATAACAGCTCTCAATATCTTATTGGGTATATCCTTCATTTTTATTGTTCTTTGATATTACTTTGCCTTTTCTTGGCCATTTGCATTTTCATATAAAAATTTAGAATCAACTGGTAAACTTCCACCAAAAGTACATTCTGGATCTTTGTTGGAATCACCTTTATTGGAATCACATTGAGTCAGTAGATCAATTTGGGGGAAGATTTGGAATTTGACAACATAAAAGTTTTTCATTCTATGACTGTAGAATATCTTTCAATTAATTGGATCTTCTTTAACTTCTTTTTTTTTTTTTTTTGGTGAGACAGAGTCTTGCTCTGTCACCCAGTCTGGAGCTCAGTGGCATGATATCTTGGCTCACTGCAACTTCCACCTCCCGGGTTCAAGCAATTCTCCTGCCTCAGTCTCAATCCCGAGTAGCTGGAATTACAGGCATGTGCCACCACACCTGGCTAATTTTTGTATTTTTAGTAGAGACGTGGTTTCACCGTGTTTGCCCGGCTGATTTCGAACTCCTGACCTCAGGTGATCCACCCGCCTCAGCCTCCCAAAGTGCTAGGATTACAGGCATGAGCCACTGCATCTGGAATTTAACTTCTTTTAATTTTTTGAATTGCTGATTTTTGAAGTTTTTACAATTTTTATTAATTTATTCCTAAGTATTTAACATGTTCTGATGTTATTGTAAATAGCACCCTTTAAAATATTTGTATTTATTTGTTAATTCTGTATTATGTTCATTTCTCTTTGAAATAACATAGAGATGAATTTTTTTTCACGTTCTCTCTGTCATTACCTAACATGTTTAGCCCATGTGTGTTCCTGATATGTGTTCATTTATTTTCTCCAACATTTTATGAATTTTCTACTTACTATGTTTTGCCTTTAGTTTTAGCTCTATATTTCCTGCCTTCTGTAGGGTTAATCAATTTTGTTTATTCTCACGTTCCTCTTTACTCTTTTGAAAAGTGCACATTACGCTTCTAATTGTTCATAGGTTTCCCTTAATATTTCAATGTAACACCTCCTTCGTGGGAGTTGATGTAAGAATTTAGTAGCGATCATGAGGCAATGTATTCTGAGTGCATGACCCATGACAGGTGCTCAAAACCAGTAATTATCATTATGAGGATTTTTAGGACTCTTAGAGATAGTTTTAAGATACAAAAATCATCTTTTCTTACCCCATTCTTTGTATATCTCCCTGTATCACTCTCTACATACCTTTCTAGGACTAAACAGTGACATTAAACCTATCGTTAAAGAACTTTTATATCTGAGTTGTTTCATCGTAAGAAGAAAATTGAGTCACTAAAATCTCCAGGGATGGTTAGGCTACCAAAGACAATATAGTCAAGAGTAGTGGAGCCTCAGCTTGAGGCTTATGAGACTGAAAGCTGAAACGTGCTTTTTCCACCTCGTTTACATGTATCTTGTTAAAAGTTGACCATGGTGACACTCTGATCATCTACCAGGAAGAACAAGCACGAGGGGTTTTGCCCATTTTTTTTTAATTGGACTTGTTATAGCTATTAACAGAATCATGGCTTTTACTTTCTATCGAGAAGTTTCTCTTTGTCCTTCCCTCTTAATAACAATTTATGGATCTTCTGGATCTGAGGCAGAGTTATTATAGATCTTGGACTTCATAGTCTTTTAATCTACAAAAATTCTGACTCAAAAGTCACAATCTCAAAACTCTACTCATTCAAATATCAGCCCTGATGCAATCTAGGGATCAAAAATTATATTTGTTATTTCTGTATTATGTTTTTATCTCTTTTAAATAATTAGAGCCTTAACTCTCAAAGGGCATTGACTCATTTCAAAATCTTTATTATTTTTTAAATTTAAGGATTATTTGACAATAGTATTTATAAAACAATGAAGAGTACTATTTTCCATATATAATGTCTGAGTCATTATTTGACTCTATGCTACCTGGTAGTTATTATCTCCCATTCCAAGATATATGTTATTCCCTTGCAAAAGCAGACAAGACAATTCAGGTGTAAACTCTACAGGAGAGGCAGTAGGATTTTACTATTTCTCATTTTTAAAATGTGTTCAAAATGCTATGTAATCTGCTCTAATCTTATTTGGGGAATTGGAAGCAAAATCCAAAAATAATCATTTCCTACTTTTGTGTGCGTTCTTGAAAGATATGATGAGACTGGTGATTAGAAACAAAAATATGAGTGAAACTAATCTTGGATAATACTCTAACAATTGCATTAATTTTTGCTTCAAGTTGACATCAGTCAACTTAAAGTTGGGGCATATCAATCAAATTCAGGATTGATCAAGGTAGGGATAGGTGGCAATAAGGAAGAAAGAAAAATCTACATATCCTTAGAAAACATTTTTATAAATGTTGAGATTTGCTGAAACTTTGCCTTGCAATGATAAAGCAAATATTTTATTCTTGTGAAGGTCAGCAGTGAAATGTTTTAAGAATTAAAGACAGTGGGGCTATTTTTGTTAAATTTGACAAGCCCCACAGCTAACTACTTTCTATGTCAACATGTGATTGAAGGGAAATTAGCTTTAACTTGCACTAACCAAATTCTTTGGCCACTTTTCCTTGTTTGTTTGTTTGAAGTGATGTTCCATGTCTCCAGTGACACGTATAATTAGTTAAAAGGCTGAGAAAAACAGTTGCCTCCCAGAGGAATCCATATCCATGAAATTGTTTTACTCTTTCCAAGTTGCTTATGCTTTCCAGTTGTTATAAGAAGTTATTCCACCAAATGAAATTGCTATTTTAATTGTTACCCCCTGCTTTCCATGTCCTCAGTACTGCCTTTCCCTTCTGTTAATCCGTTTGGATGCATGTTTATTCTTCTACCATGAGTCCTAATAAGTTCTGGTTCTCTATTCTGTTTTCTTTCTCGTCTTCTACTAAAGACATGCACCTGTTCTGTAGTTGATGTTATCAGCTACTATGGAATTTCCTAATCTCTGGGGATCTCCAGAAAGTCTGTTGTTTAAAGCAAACTTTTTCACTTATTTTTACCCTTTCTTTTTCTTTGGGAATAGAAATGGTCTTCTTTTTCTTCACAGCACAAGAACAGGAAGAATGTGTGGTCTATATGTCCAAGAATGTCTTCCCATCATGGTAGAGTGGTCCTGTCTCCAAGGTGCAGGACTCCCTGCCATTGGCTTTCTTTGCATCACTGTTTGAAAATTATAATTAGAGGAACAGACTGTGAGGTTCTTTGGGACTCTAACCCATTTTTATTTATTTTTATTTGTATTTTTTTTGAGACAGAGTTTCACTCCGTCACCCAGGCTGGAGTGCAGAGGCACACTCTCAGCTCACTGCAGCCTCCACCTCCTGGGTTCAAGAGATTCTCCTGTCTCAGCCTCCCAAGTATCTGGGATTACAGGTGCATGCCACCACACCTGGCTAATTGTTTGTATTTTTAGTAGAGATGGGGTTTCACCATGTCGGCCAGGCTGGTCTCGAACTCCTGACCTCAGGTGATTTGCCCACCTTGGCCTCCCAAAGTGCTGGGATTACAGGCGTGAGCCACCATGCCTTGCCCCCATTTTTCTTAGAAAAATTTTAAACTGCTTGTTTACGGGAGGAATGGTGTTGGAGTAGAAGTAAGAACACGGATTTTGAGGTCAGAGTGACGTGAGATTAAATCCCTGCCCTAATGTTTACTTACTGTGCAATTTTGCACAATCTCTTAACCTCATTTCCCTGTCTGTAATATGTGAATAATAATAATACTTGCTATAAAGGAGTGTTGTTAATTTTAAATGAGATAACTTATATAGTATTTAGGACAGAGCTGGCACATCATAAGCTCCTAGTGCCATGTTAAATATTAATAATGATATTAATAATGTTGGAGCATAGAAAGTCCTGTTCCCCACAGAGGCAACCTACTGATGGAATTCAGGAAAAATATAGCCAGAAAGTTAATTTGCTTTGTGAACTCTTCGAATGAAAACAGGAGATGTGGTTATGCAAATTCCAGAAATAATAGCCAACATTTATTTCAGCTTGCCAGAGCATATTCTCTGCCCCACTGGTTTTCAGATTTTACTGTGAATAAAAATCCCTGGGTAGCTCGTTATGAATGCAGAGACCCAGGTTCTATCCTTAGAGATTTTAGTTTATTTGCCCTTGGGTTCATGATTCTGCTTTCTAGGGAGTACTCCAGGTGTCTTCATTGACTATATTCAGGCTAATCCTATTGCTTGATAAGGCTTACTTTTCTTATACAGTTTCCCACCACTATCTGAGCCACAGTTCAGAGGTAACTGTGGCTTCTACTGCATTATAAATTATCCATAGAGACAGGTTAGTCAGACTGCCTTGGCCTACAGAATACTCTAAAATACAATAGTGCTCAGTAGCTATAGCCCGAGTTCCTACAAGGCATTAGGTTCTTTCTAGTTTATAGCTCATTGGTCAAATGGAGTTTGACATCATTGGAACAGATAATCTTTGTACTACTATCTTTGCAACTTTTCTATAAATCAAGTTATTCAAAATAAGATTATTAAAAAAATTTAGCTCGTAAGTTCGTATTTTCTCAAGTGCCTTTTCAAGCACAGTATTACAAATAATAGTAATAATTAACAGTATAAATTAAGAGGAAGGCTGTACTTTCTCAGGCAAATTCCTACAATGAATGCAAATGAATTGGTGTTACCGCAGAGGAAACCTCACTTCCTAAGGTGCACTCTCTGCCCTTTCCATCCCTGACGCTAAGGAGGAATAGGAGAAAGGAGAGCCAGGGCACAGCTGTAGGGAGCACATCCAGGTAGCACTTAGTTAAGGGGCTTAGGTGTCTGGATAGGAGGTGCAGGGAGAGAATCAAGGGGAAGCATGGTCAAGGTCAGTGTTTGGAAAAATCTGGCTGACCGTCGGAATCCTTTAGGACGTTTTCTGATTCAAAGGTCTGGGAAGAGGCACAGACATCTGCGGGTTCTTTTTTTTTTTTTTTTTTTTTTTTGAGATGGAGTGTTGCTCTGTCACCCAGGCTGCAGTGTAGTGGTGTGATCTCTGCTCACTGCAACCTCCACCTCCCAGGTTCAAGCGATTCTCCTGCCTCAGCCTCCCAAGTAGCTGGGACTACAGGTGCACATCACCACTAATTTTTGTATTTTTAGTAGAGACGGGGTTTCACCATGATGGTCAGGCTGGTCTCAAACTCCTGGCCTCAGGCGATCCACCCGACTTGGCCTCCCGAAGTGCTGGGATTACAGGCATGAGCCACCATGCTCGGCTCAAGATCTGCATGTTTTAAAGGGTCAGTAGTGATTATGATGAGCAGTCCAGTTTGGAAAACACAGATATCAACAATGAAGCAGAAGTTAGGAGAAAATCATAAGAAATAAATTCAGGTAATTGAACCCCAAGAGAACTGAGCTATAGGGCAACTGAGTAGTCAGAGGGCTCTTTCTAGTCGGGTACAGAGGGTAAGAGCTAGTGTCTAGTTACAGAAACTCAAGCAGGAGAGCTGGGACTACATCAGAGGCAGAAACTATGACTGGAGATGGGAAGTGATTTTAGTGTTCTAGGTTAGTGCTGTTGACATAGGATATAGGAGTGTATCAGGTAGTTTGTGTACAAACACCTACTGGGTAAATAGTTGTGAAGGGATTTGGCTTCTTTTCAGAGACTTTTTGGTTTTCTGGATTTTTTCTGAAAGATTTTCTGGATATATATATTTTTAAATTATTACTGATTCTTTCGGGACTAACACTTGTGTCAAAGCCTTGGCTCTGAAAGCTCATGACTGCCAGGGGCTCTGGGTTGTAGAAAGAGTGTGGCAGGATATGGCTTGTGCAGTCGTCAATACATACAAAGGATATTGGGTACAATTAATTTTAATGAAATATTTAGGGCATATTTATGTATTAAAATACATAAAAATATAATAGACACATATATACCATATATACTTAACTAACAAGCTTAAACACTAAAATATCACAAATAAAATGGTTATCCTCTCCACACCCATGTCAGAATCCATCTTCCTCTTTGCAACCTAAAATAACCATTATTCTAAATTTAGCTTTTACCCTTTTAAGGACCATCTCTCTATCATTTGTTGATACATCTCAACTTTCATGTAATTGTTGTCATGCTTTATGAATCCTTCTTTCTTATTTCAGCGTGTGTTCTTGAGACATATGCATGTTGCTACATGTTGATCTAGACCTTTAATTTTGTTGTGTTAGATTAGAAACACTAGAATTTATGCATGTGTTATTAAACACTGTGCTACATTTAACATTCTCACACATATCTCCTTGTACCCTTGTACTACTCTTTTGCCAGTATGGAGAGTGTCCAGCCAAAAGGTATGTTCATCTTCTGGATATTGCCAAATTGGTCTGCAACTGATGGTACCAATTTACACTCCTACCAACAGTGCATGAGATTTCTTAATGCTCCACATTTTGTCAGCACTTGGTGTTGTTTGCCTAATTGATGTTGTTTGAAGGGTTATTACTGATTCTTTTGTACTAATCAAATATTTAATGGGTATTCTTTGATGGTCTTTAAATGAATTTGATTGTATATATTTAAGTGTACAACATAATGTTTATATATATATACTGAAATGATTACTACAGTCAAGCAAACTAACATATCCATAACCTTCCATAGTTACCCATTTTTATGTGTATATGTGTGGTGAGAGCACCTAAAATCTAGTAACAAATTTTCAGTATGCAATACAGTATTATTAACTGTAGTCTTCATGCTGTACATTAGATCTCTAGACTTATCCTACATACTCTAGACTTATTCATTCTATGTAACTGCAAATTTATACCCTTAAATCTATATCCCCTCATTTTCCTCCCCTCCCCTACCCCAGTAATTGCTGTTCTACTCTCTGTTTCCATGTATTCAACTTTTTCTTTAGACTCCACATATGAGTGAAATCATGCAATATTTTTATCTGGGTCTAGCTTTCTTGCCTTAGCATATTGTCTTCCAGATTCATTCATAAATGTCAGGATCTTCTTTTTTAATGCTGGATAATATTCCTTTGTATACATATGTATGTGGACACTTTGGTTGTTTCCGTATTTTGCCTAATATGAATAGTCCTGCAATGAACATGACAGCACAGATATACTTTTGAGGTTCTTATTACATGTCTTTTGGGGATATGTCCAGCAGAGGGATTGCTGGGTCATATGGATAATTTGCATTTTTCTCAATTACTACTGAGGTTGTGGTCACTTAGATTTCTTCTTCCAAGAATGTTTTATCAATGTTTATATCTATTTTTTTCTTCTTTGAATTTTTAATTTTTTATATGTTGATTTCAAAGAGTCTATATATTTTGAACACTAATTATTGCTATTTAATTGCGTTGAAAATAAGTTCCATTAAAATGTGGTGCATCTTTTTGAAGGCCACCTTCTTGAACATAAGAAAGTCAAGCAAGGGAACAAAGAAATGTGCATCAACTTTTTATAAAGTAGAAGGATGAGGAAATGGGAGATGCTGGCCAGTTGCTAAGGCCAGAGAGAAAAGAACAGGATCTAGAAGTTGATGGAGTCTGAGGCAGTGGCTCTGCACAGTGCCCACTGAGGCCAAGCCCTTGGAAGGACTTAGATGCTTTCTTTGGTCCTCTTGCTTGTGAGCTTGAGCAGACCTATTGCCACAGAACAAAATATGAATAAAATAAAGAATACATAGCCTGGTTGTTATTTTATTTAGCAAATTCTTAGTAAACACATACTATACGCCAGGCTGTGTACCAAGTTGCTAATGTTATACACATGAAGATGACACAGAACTTGACTTTCAAGAGATTTCAGGATTGTTAAAAGACTCATCTCTAATGAAGTCATTGCAAGAATATGTGGTAAAAGTTTTAATAGCACTAAGTATGGGACAATATTGGAGCCATTGATTTCTTCATTTGTAAAATACTTATAGAACATCTACTATGGGTGGAGCATATATTTTAAAGATGTGAGATGGTCATAAGCAATTAGTAAATAAACATACAAAATCACTGCCATTTATTAGTGATCATTAAATATGTTTATAAGTAACATAATTCAGACAGTGACAAATGTTATGCTGAACAGTTTTATAAGGATGATGTCATGAAAAGTGTTGAGGAATGGATCTGCATCCAGCACGGTCAAAGTCCTCTCTAAGGTACAAACATCTGAGTGAGCTATATGTGATGAGAAAGAATCAGACATATGAAATTCAGAAGGAGAATATCACAGACCAAAAAAAAGCAAGTGCAAAGTGCAAGGCTCCAAGGCAGGCATAAGTCTGGCATTCACAGAGAAGCACAAATCATAGAAAAAGAAGTAATGGGATCTGCTGGCAGGCAGTAGGGTTTCAGGTTAAAGGCAAGCTTTGCAGAGTAGATCACACTTCAAAATCTGCAAAGATGGAGAATAAGCTAAAGAACCTTCTAGCTAGAGGAAATAACATGTGCAAGGTCAAAGCTTCTGCATCTAAATCCATTACTGTATCTAATTACAGAGTCAGAAATAAGGTCCTACAAGCCACTGCCTGCAGTGTTTCATGATGTCTGGGCTCATCCCAATTGCCTGTACACCTGTGCTCCTAATCTGAAGTCCCAACACTTCCATAGGCTCCATTGTTAGGCAAGGAATATCACATCATGCAACAATGGAATATGTTTTCCCCCAGGGAAGTAGCAAAATGCAGACTTGGATTATCAACTGGAGTTAAGAGGGTGGGATAGAGATCATCTGAGACAAGTTTCAGCCAAATTCCCATCACCGTGGCTTGTACTTTGGCTTTGGTAGTTGCTGCCAGGTTGTTTAAATTTTTCTTTGCTGGAAATTTCATGTGAGTTTATAGATGATCCCATTGAGGGGGACAAACAGCTGAATACAAATGCACTTGATTCCACCCTCTTGGAAAGCTAAGGGGGAGGTGAGTAATGAGCCTTTAAATTATACCTCCTGGCCAATGATCCAGGTCTAAGTAAAACTGCAATCCAGCCCCTGCCAACCTGGATTGCCACAGTGCCCATTTCAGTGGCTGTCAATCTTCACTCACTCCAGAGAGTGGTTTGAAACACATGTAAGTTTTAGCAGTCTTTCTGATACTTAGAGACCTCCTATGTTTTTGAAAGAGTAGGGGAATATTCACTTGACCAAGTGAGTGCTTCTGATGATAGGGAGCATAAGATACCTCACCTTTCCCTGGGGCTAGCCCTGGTAAGTCTTGTCAAATTTATATGTATCACTCTCAGTTTGACTTAGGTGACTCCAATTATTTGAATTGTTTCTCGTGATGGAAATAGTCACCAGGAGACTAGGAAACTCCACCCTCAGTAACATATTCACTGTCATCCTTGATTTCCACTACTTTTGCTTTCTCTTATCTGATTTCTTAAAGTTCAGCTGTATTATAAGTGTGTTTTTGTTGTTATTTGTAACATGATGATGCATTCTCATTACTTATTTCTCATCCCAGGATCTGAAAAACTTTCTGAAGAAAGTGCACAGAGCTGCATTTTGCACTTGGCAATCATTTTCTAATCACAAAGCCCACAGAAAGAAACTTCAGGTGAGGAAAGTATTGTGTTTCTCCAGAAGAAAGACATTCTAGATGTTATTTCATCAAGGCATTTGGGTAACATTATCAACCTGAGGGAAGGAACTTGTGTGGCATATTAATTTCACCAGCTGAATAGAAAGGAAGCCATGGGTATATTTTTGTCCTTCAAACACACACACACATGCATGCACGCACGCACACACACCCACCACAGTCCTGTATCTTTTTTTAAAAAAACTTTCTCTCCCCCCTCTCACACACCTCTATCTTAATAGGTGTTTGAGCTTCCTCAGAGCTTGGTGTGGGCATCACTGTAGGACCTGCAAGCTAGTGCCCTGTGGCAAACTTGCTATTTGAACCTCTTTTCTGGAATACTGAGATATAGATGATGACCATTTGGTCTCTTAGTTTAGGGTTCCTATGGTTTTTTAATGCATTTTATGGGAAATGATTTCCATTGGAATACTAATAGGGTAGCAGCATGAAACATGTAATGGAATCCAGGAATTTAGCAGCTTACTCTCAGGACTGCTCTCTCTTCATCTTGTGTGCCTAAAAGTCCCTCCTGTCATAGAGATTCACTATACTTTCAATTTAATTCAACAAGCATTTAGAAAATGTATAACAGTTCCATGTGGTAGCAGCTCCTGGAACACACTGTATGGCTTCTGTAACCACCAAGAAGCAGTTGCATGAAAGAAGTTGTAATCAGTCCCAAACACTAAAACAAGAATAATAATAAGTTGTAAAATATACAGACAAAATAACCAAAATAATCCATGTAGCAGATGACAGGAAGGGGAAAGATCAATCTTTGTCAGAATTTTCAGAACTGTCAGATGATCAACAAGTAAGAGGTAGTGTTGGAAGATGGATAATATTTGGAAAGATATGAAAATCCAGTCTTTAGACTGAGATCACATCCTTAATCTGGAAAACACATGAACCTAAAATGATTTGCCACAGTGGATGAATCCTCCCAGTTAGTTACCATTGGATTGAATGACCTGGTCACTTTAGTAAACTACTTAGGTCTGAAGATAAGTTTCCCAATAAGGCTTAGGCTAAACTTTCTGAGTAGTATATACCAAATGTGAATAGTATTATATATGAATCTCAGTACTTCCATTTATTATTTGTGTGACTTTGAATAAGTATTCATACTCCATGAGTTTTCACTTTTGCCTGTTATGGATGCACTTTAGTTTGCATGATCATTTCAGAATTAAAACAAGTAATTCACCTCACCCATAGCAGGTGCTCAGTAAATGCCCACCTGTATCCTTAGGCAGGAAAGCTGGCCACAATGGCCTCAGTCTTTTTCAAGCTCAGTATTCCTTAGGGAAGTAAAGTCAGCTGGAACTCAGACACAGAAATGTTGCCTACCTTCACATTGCTTTTCTACAAGCTAATGTCATTGAAATTCTCTTGGATACCTCAATTTCTTGGGTACCTAAATCTTTAATCCAAACAGCAGTCATTGAATCTTTTCCTCTGATCTTTGCAATAGTATCAGCTGAATTCTGAACTCATCTTTTCTTGTTTTATATATATATATTTTGAGACAGAGTCTTGCTCTGTCATCCAGGCTGGAGTGCAGTGGTGTAATCTTGGCTCACCACAACCCCCACTTCCCAGGTTCAAGCAATTCTCATGCCTTAGCCTCCCGAGTAGCTGGGATTAAAGGTGTGTGCCACCATACCTGACTAATTTTTTATTGGTAGTAGAGACAGGGTTTTGCCATGTTGGCCAGGCTGGTCTTGAACTCCTGGCCTCAAGTGATCTGCCTGCTTTGGCCTCCCAATGTGCTGGGATTACAGGCATGAGCCACTACACCAGCCTGTTTTATATAGTTTCTAACACAATTCCTTGCCTCAACATATATTTGATTTTATAAGTTTAACATTGTATGATTCTATATCTAACTCCAGTGCCCACACCTATTCTGAAGTAGGTTTGTCCTAACTTTCAATACCATATACTATGTAGAGCTGTCCCTTAAGCATTAGAACAGAGTACTTTACTTTTGCTCTGCATCAGAATTCCATGGGGTGTTTGTTCAGTGCCTTTCTTCTCTAGTCCCCTTCTTCCTTTCATGTTATAATTTGATTAATCTGGGTAGATTCTAGAATAATTTGTTTATTAGCAAGGAATACTCCAGTAATTCTGATATAACCTGTTCATTGTCTAGTATTTGGAAAGTGTCATTCCAAATACTAGGCAACGAAGATGTCAAGCAAGGAATGAACATGGTCTGTTCAGCGTGGAAGTTATTGAGAGTGGCCTGTAAGATTTTTATTGGGAGTTTCATATGAGTTATGTGAATAATGTGGGTTCATATTATGAAGAAATTTGTTGGAAAGAATAAAGTGGTTAAATAGACTTTGAAATCATTACCCATCCATCCAGATCTAGCTCTACCTGGCCTGCACCTTTAAAATAATTCTTTTAAAACTCAACAATATTGGCAGGGTGTGGTGGCTCATTCCTGTAATTCCAGCACTTTGGGAGGCCGAGATGGGAGGATTGCTTGATCCCAGGAGCTCAGGACCAGCCTGGACAACATGGCAAAACCCCATCTCTATTTTTTTAAAATAAAAGAGAAAAGAGAAAACAATTAACAATATCCAGAAATTATGACAAAAGGTTAGAGAAGTCAAAGCTATATTTCCATGATTCCCCGTAATATTATCAATAAAAACATAGATATTTGCCTCTTCCATTGTCAAGTCAGTCCCATTCTATACATATTTTAGAACTACATAGGTATTTGAACTTTTGTGCCTCTTGATAACTTAAAAAAATTAGACGGTAACCATAGTTAATATTTTTAAATTTAACGCCATCCTCAAGGTACAGAAAGGAGCCTATAGAATTTCCCATTCTTTTTAAAAATGGTAATAAAAATTTTCATGATAAAACATTTATTATGGGAGTTAGAAAAACACCATAGACTATCATTCGTCCATCTGCCTCCTTCCTCCCAATACACATACTTTAGATATGAGAAATCTGATGCTCAAAGAATGGATTAACTTGACCAAAAGAATATTTAGGTAAGACTGGCATAAGTCTAGACATATGAACCAGTGAAATAGAATTGATAATCCAGATATAAGCACATACATCTACGGTCAATTGCTTTTGGACAAGAGTTCCAAGATCATTTAGTAGGGAAAGAATAGTCTTCAACAAATGGTTCAAGACAACTTGCAAAAGAATGAATTTGGACCCTACCTCACACCATTTACAAAAATTAAGACAAAATGAATCATAGACCTAAGAGCGAAAACTATATATCTCTTAGAAGAAAACAGGCAAAAATCTGCATGACATTAGATTTCACATTTGTTTTTAAAATATGATAGCGGAAGCACAAGTGACAAAGAAAACAGATAACTTGGACTTTATCAAAATTAAAAACTTTTGTTTATCAAAGGAAACTATCAAGAAAGTAAAAAGACAACCCACAAATGGAAGAAAATATTTGCAAATCATACATCTGATAATGGTCTAGTATCCAGACTATACAATTCAACAACAAAAAGACAACCCAATTAAAAATTACGAAAATCTTGAGTAGACTTTTTCCAAAGAAGATATACAAATGGTCAACAAGTATATGAAAAGATGTTCACCCTCACTGGTCATTAGAGAAATGCAAATTAAAACAACAGTGAGATACCATTGAATGCACATTAAGACAACCATAATACAAAATATGGAAAGTAACCAGCATTGGTGAGGCTACAGAGAAACTGGAAACTTAATACATTGGTGGTACAAATGTAAAATGGTGTATCCACTTTGGAAAGAAGTTTGGCAGTTCCTCAAACAGTTAAACATAAAATTACCACATGACACAGCAATTCCACTCCTAGAAATGTACCCAAGGAATAGAAAACATATGTTCAAACAAAACTTGTACAGGAATATTCATAACAGTACTATTTGCAATAGCCAAGCAGTGAAAACATCTGAAATATCTATCAACTGATGAATGGATAAATAAAAATCGGTGTGTCTATACAACAGAATATTATTCAGTCACATAAAGGAATGAAGTACTGATATAGGTTACAACATGGGTGAACCTCGAAACCATTATGCTAAGTGAAAGAAGCCAATCACAAAAGGCCACATATAAGATAATTCTATTTTTATAGAATGGCCAAAATAGGCAAATCCACAGAGACAGAAAGCAGATTAGTGATTGCCAGGGGCTAGCTGAAAGAGGCAATGGGGAGTGATTGCTTAATGGGTACCGGATTTTTCCTTAGAGTAATGATGTTCTAGAATTAGATAGTGGCGGATAATTGCAAAGCATTGTGAGTGCAATAAAAGCTACTGAATTGTACACAGTACTTTACAATGATTAAAATGGAGAACTTTATAATATGTGAATTTTACTTTAATGAAACAAAAAAAACCATGCAGGGTCTCATGTTTACTGCTTCTACATCAGTGTACTTTTCCCCAACCCATGTTCAGTGATATTCTGAAACTGGACAGCCCTTAGATATATACCTCATGACTATCCATATGGCAAAAGTATTTTGCTTATTTCTTAGGTCGCTGGATGAAAGTAACATTAGTCTTTCAGTCCTAAGCACAGTGTTGTATACAAGCAATGGAACTGCTAGTTTTATATTTTTTCTAGTTATGTTGAGAAAGTCCCAAAGTGGACACAATGGACTGTGTCATCACATCACAGAAAGTTCCTAATTAGAAGGCCACCTGGGGGGACCGGCACCTGTCAAAAGCAAGAAAATTGCCAAAGGGGGAAAATAATAGACCCAGCACCCTGGGGGATAATCAATTAAACAGCTTCAGGCTCAGGGCCATCTGCTAAAGGTCAGCTGAAAAAAGTGGCTATCAATATTTGAAACTTAGTCTCCATGGCTCTGAGGGCTACAAGGCCCAGCCCTGGCACTTCAGCTGCAATTGGAATCCTCAGCTTTAATTGCCAGATCGTCAATTTCCATTGACTATCTGCTCTTGCTTGGATCCCTGCATTGTGAAAGGGAGACATGGGGATAGACAAATCATTGCCTGGACAGAGGCTGATTGGTGGAGCCCTGTTGTGATATCTGACAGCCAATCTTTTATAAAGCCTTCTGGGAATGAAGAGGAGGACTGGAGTTTTGTGGAACACTCAGAAATGCTCATCCTTGAAATAATGTCATTGGGAGCATTCCCTGAGGGTCCCATTACCTGGGATGGGGAGCATAACTCTGCAATTGCTTGTTTGAGACTTAGATTCAATGTGATGTTCAGGAGTTCAACTCTCCTATCTAAGCGGCACTGCCCTTCCTCATCCAGCCCCTCAGCACAGGCATTTGACTAGTAAACACCTTGCTTTCTGCTTGATTTTTTTTTTTTTTTTTGAGACAGAATGTCGCTCTTGTCACCCAGGCTGGAGTGCAATGGCGCGATCTCAGTTCATTGCAACCTCCACCTCCTGGGTTCAAGCAATTCTCCTGCCCCAGCCTCCCAAGTAGCTGGGAATACAGGTGCCCGCCACCACACCCAGCTAATTTTTTGTATTCTTTTTAGTAGAGATGGAGTTTCACCATGTTGGCCAGGCTGGTCTTAAACTCCCGACCTCAGGTGATCCACCCACCCCAGCCCCACAAAGTGCTGGGATTACAGGCGTGAGCCATCCTGCCTGGCCGGTTTCTGCTTGATCTTATAGCCCAGAAGGCACACAATAAGAAAGCACCAGATTGCCTTCCTGGACACATAGCACCTCAGTTTCACTGTGTTAGGAACCCAACACGTGTACATGAGGTACTCAAGACTATACAGCAGTCTTCTTCCATGAGTCAACCAACTAAAAGTTTACACCAACTCTATGAGGCACCCATTGGTACAATTATCACCAAGTTAAAATGCATAAACTTGGGCCCAGATGAATGAATGCTTTTCTCAAGGTCACATAAAAAATTAACTGTTGGTACCAGCATTCTCTTCTCATTCTTTCTCATGCAAAGACCACATTTGTTCCACCTCACACTGGGAAAAGTAAAGAGATGAGTTGGATGAGTAGACATTTGTTCTGTCAGAAAAGTAAGCGTTATTGGGCTTTGAACATAATACACTCTGTCCTTTCATTTCTGTCATAAAGGATTGTCCCTAAGCCTCAAAGGACACAAGTAAACTCTCTGAAACCTGAAGTAGTTGGTCTCAATCTATTCTTTGGCATCAAGCAAGTGCAAGGGTCAAAGATAAAAACTGTATTGCTTGCTTCTTGGATGCCACAGTCCAAAATACCTCTGACCAAATGTAAGTCACACCCAGGACATGACAAGAATCTTTAATAATGGCCCAAGATTTAGCTATGGCTTTGGAGTTCTACAGTCATTCTGGCTCATACCAGTTAGAAGCTCATGCACTCTGAAATGGCTTTGTTTGGTTTTGGAGCAATAGTCAGCAAACTATGGCACAGGATGAAATCCAGTCCTCCACTTGCTTTTGTAAATAAAACATTATTAGAACATAGCTACACCCATCTATTTACATATCGTCTATAGCTGCTTTTGCTCTACAAGGCAGAATTGACTATTTGGATCAGAGACTGTTTAGTCCACAAAGCGATACTGTCTGGCTCTTTATATAAAAATGTTTTCAAGCCCTGTTTTATGAATTAGGAAGAAAGGGCTTTCTAAGTCTTTCTCGCTACAAAGTTTATTTCTCAGAATCAACCAGAATAAACTGTCCAGGGCTGAGGTAGCTGTGCTGACTCCAAGAGGTGGTGCACTTGCACAGAACATGGACTCTGAACATTAGACAAACCTGAGTTCAAATTTTAACAACTATCTGGCTGTGCACTCAGAAAAGTCACTTAACTACTCTGAGTTTCCTCGTCTGTGAAGTGCCCATTAGAATTCTGACCTTGCAGGATCTCTGAAGATTAAATTGGATGGGATATTTGTAGCACCTTGCCCAGTGTCAGGCACATAGTAGTATTCACTCCGTGATATTTTATGTATAATTCTCAAAGGACTGCATGCCCACATCATGAAGACCTCAGTTAAACTGACATTTTGTGGGCATGCACACTGGAGCTCACTATCCCTGGGCTGTTCCAGCATGACAGATTCCTCTTTACATCCCAGTGACAAGTGACCCACAGGAGTCCGTGTCTTCATGCTCTAAGAATAGAATGGAAAACCACGCTCATTTCAAAAAAGGAGCAGAACCCCCTCTTCTTTCCCTTTCCTGGTTTGTGTTCCTCATGCCAGAACTTATCCTGCAGGCATCTCAACCTGCTCACTCTGAGAAATAAAAAATGCACAAGGCAATTGCTAATTGCAGATAGCTCTCTCCCTATTGATCTCTCCATTTGGCTCAAACATCTCAGATTACTGAGTGATCACAGTTGAGATAGGTCAGGACAAAGAGGCCCTGCTTAAATATTTCTATGGAACAATGACAGAGTTACTACAGGAAAAAAAGGTACAAATGCATTTCAAGAGGCAAGGACCTTCAAGTTAAGAGTTTTGTAACATATTTAAAGCATGGGGCAGGGGTGGTGGGGAGGTGATCCATCAGCAAAGTGGAGAGGGAAGGACTTGGAATAACCCGCAAAGGGAAGGAAGCCCGTGGAGGTGGAGGACTTAGGATAAGATCAGAAGTTTGATATGAGGTAAAATTACTTCTTTTTTTGGATATGACCTTTTTGTCAAATGGTATTCTGCTAATGTATTTGTCAGGGTTTTAGTTTAAGCAGAAAGAAATTTATTAAGGGCAATTAGTTACAGAATGTCTTGGAGGTTCATGCAGCTAAAGCTTGGGTCCTGCCCAGCTGTAAGCAATGCAGCCAGGAGAAATGGCCGACCACTTGGTACAGATGTTCCAATTGAAATCCTGAGGCTGTCACTGCAGTCCCTTGGTATCCATTAGACTGCAAACCATAGAACAGAAATTCAGTTTCAATATCTACAGGAAAACAGAACAAAACAACAAAAACAACCGATTCCACCACATTTATCTTTGCCTTCAAAATCTCGAGTGACAGAGTTGGCTTGGTAACAGTCAGATTACCTGTGGAATTCTGACGGCCAAGGAATCTGGGAAATTTAGACTTTAACTCTCTAGCATTAAGTGAGCTGGGACACACACTACAAGGGTGTTGGGATAGGGTTGGGTGAATCAATCTATAATGTCTGCATCTTAAGGATTATGTAAACAAATTACATGGGATTATTAAAACAGTCTCTTTATGTTAAGGGTACCCTCAATCCCTGGACATTCTTAGAAATTTGAATTGAGAAGACTCTGCTTTCCTTTGTTACTAAGATTGGTTAGTAACCCATTGAATGAGCCACTACTCTATAATAGCAATGAACTAGAGACTTTACCTGGCATAATTTTAGTTGTTTTTTAACAACTATGTTTGATAAATATTATTTATTTCCACTTTCCTCTTGGAAACTGGAAGGAAGACAAACTTAGTAACTTGTCCTGTTAATACCACATACATGCTGTGTAGTACGTCTGGATATCCAGGACTGGCAACTAGATCTGCTAGGTTGAGGAGCCCAGAGTCCCATATTTTTAGAGAGCCTGAAGAAACCACAGTCGGGAGACAAAATCTTCAGTTGTTGGTGGTGGAGTTTTTGTTGTTGTTGTTTGTCTGTTTTTGATTATTATTGTTGGAAGTGATGAAGCTTCCTGAATGAGGAGACTTTGACTTGAAGATTTGGGGAAGAAGCTGATTTGCTTGGGCAGTCTTCATTTGGCATTCTGAGGAAAATTAAAATAATAAATGTATTTGCCTGAGGTGAGTATTCTTTTTGGGAATATCCTTCTTCAATACCAGGGCATTTTATTAGCACTCAGTGTCTAGGTAGGAATCAGACTCCAGATTCAAAGTCCTATCTAGTATGACAGTTCTCTCTGGTTCCTTTTGTTTGTATCTGAATGCAATTGTAATTTTCTAGGGCCACTTGTTGTGGGCAGAAATCTTCAGGCAGTTTTTTTCTTAACATTAAATAAATCTATCTTTGATTTCTTGAAAAATGCATGAGCACACAGAAATTGCCCTTACAAGGTGTGGGCGAATAGGGTGGGTGTTAAGAGATGAATCCAGACTAAGCAAGTGCCAAGAGGTAACATTCTCTTCTTTACATGGGAATAATTAATGCATGGCTATTCCACATTTATTTCTTAACACTCCTTCTCACTCATTTTCAGAGTAGCTCATCTTATTTTAAAAATGGCATCTGATATTGTGATGGAATTATGTAAAATCTTGCTCTAAGGATTCCTGCATCTCCAGGAAGTTGGAGAAATTGAATAAGTAATTTGAATTTCACTTCTATTTTTTTGTTGACTTTGGACAAAAAAAAGAAACCCCCCTTACGTCTTCATTTGACTCCACAAGCCATTTTGAAATTGTTAGCCGAAAAGTTCTAGGGAATTGCATATAAAACTAATCATTACCTTGTAATGAAATGGTTCTGCAAGTTACTGCTTAATAATACTTGAAGTCATCAAAAAGTTTAAAGATTAATTACCATGTAACTGGCAGTGTTTAGATCGGAAAATTAAGGTTCCAGTGAAGAACCGAAAAATATCCATATAATTACCCAGGTATAAAATGCAGCTTTAATACATTCTGGAACCCGGGCTTCTCAAAATAGCAAGTCCCTTTTGAGAGCATCAAGTGGTTTTTCATTATTTTTCATTGTTTTCATTTTTCATCTTACAGCAGCCAATATCATGCTTGTTTACTAATAAGTAATGGCCACTTTCCCTTTGGCAAAAAACACCTGCACCACCGTGAAATAATTAGAACCAGATCATTTGATAGGATATTATTGTTTTTGTCATAGATCCTGGCAATTAACCAACACGTCATATTTATACATATTATTTTGGGACATATTTATGAGCTGTAGTTTGCAAAAAGCATGTCACAAAACTACAAAATGTCTGACGCCATGTAAAGAGAATTATGAGTTGACTAATTTATATTACGATAGTTTTGTATTTGTGTGTTTTCTCCTTTCCATATCCTTGCAAATAGTACATCTTTGAAGGCAAGTGAGAAAAAAGGCCCAGAATTTCCTTTAAAGAGATCCTAGGACAGAAGGAAACCAGAAATATGGAACCTAGGAATTCTTTTTCCATAAGTCTATTTGGTGTTCAACACTTTCCCTAATGTATTTCCAAGTACCTTTCTCACTTTGCGTAACTGGTTTACAAATTTGGCTTAGAAAACTGGCCTCTTGTGTTTTTAGGAGATTTTTAAAAGTAAGACATAATTTAAAAATTGAATTTGGCAAGCGGTGCTAAGTTCAAGCATGAGCCATATGCTAGCAAGCAACCACCACCTGGCAAGTTCATTGCAGACCAGTTTTAGGATGCTGTCTATCCTGTTTGAAAATATTTGCTTTAATATTTCCTACCTGAAGAAAAGAAGGTTGCTTCCAAAGGTAGAAATGGAGAATAAAGAAATGGAAACTGGCCCAAAAAAGAGAACTAAGCTATGTGATTGAAGACAATGACTTGTTATCAGAAGCAGCAGTTGCTGAGTTAGGCTATAGAGCAGGTGACATTTTAAGGGGTCAGATGAGTGAAATACCAACTAAAGATTAGTGTTAGGAAACTTTTTTTTAAAGCGAATTTCTCCAACAAAAGGTCATTGAGTTTGAAATAGGTGTCTCTTAGCACACCTTTGCCTTCAGACAAAAAAACTCTAACTTACATGTATAACACTTTTTTATGGTCCATCCTCAAAATGATCCTTACATTCACCGTCTTACAGCTTCAAATGTTGCCTCTTCCTGTAGTAGCAACCATCATGGTTCCTTTAGTTCTTTTAAGTTTTTCTTCTGAATTCTATCAGGGATCAAAACTCTTTCTTGGATAGATGTTGGGGAGAAACAGAAAAGAGAATATGCATGTTTTTTCTTAGCTTATAACCGTTGATGATTACATCTATCTATCTATCTATCTATCTATCTATCTATCTATCTATCTTAAAGCCTTCTTAAAAGCCCCTCAGAAACTCACTCATCCCATTCTCTTCTGTGCCTGCTACTTACTATGTTGCTTCATGATGAGAGACTTCTAGTTTATTAATATTTTATCTGCCCATGGACCCTGGTCCTCATTCACGTTACATCACACTTTATTTCCGTTTGTGGGATATTACCTACTTCAATGAAGTCTCATAAAGGAAGATACTACATTCCCAAGAACTTCTCTTGGCATGTATCTATCTGTATCTGTGTCTATCTCTATAACTATCTATCTAGATCTGTTTAACCTTCAACATAGAGATAACTATATCTAGATTTTTTTTTTAACTTTAACATGGAGATCTCACCATCGCGGTACAGATTTAGATTCTACCAATACATTTTACATGAAGATTTGATGGAGTTATGATTAAACAAGTTGGAATGCTCTGGGAGAAAAGCAAGTACTAGTAAATAGAAAAGATCTTTGCTGTGGTTATTACATGTGCCCCCTGGACAGAGCTGCAGAGGAACCTGCAGATCTCAGAGACTTAAAGGGAATGGGAGTCAGAATCTGGTCAGTTTATGCTAAAGACGAGAAATGATCAAGCCCTCACAACAACTTATGGATGCTATTATACTTGGGAAGAATTAGACTTTATATCCTTTGGAGACTAAACAGCTCCCTAGATGGTGGGAATAAATCTTGAAAACATTTTTGATGATAGTTAGGGATTTAAATTTGCCGAGTTCTTTTTGTGGCTATACAGGGAGACTAAGTTTATGAGTCTCTCTGAATGATTCCATATACAGAAACAGTGGGCAGCATCTTATTTTTCAAGTTTGACTCATCAGCTCTCAACTTTGAATTATATTTTTTTAGACTTTAGATTATTATTCCCATTTTCAAATGAGCCAGATGCTTTCTAATGAGGTTTTCATTTTTTTTTTTCAGTTTTCAGTAATTGCATTGTAGTATTCATGATGGCAGGGAATATATCTACCTGATTCACCATTGTAACCCCAGTTCCTAGCACAGAGCCTGGCACTTGCAAGGGACTCAAATATTTCTTACTTGATTCATTTCCAGTGGACAAATGTTGAAGTTCCACCATGTACCTGTTCCTCAAATCACAAAGCAGAACCATGTTGCAATGCTGGAGAGCCCAATGTGGTAATATAATTCTACCCTCTTTATTTTTAGTCTAGCATGTACTTAATATATAATGTACTAAATATGTTAACACATAAAAACAGATCAAGAGATTCAGTTTCTATATCTAAGGGGAAGCTGGGAATATGCATATCATTGTTTCTGACCTCACAGTCTAGTAATCGAGGGACACATAAACAAACAGGAAATCTCAATATTGTGCTATAGATGCAATTCATGGAGCTACTGAACATAAAGGTGAGGTGAAGGTGAGCTATAAGCATTTGTGGTCAGACAGACCTGCATTTAAACTGAGCCTCAGTCATCCACTAATTACTTTACATTGCAATTGTCCCTTAACCTTTCTGTGCTCCAATTTCTTTATCTACAAAAAGAAGATAATAAGACACTCAGTATAGAACTGTCATAAGCTTTTCATGACGTAAGATAGGTAAGAAGCAAATCACTATGTGTGACCCATTATTTGGACTGCTGTTAACCATTACTCCAAAATCAGAGATAGTTTTCCTAAGGAAGTGAGGGTTCTTTTGTATTTACCTTGTTGGAAACAGCATCCAAATGAGGGGCCATACTATGGCGAGGAATTTAGATTTGTTTCATAAAGAGCATCATGTATAGCACTGACATGGTTTGGCTCTGTGTCTCCACTGAAATCTTATCTTGAATTCTAATCCTCATGTGTCGAGGGAGGGAGGTGATTGGATCATGGGGGTTGTTTCTCCCATGCTGTTCTTGTGATAGGAGTGAGTTCTCATGAGATCTGATGGTTTTGTAAGCATCTGGCATTTCCCTTGCTCATGCTCTTCTCTCTCCTGCTGCCATGTGAAGAAAGTCCTTGCTTCCCCTTCACCTTCTGCCATGATTGTAGGTTTCCCTAAGGCCTCCCCAGCCATGTGGAAGTGTGAGTCAATTAAACCTCTTTCCTTTATAAATTACCCAGTCTTAGTTATTTCTTTATAGCAGTGTGAAAACAGACTAATACAAACACTAATATGTATATCAATTAGTATTTATCCTGCCTCATTTCAGAAACGGTAAGAGTCAACTCTGGCATCTCATGGGCGATCTATTTAAATCATGTCAGGTTATTTGCATCTCTCCTTTGAGTTTTACCTCATCTTATGGTGATTTGGAATCTCCTAAATGGTGTGGCAATATTGCTGTTGCTTCTTGGTAAGGACAAAATTCATCCTAAAAGTCTTGAAGGAAAGAGACTGGGAAAGACATAGTGCAGTGGTCCTCAACCAGGACTGACTGTGGTGTGTAAGAGACATTTGACAATGTCTGGGAACATTTTGGGTTGTCACAACTTGGGGCAGGGGTGGAGGATGCTTCTGGTATCTGGTGGGTACAGATCAGAGATGCTGCTGAAGATCCTACAATTCACAGGTCAGCCCCTCGCAATAAAGAATTACTTGGCTCATTATATCAGTAGTGGTGTAGCTAACTAACCTTGGCATAGGGAAAGACGATATGGACTAGTACTTATAACAAGTCTGTTATACAATGGTTTGGTGAGTAGATTTCAGGAAAAGAGACATGAAAAAACCAACCCCTAAGAAAGCCAAGTACGGGCTAGAAGACAAAGGGATCATGGGAAGTGACAGAAATTCCAGCCCTTTGGTATTTAACATTAAAAGTAAATATTAAAGGAGTGGGAAGAAGCACCATAAATTTCATTGGAATTAATTTAAACATTCGTGAATGTGAGAAAGGGGGAAGGAGACTTCCATCTGTTAAGTGCATGTTCTCTGACAAGCTTTTGACATATCTCATGTTAATTGTCATTAGAAAAGGCTTCAGGTGAGTAGTGTTACTGTTGTGAAATTTGGGTTCTTAAACATACAGCTGGTTAATGACAGAATCAGAATTTAATACAGAACTTTCTGAAGTGTCGAATTCACCATATTTTCTCCTTAGATGGTTCTCTGTTTCAAGCCGATGGTGGAGGCAGAAACACAACAAAAAAACTCAAATCAAAAATAATAACAACAACAAATCTGGCCTCAGGAAAAATGCAAAATGGAAGGAAGTGAAGCCAAATGTGAATGCTACACATGTGTCCTGATTGCAATTTAATGTGATCCTAGACTAAGCAATGCCAGTTCTCTTGGCTCTGGCCCAAGACACACCTCAAAAACCTGGGTCATACTGTTTTCTCTTGCACAGAAATAGCTATATCACTGTTCCTGGGGAAGGTATAACGAGGGATGGGAAAGGCTATGTGAAGGAGTAGGTGGAGTGTGAGGCCCTGAGTTTTTATGTCTGCAAAGAAGGAAAGCCCTAGAGGATTTTAATGTCTAAATACCAGAGTTTCTTTGGAAGAATTATTTTCCAAACTCACTATCCGCAAAGAAAAGAAGCATGGGTGGCCAGAAACCATGGAGTATAAACCAAGAGCTCAAAGCTGAAGTAGGAAAAGTTTAGATTAGCCAATAAGGGAGATGCTGTTTAGACAGAGCCATCGGGGAGTGAGCAGGGCCCCGTGGGAAAGACTGAAGGACTCCCAGGGCCAAGTTTCTAGTGCATATGGGATAAAATAATTGCAAAGGACTCAAGTGGTCTTTTCTGGCCCCAGGAGATAATTGGTTAGCTGAGCAGAGCTGTCTCACCCATGGGCCAATGACAAATTATAACAATCCATTATTTTTTCAAGAAGGAGAAAAGAGGGGTTTTTTCTTTCTTTTTTTTTTTTCCTATTGCTCAAAATAAATTTTATGTCTGTAAGGAGCATCAGACAAATAGACCCTAGAGGCTGAAGTTTTTTATTAACACACACATAGTGACTTAACTGAGCAAGAGTGGTGCAAAAGTCTCCTTTGTGAATTCTTCCAGCACGCCACAAGACTTTCTGCAAGAGCCTTGTTCCTCTGCCCACTCTGCCCGCTGCCCAACACTCACTTGGTGTGAGATGAGAGTTCTTCACTACTGCCAACCACTTAGCATCTAGCCCTCTCTGCTGAGCCTTCCAACAAGGGAGTTAACAAAAATGTGTAGGACTCTGTGCTGTAGACATGTGCACAATAGGATGAGGGTTAGAAACATATCTCAGAGTGTACAAGATTATGAATTGCTTGGAATGATTTTTAGCTGTTCTGAAGATATGTGGACTTAACATAGCCCCTTGGGGTTGGTGGGACATGCTCGTTGATTTTCTCCCTGCTCTCTGAAATGTTTATTTTCAGAATTTTTCATGTGTAAAATGTATTTTTTTCCGAAATAAAATGCTAATTTTGCTCCAAATACACAGGACAGGCATTGATAGGCTTTCTACCACCAACTGCAACACACTCAACCATTTACTACCCAGTTGCAATCCCCCAAAGTCAACTCGCACTACAAATAAGTCCTAATCAGTTTGTGACAGACCTAATAGAAGCTGGGAAAACCAAAATCATCTACAACACTACAGTTAGAGCTCTGTAACAGCACAAACTCCAGAAAATACTAATGGGATCTATGCTGATTTCAGGGGCTCCTTCCCCAGAGACTTTTTCCTGCCAAGAATTGATCAGTGCTCAAGGCCCAGCATATTCATACTTTGGCCCCACTGTTTGGAGGCTTTCTGGGGATTGGGGACTGGAAGGAAGGAAGGGTGGGAGGCCTCCAGAACACAAAGACATATTCCAGAAACTTGGAGCCAGCTCTTCCTCCAGGGACAATATATTGTCATGCATTTGGGATTCTGTGATTCAGATGATGAGGACATAAACATACTATAGATCAATGGGGTCAAGATGGAAACTGGAATGATCTCCACCACTTCAGACTGACTCTGCCATATCAATCTTAAGCAGATTGAGAGGGCGCAAAACTCTGAATAAGCAGAGGAAACATGACCTGGGAGAGAAAAATTAGGGAGAAATTATTTAAACAGTGGCTGAGCAGAACTAAAACTCCCAAAAGAAGTATCAAACAGTTAATGCCATATGAAATATGTGTTCTGGGCCTGGAAATCTCAGGAGATGGACCTCATACTAGTTTCACATTCCATGACGGTGTGGTAGTTCAAGACAAGGACTTCGGAGGAACTGGCTGTGTCCAAATTCTGGTTCTAACATTGACTAGTTATGTGAACTTAAGCAAGCTTCTTAATCTCTCTGTGCCTTCCCTTCCTAATTTGTAAAATGGGAGAAATAATACTATCTCAGAGGGTTGTTATGAAGGTAAATTGAATTAATTTATCTATAAAAGCACTCATAAGAGTGCTGCTACTTATAAAGCAATATATAAATTTTCATTATTATTTTATATTATATACATAATGCATGTAATATATAATGATGCTTATTTGTACACTATATAAATATAATTAACTATTTTACCTTTTATATCTATTATATTCTATTATATTGTGTTATATACAATACATGATATATCACGTATCATATGGTACATATATATTATTCTTTATTGCTGACTACATCTGCATTGCAGAACTGAACCTAATTTATATTTTATATTTACCTTTTTTTCCTTAAAATTTGTAACTGCTTTCTGGATTTCCTGAGAAACATTCCAAATAATCTGGCTTAAAACTAGCTCTAACATGTATTAATTGTGGAACTGTGACAAACCTCCCTAAGTCCAAGTTAGTTGATCTTGAACATAGGGGTGGGTAATGATTTAAATAAGATAGAACAGAGCTGCTCAGCCAATGTGCCATGCATTTGTTACAAGTAAGCCAAATAGCCCTTTAGCCTTGCAAATAGACAGCCAGGGTCTGGGTTAATTGGGGCTCTTGCCTGGTCGTCTCTGACCATAACTGTCCTTTTACTGTGCCCTACAAATATTATTTTCGTGGGTTCATAATAAAAAACCTGTTGGAGAGAACTGTAAAAGACATCACGTTGGAAGCATTGAGCACCAGATGTGGAACATAGTAGGTACACCAAAAATATTTGCTTTTGTGGTTGCTGATGACAACAGTGGCAGTGCAAGGAAGACGAGACAGAAAAGAACTTTTTTTTTTTTTGCTGTCATTGTTCTGTTTCTTAGCAAAAGTGGGATTGGAACCTGTTTTAATATTACTACTTTAAGTAAAGAGGCAATGCAGCCTATAGGTATGGTCTGTGTACCTTGGAAGTCGTCCCGGGTGTTGTGGAAAGTGTGTTGACCTTGGAGCCATGAAAAGCAGGGTGACCAGCTGGCCCAGTTTCCTAGGAATGAGGTGGTTTCTGCGTAATGGGACTTTTTGTACTTGGAAGTGAATCCTCACTCTGAATATATGACTTGGCCTCTCTGAATTATATTTTCCTATTGTCAAGTAGAGAAAACAAATCCTGACTTGTAGCACTTTTGTTATCAAATAAAAAATTGTACCTACAGTATGTGAGAGATAATCGAAGTAAAACAAGTGTTATAGCTGCTCTGTTCCACCCATTCCACCCTCCAGTTAGAGGCATCAGAGTGTGAATATAAGCTTCACACTTGGTAGTTTGCATAAACATGGGCAAGCTGTGGAACATTTCAGAGCTTCTGTTTTATCATCTGTAAAGTAAGACTCAAAATACCAACCTTGATGAGTTAGAGGAGGATTAAATTAAAAAAGAAAATTACTCCATAGGAGCAATTATTAGATGTGATTTCCCTCCTGTTTCTCCCTTTAGTTTTTTCTTCTAATAAATTTTCAATCCATAAATCTTATACAGAATGACCATTCTGAGAAATAAAGCTTCTAAACTGTGGTTGACCCCTGATATTCTCCATGCTTCTCAGTTGAGAGAATTTTAGAAGTGGTGCTTCTCCATGCTACCCATGCCTTTCCTGTAGAGAAGATGGTGTTCTCTATGTAGCATTTGCACAAACTTCAGAAAACAGCTTTCAGAAACACCTGAGGCGCTGACCAAGATTTTATTAGCATGTCATTGAGTTGACATAGCAAATAAGTTCTTGTATCCACATCTCATTAGTTTTCCCTCATCTTTCATAATGTCCCATAGAAACTGCATGAGAGATATAAAAATGGCTCTAAACCTCTTCCACATCTGCTAAGATGAAAAACTGATTTTTACTCAGTTTTATAAATTTTCTCTTCTCTTTATCTTTCCTTCCTCCCCTTTCCTTCCTTCCTTCCCTTTCTTTCCTCCCCTTTCTTTCCTTCCTTCCCTTTCTTTCCTCCTTCCTTTTCTTTCCTTCCTCCTTCCTTCCTTCTTCCCTTTTCTTTCTTTCCTTTTCTTTCTTTCATCCCTCCCTTCTTTCCTTCCTTCTCTCCTGTCCATTTTTTCTTTAGTTCCTTCCATTCTCATCTGGATCATGGCTTCTTTAACTGCTTGCAATTCTTCTTGACTTCAATTTTAGTTGTCTCTCTCCTTTCCTTATCATTGGCAATCATGGATGGATTTTCTCTTTTTTGCTGAATAATTTATTCAATTACATACTCAATAGCTATTTATTAGCACTCCTGATAGATAATGTGTGAGATACTGATGAATGGAAAAAGGCATAACCCTATGGTTTCTTTCATAAAATACTATTCTTTAGCAAAACAATTTTTATGAATATCTAAAAAAGGAGAGGCTTGCTATGTACATTGTTTCATTCCATTTCCAACAATGTAAGGATTAGAAAAATATAATAAACTTGCCTAAAGTCACTGGCTAGACAGTGACAGATTCATAATTCAATCCAAGATTGGTTTCACTGAAGCACAGTGATTCATTCTAATTTGAATGTGCAGTGAAAGAATTTCTGTAGCTCTTCTCATTTTTCTACTTTTATAACTGGTTATTTAAAAGCTTTTACTACCAAAGTCTTCCCCAGACAAATATGAGGTTAGGAAAGTCTTACTTTGATGATTCCTTCTACCCTCAAAAGCCCCTGTCCTTGAAAGTTAACATCTCAAAAAGCCATTTCCACTCCCCTCACACACACATATATATATATATATATATATATATATATATATATATATATATGCTGAGCTATTCCATAACCAGGATTCTTTTTATCCTATCAAACTGTGTCTGGTATTTGTCCCATTCCTTTATATCCGTGTCCTTTGAAACATGCGATTTGCTATACTAGCCCTGTATCCTAACTTGTGAGTAGCCATTAGTGTTAGTACTACTTCATTGGCTGGAACATTCTGGTGGCATTGCCTTAATTCAGGAAGGTAGTGGTTGAGAAACGCAGGCAGTCCTTAGAATTAAGGCAAGAATGTGTCAAGTTGGGGAACTTCCAATCATATTGGGTCATTTTCTAGAGATATGTAGCTCTATTTGACTTAAATGAACAACATTGAAGAACCCATTCATCTATATTATTTTGGTAGATCACACGTTTTCAATGTAATGTTGAAATTCAGGCCATCCAGGAAAGGTTGAAAAATTTCTGAGGAGATAAGCAGCTCTGGACCTGGCTTTGGGCTTCCTTGATATGAGTTTTATATGTCATTTGGCCAATAAAAGCTCGGTTGGATCATTAGCTTTTTAATAGGATAAATAATTACCTCTAACACAAAATATTTGGAATGGAAACATTTGGTTCCAGATTTTTAAAAAATCTCATTAAAACATCACATTAATTCAGCCCTGGGTTCACTACAACTTGAAGTGAGAGATTTGGCAGCCTTGGTCAGTATGCCTCAAATAAGTTCAAATGTGGGAAGGTTTTGTAAAAACAAACAGCAACATTAAAAACCACATCAGTCTTCCTTTCCTCAGAACTAAGTAGATTCTTAGTTCTGCTTCAATGTGAGAGAGCGGGAAAGACAAGAACACAGTCCCTGGAACATAACCTTCTTGGGGGTTTGGCTCAAAGCTATTCCTTTTGAGTGAGTAGGTGTTTTCTGATCTGTCATTTAGCTACAACATGACCAAATATTTTCTTGCCTGACTGCAACACACAGTCTATAGGGAGAATGACCCTTTCACCTTCTAGGTCCAAAGACATGAAATTGCCCATCACTCTCTCTTCCTCTGCTCCTTAGCATGCAGTTTTCTTCTTGCCATTTTTCTCTAAACCCTATTAATCAGCGCCTCTGAAAGGCCCCATTACTGAGAATATTTAAAGTATGACAGGATAATACACTAGGAAATATACTGTGGGGAATATTACAGTCCTGGCAGGACTAAATGACCTAAAGTCGTCTCAGTCTCCAGTGTTTCTTTGATTAATTAACCCCATTTCTCAGAATTCTTGACTTCAGAGTTCTCTCTGTACTGAAGCTTGTGCATGGCCAGTGCAGAGGAAAATTTTTTTTCCATCTCTGGTGTGCTTACTTTACCTTAGGGTTGTCCTTACTCTCAAAGTTCAGCTTTTGTCTCTAAAACATCCATAAGCTCAACAAGGATGATTGCATTTCTGGTATTGACTAGACACAGTTCGTGGTACTGGTGAGAACAAGACGGAGCAAGATTCAGGCCACACCTCAAGCAGCTCTAAGCACTGGAGGGGAAATTGTTCACTAGGAGGCCTTATGGACCCAAAGAGGAGGAAGTGCTTTGCTTTGCCAACAGTCCCAGAGGAAACAACACATGAGCCAAATCTCAAGGGATTGGTTATTGTTTGCAAAGCAGATGGACCAAGGAAGGTTATTAGAGAAAGAGAGAAGATGATGTACAAATATGTGGATCGTTCTTGCCCCATTTATTGGAGCTGAAGGTATTCAGTGTATCTAGAGTGTGAGAGTCAAGTGAAGTGGTGGAAAAGAATGAACATCAAGACCAACTAAATAAAGAAATGTCCTTTACAATAGGCCAAGGAACTCAGTCTTCTTCCTATTGCTAGTGGCGAACCATCAGAAATGTTTTAGCAGAGCTGAGTTTTTGAAAGCTCACTCTGGTAAAATAAAAGGATGGAACTCAGAGGAGGATGAAAGATGGGAGAACAGTCAGAAGGCTACTGGAAAAGTTCAGATATGAGATAACTGGAGTAGTAAGATCTGGGTCTATGGATGTGACCGTGGCTCTTTTTGGAGATACAGCTCTCTTTCCTGGCCTTATAACTTGTTCTTTTATTTAAAAGTAAAAACAATTCTCTAAGATGGACAAATATATTCCCAATGTTCCAACAGGCTTTCTTTGCTCTTCCTGGCCCTGTGTAAAGAGCTCTCCCAACTCCCCTCTGTTTTATTTCATTGCAGTAGAATATTTAAGACTGTGATACTTCTATCAATCAGCAATCATGGAATAAAGTTAGTTTCCTAGGATTTTAGAGGGCTCAGTCCCAAACAGTTTGGAACTCAAACAGTTCCAAGATGTTTGAAATACCACTGTAAATACAAAAAGAAAGTTACAGTTTGATATAAGATGTGACAAGTGCTGTGCGTGAGTCTTCTTAAACTGACACAGTAACACCGGTCATTAAATTTGGAAGGAGTTATAAAAAAACACACAAGTCAACTTTTGGGTTTAGAACCCACTTCATATCTACCATGTACATTAATTCATTTTAACCGGCTATAGCCATGTTCAAAGTGCATTCTAAGGCTCAGTTTCTTCAACTCTGAAAAGCATAGAAAAATGCCTCTCTCACTCACTTTTCAGATCAATCAACATATAAGAACACACTTTGTAAACTTTAAAATACTGTCAGATTAAATGGTTTGGGTTGTAATGTGTAAGAGTAAATAACTGATTAGTGACAGAGCCAAGACAAAAGGTCTCCTGATACCCATCCTAGCCTAGTATGACAATTTGTACACTTACTTTTTATTTTTCATATTTTCCTGTATACACTTTATTAGTTTCAAAAAGAATTAAGCATGAATACCTTCTTTTCCTGTAGCAAACTAAGTCATGTGTATGGGTGTGTGTAAAACATTATACTGTCTCCCTAGTTCTGACACCCCAACATGGTGTTTAGAATGATTCAGTCAAGCTATGGACTACAATTTACTTTAGAAGAATTTACAAAGAATACAAAAGGGGTTGAACAACTTGCTTCCTTAAAATGACTAATAGAATTCTCAACTTTGCTTTGGTATTAAAATCACCTATGGAGTTCTTAAATTAAAACAAAACAAAACAGAAAAACAGTTTTGATGCTCGAGCTCCACCACAAGCCTCTTGAATCAGGATGTCCTGTGTTTCCCTTAATGATTGAACCCCAAGACATGAAATTAGCTAAATGGACAGTAGTGATCCTGGTACGTGCTTAGGTGAATAGTTGGCCCCCACAACCTCTGACATGTAAGTTCATGGAGCATAATAGATCTGCAATGCACACAGATCCCCCTCCTTGCCTTCCACCTCACAGCCACTCCTCCATGCACTGTTGGAAATGCACAGCATGCAGACCCATTCGGACTCACAATCACCACCCGCGTTATATTGCACTATGCTAGATAAAAACATGAATGAACACAATTGCTGCTTACAAGGCATTCTAAAGGTATGCATGGCAGGTAAAGAAGTAAACCTAATGTGAGTATAATATTTGCAGTTATATACATATGCCAAAGTCCATATTAAAGGAGAGATTTTTTTTTTTTTTCCACTGGAGGGGAGCAGGAAAGAAAAGGCTTTATAGGCGAGGAAATTTCTGGGCAGAATTTAAAGAATGAGTGAGAATTGTTCAAGAGGAAGAAAGTGGGTCAACCAGTGGAAATGGAGAGCTGTTTGGAGATGAAAGAAGGAAGGAAGATATTCTGGGAAGAGGAGGGAGTGCGTACAAGGAGTCATGAAACAGCCTCAAACACATGGGACCTTCAGGGTGATGGGAGTAGTGATGGGTCGCACCTTTGAGGGTGGGGGGCCTCAGGGGATGTGGAGGGAGAGGTCAGCAGGGGCCAGTCCAAAGGGCCTTGAGTGCAATGCTATGGAGCTCTGCCGTGCTATTCCCAGTACACAGCATGGCTCTCCATTCTCGTTTTCCCAATGATTTTTCAAAAATACACATCTAATCTCAAGTAAAGACATATTCTTAATAACATTTCTGAGCCAGAAGGGACATTTTCACAAAAAGTGCGTCTATCACATTCTCTTCTGTCTTCCTTTTGTAAGAAGAGTCATATATGTTTTCTGGAGCATTCTTTTCCTGTCTTCCAAAGCAGAAAACTCTGTCCTTTCTTTGCTGTCTTCCAAAGAGGATAGCACTGAAAGCTGTTATCCTAAGGCCCTTTGGCCCTTCATCCCTCTCAGGCCAACAGACAGATCCTCTGGAATCCTCACCTGGCTCTCATTTCTTGTGGGTAGCAGCATTATTGTTCTAAGACTTGTGAACATTGAAACAAGCTCAGAGTCAGTTATAGGACAGGGAATAACAATCCAGAGAGAAGGTTTGTAACAAACAGGCAGAGGATTCAGGGCTATTCAAACTACATAGCATTCAGGACTGAGCTCCAGTTTTGGAGAAAACTAATAATCTTACTAGAGATATGAACATCATCAATGCAAATCCTATGAACTTTGCACCTGCTGTAAGAGCTAGGGAGAAACATTACTTCTTTTTCCACATAGAATTGAGTCTGAACCCTGACTAGAAGTGAACAGATACCAGACTTAGGACTGTGAAACTGAGTCTAGATCCCTGTCTCATCTGCCAACTGCTCTGTTCTGCCTTGGCTCATGGCCTGAGAAGCCTGATGCTTTAGACCGGGGTTCCCAACCCCTGGGCTGTGGACTGGTACCAGTCTGGTCCACGGCCTGTTAGGAAGCAGGCCCCAGAGCAGGAGATGAGTGGCAAGTGAGTGAGCATTACCGCCTGAGCTCTGCCTCTTGTCAAACCAGTGGCAGCATTGGAGTCTTGTAGGAGCACGAGCCCTGTTGTGAATTGTGCATGTGAAGGATCTAGGTTGAGCACTCCTTATGATAATCTAACTAATGCCTGATGATCTGAGGTGGAACAATTTCATCCCAAAGCCATTCCCTCCACTCTACCATCTGTGGAAAAATCGTCTTCCATGAAACCAGTCCCAGGTGCCAAAAATGTTGGGGACTGCTCTTTAGATGGATGGGTTGGAATTTGGTGACCAGGCAGAGACTGAACCTACATGGGATGGTCACAATGAACCTCGACTATTAATGTGTTACAGATTTACATAAAAGCTTGCCCACAGAAGCATCCAGGTCACAGAAACACATTCTCTGGATCTCAAAAGGGATAGTCTCCATATTCCAGGAGGTAGAGAGGAATGGAAGAGAATAAAGTGTTACTTAGAGTAAGAGTTGGGGCTCTGAAGTCTGGATTATCTGGTTCAAATGATTCTATTATCATGGTTAATGCTCTGGAGCTGCCATATCAGGCCAACATCCAGGGCAAGGTCTAGGTTTATTTTAGTCCTCGAGGTAGCCCAACATTCACCAAAGAAAACAGTCAGTTTTTGATTTCTTAAACAAGTTAATTCTTTGGGACTTTTATTGCCTGTGCCTCATTTTCCTCCTCTGTAAAGTAGAGGTTAAGAATACCTACTATGTTCTTGTGGAAATTGCCTGATTAAATGCATTAAAGTTTCTAACAGAGTTCCTGCCCTCTTAGTAGAAATGTACGAATAAATGTTGGTTTACTTCTCTCCTTTAGTTTCTTGTGTCCTTGTGTAATTTACGTGGAGTAGTCAGATAACTGTTTTTGTTTTTTTTTTTTTTTAATATGGCAGTTGACCACCAATGTAAATCTGAGGAAAGAATTATGGGACAGCATAATGTAATATTTTGTGTACCTGTAAATAAGTGACATTTATTTGTGAGGTAATTGACTGAGGAACTGGCTTATGCTTTAATCTCCCCACAGTAATGACTTAAGTACTTTGCGCTCAGCAGAGGTTCCAAAAATTTTTATGGATTAGATGATTTAGGAGATGTTTTGAACTTTTACTCATTTAATTTTAAAATTGGGGGATATTTAATGTAAATAGGCTGCCAGAATTAGATGAGTTGGGTCACATCAGTGCACAGAAATTTATAGGGTCCACCACCAATTTCTAGTGTGGTGTTGGTGTTCTTCTCTGCAAAACATTCTAAGACATTCCTTCTTACTGCAAGGAGTGGGGGTAAAAACATGTGTAAGAGAGATTAAAGAGACCAATCATTTCTGGCAAAATGTTCATATTTAGAAAGTCATGAAAACTTAAGAAGTTGGTCAGGATCACCACATTGATGAAAACTGCACACTATCAGGAGTTATTGAAGCAGCACACTGCAATTTTAAGATTAATTGGAGCAAAGAGGAAAGACAAGCACCCAGGAGATAAGTGGCATGGTTCTGGTTTTGGTGGATTCAGTTTGTGGACTGGGAGGAGATGAGGGGTCTCCAATCTTTCTGATAGAGAGAAGCAAAATCCCATCCCCTGCTCTAAGTAACACTCTATCCCCTTCCTCTCCTCTTCTGCCTCCCAGAATATGGAGACTATGAATCACCTTCAAAGTGTTTGAAGGTGATTCCACAATTTTGAAACAAACAAACAAACAAAATAAACAGAACATTTATAGCAAAGGAGATTTTCATAAAGGATGCTTTGGGGAAGGAAAGGGTGGGAAAGCACAAAGTAAGTTTGTCGTTCATGATTTAGACCTGTTGAGTTTGAGGTGGTAGTAAGTATAACAAGCATGTATTTCAAGTCCTGGTGAGTAGTTTGTGTTTTTAGCCAGAAATATGTGATAAGGACACAGTAAGAAGACAAGGCAGGAAGATGGATAAGACGTGTCAGTTAAAACCATAAAAAGAATGATGTCTTCCAGAGGAATCAAAGAGAGGACACATTATAAAAACCTGAGAACTGGGGAACACCCACCTATAGGACAGAGAAAAAATGTGTAGTAGCAAATAGAATGGCAAGGTCTTATTCACAAAGGTAAAAGGACCAAGAGAGCCTTCTGTCATATCAGAGAAGTCAAAATAAAGAGAAAGTGAAGAAGGCGGGTGGCCAGCTGGGATACACCGCAGAATAGTGAGGAGGCCTGGAGGCCAAGAAAAGACACATTTGTACCCGGCTATTTCCTTTCAGTGCCAAGATTCTTTAATGCCATTGTGACTTTCAAAAAGGCAGTTCAGTTGATGGGTGACATCGACACCAAAGAAATATCAGGAGGATAGGTTAAAAGGAAATAGAAGCATAGTTGTAGAACATTCATCTGGAAGTTTGGCTGTGAAGAGAAGGTGACAGGTAAAAATGGTGAGTAGGGTCATTTAAAAATCATTTCAGGATGAGAAAAAATACCTTATTTGAAAGCAATTCAGTTGAGGGGAAAAATCTGGAGATACTAAAATAGAAAGATGTAGTAAAAAAACACAAAAACAAAAATCCCTCAGGAGGCAGAGAGAAGACTTGGCAAAATTGGGAAACTGGCCCCCTCTCTGAGGTCAGTGACCAGAAGAGGTAAGTGGGTGTAAATGACAATCATGTCATCTTACCTTTGAAAATACTTCCTAGCTTACAAGACTGTAAATGCAGTTTTTTATCTAAATATTTTTTTTCCTTAAGTCATTAAACCTTCACAGTCACTGTGTAAGAAAGGCATTATTACATTAAATTTACGTTGTATAAATGAGGTCTCAGAGCAGGTTAGGAAATAATTCAAGATCCCGTACACAGGGAGTAGCTGAGTTAGGACAAGATCTCAGATCTCTTTAGCCTAAAACAAGGCATGGCACTTTGGGAAGCCGAGGTGGGTAGATCACCTGAGGTCAGGAGTTCGAGACCAGCATGACCAACATGATGAAACTCCATCTCTACTATAAAATACGAAAAAATTAGCCAGGCATGGTGTCAGGTGCCTGTAATCCCAGCTACTCAGGAGGCTGAGGCAGGAGAATTGCTTGAACTCGGGAGGCGGAGGTTGCAGTGACCCAAGATCGTGCCATTGCACTCCAGCCTGGGCTACAAGAACATAACTCCATCTAAAAAGAAAAAACAAAAAAAACCCCACCAAACTTAAGGCATGGGCCAAGCCTTCTAAACGCTCATCGCATTTGTCTACACCTATGTTAGAATATGACCAAAGAAGATGACAGGGATGCTGTGGGTTGTGGCCTCAAGCTATTAAATAAGGCGAGTGTGTGTGTGTCTCTGAAAGACACACACACACACACACACACACACACACACACAGAGGAGAGAGAGAGAAAAAGAGACAGGCAGATACACACACACACACATACACACAGACACACACACACAGGAGACAGAGAAAGAGACAGACAGACACACACACAGAAAGAGACAGAAGAGAGAGTGCTGGGAGATGGTATGGGTTGAATTGTGGTCCTCCAAAAGATACATTGAAGCCCTGATTCCCGCTCTCTATGAATGTGTGTTTATTTGAAAACAGGGTCTTTGCAGATGTAATTAAGATGTTACTTAAGATCTTAGTTAAGATGAGGTCATACTGGAATAAAAGTAGGCCCTTGATCTAACATAACTGATGTCCTTTGAAGAGAAGAGACAGAGACAAACACATAGAAAGAAGACAGTCATGTGACGATGGAGGCAGAGATTAGAGTGATGGATCTGTAAGCCAAGCAATGCTAAGGATTGCCAGTAAACATCAAAGAGGCAAGGAAGGATTCTATCCTACAGTTTCTAGAAGGAGCATGGCCCTGCTACCACCTCAACCTATTAAATAAGGCAAGTATGTGTGTGCGTGTGTGTGTATGTGACATCCACACACATGCATGTGAGAGAGTGTTGGGAGATGGAATGGGTTGACTTCTGGCCTCCAGAACTATAAGATAACACATTTAACACATTTCTGTTGTTTTAAGCCACCTACTTTGTGATATTTGTTATGAAGCTCTAGAGCAGAACTGGTCTGTGGCCTGTTAGGAACCAGGCCACACAGCAGGAGGTGAGCAGTGGGCCAGTGAGCATGACCACCTGAGCTCCACCTCCTGTCAGATCAGCGGCAGCATTAGATTCTCATAGGAGTGCAAACCCTATTGTGAACTGCACATGCAAGGAATCCAGGTTGCATGCTCCTGAGGAGAATCTAATTGCCTAATGCCTGATGATCTGAGGTGGAACAGTTTCATTCAGAAACCACTCCCCCGAACCCCAACTGTGGTCCCTGGAAAATTGTCAAATTGTTTTCCACAAAACAGGTCCTGATGCCAAAAGTTGGGGACTGCTGCTCTAGAGAACTAATATGGGAGGATATCACCCAGATGGATTTGGTGAAAACTTGTCCAGAAAAGAGAAGGTGTGAATGACCAAAGTGGATGGTGATAGTTGGAGTTGACAAAGGGGGAAATGAATTTCTGGAATAAATATTTGCAGGCCACTAGTACAACATCGTGGCTCAGCATAGTAATTTTGGAACCAGACACCAATGGGTTCAAATTGTTATTCTGCCTCTTTTAGGCTGGGAGACACTGATAACATTATTTAATATTTCTAAGGCTTTGTTTACTTATTTGCAAAATGGATATAATAATTCCTACACCATGGTATTATGATGAGGATTAAATGGCATGAAACATGTAAAGTGCTTGCCACAGTGCCTTTTAGTGCTCAATAAAGTGAGGTGAGTTCCTAGTAATTATAATAGTTACAGTTGTTGTTTATGCCTTTACCATTATATGCCTTTTTCTAACAGCATTTTTGTCTGGAAGTCTTTCCAGACAAAATACTTCCAAAGTATAGCCAGCATTTTTGTCCACAGGGAGCAGAAAAAGAAAGTGGTGAGGGCAAAAATCTAACACTAAAGGGTATTTCTTTGTATGAAAAGGGCACCATGATGCTGAGGTTGGTAGTAATACTAATAGTAGTGGCAGTAGTACTAGTAGTAGGTTGGTAGTAGTACTAATAGTAGTAGCAGTAATAGAAGGAGGTACACAAAGGTAAGGAGAAAAAGGGACAGTGGTTTTATTAAGTGATTACTATGTTCCAGATACTTCTCACATGCTTTGCATATATTAATAAGAAAACCCCATTGTCTCAGCCCAAAACCTCCCTAAGCTGATGAGCAACTTCAGCAAAGTCTCAGGATACAAAATTAATGTGCAAAAATCACAAGCATTCCTATATACCAATAATAGAAAAATGGAGAGCCAAATCATGAATGAACTCCCATTCACAATTGCTACAAAGAGAACAAAATACCTAGGAATACAACTTACAAGGGATGTGAAGGACCTCTTCAAGGAGAACTACAAATCACTGCTCAAGGAAATAAGAGAGGACACAAACACATGGAAAAACATTCCATGCTCATAGAGAGGAAGAATCTATATCATGAAAATGGCCATACTGCCCAAAGTAATTTATAGATTCAATGCTATCCCCATCAAGCTACCATTGATTTTCTTCACAGAATTAGAAACAACTACTTTAAATTTCATGTGGAATCAAAAAAGAGCCCATATAGCCAAGACAATCCTAAGCAAAAAGAACAAAGCTGGAGGCATCATGCTACCTGACTTCAAACTATACCACAAGGCTACGGTAACCAAAACAGCATGGTACTGGTACCAAAACGGAGATATACACCAATGGAACAGAACAGAGGCCTCAGAAATAATGCCACATATCTACAACCATCTGATCTTTGACAAAGCTGACAAAAACAAGCAATGGGGAAAGGATTCCTTATTTAATAAATGGTGTTGGGAAAACTGGCTAGCCATATGCAGAAAACTGAAACTGAACTCCTTCCTTACACCTTATACAAAAATTAACTCAAGATGGATTTAAGACTTAAACATAAGACTTAAAACCATAAAACTTTTAGAAGAAAACCTAGGTAATACCATTCAGGACATAGGCATGGGCAAAGACTTCATGACTAAACCACCAAAAGCAATGGCAACAAATGCCAAAATTGACAAGTGGGAACTAATTAAACTAAAGAGTTTCTGCACAGCAAAAGAAACTATCACCAGAGTGAACAGGCAACCTACAGAATGGGAGAAAATTTTTTCAATCTATCCATCTGACAACGGGCTAATACCCAGAATATACGAGGAACTTAAACAAATTTACATGAGAAACAATCCCATCAAAAAGGAACTTAAACAAATTTACAGGAAAAAACAACCCCATCCAAAAGTGGGAGAAGGATATGAACAAATACTTCTCAAAGGAAGACATTTTTGCAGCCAAGAAACATATGAAAAAAAGCTCATCACCACGTGGACATTAGAGAGATGCAAATCAAAACCACAATGAAATACCATCTCATGCCAGTTAGAATGGCGATCATTAAAAAGTCAGGAAACAACAGAAGGTGGAGAGGATGTGGAGAAATAGGAACACTTTTACACTGTGGTGGGAGTGTAAATTCATTCAACCATTATGGAAGACAGTGTGAGAATTCCTCAAGGATCTAGAATCAGAAATACCATTTGACCCAGCAATCCTATTACTGGGTAGATACCCAGAGGGTTATAAATCATTCTGCTTTAAAGACACATGCACACGTATATTTAGTGCAGCACTATTCACAATAACAAGGACTTGGAACCAACCAAAATGCCCATTAATGATAGACTGGATAAAGAAAATGTGGCACATGTACACCATGGAATACTATGGAGCCAAAAAAAGAATGAGTTCATGTCCTTTGCAGGGACGTGGATGAAGCTTGAAATCTTCATTCTCAGCAAACTAACGGGAACAGAAAACTAAACACAACATGTTTTCACTTATAAGGGAGTTGAACAAAGAGAACACATGGACACAGGGAGGGGAACATTACACACTGAGGCCTGTCAGGAGATTGGGGGATTAGGGGAGGGATAGCATTAGGAGAAATACCTAATGTAGATGACGGGTTGATGAATGCAGCAAACCACCATGGCACATGTATACCTATGTAACAAACCTGCATGTTCTGCACATGTATTCCAGAACTTAAAGTATAAAAATAAATAAAATAAAAATAACAAGAAAAAAGCATGTTAAATATCTTAGGGAGAATTACACTGAATTTGAAATCTAAGGCTAAGAATACATTTATTCGATATGAAGAACAACATTTTGGTCTTCGTGAAAAAACTGAAAGTAATTCCAGATAACAGAGAGGGAATGGAATACAAGACCAAGTTTTAAAAAAGATAATAGATAAAAAATATAATTGTTGAAAATAAAGCATTCATGATGACTCACTTGTGTAACAGAATGGTATATTATGTTGATGAATTTTTGCCTTTTTATATAATGGCCATAGATGTCAATGGATAGTGTAAACATGTCAATAATGTCATCAACATAAACGACAATAGTAATAGTTGTTATTTATTGAGCATTTCCTGTTTTCCTGTGGTAGTACTGATGGTATTATGACTCTTATTTTGTATAATTCTTAAATCAATCCTCTGAGGTAGTGTTTCACACACCTCTAAGGTGCTGCTTCAGATTTGCTCAGCTTCACTTATCTCTGGAACCCCTGGCTACTTGTTCCATCCCAGTTGCCTCTGCAGTAACTAACTAGGCGTGGGATTTAACCAATATCGCATGGGCACAACCCAACCCACCTTACCTCATACCTGTGCTGGTCACCTTTCGGCTCCTGTCTCAGAGTTTCCTAACACTCCCTGAGAGATACAGTGCCACAGTACCTGTTCAGTGTCCATGTGTGCACAGCCCTGAAGTACAGGGATTTATTGCCATTTGGGATGAACTTATGACCAATGAAAAATGGAAATTAGTGAGTATATTTGCCTCCTTTTTTGCCCCTGGACTAATTTTCCTGTGATGCAATAGCTTCATAAGACTTCTCAGTAGAGAATCTCCTAAGTTAGAGCAATGGGTTGTTCTTGATCACACATGATAGCTACCACAATGACATACATCTATTATCCCCTGTTCTTCTCGGTTTCATTAATGCCTTCTCAAATTCCTGCTTGTCTGATATTTCTCTTCCAAATAAATTAGTATAGCACCAGCATTTGCCTTTTTTAAGAATCCAGGCTATGACAATGGCACCAGAACTAGGCTGTTTTATAATGTCTGTTCTGCAGTGGCATCGCCATCTCTGTGACCTTCACCTGTGCATAATTGCGATGAGGTGAAGGTGGAATGCGGACCATGGGATACGCAGTGGTTGTGGTGATGAAAGAAAATGGGCACAATGACAAGTATAGGAATTGTGGAGTAGGGTGGTGTTCTGTGGTTAGCAGGTCTACGCGAACCTACCCCTAAAAGTCCAAGGAAGCTGAGAAGCCAAAGAAAGAGGCTGACATATGCAGTTTTTCAGGAAAGAAAAAGAGGTAAACATCTAACAGGGACTTACAACAGAAGCCATGTCTGTGTCTTAGGCGGTGGCAAGACAAGATAGTGGATTCCCACACCATTACCCCTCAGACCTAGCTAAACTGTAGGGAAAGAGGTGTGTAGGATAACTACTGAAGAGCAGGATTTACAGTAAGTATAATAACATCAGGGTTGTTTTGACCTAAGGGCAGGATTTATGGTAAGTACATGCTCTTACACAAGGAAGAGTAGATGATATAGAAATCTTAGAGGCATTCCTAATATTGGGGTTAAACAGAATTCAACACGGCAGATGAGCAGCCAAGATGGAGTTGCTTTAGTCTCAATAGATAGCTTTTGTTAACAATGCTAGTAGCCTTGACAATAGAAAATGATAGGCTCAGGTCAACTGCTAGCTTAAGTCATGCTATGAAACCTGGAGTCACCTTATAAAAACTTTTAGTAATACCCTTATCTTCTGTAACTATAAGGCATACAGTACTGAAAATCAGGCACAGATTCTATCACAACGGAGCTGCTAATGAACCTAAATACTCACCTTTAAAAATTAAGGCCTTGAGAGAAAGGGTGGGACGTACGACCTGAGATATGGACATTGGACGAATATGTCTGAGAATCTTTAATCCCCAAATTCTCTTGAATTCCTCAGGCCAGTAGAAGTAACCCCCTCTCAATTTCTGCAGAACAACAGTCTGTCAGTGCCTTGAAATTTGCAATATCTCACCTGAAGAAGGAGGCTTGCAAAATAATGCTTATACACTTCAAGAGTCTTTCTCGTATCCTTCATTGCCTCCAGGCCAATAATCAGGGTTAGGTCTTAGCACAGACCAATCAGGAAAATACAGCCTTGCTCTAGGAAATACAGACTACATGCAATAATAAACTAAAATAAATTGCAGGGTCTTGCTAATGTGTTTGAGTGAGAAACAGGAGAATCTGTATGAGAATGTATCCTAAATAGATGAGATGGGGATAGCGAGAAGCAAATATAAGACTGGACAGGGGAGAATTTATTAACATAGGAGAAATCACCTGAGAATCTGGGTTTAATGTTTCATCAAAGACCCTAAAGCAAATTTTGAAAGTCTGCTGGATGCATCATAACAACAGGCTAAAGAAGAAAAATCATACTCATAGAATTATTGTGGAAAAAAGTTAACAAAATTCAATACCCTTTCATTAAACCCTTTCATCTCAGAAAATTAGAAATGGAGGAGAATTACCTCAACAATAAAAGGCATCTACAAAAAAAGCATATGAATAATATTGTATTTAGTAATCAAAGGCTAAATGTTTTCCCCTGATGATTGGGAACAAGGCAAACATGTCCACTCTCACCATTACTATTCAACACAGGCCTGGAAGCTCTAGCAAGAACAAGAAAAAAAGAAATAAAAGAAATAAAAGGCACATACTAGAAAGGAAGAAATCAAATCCTCCCTATTTGCACTTAAGATTGTCTATGTAAAACATTCCATGGAATCTATCCTACCCAATACCCCCCAAAAACTTGAGAACTAATAAATGAGGTTATTAAGATTGTAGAATCTAAGATCAATACACAAAAACCAATCATGTTTCTATACTAAAAATGAACATACTGAAACTAAAATTTAAAATATAATACCATTTATAATTGCTTCAAAGAAAATACAGCACCCACATATACCCTTAACAAAACATGTACGAGAATGGTATGATTAAAATCATAAAATGCTGAAGACATAAATTGAAAATCTAAATAAGCAGAGAGACATACTATGTTCATGGATTAGAAAACTCTATATAATAAAGATGATATTTATCCCCAAATTGATCTACAGGTTTAATAAAATTCCTGTCAAAATCCCAGGAAGTTTTTTTTTTTTTCATGAACACAGCTTATTCTAAAATTTATATGTAAAGATACATATCCTCGAGTAGCTAAAACAATTTTGACCAAAAAATATAGTGAGATGAATCACTCTACCTGACACTTGAGCTTAATTTATAGCTATAGTAATCAAGGCAGCATGATACTGGCAGGGGAATAGACACATATAGATCAATAGAACAGAAAAGAGAATTCAGAACTAGGTCTGGTGTGGTGGCTTACACCTAAAATCCCAGCACTTTGGGAGGCCAAGGCAGGTGGATCACCAGAGGTCAGGAGTTCAAGAGCAGCCTGGCCAACATGGAAAAACACGATCTCTACTAAAAATACAAAAATAGCAGGGTGTGGTGGCGCACACCTGTAATCCCAGCTACTTGGGAGGCTGAGGCAGGAGAATCGCATGAAGCCAGGAGGTGGATGTTGCAATGAGCTGAGATTGAGCCACTGCGCTCCAGCCTAGGTGACAGAGTGAGACTCTGTCTCAAAACAAAAACAAACAAATGAAACAAAAAACAAACAAAAAAACAGAATTCAGAACAAAACCTATGCAAGTATATTCCAAAATTGCAAAAGCAGTTGAAGGGAGGAAGTCATTTTAACAAATGGTGTAGAAGCAATTGGACATCCATAGGAAAGAAAATGCACCTTGACCTACAACTCACATCTTATTCAATAATTGGCTGAGTCTTTAGTCTTGATACCAAAAGCATGATCCATAAAAGAAGAAATTGATAAACTGGGTTTCATCAATATTAAACACTTTCTTTTTTGTAAAAGACTCAAAAAGGAGTTGAAAAGACAAGGTAGAAACTGTAAAAAAAAAAAAAAAAAAGTTTGCAAGCCAGATATCTGGGAAAGAACTTTTATCAATAATATACTAAATAAAAACTCTTACAACTCAACAGTAAAAGTTCAAACTGTCCACTTAGAAAATAGACAAAATACCCAAAAAAGAGACATTTTAGCAAAGGAAGTATACAGATGGCAAATAGCACATGAAAAATATGTTCAGCATTATTAACCATCAGGAAAATGAAAAACGGAAGGAAGGAAGGGAGGAAGGAAAGAAAGGAAAGGAAGGGAAGGGAAGGAGGGAGGGAGGGAGGAAGGAAGAGAGGGAGCGAGGGAGGGAAAGAAAGCAAAACAAAAAAACCAATAAGGGGATACCTATCAGAATGGCTACTTTTTTTTTTTTTTAAGTGATAGCACTAAATATTGATGAGAATGTAGAGAAACTGGAGCACTCATTCATTCCTGGTAGAAATGTGACAGATGATAGATGGATGGATAGATAGATAGATAGACAGATGAGATAAATTGTAGATGCACATGCAGTTGTAAGAAATAATACAGAGAGATTCCATGTACCTTTCACTGAGTTCCCTTCAGCAGTAACTTCTTGCAAAAAAAATATATTACAATCAGAATATTTCACACTGATGTAATCCACTGATTTTATCATATTTCTCCAGTTTTGCTTGTACTTATTTGTGTGTGTTGTATGTACGTGTAGAAGAAAAGTTAAAAAAAAAAAATCTCCAGAGTAGTTCCTTCAAGCTTCTACACATCAAAGCCCTATATTAAGGAGGTAGAGATCCCTTTGCCTATTTAGGAAATGGCAAATATTATTGATGTTCTGGAGAACTAACTGTTGCCAGAGAGTAGAAGATAATCTCAATAGAGATTGGAAGATGATGCTTGGTAAAGTCTGAGGGATGCAGTGTCTGCCACCTGAAGAATATTGAGAATGAAGTCACAAGAGTCAGGGCAATGGAAATATTAGAACTGATTTATTACACAACATCTAAAATTTACCGTCTGATAATATTTTCTTAGAATTCCCAGAAAACACTCCTTTCACTAAGTCAATGGTCCTTACACTTGAACTTTAGAGTTTCCAGGAGGAGATCAAAATTTCCAGAAGAGCTTGTTAGATATAGATTTCTGGGTCCCATTCCCAAAGTCTCATTTAGTAGACCCTAAAATTTCAGGTTTTAAAATTTGCATTTCTAAAAAGCTCCTAGGTGCTGTTAATGTTACTGTTCTGGGGTCTATACTGAGAGAGAACTGTGCACTAACACAGTAAGAAATGCACTGGGAATAAGGGAGCATCAACATTGTTGAGAAGTTCAGTGGTGGGTGTACTCTGTAAGCTAGATTTGACCATGGGAATTCTTAACATGGAAATAATCTCCCTAAGACAAATGGTGATGATGAGATTCCAGAATGGTTGAGACTGGGTGGCAGCACTTAACTGTCAGAGGCAAGGAGAATATACCTGATATAATTATTATAATGGGTAAGAACACTGTCATAGTAATCTGGATGTCTCAGCCTGCAGAAGTTTGTAGCAATGTCTGAGATCAAGGTGACTTTTGATTAAAGGCAAAGGTCTACCCCATAAGGAAGGGCCCTACAATGTCATTGCAAGTAGATGTGGTAAAGATCCCTCTGATTCCCCCCAAAGGGATCTGTGCTAGGATTACTATGTATGAGGAGAGGAAATAACTAGACTATTTGAGGACTGTTAGATAGATGTTCTAAGCTGACACCAATATCAGGGGACCTAAAATGCCTTCACATTTCTCTAGAGTTGGGGTATAAGAAAGCCAGCTATTAAATAGGATTTGGCTCAAGCACATTTCATAGTGGGCCCAATGGGTATATATATATAGCCTGTGGTTATTTTCCTGGGTTCTGAATGTATGATGGACATAGATTTACTTAATAGCCAGCCATGTTGATTTTCTGATGTGTAGAGCAATGGCTGTTATGGTGAGAATGGCTAAGTTGAAGCCCCCACCTCCTCTCCCTTTCAGCTAAGATACACATCAGAGGCAATATTTGTCTTCTTTGAGGAAACTCTGAGACCACTACCACCACCAAAGATGTGCAATTATGCAGGAGTAGTGGTCCTCTTCCTTTCTCCCATTAATATGTCTAGATCCTGCAAAGGCCAGGTGGATTGTGGTAGATTATGGTGGCTACCATAAGATAAAAGATGGTAGCCCTATCTGTGCCTTCCTGCTGGGTGTGTTATTTTTACAGACAATTAACACAGTCTCTGGCACTTGATGTAGGGCTTTTTTTTTTTTTTTTTTTTTTTTTTGAGACTATATCTTGTTTTGTCACCCGGGCTGGAGTGCAGTTGTGTGATCATTGTCACTGCAACCTTGAACTCCTAGGCACAAGAATTCCTCCTGCCTCAGCCTCCTGAATAAGTATGACTACAAATACATGCCACCTTGCCCAGCTAATTCTAAAAATTTGTTTGTAGAGACGGGGGTCTCACTTTGTTGCCTAGGCTGGTCTCAAACTCCTGGGCTCAAGAGATCCTCCTGCCTCAGCTTCCCAAAGTTCTGAGATTACAGCCATGAGCCACTGTGCTCAGCCTGTTGTACGACTTTTTTATGGCAAATGATTTCTTGATCATTCTGGCAGGCTGAATAATAACCCCCAAATATGTCCATGTCATAATCCCAGAAATCTATAAATTTTAATGTACGTGGAAAAAAGGGACTTTGCAAATGTGATTAAGTGTAGAAACTCGAGATGGGAAGATTATCCTGAATTATCCTGGTGGGCTGGATGTAATCATACATGTCCTTATAAATAGAATTAGAAGGGTCAGAGTCAGAAGAAAGCACTGTGGTGACAGGAGAGACTGTAGAGATGTATTTTGAAGATGGAGGAAGGGGCTACAAGCTAAGTAACACCAGGGGTCTCTAGAAGTAGAAAGTAGAAGATCTAGAAAAGGCAAAGAAATGAGTTTTCCTCTAAAACCCCAGAAGGGACCAGCCCTTCTGACGCCTTGCCTTTAGCCCAGTGAAATTAATTACAGACATCTTGTCTTCAGAAATATGAGAGAATACATTTGTATTGTTTTAAGAAACCAAATTTGTGGTAATTTGCAATAGCCATAAGAAAGGAATATACCATTAGTATCAGCAAAAAGGATTAACACAGTGCAAATTACTCACTGCCTGAACCAAGGCTGTGATAAAGTTTAAAATTATGTATACAGTCATATATAATTCATATGGTCATAAAGTTCAAAAATATATATACATATATACTGTGTATTTGTATGGTATAATAAATATATGTATGTAGTATACATATAATTGGATATATTATTGTTCTTCAATTGATGACAAGATGTTGATTGGACCTAGTGAGTAGGAAACGGCAAATATTATTGATGTCCTAGTTATTACATGTTGCCAGAGAGTAGAAGATAATCTCAACAGAGACTCGTGGGGTAATGCATTGGTGAAGTTCAGAGAGATGCAGTCTCTACCATATGCTGGGACTGTCTAAAGTTAAGGATAAGTTGTTAGAATTTGCACTTTCTACCACTAAGTAAGAGGCACAACCCTTAGTGGGCTTCTTAGAATTTTAGAAGAAGCATATACCACGTATGAGAATACTGCTCCAACTTGGAAGACTGCAAGGGTCAAGTGGGCTCTGATAAAGAGAAGCCTCTGCAACAGGCTCAGAATGCAATGCAGGCTGCCCTTCCACTCATGCCATATGACCCTGTAAATCTGATGGTGTCAGATGTTGCTGTCGTAAAGAATGATGATGTGTTGTTTCTGTGACAAACCCTAATTAGAGAGTCACAGTTCACATGCCAGATTTCTGAAGCAAGATCAGGCCTTCTATGGAAGAGAACCACTTGCCATTTGAAAAAAAAAAATCAGAACTATTTGGTCATTTCAAATGGAAAGAAAAGTAATCTGAGATAAGGACATACAGACTTCTGGGCTTTGAGGAATGGCTGAGCTTGTTGCATAGGATTCTAGAAGAAATTAAACCTGAAGATCAGAGACAAGCAGATTTGAGGGGGAGATATAGTCATAGACCTGTAGGAATGGTCCCAAAGCATACAGATATTTTATTTTTAAAAAATTATAATATTTATTAAATTTTGTTACTATTTTATAACATAGATTTATTGACTTTTGGTTGGAAAAACTAGTTGCGTGCATTTGTTCAGTTCATTGCAGAATCTTTAGCACCCTGGGCTAAGGATTAAATGCCCATAGTATACCACTTTTATTGTAATAGCCAAGAATGCTGCTACACATTTTCACACACCCCCAGGAGGGTACTTAGTTCTCATTCTACTTGAGAATGATTTAATACCATAAAACTTACCACCAGATATGATTCTTAAAATAGAATAATTTTATATGTTTCCAATTTTTAGAGTTAGATGTATTTAAATTATCTCAAATATTTTATTAATGTATTTTTAAATCTTTTTTTGAGGTATAACACATATACTCTACTCTCAGAATTAAGTTTTAAAGAATACAATTTGATGAATTTTTTTACTTACACATTATACCCATGTAATCACCATCTAGGTTAAGATGTTGAATATTTTTAAGACTTCAGAAATCTTTATGACCCTTTTCAATCAACCTCTCAGAGGTTAACTTCTAATCGAACTTCTACACCATGTATTAGTTTTGCCTGTTTTTGAACCTTATTTTTTTAAAAAAAAGAATCATAGTAAAGCATTCAGATCTCTATCTTTAATCCTTCCAGAAAGCATCTACCACCAAGGAGGCTTCAGTCGCCAGGTGGACAGAATGACTCATCCAGGCATGTGAACTAGTCTCTGACTAGTTTATCCCAGTGTTGGTGCAATCAGTCCGTGAACATGTGGTCATGGTGGTGAAGAAGAAGGCTACACAAAAGCTCAACAGCATAAGTTCTCCCTGATCTAGCTACTGTCAGGGCCTAGTGTCTATCCTGTCAGCAACATACACTGGGCCCTCCATGTAGCTCCATTTATTTAAAAGGCCAGCCATTAATAGCAGACAGGCCAATTATTCTGAACCTCTTTTATCCTGGAAAGGTATTAATTTGTCCTTACTGGACTTAATAGGTACTCCAGGCTATGATTTTGTCTTTTTTTGTCAGCAAGGACTCCATCCATACCACCAAGAGTACTTATAAAATGCTTGCGTGGCATCTCATACAACAATGCTTCAGATTAAGACACACATTGTATTAGTCTTTTCTCATGCTGCTAATAAAGACATACCCAAGACTGGGTAATACATAAAGGAAAGAAGTTTAATGGACTCACAGTTCCACATGGCTGGGGAGGCCCCACAATTATGGCAGAAGGCAAAGGAAGAGCAAACTCATGTCTTAGGTGGCTGCAGGCAAGAGAGAGCATGTGCAGGGGAACTCTTCTATATAAAACCATCAGATCTTGTGAGACTTATTCACTACCATGAGAACAGCATGGGAAAAACCTGCCCGCATGATTCAATTACCTCCCCCTGGGTTCCTCCCATGACCCATGAGGATTATGGGAGCTAAAATTCAAGATAAGATTTGGGTGGGGACACAGCCAAACCATATCATTAAACCCCTGGACCCTCCCAAATTTCATGTCCTCACATTTCAAAACCAATAATGCCTTCTCAACAGTTCCCCAAAGTCTTAACTCATTTTAGCATTAACTCAAAAGTCCATAGTCCAAAGTCTCATCTGAGACAAGACAAGTCCCTTCTGCCTATGAACCTGTAAAATCAAAAGCAAGTTAGTTACTTCCTAGATACAATGTGGGTACAGGTATTGGGTAAATACACCCCAATGGGAGAAATTGGCTAAAACAAAGGGGCTACATGCAATTCTGAAATCCAGAAGGCCAGTCAAATTTTAAAGCTCCAGAATGATCTTCTTTGACTCCATGTCTCACATCCAGGTCATGCTGATGCAAGAGGTGGGTTCCCATGGTCTTGGGTAGCTCTGCCCCTGTGGCTTTGCAGAATATAGCCTCCCTCCTGGCTGCTTTCATGGACTGGCATTGAGTGTCTGCAGATTTTCCAGGCACATGGTGCAAGCTGTCAATGGATCTACCATTCTGGGGTCTGGAGGGCGGTGGCCTGCTTCTCCTACCTCCACTAGGCAGTGCCCCAGTGGGGAAATCTGTGTGGGGGCTTGTACCCCACATCTCCCTTTTGCACTACCCTAGCAGAGGTTCTCCATGAGGATTCCACCCCTGTAGCACACCTCTGCCTGGATATCCAGGTGTTTCCATACATCTTCTGAAATCTAGGCAAAGGTTGTCGAACCTCAATTCTTGACTTCTGTGTCCCTGCAGGCCCAACACCACATGTAAGCTGCCAAGGCTTGGGGCTTGCACCCTCTGAAGCAACGGCCTGAGCTCTATGTTGGCCCCTTTTAACCATGGCTGGGATGCAGAGCACTAAGTCCGAGACTGCACAAAGCAGCAAGGCACTGAGCCAGGCCCATGAAACCATATTTTCCTCAGAGGCCTCCAGGTCTGTGATGGGAGGGGCTGCTGTAAAGACGTCTCAGGTGCCCTGGAGACATTTTCCCCTTGTTTTGGCGATTAACATTAGGCTCTTCGTTATTTATGCAAATTTCTGCAGCTGGCTTGAATTTCTTCTCGGAAAATGGGTTTTTCTTTTCTACTCCATCATCAGGCTGCAAATTTTCTGAACTTTTATATTTTTTGCTTCCCTTTTAACATAAGTTCCAATTCCAACCATCATAGCTTTGTGAATACATAAAACTGAATACTATTAACAGCACCCAAGTCACCTCTTGAATGCTTTGCAGCTTAGAAATTTCTTCCACCAGATGCCCTAAATCATCTCTCTCAAGTTCAAAATTTGACAGATCTCTAGGACAGGGGCAAAATGTAACCAGTCTCTTTGCCAAAACATAGAAAGAGTCACACTTTTGCTTCAGTTTCCAAAAAGTTCCTCATCTCCATCTGAGACCACCTCAGCCTGGACTTTGTTGCCCATATCACTGTCAGCATTTTGGTCAAAGCCATTCAACAAAGGTCTAGGAAGTTTAAAACTTTCCCACATCTTCCTGCCTTCTTCTGAGCCCTTCAGACTGTTCCAACCTCTGACTGTTACCCAGTTCCAAAGTCACTTCCACATTTTCAGGTATCTTTATAGCAGCACCTCACTCTACTGGTACCGATTTACTGTATTAGTCTGTTCTCATGCTGCTAATAAAGACATATCATAGACTGGGTAATTTATAAAGGAAAGAGGTTTAATGGACTCATATTTCCACATGGTTGGGGAGTCCTTACAATCATCGTGGAAGGCAAAGGAGGAACAAAGTCATGTCTTACAAGGCAGCAGGCAAGGGAGAGCATATGCAGGGGAACTCCCCTTTATAAAATCATCAGATCTCGTGAGACTTAATCACAGCACGGAAAAGACCCACCCCCATGATTCAGTTGCTTTCTATCAGATTCCTCTCATAACTCGTGGGCATTGTGGGAGCTACAATTCAAGATGAGATTTGGGTGGGACACAGCCAAACCATATCACCCATTTAATGGCAAAAAGAGTATGTCCTTGGGCACATGCCCATGAGATTCACAAATCATGTAATGTACTTAATGTGGTTTGGCTGTGTCCCCACCCAAATCTCAACTTGAATTGTACCTCCCAGAATTCCCATGTGTTGTGGGAGGGACCCAGCGGGAGGTAATTGAATCATGGGGGCTGGTTTTTCCTGTGCTATTCTTGCGATGGTGAATAAGTCTCAGAAGATCTGATGGGTTTATCAGGGGTTTCTGCTTTTGCTTCTTCCTCATTTTTCTCTTGTTGCTGCCATGTAAAACTTGCCTTTTGCCTCCAGTCATGATTCTGAGGCCTTCCCAGCCATGTGGAACTGTAGGTCCAATTAAACTTCCTTTTCTTCCCAGTTTCAGGTATGTCTTTATCAGTAACATGAAAACGAACTAATACAGTACTCCATCACTACGTTTCAGACCAAAAGAATGCTGGAATAGCCTGCTAACGCTCAAATAGAGCAGCATCTCAGAACAACATCCCGAACAGCTGGGACACTATTTTCTTTGGTTGAGAACATGCCCAGAATCAACAAGAGTACATAGTGCTATGTCCCCAGTACTTAAGATACATGGGTCCAGAAATCAGTGTGCAAAAATGGAATTTACACATCTCAGCCTCACTCCTGTCAACTCAATTTCTATTTTGTTTTTCACCCTTGAAAACTTAGCCTCTTCCTGATTAAAGACCCTCAGTTTCCCAAAAAAGAAGTCTGGTGCCAGGGGACACATTTAGTTTCCTGCAGAACTGAAAGCTACAACTCTCATAAGCCCATATTAAGCTTATGAGACAGCAAACAAGAAAAGAGCTACTCTGCTGGAGGTAGGTGCTTGACTTTGATCACTATGAGGCATTATAGTTTCTCCTACACAATGGAGAGAAGGAAGCCCTACGTCGGGATACTAGAGGATTCAGTGGGGGCATCTCTTTGTGCTTCTGTACCCCAAAACAAAGGTAAAAACCAGTGTCTGCAGCAACCATGGCATCCCAATAATAGATGCAAGGCAACTAAGAGTTCAGTCCCTATAGGGATAAAGTTCTGGGTCACTCCATCAGGCAAGCAACCCAGACCAGCTCAGTGTGCAAGAAATCAAAAAAGGGAAGTAGAGAAGGGAGATCATGAATGTCACGGTCTCAGAATCAGCTCTATGGCACCAGGGAATTTAGCCTGTTTCATAAACACTCTTGCCTTAATCCTTCTCAGAAATCATAGCTGCCACCAGCTAAAGAGAGCTCCATGAATAATTTACAGGCCCTCTTAGGGATAAATTAGGATCTGCTCATAAAAATAGAAGTACCTCTGTATTGTGAGAGACTGGAATAATAAAAGGGCACGTGTGGATCTGAGTGCTGCTAGGGGAACGCTGTATCAGGCACCTCCTTATGTACCCTCTCTGATCCTTTTGACCTTATGTGTCTCTAGGCTGCCTGTTTTGCCCAGTTACAACTAGGGAGCCAACTCTGCATGGACTTTGACCCACTTCACATGGATACAACCCAATAGACCTTGCCCATGCCAGGCCACTGTCACCTTCGACTCTGGAGCTTCTCTGTTGACACTAAAGCATGAGATGCCATGAGACCTACATGGCATGCAGAAGCCAGAGCTATGGGGAAGTTAATTTCCTTTGGGGAAAACCTATGAAACGTGGGATCCAGAGGATAAATTCTTCTTCTTTCCTTTCCTATGGACTGTCTTGAGGAGCAGTACTTCTTAAGACTACTCTAAAGACAGTCCCACGATATTTAGCAAGTGTGTTCACTTGCTACCATGCAGTGAACAGTTTAGTAAGGTACCTACATATAGACTCTCTTGTCTGAGTCACTCCCCTTTTCCAGGCTCTTGCTTCCCTAGTATTATACTTAAGGGTTAACTAGTGGCCTCAGGCTCTTTTTTCTGGGTAGTCCAGGCTAAGACAGGTGTATACTATTTTATCCCCATTTTATAGATGAGAAACTGAGGCAAAAAGAAGTGAAGCAACTTGCTGGGATCATATATCTAGGTCTTTCACACCCAGATCAGCCTGGCTTACAATCTAGATCTTAATTAATGTATTTAATAGAAGACATGATCTAGTTGCTGAAAACAGTTGGGATGGTAAAAATCAATCCTGTAGATTAAGCAGTAATGGTTTGAATGGGGCGGTGTATAATGAGTCCTGAACTATAAACGATCAGGAGAGGTGATTTGATAATTACTCAGCGGGAGTAAATAAAAGGCTGTTGCCTTCTAATGTGGCACAGACCAGTGTAGGGACACTATTCTGCCATTTGGAAATACCGTAGAAAAAGCATTCTGTAAGAGACATCTACGGTGTTTCTGGTAAGCAGGTTCAAATAAAGGGAGGAGAGAGAGATAGGAGGAAGTAGAAGGAAAAAAATTAAGACCTGGTCACGGGGCGAGGGAATTTCCCTAACAAGTTAGTAGGTGAAATATATGGCTAGGGTAAACGTGGTGAATAGTTGGGGTCTGAGCTGAAAGTTTACAAGGATTGGTATATAAATGACTATAGTAGCAGACCTGGGCAGGGAACAAAGGGTGCAGGGCATTAGCTGGGAAGGAGGTAGGTGTGGAGCAGATATCAGAAGCTGGACCTGCCATCATGCACAGAAATATGTGTATGATCCATGTATGTACAATCCATTGGCTCCTATCAAGAAAAGTCCATCTTCTTTCATTCACACAGGTCTATGGGCCAGATCCCACCCACAAAGTGAAGGAAAAACAGTTTCTTATCTTTCATCAAGTCTGCTATTGAACAAGAACATGCTGCTTCTAGCTTATCCCTTGACTAAACTATATTTATTTATATTCTGCAGTCTTACAAAGAAAACCTCTCCTACCCTTGCAAACATGAGAGGCAGAAGTTCAGGTTTATACAGCTAAACAAAGATTGCCTGTTTAAAGAAAAATCTGGAAATTGGTACTGGATGAAAAGAATATTCACTGACTTTAAAATATTGGAGATTATGCTCTGAAGTCCAATAGCTTATTTATTCAATAGGCCACATGGGTAGCCCTGAAAATAGAAGCTGATGAAATCAAGGCGGGGAAGTAGAGAAGGTCAGTGACTTAAGAGTTAAGGTAACAAAGAACCAGCTCTCAGATCTTGGTCCCTTCAGTAGAAGTAATTTTTTCAGAGGTATTAGCGTACCAATTTACACTATCTCAACTCTAAATTAATTAACACAGTGGAACGGATGAAAGAAATACTCCAGACACGCCGACATCAGGCAACGGTTTCCTAACTTACCTTTCAGATTCTACTTTTTCCCAGGTCTTCCAACAGTCTGTTCTCACCCCAAGACGAGCTCTCCTTTAAAGAGTCTAGTTATATTATCTTCTCCTTCAAGCCATGCAATACCACCCCTTTGCATTAGTAATAAAATTCAAACTTTTTATCCTGGTCCCAGTGACCTAGCTCTTGCCTGCCTCTCTCACCTCATATGGGTACCCTCCCCCTCACTCTCACCACGTTTTCCAGTCATACTAGCGTTTGTTCTCTTGTTTAGTGCCTTAATCTTTTTTTTTTTAATTTTATTATTATTATACTTTAACAGGAGGTTTCTAATCATTAGGGCTCAGCTGAAAGAATCTATCTCAGAGGGACCTTCTGCAACTTCCCAGATAGTAGTAGCCATTCTTCCTATGTCTTGTCCCTGTAACATCACTCTTTTGTTTCCTTTATGCTAATTTTCATTATCTGAAACTGTCTTGCTTATATATTTATCTGTTCATTATCTGCTTCCTCATACTACATATAATCTTCAAAAGAGCAAGAACTAATTTTGCAGTGCTCACAGTTACACCTCTAGCACCTAGAAAAGGGCTTGGAAGACAGCCACACACGCTCCTTTCCCCAAATAAAAATTGATGAGTGAGTGAATGAATGAATGCATGAAACTAAATATTCTTAGCGCATTTCACAGTCTATACAACTTCAGGATCCCTGCATATACATCTCCAAGATTACTGCTGTTATTACAGGCTGTTCTAAAAGACTTCCTATCAAAAAAAAAATGCCATTTAGTACAAAATGACTACTATGCCATCTAAGAAACCAAGGACGTTCTAGTACCAATTGAATACTATTGCATGCTGGTCATTTATTTTATTTATTTATTTGCCTTACAAATTCTGAGTTATTGTTGTGTATATGAAGCAAGGGTCACCAAATTACAGCCTCCAGGCCAAAATTTGGCTCACCCCCTATTTTTATAAATACATTTTAATGGGAACACAGCCACAGCCTTTCGTTTACATATTTTTATGGCTGCTCTTGTGTCAAAAAGGCAGAGCTGAGGAGCTGCGACAGAGACGGTATAACCCCCAAAGCTGAAAATATTTGCTGTCTGACCCTTTACAGAAAAAGTTTACTGATTCTTGATATACAGCAATATGTACTCAAAAATAGAATCTCTGTGAGAAAAAGAGCTGCAAAATGTCAGGGGGAAAAATGAGAGCATTGACTGGTGTTTTCTTTGGGTAAAATCCAGGAAATTTGATAGTGACGAAATTAGAAGTGTATCCTCAAAATGGTTTTGGATTAGAGCGTGAGAGAGAAACCTACATTTCAGTGGTTAGCTCAGAAATCAGAAGTTTACTGGCTGAAGACCAACCTTTCTTTCAGGCTAGTTCTGTATTCTCTTGCTAAGAGACACTTAGTTCCCTTCCACTTCACACTGGGCCCCCTCTTCCTACCTTTGTTTGCATCTGTTCTCTGCGCAATCTGGAATGTAGGGAACGCTGCCATCTTCATGATGAATCGTTTCCTCCATTGAATTACAATTACAGGTTTTAATCAGTTCATTATTTCACCTAGTTTTTGGGTCCTGACAGTTATGCTGTGGAAACTAATTGAATTGGCTTTACCTCAAGGCATTCCCACAAGAAGATTTTTACCTTGCCATTTGGGAATTTTTTGGCTGTTTGACCAAATTAGCCCTAATTGCTCTGTAACCTAAAAAAAAAAAAAAATCTTATTTTTATATTTTTCCTTTGAAAGATTTTACATTCTCTTCCTACTTTGAACACAGTGCTCTTTATATAAAAAGACAAATCACTGGCCTATAAGTTAGTGTGTTATATACCAAGCTTCTTATATAAAAGGCTATAGAGTATTTGTGTAATATACCCTTATTCTTTTTCATAGCCCTCCTTTAGAATAATTTTTTAAAAGTGTGGAAGGGCTGGACATTAGATTACATTTTTTCAACCCTTTCTTATTTCTGCTGCTGCAAGTTCTAGTCTATGGAAAATACATGGCCCAGGAATAACGTTTGACTGTCTGTCTGTGGTGACATCTTAGCAAGTTCACCATGATCTAAGGCTGGGTTCTCAGATTTTGGGGTGCCTCACTGGCTCACATCAAATTGACAAAGTTTCATCTGATAAAGAAATCAAAATGTCAGTTCATAATATCATGATGAGAAATACAACAGCCAGGTATGGTAGCTCATGCCTGTAATCCCAGCACTTTGGGAGGCTGAGGCAGAAAGATTGCTTGAGCCCAGGACTTTGAGACCAGCCAGGGCAACATAGTGAGACCTTGTCTCTACAAAAAAAAATTAAAAATAGTTGGACATGGTGGTGCATGCCTGTGGTCCCTCCCAGCTACTTGGGAGGCTGAGGTGGGAGCATTGCTTGGACCCTGGAGTTCAAGGGTTCAATGAGCTATAGCTATGGCCACTGCACTCCACCCCGGGCAACAGAATGAGATCCTGTATAAAAAAAAAAAAGAAAAAGAAAAAGAAATGTAGCAGCAGAGGAGACTAGAATGATTTAATCTCCTTGGTCAGCACATTCTCTTCTTCCAGGAGAACCTACACATATGAGAAGCCATATTATAATCCATATAATCCAAATGTTGTTTGGTGAGTGTAGAATTTAAGCAGAGAGAGGAGAAATACTGGTTAGAAGATTACATTGTTGACAATAAATGAACACCCAGCTACATTCATCTCTCATTTAGGAGTTGCAACATCAAAAGACAAGAAAACCAAATACTGGGACAGAGCAACTTGTTCTCTGAAAAGCCATGAATGAGGACTTCCAATATTGGCCTCTACTCTGCTGATTTTCTACATACATTCTAGTGAAAAAGTCTTGCTTTAGTAATCGTCAGACAAGCAACTATTTCATCAATCCTACTCTTTATGCTCTCTGCCGTAGGGGCCCTCATCCTCTGAAGGTGATGTCTGCATATTTCTTATTGGATCCATTGCATGTTAAATTTATCACTTTGATTCACAAAGCTCTGGAGTTTCTCTTGCCATCTGTATTTGCTATCCATATGTATCAGGGTTTCTCAACTTGGGCACTACTGATATCTTGGGTGGGATAATATTCTGTTATTAGGGATTATGTAGGATGTTTAGCAGTATCCCTGGCCTCTTCCCCTTATATGTCAGTTGCAGCCTCCCCACCCACCATCCCTTAGCAGATGTGACAACTAAATATGCTTCTCAATATTGCCAAACGTCTCCTGAATACCAAAATTGCCTCCTGTCAAGGAATTATGGTGTATAGGATAGATAGGTGAAGAGAGGATTCCTTCTAATTCCTTTCAAGGATCTAGGGCAAAAAACATTCAACCCAGTCAAGCTGGGTTCCAGCTTCATATCATTTAACTCCTCTACTTTTATTCCTCTGAGATTCCCCTTACCATAACCAAGATGTTTATACAAATCAAATCCTAACTTAGACTTCTTTCTATGAATTTTTTATGCATGTCTACCTTTCCAGGAAAGTCACAACTTTCTTATATCTGATTGGGCAGAAGGTTTATAGTATCTCAGTAAATAATTTTGCTCAGTTACACGGAGCATCATATTTTTATTGGGAGAGAAACATATTTCAAAATTTGAGGTATGCACAGTATCTGTCACTACCCATGACTGGCTTCAATTCTGAAATCTAATTAATGTGAATTCTAAATTCCTTGGGTTCATCAAATCTTTGCGTTTGTCATCATAGGGTACAGAATTTTGGTTGTCGTTTTCTTCTCTCTCTTAACACTTTAACTAGAGTTAAGCAGTTTTCATTTTATCAAGAGGGCAAGTCACAGACAAATAAATCTCTCTTCGATGGTAGAGGTAACATTTCAGTAAGTTGAGAGATGACGTATTCTTATTGTTCCAAGATGGCACTATGTGGCAATTGGACCAAGCTTAAGTTCCCAAAAGATGCAACCCAGGATGCTCTGTCCAAATGCATGTTCTATTCTTTTTATTTTATTTTGTTTTATTTTATTTTATTTTATTTATTTTATTTTATTTTATTTGGAGACAGAGTCTCACTCTGTTGCCCAGACTGGAGTGCAATGGCATGATCTTGGCTCAGTGCAACCTCTGCCTCCGTGGTTCAAGCGATTCTCCTGCCTCAGCCTCCCGAGTAGCTGGGATTACAGGCATGTACCACCATGGCAAGCTAATTTTGTATTTTTAGTACAGACGGGGTTTCGGGGTTTCACCATGTTAGCCAGGCTCAAACTCCCGACCTCAGGTGATCCGCCCACCTCAGCCTCCCAAAGTGCTGGGATTACGGGCGTAAGCCACCACACCCGTCCCAAATGCATGTTCTATTCTTAGACAGGTATATTATCTTATTCTCATCTTTTTATCTCTTGCTTCCTCTTTTCCTCCAACATGTTTGAATCAACTATGCCCCAGTTTTTGTTTTCCCCTAGGTCATATCCCAACCATGCTAGTTCTCCAGAACTTAAACAAAAAGCTTCCCCAATGGAAAGTGTACAATCTTTTTACTGCAACTCACAAACAACAATCAAAAGCCCTATGCCAAAAAAAGCTATCTATGAAAAATGAGACTACAAGATTACTTTTTTTCAATAATAATTTTGAAATTTCTTCCCTACCATCAGAAGGTTCTAGGACAAGCCCAGTGATGCTTACACTTGGAGAGAATAGAGCAGCAAGGATGAAGGAAAGTATTTTTCTACACTCAGCCCCTACAGGCAGCTCAGCATTTCTTTGGCAGCTCCCCTTTAACTAGAAGAAAGATGGCAATTGGCCAAACAGATAAAATACAAGTATTGCTAAGACAACCTAGGCATGTATCATTCATTTTGAATTGACTGGACCTTTTCCAGAGGGATTTTGTTAGCAAAGAAGAGAGAGGAGATGGAGTATAAGGGGTCAGGGGCAGTGAGGGAAAATGATGAAATCGGTGGATAATTCTATTTGGAAAAACGTATAGACACATGCCAAATACAGGTAAGAATTGCAGAAAATATTTTGCTGTGATGTTAGTCTCGAAAGACCTGTGAATGTTTTTTAATTTATTTTTTAATTTACTTTAAATCAGTCTGTCTCCAAAATTTGGCATTCCCAACACACATCTCAGGATTTGAGCCCTGGAGTCAGAAAAGTCGGCCAGGCGCAGTGGCTCATGCCTATAATCCCAGCACTTTTGGAGGCCAAAGTGGGTGAATCACCTGAGGTTGGGAGTTTGAGACCAGCCTGATCAACATGGAAAAAACCCTGTCTCTACTAAAAACACAAAAATTAGCTGGATGTGGTGGTGCATGCCTGTAATCCCAGGTACTTGGGAGGCTGATGCAGGAGAATCACTTGAACCAGAGAGGTGGAGGTTGTGGTGAGCCAAGATGGCACCATTGCACTCCAGCCTGGGCAACAAGAGTGAAACTCCGTCTCAAAAAATAAAAATAAAAAGAGAGTCAGACAAATCAGATTTAAATACCAGCTCTACCACTTATTAAATATGGGACCTGAACAAGTAATTTAAGAATTCTCAGACTACATTTCTTCATCTGTAAAGTGGAATAAACCAATTAACAGAGTCTGGCTCGTATTAGACAATGAAGACAAGGCACATTAAGGTGGATGGATGGATGAGTATGTGGGTGGTAGAAGATTCTGAAACTCTGGATCTAGCAGAAGAAAAAAATATAATCTAAATTCTTACCTAGAGGAAACTGCTTTGCTTTGCTGGTTCTCACTGACAGTGTGAAAGAATTAAGTGTTCATTCTTCAGGAAGGGCATGAGTCCTCAGCCATCGATATTAAAAAAAAAAAAAAAAAAAGTGCAACTTCACCTGCCTTGAGTGGTTTTGCTTTTAAGAACTGGAAAGCTTTTATTGAAGTGGTGGTATAGGAATCACTGAAAACCTTTATACTGGACTCTGAGCTCCTCAGATAGATCAATTTCACTCTAATAAATCAAACCTTTGAAACCTGCTCTGTGATATTGCAGTCATCTCTGCCTGAGCTCTGTGGCAGGCAGAGTCCGGCCCAGCCGTGGGGCTGGTCTTCCATTTCTATTTCAGTGTAATTAGGAGATTTTCTTTCTTTGAATTAGAAACTGGCTGGCAGGAAAAATGGTATGGGAACATTCCACAGGGTACTCTGGAGAAACAGGCAATCTAACCATTGATGAAGAGGATATGGGCTCATGCTAATATAAAGAAATGCTCCTCTCTGCAGCAGGAAACTGAGGAGTATGCTTCATGCTGGTGGGCTGATTATTTGGCTCATTCCAATTAGTACTGAATCCAAATGGAATAATGTATTTTTCCTTAATTCTTTCAATTATCCAAATGCTCTCTGGAAGAACACATTCTTTCTCTCCAACTGGAAACAGAGGATTCAGCTCTGCTATGGGGCCTGGTGATTAGACCTGTTGGATTAGTGATGCCTGCAATTTAGTCAGAGGTGTAGCCTTCCTAATTGCCTTTAGAGAGGTTACACTCCCTCCCCTTTGCTTCCTTAATGATCTCATTAGACAATTCAATCTGGAAAATGCTTGCAAGTCCTCCAGCCTATGTAATTGCACCAAAGATGGGGTTTTAGGGCTCCTTCAAACAGGTCAGATATCATACTTTGGGACATTCAAGGTAGATTTGGGGGCCATCTACCAAGCGCTTTGAGTGAGTGGCTCTCACTCAAAACTACAGATGGGTAAATAATGATAGCATCCTTAATGGGCAACAACAGAAAAAGCAAGTTGCTTAAAGGTCATGCATCTGCATTCACCACAGCCTGATGCTTCTCACAAGGATCTTCAAAGGATGAGCACATTGGATCAGCAAGACTTCACTCAGCTTTGAGGGCCCTGCTGTAGAGAGAGTGATGGGTGTTCCAGCAGCAAGAATAGTATAGGTTTCATGCAGGCAACACTGAAGCCAGGAATTTTTTTTTTTTTTTAACAATAATTTGCAAATGGTGAAAGGTCTGGATGTTAAGGCAAGAAGGGTAAGGGTAGGTGTAAGAAAAAGAGATAGGGGTTGGATTTTATCATAACCTTTGGGGTAAGGCTATTTAATGAACATTTAATATGGGTAGAGTAACCAAATCAAGACCCTGTTTTTTTTGTTTGTATGTTTGGTCCTTTTTATGAAGTTATCCAGAAGGAGGTACTGGAAACATTGTCTCCCAGGTAGGGAAATAAGGCAACATAGAATGATTTCTCCTTTCAACCTTAATTACATGTCTGCTTGAATTAAAGACTTGTAACTGAATTTGATGGCTAGACCTTGACCTCAAGAATCAAATACTGAAGATTTTTTTTAGCTTTATTGAGGTACAGTTTACATACTATAAATTTCCATCCAAGGTAAGTGTAAGGCTCGGTGATTTTTAGCAAATATATGTAATAAAATCATCACCAGAATCCAGTTTTAGAATACAGTATTATCATCATCCCTATTTTCCTTGTGTCCACCAGGAGCTAATCCTTCCACCCTCCTCTTAGTCCCAGCCCAGACAACTACTAATCTTTATTTTCTTACAGATTTTCTTTTCTGGAAGTTGTATGTAAATAGTGTCATATAATATGTAGTCTTCTGGCTTCCTTCACATGGCATAAGGTTTTGGAGATGCATCTATCTTATAGCATTTATCAGTAGCTGGTTCCTACTTCATGGCTGAAAAGTGTCCTGTTGTATGGGTATACCGTATTTTGTTTATCCATGCACCAGTTTATACAAATTGGGATTGTTTACAGCTTGGGGATATTATAAATAATGCTGCTGGGAACACTCATGTACTAATCATTGTGTGGACATGTTTCTGTTTCACTGGGAGTGAAATTGCTGGGTTGTATGGTAAGATACGTTTCACTTTTAAGTAACTGCCAAACGTCTTTAAGTGGCTGTACCTTTTACAATCTCATAAGCAGTGAATGAGGGTTCCAGTTTTCCTACATCCTTGTCAACAATTGTCATTGTCTGTCTTTACCATAGCTATTCTAGTGAGTTGTATAGTGGTATCACCTTGTGGTTTTCATTTGCATTTCCTTAACAACTAAAGATATTGAGCATCTTTTCTTATGCCTATTAGCCATTCATGTATTTCTTTGGTGAAATCCTTTTCCAAATATTTGGCCCATTTCTTAATTAGGATTTTTGGTCTACCTATTAATGAGTTGTGAGAATTCTTTATATATTTGGATACACATTTTTTGTTAGATGCATAATTTTCAAATATTGTCTCCCAGTCTGTGCCTTGCATTCTATTTTCTTTATGGTATTTTTGAAGTACAAACATGTTTAATTTTGATGGCATCCAAAACGACAATTTTAATCTTATATGTCATGCTTTTGGTATTGTAGTTAAGAAATTTTTGCTTGCCCAAAGTAATGAAAATTTTGTCCTATATTTCCATCTGAGTTTGATAGTTTTTGCTCTTATGTTTAGATCTATGAGTCAATTTATATGTATGGTATGAGGTAAGAGTGTAAGTTAATTTTTGTTTATTTATTTTACATGTGGATATCTAATGGCTTCAGTATCATTTATTGGTTAGCTTTTTTCCCATTGAATTATACTTTTGTCAAAAATCAGCTAAGCATATATGTAAGAATTTATTCTAATCTTTGATTGGTCTACACTTTTATGCAGTGCTCACTGTCTTGATTACTGTAGATTTATAGTAAGTTTTAAAATCAAAGTCCTCCTACTTTTTATTCATAATAACTTTGGCTATTCTTGGTAATTTTCATTTCAATGTACATTTTAAAATCTATTTGTCAGCTTCTACAAAAGGTCTGTTAGGATTATGATATAGATCACTTTGAATGTATAAATCAATTTGAGGGAAATTGTCATCTTAATATTGAATTTTTTAATACATGAATAAGGATGGTTAATTTTGTTAAATCCTTTTTTTAGGCAGTGATTGAGATGACTGTGCTCTCTTTGTCCTTTATACTATGCACTGTACACAATACAGTGTATACTCTATTGTTTACTGTATGAATTGGGTTGTGAATTTTAAACCAACCTTGCATTCTTAGGATAAATCTCACTTAGTCATGATGTATAGTCCTTTTTTTAATGCTTTGCCCAATTTGGTTTGCTAATAATATGTTAAGGGTTCTTGTGTTTATACTCATGAAGGATATTGATCTGTATTTTACTTTATTCTTTTGATCGGGCATTGTTAGCACAGTGATACTGGCCTCATATATTGAGAAATGTATTCTCCATCTCTATTATCTGAAAGACTTAGTGAAAGATTAGTATTATTTCATCTTTTTTGACAGAGCACCAGTGAAGCCATCTGTGCCCAGGGTTTTCTTGATAAAAGAATACCTATTTACTAACTTAATTTCTTTACTTGTTATAGATATATTTGTATTTTCTGTTTCTTCATGAATCCATTTTGGTAAATTGTGTTTGGTAAATCTGGTAAATGTTTACCCATTGTGCATTCTCTCAATCCTCCCTCATAAATATGTATAGATTTTCTCCCAAACGTGCTAAATATTTATGACTCTGTTGTGTGACACAGACCCAGTGAAGCATAAAAGCCAGCTTACCCTGTTCCCTCTTAAAAGAAAGATCACCTTCGACACATGCCTGAGACTGTCTCCTTCAGTTTGCAAACTGATATTGCCAATAAAACTCTCTTTTCTATTTAGCCAGCCTGGTAGTCTTTTGGATGACAATTACACATATACTTAGATTTTCTTTTCCTTTTTGTCTCTTCATGTGGATTTTTACCATCTGGTGTTATTTCTCTTCAACTTAAATGACTCTTCAGTATTTCCTGTATGACATCTCATCTAGAAAAGCACTCTCTCAAGCTTTGATTGTCTGGCAATGTCTTGTTTTTAATTTTGAAGGATAGTGTTCCTGGATAGTTGACAGTTTTTTGTGTGATTGTTTTGCTTTCATTGCTCTGAGCATGTCATTTCACTGTTTTGACTTCTGTTGTTTCTGATAAGAAGTCTGCCATTAATTTTATATTCTTTTTGTCTGTACATAAGGAGAAATTCTACTTGTGTTTCGCTGTGAACATTTTGGTTACAATGTGTCTATCTTACTTAGAATTTGAGTTCCATTGTCTTACAGATTACTACTTTTAATCAAATTTGGGTAGTTTTTTGTTGTTGTTGTTTGTTTGTTTTGAGACGGAGTCTCCCTCTGTCACCCAGGCTGGAGTGCAGTGGAGCGATCTCGGCTCACTGCAACCTCTGCCTCCGGGGTTCAAGCAGTTCGCCTGATTCAGCCTCCTGAGTAGCTGGGTCTACAGGTGTGCTCCATCACACCTGGCAAATTTTTGTATTTTTAGTAGAGATAAGGTTTCACCGTGTTGGCCAGGCTGGTCTCGAACTCCTGACCTCAAGTGATCCGCCCACCTCGGCCTCCCAAAGTGCTGGGATTACAGGCATGAGCCACCACACTCAGCCAAATTTGGGTAGTTTGTATCCATTACTTTTTCATATTCTTTTTCTGGCCTTTCTTCTTCTTCCTTTATCTGAGTCTTCTAAAATGTATGTATTGACACACTTTAAGTTTCCGTTTTTTATCTGTTATTACTTTTTATTCTCTGTTCTTCAGACTAAATAATTTCTATTGATCTATCTTTAAATGTTCTGATTATATCTTCTAACATTTTAATTCTACTATTGAGTTCCTTTAATAACATTTTATTTTAGTTATTATGTTCTTCCACTCCAGAATTTTTATGCGGTTCTTTTCATAATTTCTATTGCTTCACTGAAATTCATCATATTTCTCTTTATTTAAGCATAGTGTTGTTTAGTCCTTTGAACATATTTATAATGGCTACTTTGAAGTCTTTTTCTGCTGAGTTCAATCTATAGGCCCACTCAAAGACAGTTTCTAATCACTGCTTGTTCTTTCACTTTTGAATAAGGGTCATACTTTCTTCTTTCTTTGTATCATAATTCTTATTGAAAGCTGGAAAATTGTAGATAATGCATTGTACTAACCCTGAATTCTGATATGCCTTCTCTGCCCAATGATATTTGGTTTTGCTGCTTTTGTTTTGTTTTTTGGTAACTTGCTTTGACTAAGTCTATGTCATCTGTTTCCCCTTCATAGGTGGCTGCTGTTGATTCTACTCAAGTTTTGAAAACTTTTGTTTTTATTTTATTCATGGATTTTTAAGGACCACACAGTTATGCATAGCTTAGTAATTAAACAATGATGTTTGAGAGTTTGCACTCAACCTCTCACTCTAACAAGTCTCTACTCTCTGCCAATAGATCTGTGTATGTGTTGGGGAGCACACTAAGACCCATCCATCTTTTAAGTTGGCTCCAGATTTTATTTTTTGCACGTCCTCTTGCACATGTATGCAGACTTGGAGTCAGACAGTGATGTGTTGATAACTTAGATTATCTTCAGTCTACCTTAAATGTGTGCACAGCTTTCCAGTCAGCTGAGGACCAGTAGAAAGCTTACCAAGGCCCCTTCCAGCTGTCTTGCCTGCCAGGTTTCCCTGTTCAGTTTCTGGCTGGTCTGCTGCTTTATTGCTTGATCACACTATGTCCTCACCTCAGGCTTGCCGAGAGACTGGTCGTTCATTCATTCCTTCGTTACAGAGATACCTATAAACACTGACAATGCTGCTTAGTGTGGGGTGTTTTTTTCCTGCTTGCTATAAATCAGGTCAATCCTCTTTTTCAGTGAAGCTTCTGTTTTTCACAGATTGGACCCACTCTGTTAGAACTATTATGTCAGTTGAGTGGGGGACAGAAAGTGGGAGCTACCCACAGCAAGACTGCCAGACTTCCCATTTTCCCACCAGAAGTTCAGTATTGTTTTAAATAACTGCTCCTCAACTTTGTGTATGCATTTGGTTGATTTCCAAAGCCTGAAAATGGTTTTTATTTTTATTTTAGTTTTGACTTTTTTCTAGTTTTGTAGCTGATTTTGAAGGAGAGAATTTGCTGAGCTAAAAACTGTGCCATATTAGAATTCCTGTTTCGATAAATTATTTTGGAAAGAAGGAATAAGTGAAAGAATTAATGAGAATGTAGCTATCATACTTTCCTCATTAATTAGACATGAAATTCTATCCACATTTCTGTTATCATATAGTATCATGTCCCTTCATCATCTTGATCCATATCTTTGGTTACTTATACCCCTTTATAATACATGGTCCCAAGAACTAAACATAATACTTCAAGTATGGTCTCAGCCATTCAAGCAGTTGTAACTTATCTCTGTAGAATGGGTTACCTAAGACTTTATTATCCTTTCTCCAATAGGCAACAATAAGAGTTGAGCCTTTTAATAGATTTTGTTTGGGCTTAGGCTGATGATCCATGGTAGAAAAATAGTGAGACAAAGCATTAGACTAAATTTCCATGGAAGAAATTTGGAATTAATAGCATAAATATATTTATCTTTAAACTTTTTATGGTAGCAATATACATAGGGGAAAAGGAGATTATGATAATATCAATAATAGCCAATATTTCTCTAGTACTTTCCATGCTCCAGATACAATTTTAGGTGCTTTACAAATTACCACCCCTTTTATCTTTGCAACCCTGCTAATGAGGAAACTGAAATCAACTGTAGTAAAGCAACCTGCCTAAAATAACAGAGCTATTAAGTGGCCAGACTGGAGTTTGAGCAGGGATCCTCTGGATCCAAAGCTCAGTGTTGATTGAATATGCAGGGCTACTCACTGTCTAGTGAGGAGAGCTTTCTCATTGAAAGTTAATCTGAGCATGCCTTGCTTATCCATCGCCAGTTCTGAAGGAGATTGAGAAAAGATTGGTGCTGTAAACTTCTAAATGATTCCAATCTACAGTACATTTCAATGTTGCATGGTTTCAGTTTATGCAGCTTTCTCTGCTTTGCCTTAGCAAATTGCAAGTCCCTGGGAAGAGGCCCTAAGAAGCAGTTCCTCTGGCTGCTGAAGCGGCCAGGCTGCTATGCACACTGGGATCACATTCGGCATAGTAAGTTGCCATTCCTTCTACTAGAAGACTTGCACACAAATCAGCATGGGGCTAGATAATTCAAAACAGAATTGCTAGCAGCTACTGAATCTGAGGGCATTTGCTAAGTAGAACAAAGAGCTATGAAAATGTGACGGCTTTCTTTTTTTTTTTTTTTTTTTTGGCTGATCTTATGCCAATCACAAGGAAAATATCAGAATTGCAAATCATGTGAGAATAAAATTGCCCAAATCCTGATGGACCTTATTATGGATAAAAGTGGAATTATATCTAGAATAGAGAGAGTAGGAGCTCTGGCCAATTTCCTTCACAGGCTCCAGAAGTGACAGGCATGGCACAGATTATGCCAGGCTTAGTATCTGTGCTCTGCAGGGGCGATTCCCATTAACTTCTGTGCCCAGATCCTCATCCTAGGCAGTGTGTGCTGGGTAGCATTCAGGACAGCAAGGATCTCCTGCCGCAGCAATACTGTGCTTGCTTTAGAAGCAGTGAGTAAGGCCTCTGTCAACATCACGCTTTAATTTTAATGAGAAGTCATAGAAGGAGCTGGTCTTTTTGGTCTTTTACAATTTTGAAAATAAGAAAAAAAATTGTTAATCTTCCCATTGCTATGCTGTTCAGTCATTTTGGCCTAGGAATTTTAATGCTATTGCTTTGTATTTTCCATTGCATAAAGGTAGTCACCTATGTGATGGTGTGATGCTCAATCTCCCTCAACCCAATCGCATTCAATGGAAATGATAAGAGAACTCTGTTCAGCTGTTTCCCATGCGTAAAACACCTATTTAATGGAGCTGAAATGTACTGATAACTGGGTTCAAAAGGGACAGTCATTTTCAGGGCTTGATAAGTAGCAAGATGTCACCATTCTTGCTGCCTTAGGCTATGGACATTACTTATTCGTTTCTTCATCCATTATTTTATTAAAAAGTGTCTGTACATGGCATGGATTAAATGTTGGAGAAATTACCAATATGCATTGCTTTATTTGACTTCCCAGTCTTATCTCTGCTCCTGCCACCTTCCTGTTTTTCACACATTTCCTATAGCACCGACCACATGCCATTTTATAAACAGATCTTTGCCAAAGAACCAAGTACCCAATCGTCCTCATACCATGGGTGCCCCACTGCGCCCACATTGCCTGTCTTTGCTCTGTTTGTTCCTGTTTCAGATAATTCTTTCTGCATCAAAACCCATCTTCCTCCCACCCTCATTTCCTCTGGGCTCTGCCAAACATTCTTATTAACACACAGAATCATTATTGATATGGTTACCTAATTAACCTTGACCATTTCCTTTAACTATAAAATGGGAGTGATAAGAATACCTATATGATATATTGTTGTATGGCTTAAATGAGATAATAGAAATGCTGAAAAAAATACTTGTCATATAGCAAGTATTTACTTACTATGCTGCATATCATGTAATCATTCCAAAAGCTAAAAAAAAAACAAAAAAAATGAAAAGATAGTTTCCTTCTGGTCAACATTGATAGTAATAGGTAATATTTATATTACTTAGATACTGTGTGAAGCATAATGTTTTATTAATTATTGCCATGCCCATTTTATTGATAAACTGGAGTATAGGAAATCAATAATAATTTTCTGCCATCACTTCTATAATGCATTTGGAGAGGCTTTTTGGTCAATTATTGAAGGGACTGGATTTATAAGTTGCTTTAGACCATCTGATTAAGGGTGAGTGATGTCACCAATCACAGCAATGGAAGGATCACTTACTCTTATCCCTTCTAAGTGCTTTCCTGATAGTATCACCCTCATCTACTATTTTGGGAAAGAGGGCAAGAAATGGAAGAAAGGAGTGCTGCATATAAAGCCCTGGGAGAAAATTAAGAGCTGGACCTATGGGTTCTCTGATTCCTGAGACTATAAATCTCTAGGATTTGGGGCAGGAGCTGATTCTATCTCAAAACCAAGTCTACTAGAACTGGCTCGCTCTGCCCACCTAACCCTGTAGGAGGGGGCTTTAAACAATTTTGATGGGGGCGAACAGTGAGGACAGAAAGGTCCATCACATGATCAAGGACACAGCATCATTGCTCTTCCCTGGGTATTGAGAACTGTAGGTCTGTTTGAAGTGATAAGATATATATCAAACCCGTTCAGTGGGCACAACTTTCTGTATCCCCAGAATTTCCTGAAAACATCTTTATTATAAGAGCAAGTTTTTCCAACAAAATCTGCAAAGATTAGTTCTATCTGACTCATGAAACCCTCAAATTCTTCCATCCTCAGAGTCTCTAGAGTGGTAACTAGCTTGATAAATAAAGAATCTGGGCCTGGGCATGGGCAGTAGCAGGAAAGAAAGGCAGGGCATTAACTTGAACCTGGATGGGGAAGGCATGGGGATGGTGGGCAGTGGGATCCCTGAGAAGTGTGCACACGTGAAGGATGTAGGAGATATTCTCCATGAGTTGCTGGAATGGCCAACAGAGATTTGAATTTCATATGGAAAGAGGGAGATAGTGGGAAGTTCAGACTCATTTTGGTTTGTGTGCAGCAGTGGCAGGTTTTTATTTTTATTTTTTATTGTTTAGTTGTAAAAAGATGGCTGCATCTGTTTTGCTCACCGTTGTCATGGCACCTACTGCAGGGGAACTACTACATAAACATTGCTGGATGGATGAATGGATGGTCCATGTATTCGTCCGTATTCACACTGCTATAAATATACTACCCGAGACTGAGTAATTTATAAAGGAAAGAGGTTTACACAGTTCTGCATGGCTGGAGAGGCCTCAGGAAACTTACAATCATGGTGGAAGGGGAAGCAGGCACTTTCTTCACAAGGGGCAGGAGAGAAAGAAGTGCAAGCAGAGAAGATGCCAGACACTTATAAAACCATCAGGTCTTGTGAGAACTCACTCACTATTGTGAGAACAGCATGGGGGAAACTGCCCCCATGATCCAAACACCTCCCTCTCTCCACACACTGAGAGTACATGTCCCTCCTTCGACACATGTGGATTACAATTGGAGATTATATTTGGATGGGGACACAGAGCTAAACCATATCAGTCCATTTCCTGAATCTCCTAAATCACTTTAAGACATCCCCCGCTATCTGGAAACTCTATTCTGATCCACCTGCAAGCCCCCAGACACTATATAGATTATGTGACTTAACACTAAAGCTGCTCTCCCAATGCCACTTTTTGCAAGGTACATTATCTTCATTTAAAAATATCCTTCCTACATTCCTTGAGGGGTTCTAAATGCCCCAGGGCTTTTTTTCACTGAGCAGGCCTATGGCTGGTTACCCCAGGTCAACATGTATTGGAGGGCTCAACACGCCATCCTGAACCTCTTTCTTGGAAGCATGGAAGAGGAATGAGGCAGGCTGCTATGGAATAGATCCCTTATCTCCTACCTAGAAGGCATCTTGCCTATTGCAAAGGTTTGAAGCAGTGGCTCTCAGGCCTGGTTGCATATTAGAACCACCTGGGGAGCTTTTAAAGTGCACAGACTTCGCCCTGGACCATTTAAATCAGAACCTCTGGTCACGAGGCTCAGGCTTCGTTGTTTTTAAAGCTTCCCAGGTGAATCATTTGTGGTCAGAGTTGAAAGCCAATGAGTTTTTGTTCTTCAACTCTGCTGCAATTAGAATCCCATGGGAAAGTTCCAAAAAATCTCAAAGCCCCAGGCCACACCCCATACCAATTAAATCAGAATATCTGGGGTGGGGCCAAGGCATCAGAATTCTGACAACTCCCCAGACGACCAGTCAAGTTTTAGAATAGGTAGTTTAGGAGAAAACGAAGATTTATTTCTCCTTGGTATGCCAAATCACTGTTATTTGCTAGTTGAATGCCAAGTGAAAGCACCGATTTAGACCTTTGACCAAAACAATCAAAATAGTTTCACATGTCTAATGCTCATACAAGATCCATAAATAAGCATTAGCAATTAAGCAAGCAGTAGAGCGCTGATTACCTTATTTTTTATATCTCGATTTCTAGTCATCAGAAATAAAAGAAATAAAATTAGCTATTATTGCTTTAGTGCTAGATCCTCACAGCAATCTTAGGAAGTAGAGAATATTATTCCAGTTCTACAGATTAAGAAATTGATATTTAAAGAAATTAAAGAACTTACCCAATGTTGCCCAGGGTAGAAGAGCTGGAATCAGGATCTGCCCTATAGAATAATGACACCAAAGCCCAGGCTCTACTTACTACACTTGGCTGCCTTTATTTTTCAGAGCTGTATTGAAATGCAATTTACATACCATAACACTCACCTTTTTAAAGCATGTAATGATTTCTAAAAAAATTTGCAGAGTTGTGCAGCCATCACTACATCTAGTTTTAAAACATTTGTCACTCTTAAAAGATCCCTTGTGCCCATTTATTTGACTGGCTTTTAAAGAACATCGGACTAAAAGTCTGAAAACCTGGGTTTTACTCCCAACCCTGTCATTTACACAGTACTGTGACCTTGAAGAATTCCTTAACCTTTCTGGGTCTCCGTGTTTTTTTAATTAGTCACTTAGAGATGATAATTTCTGCCAGAGAATAAAGGTCAAAGAAAATATTGCATAGGGAAATGCTCGATACCCAAGAGCTGTAAAAGTGGAAAGGACAGCAATTTTTTTTTAATATGCAGAAAGTCATTTTGCACCTTCCAAGTACCTTGGGTCTGAAATGGCACTGAGAGAGTTGCAGTAACACAAATCTAGCTGTTTCTCCCTCCTCTGCATTTTCCCCCTCTACCAACTCTGTCACCCCATTCACGGTGTCTCACTTACACTCCTTTGGGAGGTCAAAACTTGCACTAGCCATCTTAGTTGATGGGGGTGTACATCCCTTTGTATCACTGGAGTGGTAATGGACATGTACAGGCCAGCATAGCTCAGAGCTCTGCTCGGGTTCTTAGGGGCTTAGCTGTCCCTGGCAGAAGCCTGATATGCCCATATGCTCCTGTAATGACTAGCTGTCAGGGAGATGCATGGTGTCCTTTCACCAGAAGAACACAAACAGATGAGGTGGACTGTGGTATTTCTCTGGCTCCTTAATTAGCACTCTGATGGGTGACAAGAGGACCAACTGGATGTGTTCCATCAGGGCTGCAGGGGAGTTAAGCCAAAGGATTATGATGTTCATCTAGGTCCCAAATAAACAGTCAATTTGGAGCTCAGTGTTACAGGCACACAACATGATTTTATTTCCATTTTTTCATCCTTTGCCTGAGCCAGTTTTCTAACTTTTGGTAGTGGAGACTAGAAACATCCTAAGGGTATATCTTCTTCAGCCTTATAATTTATTCTAGCAAAGGCCATTGATAAATGTTCACTGAAATATAAATAGAGCTTGAATCTTCATGCAATTGCTTACCTGTTCGTCTTTCTCCACCTTGCAGTATCAGGGTCTTGTCTCCTGTATAGAAATTCTCAGACTTTCCACCTAGCATCTCAAAGATCATCACTGATTTTTGATGATTCTCATGAAAAACATTACATAGTTGCAATTTGTTCCCCTCAACTGCCCTTGATCTCCATCACTGCTTTTTGATGACTTCAGTGATATCTTATATGGTTGTGATTTGCTACACCCCGCACTGGGTCCTAGTTTAATGGCCCATCTGGCATGCAGAGGAGATGAGAAACTTGTCTTCTACTCAAAGGTTAAGGGCACACAGAGACAGGGAAATATGGGGAAGAAGGACCTGTGATCTTATGGTGATGCTTTTCTTACTGCATCATTTTTACCAGTTTTCCCAATAAAGGGTCAAGGTCTAAGTCTTAAATTCAGTAGCGTAAATTAAATATATTCAGTGGAAGATTCCACGCTAATATTTAAAGTTTGTTTCCACAATGTTATCAGGCAGCTATTATGTGTGAAATACAGGGGGAGGGGGCAGACACTGAGGAATACACAAATCTGATCAACAAAAAACTCAAGTAGCTTAGTATAAAGCCAAGGAGAGCCAGAGCACCATATGTTTATGAACACAATGGCATTTCTAAGAGTGCCTCTTGAGTTCCAGGGCTCGAATGATATGTGTGGGTCTTCTTTCTCATAGATTTGGGGTTAAGCAATCCAGCTATCGCTCAGTGTCCCACTAGATCTCCTGCTGAACCACTGGAACATGGCATCCACGTGGGAGAAGTGGTGCTTCCTCCTCCTATCAGGCAGATTTCAGTATCCCCAGCCTCAATGAGAAGCAGGAATAGACAGCTGCACAGGGAAAGGCAATGGTGATATAAATACATGTTTAATTGCACATCAATTACAATTAGTTACTAGGCTGCATTTATTTAAATGCAGTGTAATTAGAGCAAAAACCTTGATTTAATCATAACCTTATCAAACACAGATCCCGTCATCTTCCTGTGCTCGCAAAGTCTGTGTTTCCCTCTGCTCAATTCCAAGGGGAGGGGAGAAAGCAGAATCCATTTATGGTAGAGGCCTTTGCCAAGGATTCTCTCCTCATCTGGGACCCCCTGCTCAGATCTGCAGAGGGGTTCATCATGTCGTCTACTCTAGCAGCTCGTGATGAGAGGGTCTGATTAGCTAGAATGACTTATTGAAAATATAACTCATCCCTAATGGCAGCCTTTATAACCCGGGAGCTCAAGATTAGTAAGGACATTACATAGGTTCAGCCTCCAGAGATAAATTACTCCTTGGAATGTACCCTCTCACAGTCCCTATATCTGATTTCTCATCAGTGTGGATGGGCCCTGACTTGACATTTCTGCAAAGGGGTGGACAGCAGGCAGGCTGACTGTCTTTCACAGTTAGCTCCAGGCTATGTCTTTGTCCTCCTCCCTTTCTCTTTCATTATCTCCTGGCTTCTCTGTCCCTGCCTCCCCAGAGGCTGAGATGCTATCTGTGAATTTTTTGAAGGAGAATGTCCTCTTTCTCTGAGTGTGCTTAGAAGCAGGGCTCTATTGTACCCATAACAGCACAAATATCCCCAATTGCTGGGAGGTCTTTTCTTCAATGACCTTCTCCATGGTTACTGGAAGATAAAATGGAAACAAACCTTATCTCCATTTTATGGATTGGAAAGTGGAGGTCTAGATCTAAGACTAAGCTAGCAAAGACAGACTGACAGAAATAGGCAAATGTCTTTGTGAAGCAATTATATTGCTTATGGTTAGTTGGTTCCTTCACACAGTTATTCCCCACACTTCTCTGCCAAACAGAAATGGATACATTTCTGGAACTTTGGTATTGATAAATAATGTGCGTTGAGCATCCACTCTGCGGCAGGCACTGTGTGTGCATTGTCCTTCACAGCAAAGCACAGTGTAGCCACCGTTATTATTTCCATCCACAGATGAGAAAACTGATGTGCAAAAAAGTTAGTTACCTAGCCTGAGTAATGCAATGACCACTGTTGTCTGTGGAACATAAGCTTAGAGCCAGAACTGCATTATACGCTTAGATATTTTGTTTCCTCTTATTCTTGCAACTACCCTATAGACCGGGCATCACTGTACTATGCTGACTTTGCAAATGAAGCAAATGAGTTCCAAGTGGTGAAGCTAATGGCAGACATTTTCATGACTAGAGAGTGGTGAAGCCTAGTTTTGTCCCAAAGTTCTGTGCCCACCTGGTCTTCCTCCAGTGGCCCTACATCCCAGCTGGTGGCACCACCAGCCACCTAGCTGCACAATCCAGAAACTGAGACCCCAGACTGAAAACCTCTGTCACCTGCCACATTTTTTCTATCACCAATTTCTGTACATATTATGTGCTTAATCCCTCTCCAGTTTATTCATCCCCCGGCCAGCATGCTGTCCTGGCCACCATTATCTCCCAGTTGGATTCAGCTATTACTGTCCAGCTGGGCACCCTGTTTCTACTATCTATTCCCTACGTGTCAACCAGAGTGAACTTAAAAACTGCAAATGTTGTCATGTCACTCACTGGCTAAACCCATCCATCAGCTTCCCATCCTTCCAGTAGAGGCTGTGATTTTCTCATGGCCTGCATCTCTTTCCAATATGGGATTCTCACCCATCCCATATCTTGAGCCCACATCCATGCCTCCTTGCTCCAGCCATGTAGCCTTCTTTCTTTTTTTTTTTTTTTTTTTTTTTCTTCTTCTTCTTCTTCTTCTTATTATACTTTAGGTTTTATGGTACATGTGCGCAATGTGCAGGTAAGTTACATATGTATACATGTGCCATGCTGGTGCGCTGCACCCACCAACTCGTCATCTAGCATTAGGTATATCTCCCAATGCTATCCCTCCCCCCTCCCCCCACCCCACAACAGTCCCCAGAGTGTGATGTTCCCCTTCCTGTGTCCATGTGTTCTCATTGTTCAATTCCCACCTATGAGTGATAATATGCAGTGTTTGGTTTTTTGTTCTTGCGATAGTTTACTGAGAATGATGATTTCCAATTTCATCCATGTCCCTACAAAGGACGTGAACTCATCATTTTTTATGGCTGCATAGTATTCCATGGTGTATATGTGCCACATTTTCTTAATCCAGTCTATCATTGTTGGACATTTGGGTTGGTTCCAAGTCTTTGCTATTGTGAATAATGCCGCAATAAACATACGTGTGCATCTGTCTTTATAGCAGCATGATTTATAGTCCTTTGGGTATATACCCAGTAATGGGATGGCTGGGTCGAATGGAATTTCTAGTTCTAGATCCCTGAGGAATCGCCACACTGACTTCCACAAGGGTTGAACTAGTTTACAGTCCCACCAACAGTGTAAAAGTGTTCCTATTTCTCCACATCCTCTCCAGCACCTGTTGTTTCCGGACTTTTTAATGATTGCCATTCTAACTGGTGTGAGATGGTATCTCATTGTGGTTTTGATTTGCATTTCTCTGATGGCCAGTGATGGTGAGCATTTTTTCATGTGTTTTTTGGCTGCATAAATGTCTTCTTTTGAGAAGTGTCTGTTCATGTCCTTCGCCCACTTTTTGATGGGGTTGTTTGTTTTTTTCTTGTAAATTTGTTGGAGTTCATTGTAGATTCTGGATATTAGCCCTTTGTCAGATGAGTAGGTTGCGAAAATTTTCTCCCATTTTGTAGGTTGCCTGTTCACTCTGATGGTAGTTTCTTTTGCTGTGCAGAAGCTCTTGAGTTTAATTAGATCCCATTTGTCAATTTTGGCTTTTGTTGCCATTGCTTTTGGTGTTTTAGACCTGAAGTCCTTGCCCATGCCTATGTCCTGAATGGTAATGCCTAGGTTTTCTTCTAGGGTTTTTATGGTTTTAGGTCTAACATTTAAGTCTTTAATCCATCTTGAATTGATTTTTGTATAAGGTGTAAGGAAGGGATCCAGTTTCAGCTTTCTACATATGGCTAGCCAGTTTTCCCAGCACCATTTATTAAATAGGGAATCCTTTCCCCATTTCTTGTTTTTGTCAGGTTTGTCAAAGATCAGATACTTGTAGATATGTGGCATTATTTCTGACGGCTCTGTTCTGTTCCATTGATCTATATCTCTGTTTTGGTACCAGTACCATGCTGTTTTGGTTACTGTAGCCTTGTAGTATAGTTTGAAGTCAGGTAGTGTGATGCCTCCAGCTTTGTTCTTTTGGCTTAGGCTTTGTTCTTTTGCCTTCTTTCATCTGTTTTTACATGGTCTCTCTCAAAACAGAGGCTTTTCCCGTATGACTCCCTCTGCATAGAATGCTCTTCACTTCGCCCCACCTGCCTCTACCTGGCTAACTATTCCTTATCTTTGAATCTCAGCTCAAAAGTGATCTCTTTATGGAGGCCTTCCCTGACCCTTCTGAATAGATCAGAACCTCATATCATCACAGATAGTAGTCATCCACTGTTTTTATATACTCATGTGACTCTTTCATTCAGACCTAGTTCCGTACTAGGCTCTAAGATGCAGGAGGGCAGGGACGGTGTCCGTCTCGTTTACCAGGACATCCCTGGCCCCCAGGATGGCAGCCTGAACCTGGAAGTTCTCAATAAATATTCACTGGTATGATGAGTTATTCTACTCCAGTCAGCCTGGAATCCATTCTTTCATTTATTTCTCTTTGGTGTCTTCTACATTCCACAAGCTCTTTCCCACATCCCACAACTGAGTCTTTTCTTTCACAAATGTTTTCTTGGCACTATAGTTTTGGGCTCTTGCTTTTATGAGCCCTTACCAGAATTTTTCTTTCTTTCCAGGATAGTCTTTCTACTTCCACTTCTTCACTCTGCCCACATAACACCTTATATCCACTATACACAGGCTAAGCTCCCCTGATACCACTTTTGCAAATAGTATGTAAGGCCATGCTGGGGCTACAATATCTGTAGCACAGATTTCAACATAAACCTCCTGGAGGGAGACATGTTGTTCAGTGCTATAAGAGGGTATCATAAGGAAAAAAGGCAAAAGCTTGGAATGAAAATAAAGAAATAATTGCTCAGAAGAAGACGCTAGAGTGAAGAAAAGTATTGGAAAATTAGATTTAATAGAGCCGATTAAAACTCAATGCCATGGGGCCTTGGGGAATATCACTGGGAGTTTACCATCCCAAAGCGTTATTCCTTTAACACTATGCTAGGCACAGGACTACATCCTAGGGCCAGAGAAAAACAGGAGACAGTTTCTGACTTCAAGCAGTTCTCGGTTCACACCTTGCAGGTGGTGTGTGTGGCTGTGTGTGTGTGTGTGTGTGTGTGTGTGTGTGTGCGTGCGTCAGGGAGCAGAAGACTCGTGACTACAACATGGTAATAATCATTCATCCATTCATTCACGGACAACTTATTGTGTCCAGGACACTGTTGTAAGCACTGAGACATAATAGTAAACACAGAAAGTAACCCCCTTGCTCTCTAAGGGCGTATATGCTCAGGAGGGAGTTGGGGTGACAGGGACAGGCTCAAGAACAAACGTAAGTAAAATCTACAGAATGTTGGAAAATGCTAAGTGTCATGAAAAATCAGGAAACTTGGGTGGGGGAGGGGGATGGAGTGTGTACTTGTATGTGAATTAAGGTGGTCAAGATAGGTCTAAAAGACTACTGCATGTGGACTCCAGACCACTGTGTCTTTCTTATCAGGCCTGCTTCTCGGTTGTATTACCTTTAATCCTTTAAACAACTCTAAAAGTTAAATATTATTACCTCCACTTAACAGAGAAGAATTAGAACCTTAAAAAAGGCTATTTACCTTTCCTAAGCTCATATACCTTCCAAATGATAGGACAAATGCTCAAGACTAGGCTCAACTGCTGCCCAAGCTCAGCACTAGCCTGTTTTGCTGTGCTGCTGTTATATTAGTGAAAGCATGCTCTAAGGCATATGGAATAGGAAAGAGTTAACCCTAATTGTTGCATTGGAGAATGTTTCTCAGAAGAACTAATATATGAGTCTAGCTGTGATAAATCCATAGATGGATGTTTCCAACACAACTGATCACCCTGGATGCCAGAAATGGCTCTAGCCTCACCCTGGACAAGGTGCTTCCCACAGGCAGTGATGACCTAGACATTCACATCTGTTCAAAGGATATTCATGGGCACTAATTGAGCATTAGTGTGCCAGGCGCTAGGGTGCACACATGAACAGGGCAGGGCCACTGAGCTAAGGTTAAACCTCCTCTTTTAATAAAAGAATGCTGTCATCATACAGAAGTAGTGTGAAGTTGAGAGTGGCTTTTAACCCTCTTCCCCTTAAATCTATCTCCCATGAAGAGTACTGTCCCATAAATCCATGCTACTTGGGATGCTGTCCTTTGGGTTCAAAAGTTGCTACTATCAAAGCTTTTAGTTTTGGTAAGGCACTCTGCTGTCTGGACAAATGCCATTCTGTAAGGGTGCCGAAAATGCATGGCTTGTCATGAGAGGCTTGACCAGCTGCAGCAGGTCTGGACGAGTCACCTTAGAAATCATGAAGGAGAGAGTACATAAGAAGTGTTCATGTGTGGTGGGGAGCACTCAGAGGCATGAGTGCACATATGGAAGAAGAATACTTATACCTCAACACCTTGGTGTTCTAGGGACAATACACAGCTTTGGAGTCAGACATGCTTGCTTCCTAATTCCATCTCCAGAGTTTATCAGCTGTGTGACCTTGGACAACTTAAAGATACTGTCGGAGTTTGCTATCCAAAGTGAGATGATGAGACTTCCCACTGAGGATTGTTAGCCAGAGGATTAAATCTGAAGTTGAAACTAGTTGAACATGTTCAGGCATCTGATCCCAAGTTTTGTCTAGGTCTAGTCTGATTCAATAATGTCTTTTTGCTATACTTTAATGATTGATTTTGGGGCTGAATATCTCAAAGCCCTACAAACCTAACTTAGTCATTCACCAACTGTAAAAACTGTGAACTTAGGGCAAGTTACCAAGCCTCTCTGAGCCTCAGTTTTGTATCTGTCAAGGGAGGGCAATGAAGCCTCCCCTGTACCATGTTTTAGGATTATAGGAGATGATGCATGCATGGCTCTGAGTTCAGTGCCCAGCACATGGTGAGTTCTGAATAGACTAGCCATAGCCATTATCATTATTATTGACTATAACAACTACATCAAGAGAGCCAGCTACCCTTCGTTCCTTTTGTGTCAGAAATTTGCTTTTTCTCTTTTTCTCCTGGAATATATATATATATATCTTACATATATAATTTCATATATATGTATTTATATTTATATACAATTTCTTCCTCTTTCCTACCAGCTGAGAAGTGAGAAAGAGTTAACTGCAGTCATAAAGCACAGAGGCTGTTCATTAGAGCCTGATTTATAAATGTTTTACGCTGCCATCCAGACATGTTGGTACTACATGACTACAAATTATGCTTTGGTGCCTGGTCCTGCAGCAAGAGCTGCTATTCAACAACCAAGCCCAAGGAGCTTGATTTTTGGTAGTTCCTGCCATCAGTGATCCTTCCTTTCCTCTGTGAGTAAGTGTGTGTGTGTGTGTGTGTGTGTGTGCCTATGAAGATACACATGTGTCTGGATGAGCACGTTTCTATGTTTCTGAAAATGTTAACAGAGCCACCACCTACCACAGGGAAATCTATATTCTGCTTGCACCTATTGTGGGCAGGAAGCAATAAGGAGGTGAAAGAAGTTGAGGGAGAGGCTCCTTGTTTACCTACCCCTTGGCTTCTGGCTGCTCTTGTGCTTCCCCAGCCCAGGCAGGGGGCAGCAGGGCTGTGGGAAGCTGTGTCAGTCTTGCACCTGCCCTAGATCAATGCAGTTCCAAGTGATGGGCCTTCTTAAGGAGGTCACAGGGGTCTGTTGATTTCATTGGGTGGATGGAAGTGCACTAATGAAGTTAATTCACCTTTTTCCAAGCTCCCAGGCACTCCTGAAGGTCACTGCTCCCAAATTTTTTCCAGAGAATTCTGATCCCCCTTGAAGGTATCTATTTTCTCTTCAGTTTCATTCAAAGGTGTCTATGATGCACCAACCATAGGCATCAATAACTTACTGTCTGGGTGCTGTGGGGAAAACAAAAGTGAACTAGATATGATACCTGCCCTCAGGGAGCTTGAAATCCAGCAGCTACAAATGATGATGTTAACCTGTATTGAGCTCATTCTTCAATGTGCTATGTTCTAAGGACTGTCTCAAGAACAGTTTCTCATTTAATTCTCACAATCTTTTGAGTTAGGTTATGTTATTATCCCTATTCTATTAATACGCTCAATGAAGTTCAAAAAGGTTTAGTAACTATTCCAACTATAAGGAGCTAGAATATCAACATTCAGAGCCTGGTTTTAAACGTTATTATGAGTGTGACCTTGGTAACTTAAAGTTCTCTGTTACTCAGTTTTCCCGTTTTTACAATTGCATAATGATGTTATCTACTTCACAGAGCTGTTGTAAGGATAAAACAATATATTAGGTATTTAATATGTGCTGGCATATAGTGACGACACCAAAAATGTTAGCTATTTTTTAAATCATTGCTTCATCAATGTCCTCAGTATGCCACCCATACTCCTGAGAAGAGATTGATGTGTTTGAAATGTCCAACCCTAAAGTATTTATTTGTATTCATGTGTTAATTGTCAGGTTTATCCACAAAGTCAAACTAACTATATGTCATCAGGTATCACAAAAAATAAACATAATTCTGAAGATAGCAATAGCTCATAGACATCAGGTCAAATCTGCAAAGATGAGCATTATCCTAGGTGCTGAGGATACTGCAATTAAGAGTCTACATGGCACTTCATATTTAGAAAAACTAGGGTTGGAGTCTTGCTTCCTGTTCCTTCTATTGTGCATTCTTGTCCAAGCTACCAACCTCTATAGCATTGCTTTCTCATTTTATGAAATTGGAATAACAACAGTACCTACTTCTTAGAATCATTTGGGGGTTAAGTGACATGAAAAACACAAACCATAGTCTCTACACAGAGTAACTGCTTGAGGAATGTTATTTATAGGTCATTGGGAAAGTGTATCGAACAGAGAACCAGCATTTATAGGCACAACACATAAATTATAACTTACTTAAAAAACTACAACATAACAAAACTACGAGATTAGTATTACTGATAAGTCCTACAGATAAGGCTGCTCAAATTGTTTATGACATTAGCCCAAGGGTGCACACCTATAAGATTGGATATTTAATCTGAATTTGTATATCCTTAATTCAAAGTTAATGTTCTTTTCAGCCAGGCATGATGGCTCATGCCTGCAATCCCAGCACTTGGGGAGGCCTAGGCAGGCAGATCGCCTGAGATCAGGAGTTCGAGACCAGCCTGGCCAACATGGTGAAAACCCGTCTCTACTAATAACACAAAATATTAGCCGGGCGTGGTGACATATGCCTGTAGTCCCAGCTACTCGGGGGGCTGAGGCAGGAGGCTCGCTTGAAACCTGGGAGGCAAAGGTTGCAGTGAGCTGAGATCGCGCCATTGCACTCCAGCCTGGTTGACAGAGTGAGACTCCATCTCCAAACAAAAACAAAAACAAAAACAAATACAAATACAAAAACAAAGTTAATGTTCTTTTTATCATTTTGGCCACAAGCATTTAGGTAACAGTTATTGGTTGTGCTGAGGATATACATACATGAGGACATCTATGAAATTATCAGAAGAGGAAAGTAAGAAGGTGGATGTGGAAAATGCACTATGTAAGAAAAACAGTCCTACATTAATTGGACCAAACATGGTAGCTAGAAACACAGGTGCTTGCTGATGAATATGGGCAAAAACTATGAAAGGATGGACAAATGATTTGCCAATAGGCTTGCTGAGGGTAGAATTAGCAGTCCAGGGAAGCACGTGCTACCATGCTGCAGGAGGTAAATTACTCTACTCACTAGTTAGAGGTTCGAAAACAATTAGAGAGATAGATTCCATGCATATAAATAGAAAGAGCATGTGGGTATATGGGTGCTGCATGGTGATAGATAATGCCATAGATAAATACTGGAGCTGGAAAGGCATATAGAGACTCCGGATAAATGATTCCTATAAATAAGAATTGCTCATAGATATTTCAGATGCTTCTCTATTTACGAACATTTGACATTCACCCCTAAGGAATTGCATATTTCCTCATCAAAGAGAAAAGGAACCGTAAAGCCAATGACTGGATGTCTGATTAGAGCTTTCAACATTCACACCGTGTTAGCAGCTGCAACTGTGACTCAAGCTCTAGCTTCAAGCCCTTGAGTCCTAATGGATGTCTCATCTACAGCATGGCCAGGAAGCCACAGTAATCACTGCCTGAGAAAGCTCACCACCAGTGCCTGTTACTGGGCTCAGTTTTCTTTGAAAAAAAAAAAAAAAAAAAAGCCCTCATTTTCCCTTGCTGCAATAAGTAAGGGAAGTCACCATCTCCTGCTTGAGGCAAAGGATTTGGTCTGTGTAGTTATTGGGAAGTGTTCCTATTGTTTTTTACATGGGAATTTCCCTGTAAATAGCAAGCATTTCATATTTTAAATGTTGGAACATTCTGTATGGATCATGGGCATAACAAAGTAATAATAGCAGAAATGTGATCATATCTATGCAACAGCTTCTAAAGGAAAACACATGGGTTCTGAAGTCAGATGGACCAGAAACTGTGTGATACTGAAGAAGTTACATAACTAATTTTCCTTAGTCTTAAAATGGGGATTATAAGAACCATTTCATAGGTTTGTTATGTGAAGTAGATGTTATAGTCTACACAAACTACTTAGCCTAGCACCTGGGGGATGGTAGGATTTCAACAAAAGGTAATTGATACAATTATTAACAATGACCAGAACAGCAAAGTCCCACCTGCTTGTCCCCAGTGAAGGCATACTTGAGGGCACAGCACTTTTTACTGCTTAGGTAGCACAGCTTTGCATAAAAACAGAAGCCAAAACACCTCTGAAATAGCTGCCAGGGGCTCTTTCTCTTGAGTTAAATGTAAGGAAGAAGGCATACTTGCTCCCTAGGTCAGCCTGACCTGCTTGAAAACATAATCCAAGCCCAGAGGGACACCAGAGCCTATGGCTGTGAGTTGTAGAAATAAATATTAAACAGCACTCTGATTTCTAGTTATTTTTCCACTAACTTGCATTGACTCATGGGAAAATACCTTGAAGCCTTGAGTTTTCCCATCTACCAAAAAATGCATTGAAAGTTTGCTTTACTCAGGCACAATTGTAAGTACTTTTTGCATTAGTTCATATCACACTATTAGTAATCTTATAAGTTAAGAGAATTTTAATACCATCATGTCATAGATAAGAAAATGGATATGCAGAGTTGAAGCAACTTGGCTATGGTAATTGGTATTAGAGCTGAGAGTAAATCCTGGGTCATCTTACTCCAGAGCTTGCCTTCATACTACTCTACTAAGCTACCTCCACCAAAATCAAGACGTTGATATCACTGAAGCTTTAAGCTCCATTTCAACTACAAATGTCATGACTCTTTCATGAATGTTTTATAGCAGGAAGGCATCAGGAAATTAAGTCACTGGCATAGACTTAGTGGAGCATTCAACAAACACGTGTTCAAAGAGCCTACCAGGAGCTAGGAGTCAGGAGTTAGAATGCACAATCAACGGTGCAGCAAGTCGCCCTGGATTTCATACCACTGTGCTATGGATGTCTATGAAAGCATTCTGCAGTCAGTCTTATTGGTTGGAATATGATGCAGCAAAAACAACCATAAACTCTCTCCCTATTTTGATTTTTCAGAGCACTTATCACAATCAAAAATTATTACATTTGTTTTCTTGCTTATTGCCTTCTTCCCCTTTACCATCCCAATGGGAATATTTGTTCTCCCTGGAGCAGGGGTCTTGTTTACTTGTTCACTGTAGAATCCTTGGCACCCCTAAGAGTGCTGATCCATTGTGGGAGTTACATAAATAGCTGTTGAGTGAACAGTGAATGAACACAACAACAATAAACCCTAGTATAACACTTTGCATCATTTCCCTGAAGGTTAGGAAATGCTTGTAGGTATAATATTGCATTTGATATTCATCGACAGCCCCATAGGAGAGCTAACTTGCACTCCTCATTTTACAGAAGAGGAATCAGAAAAATCAAAGAGGTTATTTGTATTATCCAAAGTCACACATGTGAAAACTGCAACCATTTTGACTCAAAGCCCCGCGTTTTGTATTCTGCAAGTTTGCAAATGAAACTGTGACAACATTTTGGAGGTACCCTTTGTTGAAACTGAGCACTTCAGAAACACGGGCCCTTGGCATAATTGGACCAGAGGAGTGAATATAGGCAGAAAGAATGAACTTCTGCCTTCTCAGTTTTATGATAGTCCTAAAGAAAATGTACAGTATAAATAGTTTAAGTGGATGATCAGTTTAGATAAACCATGTTTAGTTTTCTTAACTCAGTATAACTGAGAGAAAAATCCCATGTCTGCAGAGATAATCATTCCATTTTCTTCCCAAAGCACAACCTTAGCTTCATCCACTAACACCTGATGTCACAGCATGTTATAACTCAGCAGAGTGCTATACACTGTGTCAACCTGCACCTTCATTTTTTCCCAGTCCCTCATCTGAAGTAAATGGAGTCTATGTTTAGCCTGTCTGCGTTCAGATACTAGCTCTACCTCTTCCTTTCTCTGTAGCTTTGGGATGAGTAGCTTTAACTCCCTGTGCTTCAGTCCTTCACAGGTTTATGAGAAGATTATATGAGTTAATGCATATGAAGTGTTTAGTTCTAGGACTGGCATATAACCAAGTGCTTGGTATCTTTTAGCTGTTATCATTATCATTTTCATTATCATTCTAACATCCAGATGACCTTGCCTCAGCCATCTTTCCCTCCCCCCCGAGTTGCACTGTAAGAAACATCTGTCATCTCTTCTGCCATTCTTTTAGCTCCCTTCTAAATTCTGAAACCACAATTTCCTTTCATCATAACTCTGAATATAAAAATAAGATCATTTTTCTTCTCATAACCGGATTATGACTCAAAATAAACATTCCATTGAAGGAATTAGAAAAGTCATCTTGGCAAATGAAGAACAATGGATTTTTTAATAGTGATCATTATCATTGCCCATATACCATTTCCTCATGTACTATTCTTGAATTGTTGGTTGGACTTCAGTTCCATTGATGGCCTGAGCCGTATTTACTTCATGTCACTATGGCATTGATCACACACTCAAAGGAGGTATGCAAACTGTGATCTTGTTTCTGCAGACAAAACCAGGTTGGGGGAATGATGGTTAATATAACAGTCATCTACTTCTTGCATAAGTCTTTCAGAAAACAATTATTGAGCACCTACTCTTTCCCAAAGGAGGCATTCTTCTAGATGCTGGCAAATCAACAATAAATAGAATACTACCTCTGGCCGGGTGTGGTGGCTCAAGCCTGTAATCCCAGCATTTTGGGAGGCTGAGGAGTGCGGATCACTTGAGGTCAGAAGTTCAAGACCAGCCTGGCCAACATGGTAAAACCCCGTCTCTACTAAAAACACAAAAATTAGCTAGGCATGGTGGTACATGCCTGTAGTCCCAGCTACTCAGGAGGCTGAGGCAGGAGAATTGCTTGAACCTGGGAGGCAGAGGTTGCAGTGAGCCGAGGACAGAGCAAGACTCCATCTCAAACAACAATCACAACAACAAAGAACAAAAAAAATTCTATTTCTTATCTCAAGGAACTCATTGTAGAAAAAGAGTTATTTTAAATAACAGATAAGAGACCATTATACAGGCAAGCATTTTTTAAATAGAACTATGCTTAGTCCACTATTTGCCCATCTGACAGAGACTGTAGAAGTCAGAAAAGCTTCTCAGAGAAGAGAGTATCAGTAGAGCATTTGCTAGAATGGATTACAGTTAGGCAAGGTGCAGAACAGAGCTCCCATTTGATTAATTAATGTCTGCAAGGGCGTGAGTTGAGATGGTAAGACACTCTTGGGAGACATCTATCATATCAGTGTGGCTGCGGCGTGGAGTTTGGGAGTGGAGTGAGTAATGAGGAAGAGAGGGGTCATGTCATAAACACACTTGCATCCCATGCTGTCAGGACTTAAGCTTTATCCTTTCCTTGGGGGTGGGGGAATTGTATTTCACAATCATAAATGGTAGGTACAGTTGTAGAACTCATTGAAGGTTTACTCAGCCCTCATTTTTGTTCTTTACCCACATTGGTCACAGCATAACACTTCCCTCAAAACCACACTTGATGCGCTGGTACTTCAGTTTTCCTTTTGCCAAGAGTTGACATTATGCTAACTTTACATTTTACAAATCAACTCACCTACTAGGTAGGAGAGAATAACTTTCTGCATTTTGTGGTATGTGTTTCCACTTACTGCTTGCCCCAAGGATGAGGGATTCTGTATGTGGCAGGAGTGAAAACAACAGTTTTTTAAAAAATTAAGCATTAAATTACACTGGACATGTTTAATTTTGTTTTCAGTAATGGGCTTTGATGTTTTGGTGAAGGCTCATTGTGTTATACTTGAAATAGAAACATGTCATGTGAGTGAACCTGTGAGGTGGGGAGAACAATAAAATGGCAAAATGCAACCAGACTAGGTGGGGCTTATAGTGCTAGATATTTTAGGCTCAATTTTATTGTTCATGGCACTGTGCAAAAATAAATAGACGTTTAAAAGAAGTAGGATATATATTGGTATGAAAGCAGAGGGAAATCAATTAGCAGCTGTAACTTAAAGCTGAGGAAATGGATAGGATTGACTTTAAAGATCTGAGGTACTAATTTGTCTCCTTAAATGCAAATTTCTAAGTTTATCCATGGCCATCCAATATACAGAGATCCCAATGAACCCAGATTATTTTATAATAGGGAATAAAGGAAATAGCAATCATCACAGAGAGGTGAGCCCTTATTTTGATGTTTCATAAGTGCCTGAATCCAGATCATATATTGGGGGCATGATCCAAGAGCTGTCAGATTGTGTATATTTTACAGTTTTTCAAAATAAGGAATTAACATTGTGGCTAATCTGGTCTGTGAGAGGTCAGGATGTAACATCAGATGAAGTTGAACGTCGGTCATCAGGTAGAGTTGAAGACACATGAAACATACATGAAAAAAAAACATGAAAAAATAGGCAAGAAGCAAAGGAACAGCCCTAGACATAGAGTGAAGATGATTTGGTTTAATGGGTCACAAGAAAAGCTTCAAACCCTGTGAGGTCCCCAGAGGACTATTTATATGTGGCACTAACTGTATAGCACAAAGTTTGCATATAGCTAACCAAGCCACACAAGACTGTAACCTCTTGGGTCTTTCTAGATGAGAAGTCTTGTTTATATAGCAATTAGAAAATACTTTATGACTTTTCTTTTAGCACCAAGCTAAGGGAATTCTTTCAGGTTTAGTGGCTAGAAACCATGGAAGAAAGGTCCACTTCCCCATGAGGGTGTTGCACAAGGGACACATTCAACTATCACATAATTCTAAGTACTTTCGAATCTAGTGGGCACTAATGCTTTAAAAACTTAGGTGTGTAAAGGATTCATGAAGAGGATGTTGTAAGGAAATATGACTATCTAGAACCACATTAAACTGATTTCCACTCACCTTGGGAGTTCATTAAAGAGAGAAAAGCTTCATTCTGTGACTTCGCATTGTCTGGTTTATATCTGGGCTTATGTCCGACAAAACTGCTAAAAAGTAAGGCCTGTGAACCATTAGTAGATATTGGTGGGGTGACAGAAATTAATGGAATTGTGACATGCAACATATGTTGAAAAAATAAAAAGAATCTCAAAATTGGAAAAAATAGAATAGAAACAATGGGTATGAATTAAACTGCCTGTGCTTTTAGTAGAAGATAATGAAAGAAAGTGGCACGTCCACCTTGGCTTACAGCTAGGACATTCCCAATTCAAGGCCTTTAAATCAACAGCTTCAAGGACCAAGCAAAGGCATCATTTTGAAACAATTTTTAGGGCATTTATATACTAGCTGTCAACTGCCTTGGTGGCAGGGTGATAAATGCTTCTGAATTTGAGTTAAGCAGACTAAACTCTATGAAACTGTGCTTGCACAACTGATAAACTATCTAATGGTCAATTCTCCAAAATTCCCACTGGATAAGACAGAGAGGTGTGTCAGAGGAAAAACTAGCATGGAGGTGGGAGATAGAGACACAATTATGCAAAAGCCACCCACCATCATGTCTTCCCAGTGGTCCACGTGTTGCCCACCCCTGAATGCACAATGGCGCAGCTGCTCCCACCTGCCACAGAGAATCCAGCTGCAGGTCTCTCCTCCTCCCTGCCTCAGAGCCCCTGAACATCCTTGGATTAATAATCATGGTCATTTTCAGGGCTTTGGTTTCCTTCTTTAGCAATAAACATGTAGATGTTTTAATCTAAGATATGGTAAAGCTAAATGACACACTAGTGTTCAACTTTCTTAGAGAAGAACTTGGGGCACAGTCTAGAAGTCATGAGGGGCGTATTTCATAGGATGTCTATTTAGACCCTGTAGATCCGATATGTGGATAAAGCCTAGAGACAAAGAAGAAAGTGTTACCAAACTTTGCTTGACTTGATTTTAGACAAATGCTTCCTAATAATAGTAATGATAAAATAACAATAATAATTATTATAACCATCCCTACTACCCCAACTATTACACAAGCTGACAAGGAGTGCCATGTACCAAGCCCTTGGCTAAGCACTTCGCATACCTTATCCCAAGTGGCCCAAGTGTAAGCTTGATCATCTCTTGAGATCCTTTCTACCTTAACAGTCATATTAAATTGAATTCTCATTTTCCTAGAAAGTTTATGAGGAGACAAGCATCATTTTGTTACTTGACAGTACCTGGTTGCTTACCTGGGCTTATGTCTAGCAGAGCTGCAAAATAGGCTAATCCATTGCCCACAAGTTTCCATTTTGAAACCATTGCGTCTAAGTCATATCTCCCTCCTTCCTTCGACTGCATCACCCCACTTCTATTTAGACTGCAGGGCCTTTGAGACCCCCTATTCTAACACACAGATAACCTTGATTAGAAGAGATTCATGTTTATAATTGAACAACATGAACTTTCTAGTTAAATTGTCTTAAGATCATCTAATTGGAAAAGGAAAGAAAAGGGAACTAATTTATAGCCACTAATACTTAATGCTTTATATAGACTAAGAGAAATACCTTATCTCTATTTTTCATCCTCAGTTTACAAGGGAGAAATCTGAGGCTTTGAGAATTTAAGTCACATCTTGAAGGTCAAATAATGAGTAAGCGGCAAAGTCAGGATTTAAGCTTTTCCATTTCCTCTTTCTGCCTCAGAAAGAACATTTAAAAGAGAATCCGTAGCCTGCATCCAACTGTGGCAAGAAAAAAGTAAAGCATACTGGAAAAAAAAACAAACAAAAAAAAGGAAACAAACATAGCAAAAGCCCTTTCCCTTTGGCATTTAAACATTGCTTGTGTGAAAACATGAGGATGAAAATTGTACACATGCTTACATGAGCAGAAATATTCCTGGGAGCCTTGAGATTTATTTCAGATGTATTTCAAATAGATATATGGAAAGCAAGAAAGGAGCAGAGAAAAAAAAGCATCTGATGAATAAATGAGTGGGAAGAAACCATGAGGAAAAGAGATGCAGTGTAATCATGGCCCTGATTTCTTTTAGGATAAATGGGCATGCTGGTGCTGTCTATACTATAGGGAATACATCATATGTACTGAGATTACTATTTCCTCAAAGATGATATTGGATCTGATCTTTCAGTTTGGCCAGTTGGCTGCAGAAACAACACTGGAATTTTCCAAACAAAATTTTAGCTCAAGAGAATATCTAAAGTACAGATTCCTTAGTCGACTTGACAGAGAGATTGGGCTAGCTTGCCTTTGGTGCCCAGCAACTAACTGCTTAGTGATAGTAACTTTTATCTCTCACTCACTGTCTCCCTCAACCCACATGATGCCTTGCTGTTGGAAACATTCCATGAAATTAGATAAACTTACCTGAGTGACTTAGCTAGGAACCCAGCTTAAGAAACCAAATCAGAAAAGCCATTGTCATTTTGCTTCCTTTCTTCCTCATGATTTGGGGTACGAGATGGGAACAGAAAGGAAATTGTCTCCAGTATCCATGGTCCCTAGAGACATCCATCTCTCAGATACGGGGCTTGCTATTTCAAAGGGAGTATCTATCTGCAGAGACCCTCAGAAGGATCAAGCTTGACCTCAACCTGTCAACCTGACAACTGTTTCGATAGGAAGCCCAGATACCTTCACAAAACAAGCCTAAATGACTTGCCATGAGTCATAGTTTTATTAGATCTCTGTAGTATCATTAGATCTCTATAGACTAAACAGACAGAATCCCCTTCCCTCATTCTCCCTTCCCACATGCTTTTTGGGAAAAGGCTGCCACTCCTGTGGTCTGGATCCTCAGGCTGTCTTCTCCTTCTACCCACTTTTCTCCTTCCACCCACTTTTCTCCTTCCTCACTCTGTTCACTAAGCTTTAAGTTGGTTAACTGCCTCATTGCCTCAGACTTGGGGTCCCCTGGCCTCTTCCAATGGTTGGATGCTTTGGTTCATCTTCAGGTTTTTATTCTGGTATTGCATACACCTGGACTGTTGGGTCACCTCTACCTTCAGGCTTTTCAAAATAACACAGCTCTGACTTCCTTCCACACCTACCGTCCTGGCTCCAAGAACTCCGGAGACCTACTTGTGCCAAAAGAGTTTTTGGGACACCACTACTTTGTCTTTCTACATCATTCCTCAAATGAAAATTAAATGATTGGTTGAATTATTTATTTGAATGATTGTCACATGACACATTTAGCTTTAAAATACAGTTACATTTAGAAAATACTTTGGTACATATGTTCACATCTGATACTACAAAAACCCTGTGGTATTAATATCTCCACTTTCTCATTCAGATGAGAAAATGCTTCAAGTGATGCTGAAATGAATTTCACAAATTCCTATCGATCAACAGAAGCATATCTAGAACTCAAACACAGCAGATTCCAATGCAGTTGTGCAGCCCCACGCACACGTGGGAGCTCTGTCAGGATAGCTGTAGTAGTCAGATGGCTGGGACAGAAGAGCTTGTTGCATAAATCACAAGCAGTGCCTGTGAATTCTCATCAGGTCTGCTTGCATTTTCCTCCGTAATAGATTTTATGAAGTCAAATAGGCAATATTTCATTGTTTCAGGTGGAGAAAACTGAGACACAAGCTGATGGAACAATTTGAAAATAGAAGCCCCAAGTCCTGAATCTTAGACCAAGTTTTCCTCCTTCATAAATTAATGTATTGAATTCTGCTGCTAATGGTATTGCAAGCCTGCTTACTATTATTGCAGAGAAAAAGTTAAAAATATAGACATGAGGCCGTGGGTGCAGTGGCCCACACCTGTAATCCCAGCACTTTGGGAGGCTGAGGCAGGCAGATCACGAGGTCAGGAGTTCGAGACCAGCCTGGCCAATGTGGTGAAACCCTGTCTCTACTAAAAATACAAAAAATTAGCTGGGTGTAGCAGTGTGCACCTGTAGTCCCAGCTACTCAGGAGGCTGAGGCAGGAGAATCGCTTGAACCTGGGAGGCAGAGGTTACAGTGAGCCAAGATAGAGCCACTGCACTCCAGCCTGGGAGACAGAGTGAGACTCTGTCTATAAATAAATAAATAAATAAGAAAGTACTTTCTATGCCAGTTACAAATCCATAATGATATGATTAGAAAGCCTTTTTTTATTTATCCTTTACTTCTCAGAAGTTCAATAGCAGACTTAGTTATATATACACAGCCAGTGTGAAGACACTCATTCTCAAACATGCAAATGTTATGCACGTCATCTTGCTTCCCTCTACCTATTGTCAGCCTTCAGTCGCAGTGTCTACCAGACAGGTCATTTCTAATTAGAGAGGAATCTGGCATTTGTCTTTGTGAATATACTCTTTAAGCTCCAATTTGCTGCCAAACCCTAGGTCTCCACAGGTGGGAACTGAAGAAAAAAAGGATTTTGCACTGGTGGTTTCTTTTCAAAGGTAAAGTTTTCATCTCTGCAGGAGCAATTAATTTTTCCTGTTTAAAATGACAGAGAAAACTCTTATCTTTTGCTTTTCACTTGAAGAGCTTGGGGAAGGCAGTGTGGGAGCAAAGGCATGTTGGTTTTTCCTATTTCCCTGCTGAGCCAAATGAGTTGATTTCTGAGCAAATTCTCAGTGTTATATAAAGGGGTTAGTAATCTGGTTAGATACCATTGAGTGCCAAAAGATATTAATAATGAGAATAAAAATTTTAAGAATCTACTTTTGTTCAGCGCTTTCAAAGGTGTTTGAAAAATCTCCACTCCACAATGATAATGTCCAGTTTTCTTCCCTGATATAGTCTGAAAGTTTCTGTCCCCATGCAAGACTTATATATTGAAATTCCAGGCCCCAAGTTGATGGTATGGAGAGGTAGAACCTTTGGGGAGTGGGGCCTTCATGAATGAGGTTAGTGCCCATATAACAGAGGCCCTAGAGCAATCCTTTGCCTATTCCACCATGTTAGGACACAGCTAGATGGTGCCATTTATGAATCAGAAAATGAGCCCTCACCAAACACCACATCTTATCTTGGACTTTTCAGCCTCCAGAATTGTGAGAAGTAAATCTCTGTTGTTTAATAAGCAACCCAATTTATGGTATTTTGCTATTGCTATCTGAACAGACTAAGAAACTAAATATTACTACCTCTTTTGTTGGTAGTAATATTTTTTGCCTTCAGCATAATAAAAACTATAGAATGGAACTCAAGATATGATGGTCTTTATGATCTTAACAGTAGTAGTTATAATAGAAAGAATAGTGGACTTGGAGGCAAGACCTAGGTTCAAAACTTGGCTCTATTGCCTATTAAGCCTGTGAGTCATTTACTCCATCTTTTCTCAGTTTTTAAATCTCTATAATGGGGACAATACTTCCCATAACCACCTGACACATATGAGGTGAGGGTCAAGTCTGATTCAGCTACGGAAGTGCTTTGTTAATCATAAAACCTAATATAACTGCCTGCATTATTTCCTATAAAATCATGAAAAATGCTTCTATGGAGAGCCACAATTATGTCAATATTTTCCAATCCATTCCACAGGGCATGGTAACTGTCCCAAGAGTTGCTTAAATAAAAGAAAAAAATAAAAACTATCTAGACAGTCAGATTTTTTAAGAAAAATTACGGTGCTATGCTTCTCAACTTCAATTACTTTATGTGCAAAATGTAGTAAAAGGACCTGCCTTAAGATTGTTGTGGGTGGGGCACACACACACACACACACACACCCTGGGGCCAGTAACCTATGCATAATAAATACTAAATTATGTTAGTTTCTCCCCACTACACTGTTGAGAGCCTCACTCAATCTGGCTCCCTCCTAGTTTGAGCAAAGGCCCTGGTTCTTATTGAAGGAGTACCAGAGTGGGTACCTGAGCCCCTGCCACAGCACCTGGGAAATACTAGCTGCTAGTTGAGTACCAGATGATCCAGAGTTAGGAAAATCCCTCTATGTGGAATAAGCCACAGGAGGAAGAAGAAATGGGGACATTCTTTGTTCCCCTCACTGACCTGGGATTAACCTTTAGAACAGAATTTCTCAAATACTTTTAAATGCAACCCCATATTATGAGTACTTTTTATGCAGTGGCCCAGTATATATAAACAGCACAACACATATGATCCAGACATATGCTACTTTCTATTCCTTTAATCCTATTACTTTTAAAAATAGGATTTGGGGACACACTAATTGGTAGCAGTCCAACAGTTCAAAAATGCCACGTAGAAGGTCTCCCGGCATGACCTCCAACCTCATAACTTTTCTGGGCACTCCCTAAGGTGTGCCCTTAGGGACCTGACAAGTGACAAACTGACTATTAATTGTTTTGCAGTTCAGAAAACAAAGAGATCATAACCAGGACCATGGGTTTAGAAGAGCTAAAAAATACAGAACAGAAAAAAATATATCTTGTTTTTCTTAGATGCTTTGTTCATGACCCCCAGAGAAAAAGTCTCACAATTTCTCTTCCCTGTAAATGCTAAGAATCTTTTAATGGCAATAAAAGGGTGAAATCCATCTTAGGCCCCCCACACCCTGCTCAGGGCAGCCACTTCATCATGCTCTGCCACTGTCGCCATAAATAAGATCTAGGACTTACAGATGTGTCTGCTACCTGGGACAAGCCCAGAGCCAGATCACATCTCACTATCCAGAACGTGGTTGACAAATGTACCAGTTTCCCTTAGACACACAGCATATTCCTTGCTGCAGTGTAATTGGAGTTTTTTAAAAAAACTTTTTAATAGAAGATTCCATAGAAGAGGAACAGATGAGTGAGCGGTTGGGATCAGCGTTGAGCCTCATAACTTTCTCTTTAGTGTCTGACTTGCATCTGTTCAAGTAGGTCTGTTTTATTAATGCTTACCGGCCTAAAGCTATAGCCATAATATTAAAGATGCAATGTTAGCACAGCACTGACATATAGATTGTTTTCCATAGGAAAGAAATTAATGTTTGCATAGGATATTGAACCCCTGGCTTGCCTCCAACTTTCTGGCCTCCATGTTCAAAGGCTGGATTAAAGGTAAGATTACAAAGGGGCCCCTAAGGGGGTTACCATTGAGAATGGGGTACAGATCAGTGAAAGTTAACCATTAAGAATGGGATAGAGATCAATGAAAGCTAGACTAGGGGACTAAGGCTGAGATATCACCTCACCTCAATGTGAGACCCGACTTACTCCGCATTGCTCAATCCTCAAGCATCAGGTAATCCATATGGACTAACAGGTACTTGTTAAAGAAGGAAATAGAGTGATCCCTTGACTCATAAAACATCCAAACAGCTTTATCAGGCAGGTGGCAGAATTTCATTTGTCATAAATGCTGGGGTCCTTTTGTCACTAAGAATAAGAGAGTGTAGCCACCTCAAGTTTGATCCAGGCCAACATTTATGCTCAAAATATTGTAGGGTGGAACATTTAAATTCAGTTTCTACACAGCTGCCATCCTGGATACCAAGGACTCTGAAACCCCAGCCCAGGAGGCCCTTCTAAGCAGATGAGAACAATGAGAGTCTCAACCGCAAGGGAAGGCGGGGGTTGAATGGGAAGGTCACAACCCAGTAACCTGGTCTGTGCTTCAGGGCAGGACTCCAGACAGATGAATAGAGAGGGCCTTAGAAACCAGAGGCCAGGTGGAGGGAAAGCTGCACCGATGGAGGGCACTCAGAATTGGGAGCCAGGGGACTGGAGGTGATACTGCTGCTGACTCCCCGAGATGTTCAGACTAGATGCTGCTGATAAAAGAAAATTGACTCCTCAGGAACTCCCTCTCCTGCAGGAACAACTTCCTCTTGGGAATGGTTGCCATGAGTTCTGGGTCAGAGGGAGATTAGTCTGTGGCTGACCAGCCTGATTATGGTTTTCTTCCGGAGCTGGGCTTGGCAAAGTTCTTCTGCAAAGAGTAGTAAGTATTTTTAGCTTTGTAGGCCATAGGCTCTGTCTTGCTATCATTCAACTCTGCCCTTGTAGCACAAAAGCAGCCACAGACAATACATGAACAATGGGTATGGCTGCATTCCAAAACAAAAAAATATATATTTACAAAAACAGGCAGTGGGCCAGATTTGTCTTGAAGAATGTAGTTGGCTGAGCATGTGTACTTTGGGCTCCCTAAGTCCTGGTTTCCTCATTTCTAAAATGGAATGATGATACCTATCTCTAGGGTTGTTGAAAGGTTTAAGTGAATGGATGCATGCTAATCCTGCAGCATTATGCCTCACACAATAATAAAAATAACAATAGCAATACAATCTGTATTGTCATTATTATTATTTTCCCATTCCTGGGCTAGGAACAAGCATTCAGAGATCAATTCTACCCACTCATCTCCCTCACTGCACTTAATGAGCTGTCTTCTCAGATCCGTATAAGATAGGGTATATGGGTCAATTATCAAATTCCAACCTTTCTCTGTTCAAATGCATAAAAGCCCCATAACCAATCCCCTGCCCACTCTTCCTGTGCTCACTGAGATCTTGTCTAGCTCATTCTTCTGCAGGCATCCTGGCTGCCACTCAGCAATAGACTTGCTAAGAAAACCTGAGTCACAGTACCCCAACCTGGATGGAAAGAGGACGACAGGTGCCCAACCCTGCCCCATTTTCTAAGTGGATAGCACCAAACTGAAGGGATTGCTAAACAGTGTGTCACTAGTCTTGGCTGGTATGCTCTTCCATGCAGAAGAGATCGGGCAGGTAACCATCTCTTCTGGAGGATATCAGGTTGTGTTCTTGGAGATGGGAGGATGAACTCAGTTGACCTCTTAGGACCAACTTTCTTGTCAAAGGATACTTGGAATCTCTCCTTCCTGTTACCACTGAGGAAGGGGTAAGTAGAAAGTAATGAAGCATGAGCCTCCCCCATAGGAAAGAAACACACTAGGCATCTCCAAGTCCAGTTAGAACTTTACCATCCACTGTGAGCAGGCTCACGCTCTGACCCTGGGAGACAATGAGATTTATCTACATCTTGTAACCATCAGTGATTAGAAACACACCCAGACAAAGAAACCCAAGGGACACTTACTGCTCCATAATTTAGCAGCTTCTCTCCGGACACTTCTTTGGATTACTTAAATTCCATTTTTTTCCAAGATACCATGAACTCCCCGTCTCATGAAGTGTCTTTACCAACCTGCTTCTCTGTTCTCACACTCTTCTTTCTCCCCAAGGTCAAAGCTAAAAATGGTGACATTTCTAATGACACACGTCTGCGTTTTAAAATGGAGTTACCCCCATCATGGATAACCCAGCCTCCACCTCCACCTCATGCTGATGTTGAGGAAAAACAAAGAACACTGGAAAGTGTAAACTTCTTCTGTTCTGGAACAGAAAATAACTCCAAGAGGGATTGATTTCCACATGGAGTTTAGTAGCTCAGTGATGCCACCCACAAAAGCAGATCCTGTGTCTGCTTTTGTGTCATGAGACTCTGGAGACAGAATGAAGACATGCTTGTATGCATGCAGTATGATTTTGTGATTAGGATTTTGTTCCTGGGCTGGGCTTGACAAAGTTCTTCTGCAAAGAGTAGTAAACATTTTAATCTTTGCAAGTCATAGGCTCTGTCTTGCTATCATTCAACTCTGTCCTTGTAGCACAAAGGCAGCCACAGACAATACAATGGGCATGGCTGCATTCCAAAACAAAACCTTTGTTTACAAAAACAGGCAGTGGGCCAGATTTGTCTTGCAGAATGTAGTTGGCTGACACCTGTTGTGGAGAAAAACACTCTTTTCTCCACGAGGCCATCCCTCCTATCTATCAAGCTTCTTGTTCATGGCCCAATGCAGGTGCTCCTCGGTACTTCTATTTTCCTCCTTTCTCCTTTGCTTTTCTTTCTCTGCTCCTTTTTTATTTCTCTCTTCTATATCTTCAATCCCTTTCTGTTTTTCTTGTAAAGCACTTGCCCACCACATTGTAATGTAATCATCTGCACCCAGATCTGTCCTCTACTGGACTTCCTTAAGGCTCTCTTTCTGAGATTTCGTAGTTTTCTGCAATGCTTTATAGGCAGTAGGTGCTCGTTCAATGTTAGCTAATCAGCCTGCTCAACTGGGATATTTTACTCCTTTTCCTGAATGCCTGGTCTTCCTCCCATAACCTCCACAGCAGCTGTGTTTCAGGAGCAGCTCCTCCTCTCTGTTTGGAGCTCTCAGTGTTGGAGGAACAGCCACTGGGATGGGAGTCTCTGAGTCCAAGAACCTTCAGCAGCTGGTCCCTGCCTGAAGAGAGAACTGCTGTTCCAGTTCACAGCACACCTGGTTGTGACAGGAGAACAAAGGAGCCCTGGCAGGAGCATGAGTCAGACCGAGATGGGGCGAACGCCTTTTGGTGAAGGTCCCAGAAGGCAGAAGGCTTTTCATAGGGCTCGCGTCAGAGGTGTTCCACCCAAGAGGATGTCTGGTGGGTGGCAGCTTCCTTTTTGCACTCTTGCCTCATTCATCCTCTCTTTGGCCCTCATCTCTTCCAAGAGAAGGACTCCTTCCTCCTGTTTTGCAAAATGACTGATTTTCATTTATGCCAATCTAGTTGACAGACCCAGGTCAACGCAGGGCTAAGGTAAGTGTCTGACTTCACAAGCCCCTGGGGCAGCAGCTCCTCTGATGGTTATAAAGAGCAGCTCAGGAGATGTTGGGCCTCCCAACATGGTCTTTTTTTGGGAAAGAACTTACCTGCTGAGTGTGCATCTTAAAGGCCTGCTGTGCCTTTGGCTCCAGAAACGGTGTCATCTGGGGCTTGGCCTGAATCCATGTTGCTCTTGGTCTCCTTTGGTGAGACATTTCGCCCTCCCACTCCTCCTTGCCCTCTTGCTAGTTTCACAGATGCACCAATGCATCCATTTTTAATCTGACTAAATCAATTACAAATGTTACAGATTGTAATTATCGAAGGAACTCCCGAAAACTAATTATGTAATATGCAATCCCCACAATAAATTACACCTTTCCTTTGGCTTGATGTTCCAGAAAACTGTTTTCTGAGGAGGCAGAGAAAGTGTTGCTCATCCCTGCCAGGGATGCTCACGAAACGGCTCTTTATTTAGCTCCGCTGCGTGTTTGTGGGTGTTTGTCAGAGGTGGCCACAGGCTTCGTGCCAGGGCTCTGGGCAGCAGCCACATCATCTTTTGCCACTATAGGGGATGTTGCCAGAATATCCATGGGACCATGTCTTCTTGTCATTCCACCACCAAGAGAAACTTCAGTTTCCTTGGGCAAAAATCTGGGAGTTCTGGTAACAGAAAGCAAATAGCAGATGCAGGAGATGCTTAAAAAGGAAAGAGAAGCAATGTGTTAACCTTGGCCTGAGACTAGTGGAGTCCTGTTAAGTGATGGATCACTAGAGCGTTCTTCAGCAACAGTGCCTGTCAGAGAAGAAATCCAGAGCGGACATTTACATTTTTCTTTTCTTGTTTTCTTTTCACTATCATCAGACAATGGAATCTCCGAGCTTGCTGAATCTCAGCTTTAGGTACCAATAAAGGCTTTCCTTGACCTAAATGCATTTGAAAAGCACACTATAAAATTATGTCAGTGATAAAGTAAGAAATTAGCTCATTTACAGGACTCACAGCCTCAGAGTTGCAGACCCTTCACCAGGAGCTGCCATTCATGTGAAATGCTATTCATAACTGTTAATAAAATAATCAGGATAAAAGGGGAAACAGGGAGCAAACTTGTAAACATCTCAGGCATGGAGCAGGGGATGGAGAGAAATTTAGGAACAATTGTTTATGTCAGGAGGGCCAAGGAAGGCTGACAGAAAAAAAAAACGTTCTTTGAGTCTCAATAGTAGTGAGAAGGTTCCCAGTGAGGAGTGAGCTTGGGGTTGGTCCTGTGTGTCTATGTATGCACAGGTGTGGTATGTGTATGTGGCAATGACTATGTGTGCATACATGTGTGCACAAGCAGATATGAATTGTGTGCATGTGTGTATGCATGTGTGTGGATGTGAGTGTGTATATGTGTGCATACCTGCATTTGTATATGTGTTGCTGGGTATGGGTGTGTGTGCATATGTATGTGGGTGTACCTGTGTGTATGTGCCTCTGTGTGTGTGCGCGCGCGTGTGTGTGTATAGGGACATCAAAACACACAAAATAAGAGCCCTTTACTCTTCTCCTGCAGCCTTGGCCTTTACTTCCCCGTTACAACCTCCATGGTTCTTACTGTAGATTCCCATTGAACTGACCGCCTCCTCTCCTAGGAGGGCCGGGGGAGGGAGAGGCAGTGTGTTCTTCAGCTGCACACCCATCCCTGAGCCTGCCTCCTGGTAAGTGCTAGCTCAGTGTTTGCAGAACGGTGGAACTGTACCCCACACTAATGGGATGGGGGACAGTTAGTGTGCATGGCAGGCAGTTCTTATCTCACCTCCTTCCTCACCGGACATGCTAAGTTCCATTTTGCAACATGGGGAGTCTAGTTTTTGTCGGTTGTTTTTTGAGCATTTGTTTTTAAGACAGAAATGCAATCTTTTGAATTAGCATGGACCCAATTCTGGCATATAGAATAAAGTCTATAGAAATCTGAAGATACTTTTCTTTTTCAAAATTCTTGACATTGGAAGAAACTGAACCTCTTGGAATTCTCTCAGTGCCTTTTACTGCAAACCCCCGCATCCTCCTGGTGATTCTCACGTTCTTGCCTCTCATGTCCACTTGGTAATCTGTCATTTTAGTTTGGAAATGATTCAGGAACCTACTCAATCTCTCCTTGTAAAGCTGCTTTTATGAAAACTGTCATTCCTCCTTACCTGTGTCACCACAAAAGTTCTAGCTTGGTTTCTTTTTCCATTTCCCTTATTTCATTCTGTACACCTTGCCGAGGTTACTGTATTACTCTGTCTTGTACTGGTATAAAGAAATACCTTTACATGGCCAGGGCAGGAGGAAGATGGCAGAGGGGGTAGTGCTATTTATTTATTTATTTATTTAAGATAGGGTCTCACTGTGTCACTCAGGCTGGAGTGCAGTGGGGTGCTCTCAGCTCACTGCAACCTCCGCCTCCCGGGTTTAAGCAATTCTCCTGCCTCAGCCTCCCAAGTAGCTGGGATTACAGCTGTGTGCCACCATGCCCGACTAATTTTTGTATTTTTAGTAGAGATGGAGTTTTGCCATGTGGGCTAGGCTTACATACTTTTAAATAAACAGATCTCGTGAGAACTCACTCACTATGCAGTACCAAAAGGGGATGGTGCTAAACCATGAGAAACTGTCCCCATGATCCAATCACCTCCCACCAGCCCCCACCTCCAACACTGGGGATTATAACTGAACATGAGATTTGGTGGGGACACAAATCCAAACCATATCGGTTACCTTTCAATAAGAAGAATCTAGTTGTATTAAATGGGAAACTATGAAACTGCCAGTATCCAACCTCTCTTGACCTGCAAAAATTTGCGGTCTAACACAGGTCACCATGACACGGCTACCTAGTTCTCGAGTCTGTGTTGGCCTCTCATGACAATGGTTTTTTGAGAAGAACTTGCTGTACTTTGTTTCCTAATCACTTCCTCAGAATTAAATAAGTGGGGTGGTTTCCAGAATCTCATGTTCCATCGATGTCATTTGCTGGGTAACCAACAGTGAAGATCAGATATTTACCTCTGAAATGCGATGTTCAAATCAAACAGTAAAACATCTCTATGTACACATTGTACACCTCTTTGTAATATCAATTGAATTCTGTCCTTTCTGAAGTCACTACACCATTTCTCCCAGTAAAAAATTGTCTGCAAAATCTGAGTTGGTTCTGACACTACTAATTTTGAGTTGAGTGACCTTAGACAAATCACTCACCTTTTTAAGCTTCACTTTTTTCATATAAAATTTAGATATATTAATAATAGTTAACCAACTGGGCTTGTCTGAAAATAAAAGTGCATATAAAATGGTCTGTAAGGTGATTTGCACCTACTAAGTTCTCTATGGAGTTGAGTTGGCATTATTTTTCTGGATCAATTCAAGGCCAACTCTATTAGGATCAATCTTGTCTGGACCCTTTCTGATACTCTGTAACTAAATGACAACTCACTGGAGGCATTTTCTCTAAATCCTCCCAAGTCTGAGAGGAGAGAGAGGTCTTTATTAAAAAAAAATTGAACAGGAACCTAATGGAAATCTTTTCTCTCTTTTTTTTAAAAAACATATTTCTAATGAAAATAGTACTAGAATTTTATTACACTTACATAAGTTTATGTGGAGAAATTTCAAACAGATTTTTAAAATATGAGTGATTCTTGCCAGAGATGTGGATTCTGAAATGAATTTAGAGGAGTTGCAGAGTTGCTTGGTAGTTACTTTACTTTATAAGAAAATATTGGTATTGCATTAAGTTTTTAATAGCACATCTAATTATATCCTCATTAATAGATGTCAAATATTATTATTTAAAACATTGCTTCAATTAATTATGTTTTTTAAATTAAACAGCTAATTTCAAACAAGTTATATTTAAATAATTACATCTAATGCTAATAAAATGGAGTGTGCTTCAGCATCTTCTTTAGAAACACAACATAAAATGACCTGTAAAATTAAGTCTGATTTTCTTTCCTTGGCTAACCAGCTCCTCAGCTTCAGGCCTCCATCTTCCTAGCTTCAAGTCCCACCAGAATCCACACACAGCTTACACTTCCAACACCAGCATTCGCTGTGCACACTATGATCTCCCATAATGCTGCATTTTGTATGTGTGATTCTTCTCCCCGTTGTGTCCATTCTTCACTTCTGAACCTGGAGAAAATCTCACATGTTCCCCTTTATAGACACCTTTCCTGTCTCCCCCTGACAGAGTTACTGATTCCATCTGCTGAGCTCCTAGGGTGCATTGCCTGTTCCTCTGCTAGAACATTCACCAAACAATACTGTAATTGATCTCCAAGCCCATCTCACCCCGACTCCACTCCTGGGCTCTTTTCTATTCCTGTGCCCGGTAATACCCCTAGCACATGGTAGGTAGGTGGAAGAAAGGTTGCTTTTCTTTCCTTCTTCCATTTTTTTTTTCTAAATTAATGAATAGACAAATAAAAGAAAATTTGTAGACTAATGATATATGTTTGTTGAATGAATGGATGAATTAAATGAATTAGTGACTGTAAGAATTTTAATGCATTTAGGCTTTATATGGCCTAGGCACACTGAGTAACAAATCAGAACCAGAATATGTATACAGTAGTCCCTCCTTTCCACAAGGGATAAGTTCTACGACCCCCCAGTGGATGCCTGAAACTGCAGATAGTACTGAATTCTATATATACTATGCACTAATTGTTTTTCCTCTTTAGGTCCATGGATAGAATATTCATCCTTACCATAGATCTTAGAAACTTCAGCATATTTTTTCTTTCCTCATTAAGTTGAGAACTTTCACCTTTTAACCTTACTACTGCTCTTGGCACATCAGAATCACCAGCATCACTATTCTTGCACTTTGGGGCTGTGATTAAGTCCAACAAGGGTTACTTGAACATAAGTACTTCAACATAATGACAATGGATCTGGTAACCAGGATGGCTGAGTGACTAATGGGCAGGTATTGTACACAGGGTGGGTTCGCTGGACAAGGGAGGATTCATGTTCAGGCCAGGATGGAGTGAGACGACACAAGATCTCACCATGCTACCCAGACCAGTGCACTATTTAAAACTTACGATTTGTTTATTCCTGGAATTTTCCATTCATTGTTTTTGGACCGAGGTTGACCTCATGTAACTGAAACCCTGGAAAGTGAAACTGTGGATAAAAGGAGACTACTGCATTTTAAAATAAAAAGTTAAAAACAAACTATAGGCTGGGTGCAGTGGCTCATGCTTGTAATCCCAGCCCTTTGGGAGGCCAAGGCAGGCAGATCACTTCAGCTCAGGAGTTGGAGACCAGCCTGGACAACATGGTGAAACCTTTTCTCTACCAAAAATACCAAATCAGACAAATGTGGTGGTGTGCACCTGTAATTCCAGCTACTCTGGAGGCTGACGTGGGAGAACTGCTTGAACCTGGGAAGCAGAGGCTGGAGTGAGCTGAGATTGCACCCACTGCACTACAGCCTGGGTGATAGAGCTAGACCTTGTGTCAAAAACAAACAAACTATAAAGCAATGCCATTGAGTAAAATGAGGTAATTTATTTAAAGTGTCTCACAAAATGCCTCTTAGTGAGCTCTCGGATATGGAAGATGTGCTTTACTGTGCATTGTGCTGCTTCTTGTGGTTGCTATGTTGTTCAGTAATTAGTAAATAAAAAAGAACTACCTAATAGAACATATGCTACCAGATGATGCTGAAACATCTGTTTTACAGTGCTATTTTTATTTACATTTAAAAAGCTTTTGAAATAAATTATAATATATACCTAGTTTAATTATATAAAATGTGTAAAATAACTTTACATACACACACATATACTGTTCTTTGTTATGATTCTTCTAATACAATATCATGGTTTTGTTAAGTATATTAATTCACTCCTTTCTTATGCCAAGTTGCTGTAACATATTATCCATTATCTTAAATTGTTTTTATAATATTGTATGTGGCATATAGTAATGAAATTACTATAGAACTGAATGTGGATAAATTCAAATTGGTTTATCGGATTGGGGTAACCTCCCTCTGAAGGTACTGACAGCTTTCGCTCACACATCTTGTGAAAAGACAAGGTTTCTCGGCAGTTGAACAATATGGGACTCCATTCTAAACACTTCACAACTATTAAAATGCCATATGTTGATTATTTACCTACTTAAAAGTAAAAAAGAGTGACCCTCTCTATATCGTATTATATTTAATAAACATAAATACTTTATTCTTATCTCACTTACACAGTGATTTCTTCCAATGATGTTTATAGTACTAGCATCTATGGCCATGCTACCTGACTGTAATGTAATTTCATTGTCAGGAAAAATGTATGTGAAAAAAGCAATAAGATATAGATAAATGTAAATGTGTTACTTCTAACTAAAATAGAATAAGACATCAGCAAAATTATGGTTTTACTCAGAGTCAATGGTAGGTGGTAACATAACTTACTCCATGCTCTGAGCCCAAGAGCCATTTGGTTTTCTTCCTACAACTGAGATCGAAATTCATTGCTCTGTAAACTCCTTCGAATGCCTGGGTGTTTCAGAAGGCAAGCAGATTTGATTTTGCTCTTCCAACAAAAAGGCCTGTGTAAAGAATTATTTTAGTCTGTAACAATAGCAACACTAAATCCTTTTATCTGAAACCTGAGAGCCTGATAGAAAGATAGAATTTGGGAAACAGTTCCAAGATAACAAAATAGAGTCTTTAAATAGCATTGCTGATTTTTTGTTTTTTTTCGTATAGGCTCTTAAACATCCACCCCATCCTGCAAGTTTTGGACTTTTATCCATCTGTACTTTCTTTATCTAAACTGTAAACATTCTGTTCTCATGCTTCATATGAAGTAAGAAGCAAAATAAAACACAAAGATAGAACAGACAGTAAAATAGAATACAAATGTTTGTATTTTATATTAGTATATTTGCCTATGGCAAGTATACTAAAATTGTCTATAAAATTGCCAATTAACTTGAAGTTATAGCAAGTTATTTTGGGAAGAAATGGCCCACGTTAGCACTATCACTTTTGCAGTTTAACAGTTTAAGGTATGAATTCTCTTAAACACTCCTGCCCCTTCCATTTCTGTGTATGGTGTAATGAAAGCAGCAGAGATATTTAGTTATCCCTAATCTGGAAGTGGAGTGTATATTTCTCAAGTTTAAAGAAGAGAATTATTCTGCCCTTCTTTAATTAGCATTTGTTTTGGGCATATTCTATATATAAGACAAAGGATAAGAACCATAAGGATTATAAATTAATAAAAATATGTCTCTGGCCTCTAAGGGACCATATGGTGAATAAATGCATTAAAATCAAATGGGTAATTATTTCTAATCTGCATGATCATGGATGTTTTTATGGAGGAAGTAACATTGGGCTTATCTTAAGCTATGGTAGAGTTTTCAATTAGCCGTGGCAAGAAGGATGGCATTCCAGCTAGAGTCAGCTTGGACCCAGTTAGAGAAGAGCAAGGCCCCAAGCATATTTGAGGAGAGGTGAGAGATCAAGCTGATTCTAATGAAGGGATTAGGTAGGACCATATAGTTGAAAACTCAGACAAAGAAATAAGTAAAGACAAGGTTTTGGAAACTCCTTTCTCTCACCAAGTATGTAATACCAAGTCTCCAAAATAGAAGATGACACAGATCAAAGCTCTATTAACTTAAGGGGCAGAGAATGCCCAAGGTTAGTGGAACGCTCACAGAGTTCCCACAGTGAGAAGGCTTTGCTCATAATATGTGTCTAAGATATTAACACTCAGTAAATTCCAATTAGACTGTTTATGCAAAGATTCTGATTCATAAACATAATTTATTAAAACAAATAGAAATAATAAGGTGCATCTATGTAAAGGTATATGTGTAAAGATATATATGTCTATCATTCTGCCATCTATCCTCTATCATTCCATCTATGTATATATCTATTTATGTATGTATCTGTCTACCTACCTGTCTATCATTTATCTATCAAACCAATCTATCTTGGCTGTTACTTTTAAACTCTTCCTATTATTCGAACTATAGACCTCAATTCTAGGATAAGCATCTCTTTCATTAACAATCACCTGCCTAACTGCTCACATCCACCTGCCTGAACTCAGACTTCACTGAACTCAACAGGGCTTTTGCACAGTTTATACCTGCACCTCTAGTATTGTTTAAGCATCTCTCTCAAGCCATATTCTGCTATGCTTTCATTTTAAGCTTTTAGTTCCTAGCATGTACAGGCATTCTGAGTTGAGTGAGGAGGAAGTGTTTGTGAAAATAGAAATATCATTTGAATAAAAGCTACACAAGTCCTTAAAACATAGTCCCTATAGAGATGAGTTTCTGACATTGAACTTTACAATTGCCATTTCACTTTTAATTCCCTGACATTGTTCCATGCACCTCACCAAGATTCTTTTAGCCACAGATCATACAATTAGGAATAGGCACCTCACAGGAGACAGTGTTATAATGTCAAAGGACTTCCACAATTCTCCAATTGAATTAGTATAAATAGAGAAAAAAAAAGAAAACATATACCCCCTCTGGATCCTTGGATAAGGGGGTCACTACACAGAGGTATAGATTCATAATGATGTGTATAAGCCCCAGGAAGCTTTAATTTGCCTTCCATTTACTCTAAACCCTCTGGAGAAGAATGAGAAAAATATAACAATGAAGAAGAGGTTAGAGTTACAATCTCTCACCACTCCAGCTGCCTCTACATGCCAAAGATGAGAAAAAGGAGGTGCATCTTGCGGGAGCATCAAGGCTTGGGAAGCTGGATTCTTTTCATTTGGGCTCACAGAGATCAATAACTTCAGTCCCTGGGACCAGCGGGGAAACAAGAACTACATGGACCAAGACCAGTCCTGTTGCCTTAGTCTGAGGCACCCTCAGCACCATTCATTCTAACAAGCCCGGTGATGGGTCTGATTGTATCAGAAGTGACCTGGCCAGCACCGTTCACCTTAGGGCTACCTCATAGAAAGAGATTAGGCTGTCCAGTGGAAACTAAATATTCAGAAGACTGGAGCTCTCTTCAAAAGGAAAAAAAAAAAAAAAAGAATGCACCAATCCACATAAACTATAGAGCTACAGATGAATCATATACCTGTATTTTAAAGGTAATATTGATGCTGAAATTCACAGTGTCAATTCTTTGCGAGGTTTGTTAGCCAGAATTATATCTAAGATGTATGTGTGTCAATAATTTGAGGAGAAACTGGTAACCAAAGAAGATCTAGGTATAAAATGAAGTTTTCTGAGGATGAGAGGGAGTGGGGTGGCCCTAAAGCTCAGCGTGAGGGGATTTCTCAGAGATCTCATTGGGGATATACGTTGATCTTGGACATTTTCCATCTGTTGCCTTACCCCTCATTTCCTTAAATGTGCTTATGGCCTCAAGCTGCTTTAAAACATAGCGTTCATGTCTATGTACCTCTAGCATTATGATTTGCATGTCTTTCATGAACCATTGTGAGTCAAAACTGTTAATCAGAACATAAAATAATGTCAGAAAGAGAAAGCTGCAGAGGAGTTAAAAATGAGCACTTTTGGAAATGAGAAAAGCGCTGAATGGCATGCTATGTTCATTGGCTGGAGCAATAGATGGCGTTCATTTCTGGGACAAGACTAACAATATATAAGCACTTATAATAGTAAGAGTTATGTAACAAGTGAAGACTGGCAGTAAAGGAGACATCTATAAATTTAGGTCAGAAAATAAATGCATATTATCTTTTAACTTTTCAAAGGATTAAATCCTATGTTTACTTTTACAAAGTTTATAATTTGTTTCCCTTCACTGAAAAGTCATTCCTGACCTTTCCCGTGCCATAGTTTATCCTTATGTGTCTTAGTTTACATCCACTAACCCACTTTATTTCTGTTGTTTTGAAGCATATAAGATAGAAAAGTCCTTCTAATAGAAAATTAGGGTGGTGATACCACTTACTATAGAAAGTTTGACCAAAAATTAAACTGAAATCTAAGTGGTTTCGGCAAATCTATATTTCTTTCCAGATGCTCTGATCTTCTTTTTTGGGGGGTGGGTGGGGGGTGTTTGTGTTTTATTTTTCATTGACTGTTATTTTAAGTTCTCAAGTACATGTGTAGGATGTGCAGGTTTCTTACACAGGTAAACATGTGCTATGGTGGTCTGCTGCACAGATCAATCTACCACCTAGGTATTAAGCCCAACATCCATTAGCTATTCTTCCTGATGCTCTCCCTTCCCCAACCTGGCCCCCACCGGCAGGCCGCAGTGTGTGTTATTCCCCTCCATGTGTCCGCCTGTTCTCATTGTTCAGCTCCCACTTATAAGTGAGAACATGTGGTGTTTGGTTTTCTGTTCCTGTATTAGTTTGCTGAGGATAATGACTTCCAGCTCCATCCATGCCCCTGCAAAGGACACGATCTCATTCCTTTTATGGCTGCATAGTATTACACGGCGTAAGTGTACCACATTTTCTTTATTCAGTCTATCATTGATGGGCATGTAGGTTGATTGCATGACTTTGCTATTGCGAATAGTGCTGCAATAAACATACACATGCATGTATCTTTGTAACAGAATGATTTATATTCCTTTGGGTATATACCCCGTAATGGGATTGCTGGGTCAAATGGTATTTCTGCCTCTAGATCTTTAAGGAATCACCCACACTGTCTTCCACAATGGTTGAACTAATTTATAGTCCCACCAACAGTGTAAAAATGTTCCTTTTTCTCTGCAGTCTTGCCAGCATCTGTTGTTACTGGACTTTTTAAGTCACCATTCTGATTGGCTTGAGATAGTATCACACTGTGGTTTTTATTTATATTTCTCTAATGATCAGTGATGTTGAGCTTTTTTTGCACATGTTTGTTGGCTGCATGAGTGTCTTCTTTTGAGAAGTGTCTGTTCATATCCTTTGCCCACTTTTTAACGTTTTTTTCTTGTAAAATTGTTTAAGTTCATTGTAGACTCTGTGTATTAGACATTTGTCAGATGGATAGATTGCAAAAATTGTCTCCTATTCTGTAGGTTGTTTCTTCACTCTGATAATCGTTTCTTTTGCCATGCAGAAGCTCATTAGTTTAATTAGACTCCATTTGTCAACTTTTGCTTTTGTTGCAGTTGTTTTTGGTGTTTTTCTTATAAAATCTTTGCCTGTGCCTGCGTCCTGAATGGTATTGCCTAGATTTTCTTCTAGGGTTTTTATAGTTTTGGGATCTACGTTTAAGTCTTTAGCCCATCTTGAGTTAATTTTTCTGTAAGGCATAAGGAAGAGGTCCAGTTTCAATTTTCTGCATATGGCTAGCCAGTTTTTCCAGAACCATTGATTAAATAGGGAATTCTTTCCCTATTGCTTATTTTTGTCAAGTTTGTTGAAGATCAGATGGTTGTAGGTGTGTGGTCTTTTTTCTGAGTTCTTTATTCTATTCCATTGGTCTATGTGTTTGTTTTGGTACCAGTACCATGCTATTGTGGTTACTGTAGCCTTGTAGTTTAGTTTGAAGTCAGGTAGCATAATGCCTCCACCTTTGTTCTTTTTGCTTAGGATTATCCTCGCTATTTGGGCTCTTTTTTAGTTTCATATGAATTTTAAAATAGTTTTTCCTAATTCTGTGAAGAATGTCAATAGTAGTTTAATGGAAATAATATTGAATCTGTAAATTACTTTGGACAGTATGGCCATTTTCACTATATTAATTCTTCCTATCCGTGAACATGAAGTGTTTTTTCATTTGTTTGTGTCCTTTCTGATTTCCTTGAGCAGTGGTTGAAGAAGTCCTTGACTTCCACTGTTAGCTGTATTCCTAGGTATTTTATTCTTTTTGTAGTAATTGTGAATAGGAGTTCATTCATGATTTGGCTCTCTGCTTGCCTATTGTTGGTGTATAGAATGCTAGCAATTTTTGCACATTGATGTTGTATCCTGAGACTTTGCTGAAGTTTCTTATCAGCTTAAGAAGCTTTTAGGTTGGATGCTTTGATTTCTTTTCAGACAATGAGAAAATGTTCCTTTGTAAGTTTTAGAAAGACATTGATGAGTTTTACAGCAGTGTAGTTGAGTGAGATGGTCCCATCTCCCTGTAAAGTGTTTTCCTTGATCCATTAGATCTGACATTGCACCGTGTGTTCCACTGCTTGAGGGAATGTATTATACCAAATGGTAAAATATCTTAGCCATACCTGATTACACTGTCTCATTTTAGCGATGACCCACAGATATCCAGTAGAATGTATCTGACACCATTCAACAAGAAATAATGAGGAAAAAGAAAACAAGCATGGGAGTGGGTATCTTTTGAATGCTGAAACAATAGTAGCTTGAGCAAGAGCATCATCGTTCATTGGTAAAGTGAAAAACTGGCTTGCCCACAAGCACCTTCTCTACTCAAGTGACATGGGTCATTATGACCTTGATTTTGATACCTATGCGGATTCGTTAACTTCTCCTGGTCCCTTAGCTACACATTACAGCCAACCATGCACGCCAAAGGCCAGCTGTATTTTAACACTGAATAGGTTTCTAAACAGAAGGACTGAGCAAATGAATGTGGTTTGGCTCAGTGGAGTTTCATCAACTAAGTAAGTAAATAGTTTGAATTACATATCTGAAACATCAATGGGCCACTCAATACTCGGAGGTCCTCTCATGTGAATGCTAAACTTTTAGCTATTGACCATACTCTCAATGAACCGGCCTCTTATATATCTTTTCCTTTAGACCACTTAGGTCAACCCATTTTTTCATAAGTTATGAGAACATAAGAGAAAAGCACTTGCTGATGAATTGATTCAGCAAGTTTGACTAAACACGTCAAACACCGTCTCTCCTTTCTCTCCTTTCCCTCTCTTTTGCTTTCATTCTTTTCCTCATTAACCCACTCTCTCCCACTTCCTTCCTGTTTTATTCTACATTCCCATTTTCATAAAGAGTTTGGACTGCGTCTCCCCACACTATGTAGGGTACACTTGTTCAATAAGAAGTAGGACATTTATTTCCATTACTTTTTATGTGGGAATGACTGGATTTTTTTCTAGAGCTCTGGATCATATAACAGACTTCATGACTTCGATTTGGGCTGAATGAATACCTCATTCCAGTTCTTCCTCAGGCAGAGTAGACTTTATCTATAAATATTTGTTGATTGAATCAAGGGATACAGGAACCCTTGGTCTTATCTAATTATCACACATTTTCTATGCCTTGTGCAGCTTTAAGATATTGGGAAAATTATCTAAACTTCTAAATCTCTTTTTCCAACTGTTAAGTAGGATTGATAAGATCTACCCCATAGATTTGTTTATTTGCTTATATTTTAAGAGAGAACAATGGCCAAGCACCTGGCACACAGTAGGTGATTGGAAATGTTTATTCTTATTCTTTTCTCAACAGTGCCTAGTGCTTTTCTCTGTACATAGAAAATGCTCCATTACTGGAGTTAACAAAAAAAAAAAAAAAAAAACCGGAGAATAATAAATTATGTCCTTCCTTTTAAATGTGTTAACTCAGGGACAGACTTTGTGATGGTGTGAAGTACCTGACAAACACAAAACCCTAGGGAACCATGCTAATTGTCCCGGGTGGTGATGGTGAGACATTCATGGTGAGCATACTCAGTGTGTCTGTAAGTGTGGATGAGTTGTGCAATAGGCTGCTCACGCCTCTTAGATGGAGCACAGCATTCACACAGCTCTGCTCCTGGAGAAAATAGATAGAAGGTCAAGGGAGGATCCAGGGTGTGGGCAATGCTGCTAAATACTGCCTCCAGGACTCACTCACCCAGGGAATTCAGAGTTGCTCTTTTCTAGCCTGCAAAAACTGAGATGCAGCCAGAGTTGCGTTTCATTAGAAGGAGACATTCGGTGGAGCTCAGCTTTTTCAGGAGGGAGATGGGTGACAGGTAGCTGGGAGAGTATGCTGGATGAATCTGAGTGTCTGGAATTTTAAGTGTTCGCCTCTTGCTTTTCAGTAGGTGGCTGCCTCTTGAGGTCTGGCACTCACCCAAGTCTTGAGCATTACCTCAGCATTTAAAGAGAAAACAAGTGAAAAAAAGAATCCGCAAAGCTGCGTTTAAATCAGCATCAACATTAAGGAATGCCACAGGCTGGGTTTTGTTCACCCTGTTAGCATGCAGAATTATTTTTCTTTCTTTTTTTTTTTTTTTAAGAATTATTTTTCACTATAGGAAGCTGTCTTTACCCAACCAAGAAAACAAACAAAACAAAAAAAGCAGAACTAATTAAGATCGTCATATCTCAATAAATATGCAAATGAAAAATGAAAACAAAGAAATTCTATTTATCACATCACAAAGTTGCAAATTGCTGTATAGGCTGGCTTGGAAGAATGGCAAGGGATAGAGTCTTCTTAATGGCTTTGCTTAGAGATTGTCTGAAAGCTGCATTTATATAGGTTTATGTTTGAGGATGAGGATGGTGAACTTGCCAGGAGAAAATTATTTTCATACTTTGTCTCCAAACTCTGTGGAAAGGAAAGGGGAATAAAAACTCAGTCAAGTGACTATGTGTGGGATTCTGTGCCATGGCATTTGTTTCTAAGTACATCATTTCAAGAAGAAAAGGTTCTATGCTATGGCATAAATATACCATTTCTATGTATATCATTTCAAGAAGAAAAATAATAAGATTCCCATTTTACAGATGAAGACAACAAAGCTCAGAGAAGGCAAATTACTTTTTCTCACTTGGTATTTGGAGAAGGATTCAAACCCACAATTACTTATCTGACTCCAATTTTATGTTTTGTTTCGATTTATATTTTGCTGCTACACCATGACTCTCCAATACCGCCTAAAGTGACTTTACTTTTGAATGTATGTTTACAGGACATCAAAGCTTGCCAGTGAAAGGAGGAAATAAAATCAATTTTCATGTGTTTTCTCCATGTATTTCCCACATCTCAATATTAAGGCCCACTCTATCAATGGAACTACCGTTTGATTTCTGCATGATGCTGTAATGCTATTTTCTTTCATTTATATTTAACTTCATTTGCAAATGGTGAGTATGAATTGAATTCATCAGCTTTGAAAAATCAAGAGGGAGGAGAGAGAGAGAATAGCTAACACCCTACTATTGCTGAAGTTACTGTAACCATGCCTTAACATATGTATTTCATCCTGAGGGAGCTGAATCTGAGCTGCAGAGAGAGCAAATCTCCATGACGCTGGAGCTTTATTTTAGAAGCTGCTGTCTGCTCTCTGCCATGTAGAATGCTGCCCTTAGAAGAAGGTTCTCCTGGACATGGGCTGTGTTGCTCTTCTGGTCTGCTAGGCTAACTTAAGGGTGAGGCTCTTTATGAGAATGGGGAATTATCTGGAATGAGCAAACAGTTAATGAGATTGGAGGTGATTTGGTATCTATTAAGTATTCCACACTGCCCTGGGCACAAGGGTAGTGCAAGTAGCAGTGGCGAAACCAGTAGGAGGCCAACACACACAGAATTGCTTCTTACCACTGCCAGTCATATTAAACAAAATACAAGTATCCAGTTGAAGAGAGTGGTCCAACAAAGTGCTCAAACAAGTGAAAGAAGGGAGAGGCTGATGTTCTCAAGGAAGATTTCAAAGAGCTGAATGCAAGCTTTGCCTTCAAGATGGAAAGGTTGGCAGGAGTGTCAAGGCAGTTTTACTGCATTTTGCTAGATCTGAACAACTTTGTTCAAAGGGAATAAGATAATGGATTAAGTGGTGGCAGGACACAGTGACTCTGACCACTTGCCAGGGACACCTAACAACAGTGTTTTATCTTTTCATATCCATCCCCTTTTGTTCCTTCTTTCTTTTATCTTCCCCGCTTCTCTCCCTCCTTCCCTTTCTTTTTTCCTTTCTTCCTTCTACTTTCTTCTCTTTCTCTTTTTACTCTTTTCTTCTTTCTCTTTTCCCACCTCTTTTCTTTTCCCAGCCTTACTTTTATGTTTTTAGATGTAAAACATTATAACATTCTTTTTTCTCATGAAAATACTCATTTTAAGCCTTGAGAAAAATATAGAAAATGTTGATATATAAAAAATAACCTGTACCTTATGTCGTCTTATTCTCATTATCTAAGTATAACCACTGTCAGCCTACAAGAGTATACTTTCCACTTCTTTATCTGACATGTTTAGTTTTTATTTTTATTATCTTTGCATTTGCGTGTATTTCTTGAGCTCCATTTTCTTCTTACTGAGCTATAATACTATAGTAGTTCTTTTTAGCAGTGGTTCCTCCATGGGAAGATGTATTTACTCATGCAAAAGAAATAAAGGGATTTTTTGAGTATAGAGTTGCAGTTTGGGGTTCATTTTCCCTCAGCATTGTCAAGACATTAATTAATTTCTTTTTTCTGCCTGGCTTTAATATTTTTGTTTATTTGTTTGTTTTTGCTTTTGCAAATTAAGCTTTAAATTTCGAATAATTTTGTATTTCTAGAAACACTGCAAAGATACCACAGAAAGTTCCTTTCACCTAGTTTCTATTATTTAATTTGTCTTTATGGAAAATTTATTGTTGATCTAAATGTTACTTATTTAAAGATAATCTGTCTTTATTTCTCAAGTTTTCTAAGATTTGCCCTTCTTTATTGATGTTTATTATGATGTATTTCATTATGAACTTCATATATTTCCTATTTTTTTCTGGTTTCTAGAGTATTTCTTGAAGATGATCATCTTTCAACTATTATCTTTTTAAATATTATCTCTTACCAATTTACCCTAAACATGACTTTTAAAAATTCCTTCTTGTTTCTTATCTTTGCTGAACTGTGTCTGTGACATTTAACCATTCTATTAAGCTTTTTGTTAAAATGTTTTTTTGTTTAGAGAAAAGTCTGTTTAATATTCAAATCTACCTTTTTTCCCAAGAAAATCTTGTTCTTTCACTATGTTTCAAGAATTTATTCTAATTTATTAATTATTTCAAATATAACCATTCTATAGTCTTTTCCAAATGGGTCATAATATTTCAAGTTCGTGAGTGTCTGCTTTTGCCGCTTTTTGTATCTGCTGAGTCTTGTTCAAGGTGGATTATTTCCTCATTTGACTTATGATTTGTTATTGTTATTGCAGGCTATAGACTTCACTCCCTCTCAGGAGAGTTCCATATACCCTGGGCTTAAAAAAAAAAAAAATACCTGCATGGTAATTTTGTATTTGTTTCTGATGGGGGCCTCAAGTTTTCACCAACAAGAATTACACGGTTTATGATTCACAATGTAATTGTGAACTCTAGATCTGTATAATCTGTGATTTCTATATTTTGTCAACTTTTTCCCCCTTCTGGTAGTTAGGTTTTCTAACTTTGTTGCATTGCTAACATTAGTTTCCCATATTTAAATCTCTATTTTTTATTTCTTTTTTAAAATTAACATATTGTCTATTGACTTCTGCTGTAAAAGAGAAATTATTCCAATATGCATTTTCTTTCTCATGCATACCTTCTTATTTTTATTAGTTATAGCATCACCTTTCCATTGACAAGATTGATAGTATTTATATTCTGTTTTGTAAACATCATTTCCAGATTATCCTTAGTTATATATTTATTATAACATAGTTCTGTGCTCATCAACACTTTTCTGACCATGCACTCCCCATTTGTGAGATCTTCACTTTATCAATCTCTGGATTTCCTAGACTTTCTCAAGTAGTGTCTCCCTCTACCCTCTACATGCACATTCCTAAGGAAAGCGAGTAGCTTTTATATTTCTTGAGGTCTTGCATGTTAGACAGTGTGTTTCTTTTGCAAAACAATTTGGCTTTTTAGAAAATTATTTGGTCAGACTTTAATTTTCTTTTGGCCTTTTCTGTCACTGGGGACACTTACCCCATAGTAGAGAACATTAAAATCAGTCTATGTTTCTCACTTTAGAAGACTTATTTTTCTACTTACATGCTTATATACTTTTTTCCTTTATCTTTGAATTTGAAACTGCTATAGTGCCTTCCATGTTTCTCAGCTCCAAGCACCCTCTTTGACATTGAGACAGTATTCAATGTTGCAGGATTGAATGGATGATTGAATAAGTAAGATTATATGTTGCTGTGGATCATTCAGTCTATTCTTGTTTCTAGTATATGATGCACCATTTTGAGCTACAAGTTAGTTTTTCTGTATTTGAGATTTTTTTCTATTATATCTTTAAACTATATATTTTCCCATTACATTGATCCTTTATTGTTTTCCTTTCACATCTATTATCTTCTCTCCTATTAACTTATTTCTTATATATTATATATTTGAATTGTAACTTTCTCCCCTACATTGGTTTTTCAATGTTTCTTTCATATTTATTATTATGTTTTTCTTATTCCTTGGATATGTCCAGTATGTTTTATGTAAACTTCGCAACTCTGATTTTCTTGTCACTGATTTTCCCCCCAAGTGGTTTCCACCCTAATTCTTGTTGCTTCAAATGTGATTATGGTTTCCATAAATTTTAATCACCCTTTTCTCTTGAACTATGATAATTTACTCTTTTCATCTTTTATCTTTTTTTTTTTTTTTTTTGAGACAGGGAATCACTGTGTCACCCAGGCTGGAGTGCAGTGGTACAAACTCAGCTCACTGCAGCTTCAACCTCCTGGGCTCAGGTGATCCTCCCACCTGAGCCTCCTGAGTAGCTAGCTGAATTACAGGCACATGCCACCATGACTAGCTAATTTTTGCATTTTCTGTAGATGTGGGGTTTTGCCTCATTGCCCAGGCTGGTCTTGAACTCCTAGGCCCAAGTGATCTGCCCACCTACACCTACCAAGTGCTGGGACTACAGGCATGAGCCACTGCACCTGGCCCTGAATAAATATTTGATAAATAAATTATTAAATGAATGAAGGAAGATGCACTAAATAGCAGGAAAAAACTTCTCCAGAGTTTTATTAAAGCACCAGAATAGATACACATTTTTTGGAGATTTAGTATTTTATTCTTCAACTCTGCTCTGCTGTCTAAAAAGTAGCTTGACTGTGTTTGCTGTCTTTGTCATGAAATCTTTTCTGATTCCTATGTCCAGGATGGTATTATTGCCTAGGTTGTCTTCCAGAGTTTTTACAGTTTTGGGTTTTACATTTAAGGTTTTAATCTATCTTGAGTTAATTTTTGAATATAGTGTAAAGAAGGGGTTCAGCTTCAATCTGCTGCATATGACTAGCCAGTTATCTCAGCACCATTTATTGAATAGGTAGTCTTTTTCCCATTGCTTGTTTTTGCCCACTTTGTCAAAGATCCTAGATGAAGGTCTTAGATGAAACAAAATCAAAAATTGACAACTGGGATCTGATTAAACTTAACAGCTTCTGCAGAGCAAAAGAAACTATCAACACAGTAAACAGAAAGCCTACAGAATGAGAGAAAATATTTGCAAACTATATATTTGACAACAGTCTAATATCCAGCATCTATAAGGAACTTAAAGAGGAAAATAAACAACCCCATTAAAAAATGGGCAAAGGACATGAACAGACACTTTTCAAAAGAAGACAAATATGTGGCAAGTAAGAATATGAAAAAAAAGCTCAACATCACTGATCATTGAAGAAATGCAAATCAAAACCACAATGAGATACCATCTTGCACCAGTCAGAATGGGTATCATTAGAAAGTCAAAAAATAACATATGCTAGCATGGTGGTGGAGAAAAGTGAACACATATACTGTTGGTGGGAGTGTAAATTAGTTCAACCATTGAGGAAAATACAGTGGTGATTCCTCAAAGAGCTAAAAGCAGAGCTACCATTCAACCCAGCAATTCCATTCCTGGGTATATACCCAGAGGAATATAAATCATTCTACCACAAAGACACATGCACACGAATGTTTATTGCAGCATGATACACAATAGCAAAGACATGGAATCAATTTAAATGCCCATCGATGATAGACTGGGTAAAGAAAATGTACATATACACCATGGAATACAATGCAGCCATAAAAAAGAATGAGATCATGTCTTTTGTGGGAACATGGATGGAGCTGAAGGCCATTATCCTCAGCAAACTAAAGCAAGAGCAGAAAACCAAATACCACATGTTGTCACTTATAAGTGGGAGCTAAATGATGAGAACTTTTAAACCCAAAATGAAACAACAGACACTAGAATCTACTTGAGGGTAGAGATGGGGAGGAAGGAGAGGAGCAGAAAAGAGAACTATTGGGTACTGGCTTAATAGCTGAGTGATGAAATAATTTGTACAATGAACTCCTATGACACAAGTTTACCTATATAACAAGACTTCACATGTACCCCTGAACCTAAAATAAATGTTAAAAAAGTAGCTTGAAATTCTTTATTTCAAAATCTTTAAATTCTTTAAAATTTATATTTGATAATACTTGTATATATTTATTGGGTATGTCAAGTCTTGATTTGTTCTTCATTTTACCTCACATGAAGACAATTCATCTGAATTAGTTGTGTGTATCATGGAAAAATGATCCTGGCCTGACCTCCCTTCAGTCCTAGCCATGCACACTGTGCTTTGGTGATACATTGCAGCCTGATGCATATTGTGATGGTTAATACCGAGTGTTAAATTGATTGGATTGAAGGATGCAACGTATTATTCCTGGATGTGTCTGTGAGGCTGTTGCCAAAGGAGATTAACATTTGAGTCAGTGGACTGGGAGAGGCAGACCCATCCTCAATCTGGGTGGGCACCATCTAATCAGCTGCCTGCACAGCTAGAATAAAGCAGGCAGAAGAACATGGAAGGACTAGACTGGCTGAGTCTTATGGCCTTCATCTTTCTCCCGTGCTGGATGCTTCCTGCCCTTGAACATCGGACTCTAAGTTCTTCAACTTTTGGACTCTTGAGCTTACAGCAGTGATTTGCCAGGAGCTCTCGGGCCTTCAGCCACAGACTGAAGGCGGCACTGTCGGCTTCCCTACTTTTGAGGTTTTGGGGACTCAGACTGGCTTTCTGGCTCCTCAGCTTGTGGATGGCCTATTGTGGGACTTCACCTTGTGATCGTGTGAGTCAATTCTCCAAATAAACTCCCCTTCATATATTCATCTATCCTATTAGTTCTGTCCCTTTAGAGAACCCTGACTAATACACGTATGTTTCTTACTTTTCCTAGTTTCATCCCAGGAATCTGAGATTCCTCAGAGAGATTTTTGTTTGATCTTATGAGAATGCTTAGTAATTTTCAGAAGACTCCTCAGCCTGCTTGACAAATGGGAAAATAATTTATCCATTCTTAGATCTTTCTTTAAATTTTCCAAACTTAAGTATATTTAGCACATATTTTTCATAGTCTATAGTTTGAGGTTAAGGCCAATTTCTAATTTCAGTGTAATTGATTTTTTTTGGACTTTTATTTTTTCAGTTCAGAAAAGACAATCGAGTATCTTATATCAACTATCTTATATCAGAATTTTTTTTTTGCTTGTGTATTCTTCCTTCTATAAACAATGCTAGAATGAACTTCCTGCTATACAAAATAAATATCTCTGCCCAACCTTTTTACTGATAAGATGTTGAATATCTGGGTGAAAGATTGTGTCTTTTTTAAAGCTTTTGATACTTCTTGCAGATTACTTTCTGGAAAGACTGTGCCACCCTTCAGTACTTGCAAAGGGATCAGTTTACCTGGAACCTCTCTAATGCAACACTTAACAATCTTCTCACATATTTAGTGTCAATTTTATACATGAACAGTGACATCCTATTACATTAGGTATTCTTATTTTACTTAGTGTAAACCTCACTTTTTAATTTTTTCCTCATTTTTTAATCCCCATATTCTTCATTTATAAGTTTTCTGTTCATACCCCTGATCATTTTTCACTGGTGAGGATTTTGTTTGAGTCCAGGTTATAAGAATTCTTTAAATACTCCAGATAATGACTATTCGATGGTTTTCCACATTGCAAGACTTTTCTGGTTTTTTCTATGGCTTTCAAATATGTTGACTAGGTTTTAGATTTCTGTTTCATTTCTAAAAGAGTTTTTTAAAGAGTTCAATTGCCTTTGGTGTCAAGTTTAGAAAGAATTCCATCGTAAGTTTTAGAAAACATTAATTGTGTTTTCTTTTGATATTTTCATAATGTATTTTCTTAATATTTTCAAGCCATTTAGAATTACATTTTTATCATGGTGTGAGATAGGGTTATAACTTGATTTCATGCCAAAATTGTTGCAGGCGCTGTATTTGAAAAAAACCCTCTTATAGTGTAATAGTTTGTATATATAATTGTGTCTTCATTTCCAACTTTCTTTTCTATTGCACTATATTTTTATTTCCACAGCTTTACTATATTTTGTTAGACCAACTTATAAAGAGTCCTAAGACGAATAGAGCAAGTAACCCCTCATTACCCTTTCTTTAAATAATTTTTTCTTTTAACCCAATTCCATGTTTTTGTTGGTGATTTGGTCTTCTAGTTACATTTCAAACAATTTTAAAAAAATTTAATAATTGAATAAAATATTTACTTCAAAATAGTTTATAATTTTCTTTGTATGCATTTAGGTGTCACTTTATGACCCACACTGAAATTTGGTACTTTTTTCATGTAAACCTACATAGTTTTTATTGCTTGTATGACTAAGCATTTTATATATCTTTGTTCTGTTGTGGATGAATTTTTTTTAATTGTTACATTAAAGTTTTAACTGGTTAATGTTCAAACAGCAAAACTATTAATATCAATATTAATAATAATACATTTATTCTTGTGGCTGAGTAATTTTTCCTGATATGCAGTTCCTACAGTTCATTAACCATTCACCTATTTTTGGACATTTTGATGTTTCCAGGTTTGGGCTATTACAAATCAAGCTGCTGTGAACTATCATGTACAGGTTTCAGTGTGGACATAAGTTTTTATATACCTGGGTGTAATGTCCAAGAGTGTAATTGTGCCATCATTTTGCAAAGTATGCTTTGAGTTTCTAAAGAAACTAACAAACTATATTCCAGAACAGCTGTACACTCATACCAGGAATGTATTAAAGATCTGGCTCATCTGTCTCCTCTCCAGCATTTGATATAATGACTATTTTAAAATTGTATTTCTTTTCATAGGTGGGCAGTGATATCTCATTATAGTCTTAATTTGCATTTCCCTCACAGTTAGTGTTGTTGAACATCTTAAATATTTATATAATGTAGTAAAAAACACCACACAATTTTATAAATTTTAATTCAACTGTTAAACAACATCTTAATAACTTAGGAAAAGAAAAATCTATGTATTTGCTCATATTTTTACTCTTTTGTTGCTTTTTTCTGCCTGCTTGTGTTAAAAATTTCTTTTTATTATTTTATTTATGTTTAGAGGGTTTCCTTTAACCATTCTTTTAGGGTAGAGCTGTTGCCAAAAAATTATCAAAAGTTTACTTCCCATGAGAATGTTTTAAGTTTCCTGTCATTCTGGAAGGATATCTTTGCTAGTTTTAGAGTATTAGGTTGTCAGTTCTCTGCTTTCAACACTTGAAAAATGGTGCACCATTTTCTTCTGGCCTCTATGGTTTTGATGAGAACTTTGCTGCCATTCTAATTGTTTTTCCCTATAGCATTGTTCCCCCAAAGTTTCTCCCAAAGCTTTCAAGATTTTAAGTTTGCCTTTGATTGAAGAAGATTAGCTATCATCTGTCTTTGCCTTGATTTCTTTGGCTTTATCTGTTTGGGGGTTTTCTAAGTTTCTTGTATCTGTAGGTTTATGTCTTTTGCAAAGTTTAGGACACTTTCAGACATTATTTCTTTGGATACCTTCACAGCCTCTCTTCTTTTGGGACAATGGTGAAATGAAGGTTAGATCTTTTGTTATAGTCCTACAGGGTCTTAATGTTCTCTTTATTTTTTTTTAAAGTCTATTTTCACGCTTTTGTTCAGAGTGGGTTTTTTCTATTTTTCTACTTTCAGGTTCACTGATTCTTTCCTCTGCCTTCTCCTTTCTGCTCTTGAGTCCCTCTATTGAGTTTCCTTTATCTAGCTTTTGATATTTTTTCATTCTAAAATTTTCATTTCATTTTTCTTTATAGCTTCCATCTCTTTGCTGAGAATTTATGTTTTTTTTTTATTATTATACTTTAAGTTTTAGGGTACATGTGCACTGAGTTCTATAATTCTGTTTTTGGATTTCTCACCTCTCCAGTTTCCATTTATTCTTCTATATTTTCCCTACCTTTTTTTCTGGGATTTTCTATTTATTTCCTGAGACATTTTATTTTTTTCATTTGTTTCATCTGTGTCCATAATTACTCATGGGAACACTTACATGCTTTAAAATCCTTGTCAGATAATTCTTACAGCTGTATCATCTTGCTGTTGTCATGTCTTGATCATCCTGATTCTTGGTATGATGAGTGATTTTCTGTTGAAACTTGGGCATTTTGAGTATTATTCTATGAGGCTATGGATCTTATTTAAATCTTCTGTTTGAGCTGATCTTCTCTGACACCATTCAGACAACAGAAAAAGGGAGCTTGTTACTGTCAGGTGTTGGGTGGAAGTCTAGGTTCCCCACTAGGCCTCCAGGGGCACCCAGTGTGGGGAGGGGCTCCTTGCTACTGCTGGGCCATGGTGGGAATTCCAGCTCCCAACCAGGACTTTGCTGATCCCACTCTGGCCAGAAGAAGCAGAAGTTTCTCCTCACTGCTGTCCAATGGTAGGGGACAGTCTTGTTACCAACAATTGCCTGTAGAGGTCCAGGTTCCCCACACAACCTCCACTGATATTGAAGGGGAGGAAGCCACATTATTACCCAGTGGGGATAAAAGTCTTGGCTCCCGCCCCTGCCTTCTCTCCCTGCTCCTCCTCCTCAGTATGAGGGAGATGGGGGTTTGGGGCACGTTGTAACAGTCTGGTGAGAGTAGAAGCCTAGGCTCCGTGCTTTTGTTGGTGGGGATGGTGGTGGGACTGCTGGTTTTTCTGTGGTGTTTGCCTGGAGTAGAACAAACTTTTCTTTCTTGATAAGCTGCCCCCTTCCTCATCGTGTGGCTAGAGGAAACAAGCTCTTGTTGGGGCTTTTAGTCATCTGCTACCTGTTGGCATTTCCAGCTCTCAGCTGTTCCAGCTCCAAGTCTAGAGTATGTGAGGCCCAAAGGAAACCCAGAGAGATCATTGCCAACTCCACCTGCTAGTCCTGAGGCCCTGCCTTTTTCTCTCCCCACTCCATCCGCGTTTCAGTGTCTTCTTATTTTTTTAATATATAATATTTTAATATATAGTATTGAAGGAAATTTGGAAGAGGAAAAGGTAGAAATACTTCTCCATCTTTTCAGAAGTGAAAGTCCTTGAATATGTATCTTAATTCCTTAACTTATTAGAATGCTTATGTTACATTTGGACAAATAAGTGAGAGATAAAATTAAATGATTTTGAGACTCCTAAATTTATATATATGTTTATAACATGTTACATAATGTATTATCATATCATATATAAGTATTATATATTCTATTTGTGGTATCTATTATATTTATTATATATAATAAATGTATATTATATATAAACATATTACATGTGTTTTATTATATAAAATGACAAAGAAAACCATATTTGTTATAAGTCACTAAAATTCACAGACATGATAATTGTGGTATAATCTGTATACAAAAATCTTTTAAAAATAAAAAAGTAATTCCACAAAAGATGATTCAAATATGGGTTTTTCTATATATACCCCTGTTATATGTTCAATTCAGCAACTCTATTGCATGTCTAGTATGATCTCATTACATTCTAGGTGTTCTATAGCATAAAATAAACATAAATCTGACAGAGGCATGGGCCTTATTTACAATAACACTATAACCATGTTAATGATAAAAATAAATTAATTTGTAACGACTCATATTTAGAAAATGGAAATTTCATTAAGAGATGGAGTTATCAAAATAGTCATTTCATAGAAATTAAAGTGAGCTTTTTAAAAAAGCTGCATTTGGTTGCATGTTGAGGGGTTGGCAGACCGTTTTAGGAAATTGTGAAGGCTTGGGAAAACATTACATCTGGTATGTCTAAATGATCACAACAAGTACGACTTGACAACTTGATGAGCGGAAACTGCAAGTTCGTGAGTGACTAGAGTCAACTGTGCAGGATGCAAGGCAGGACATTATTTAAACAAGATTGACCTTGTTGTGTCCCAGTGGACCCTGTAGGAAAGCCCTGTTCGTCAATACTCACATTGCACTAATAGGCAAGGGAGCATCATTGCAAGTTCCACAATTTGAAAGTGGCATAATAAAAATGATGTTTTAGAGAAATTATTAGGAGTACCGATTTGGCTGCTTTTGCAATAGTTATTGCAGTCACCCAGATATGAAGCAACAAATCTACATGTATGCTCTTCTTCCACACCATGTTTCACCATGTTCTTCAGAATCGACAGCAGAGCAATGGAATTAAAATGTGGTGATTGCTTTTATTTCACAGAATACTCTGCTAGACAATATCCATGTGTTTTCTCATTAGTATTCAATGCAACTATTGAGGTATTATTATTGACATTCTATGAGATTAAGCAGTTTTTCCAAAGTCCCACAGCCAATATTTAAACACAGGCTCTTGACATTGCATGACACTGACACCTCCATACCTAGCATGATGGCAGGTGAGGCACAGGCTCCCAGGGTTCTTGATAACTTGAGCCTGTGTTGCAGCTGGGGCAGCTCTTGCCTTCCTTTACTCAGCTACTTTATTACCCACGAGTCAGCCTGTAAAATATGATAACAATTTAATGTCGTGGTGCTGTAGAAACAAGTTTCATATTTCTTCCCCTTCCTCTCCAATCAGGCAATATCCCACCAGACCGTCAGTTTAGGGTACTGCAGCCTGGAGAGCACAGAAGCAGCTCACATCAGTCAGCAGACAATTAAGACACTGGCCTTTGATTCATTTCCCGAGCTAACATGTAACCATGCCGCTGATTACCCATTTTCATTGTTTATGGCGAGGCAGGTGGATGAACAGCTCTGCCTGATTTATGAAGTGCTTGCCTTCTATAAATCACAGAGCAGAAACCCAGCACGCTGCTAATCCTAATTGGTTAAGTCCTAAGTAGGGAGTGATTAGAAAGTCTTCAGGAATGAAGGTGCCTCATGCAAATGAGGGAGACATACAGCTCCTTGGGAGGAAACTCCCCCTGCTCACAATATGCAGTAAAGTTTTTGTTAATGTTCATTCCTACTGCCCTCTTCTATCTCTTGCTGGTCAACCCCTGTTGATCTTCCATTTGTTAATAAACTGGAGAGGGCGTACGTGGGAAAACACAAACACTGTAGAAGCAGAATGCTGTTTGCCCACGTACTCTCTCATTTGTTAATTTCAACCTGGATTAATTTTCCAGCTCCTATAAACCATTCATCATGATGAAGGAGAACCGTGCAATATGACTCATAGTGCTGTTTATTGGAGTGGGAAACACGAGGGCTTTGAGTTCTGTCTACCTGCATTCCGATCCCACTCTTTCCTGGAAGAAAATGACATGGCATTCTCAGACACTCAGTGATGACCTTCTCTGATTGTTCACTTAAAGCCTAAACTACTTTGAAAAATTCTAAATATGTGAGGCTGTGCAGATCTTCTGATTGAAAATAGGGCTAAGAAATGTATACTCTGCTGGCAAAGGAAGAAAGAAGCCTGCAAATTGTATACAACTTCCCCCCATCCCCAGCCTCAAGGTTGAGGACACAGGGGAGTGTGCATATGACACATTTAAAGGAGCAGTGACCTGAGATTAAAACTCAGGGCAGGAAACTTCCACTCTCTTGTTCCAACCAATTGAATGTGTTCCCTTTTTTGGCTAATTTCTCTTTTCATTTCTCTCTCCTCTTCCCCATCTTCCTTCTTCTACTTCCCTTCCCCTTTGTACATTTTCCCTGTCTGCCTTCCTCTTCTTCCTTTCTTCTCCATATTTCCCGGGACCCAATGGCAGGTGCAGCAGCAGCAGTGGAAGCGTCCCTTCGGAACTGGAGGATGAACCTGCCTGCATGGAGGAGATTGATTACAGTACAGACAGCAGCTCAGACCAGGAAGGGAGCTTGTCTGAGCTGGACCGGAGGATCCAGGAGTGTGCCTTCAATAAGGATGAGGGAGAAGAAGAAGAGGAGGCACCAGGGCAGGGAGGAGAAGCCATCCCATAGCCCCGAGGTTCACAGCAAGTTCTGTGTCTCCAACCATTGGATTGGACTAGCAGCTATGCTGCTGCTGCTTCATCATCAGACACGTGCAATGTATACATCAGTGCAAAAAGCCAGCCTATGTGAGCTCAGCAACCCCATTTCCAGATTTTGTTCTAGTTTCCCTATGCATAGAAGCTAGCCACTTTATAACATTTTATATGTAGAGTTAGGTAGCCCTTGGGGCCTATGCAAGCTGCCATTGTACTTAGAATGGGACCCAATGGGTAGCTTCAAGATTACCATGGATCCTTTCAAGATTGTTCTGAGTTGTTCTCCATTCCTGTGCTTGAACTGGAGCAAGCTGGAAGTAGAGGAGTTGGGCTTCTTCTTGGATTCTCAGCCAGAATTCTAAGTGGTTATTTAAGTTGTTCCATATACAAGTGTTATCTTCCACTGTTATCTCCCCACCATAGCATTTGAGCTCCCCAGAACAAACCACTGAGACTCTGGGAATCCTGGCAGGGTCTTCAGGTGCTGGGGCTTGAACATGAAAAACTGTGCTTCCAAGTAATTGCAGGTTTCATCTGTGATCTTCTCAAGCAGCATATATTTTACATATGTGGTACAGGCCAGAAGCTGCACTAGACTCTAAGAAATAAGACATGGTCACTGATCTTCACAGATTTTAAGATCCTGTGTATTCAGACCACCAAACATAATGCTAAGAAGTAGCAAGACCTACTGGAAAATTTATTCATTTCAGAATCAGATAGATATGGTTCATATGCTAGATCTGGCAGTTGCTTGTTATGACAACTTAGGCAAGTAATTAAATTTTCCTAAACTTCAGTTTTCTTATATATAAAATGTGGATAAGTATATCTGTATCATAAAGTTATTGTAGGATGAAATGAGATGATATATAAAAGTATATAGCTTAGCATTTGGTACACAACAACATTGGCTTATTTTTCTTCATAACGCAAAAGAAAATTCTATATAAGAATTCTGACAGTTAAGAAAAAATTCTCACCAGCCTGGACAACATGATGAACCCTGTCTCTACTAAACCCCATCTCTACAAAAATTAGCCAGGTGTGGTAGCGCACACCTGTAATCTCAGCTACTTGGGAGGCTGAGAAAGGAGAATCTCTTGAACTTGGGAGTTGGAGGTTGCTGTGAGCCGAGATCGCACCACTGCATTCCAGCCCAGCAACAGAGCAAGACTGTCTCAAACAACAACAACAAAAAACCCAGAATCCAGAATTCTCTGGAATCACATGGTAGGAAATAGGCCCTCTTACTGGAAGGGAGCTGGGAAGGAGATTACACAGGAGCAGAATCTAGGAGGCTGGAATGACTTAAAACAGGTGAAAAATGGAGCAAGGCCTTTCAGCATTCGGAAGGAAGCAGCTTAGTTATTTGAATAATGAAGTGTATGAGACCTGCGAAGAAAGGATGAGAAGGGACAACAAAGGCAGTGGTAGAGTGAGAGATAGAATATGCTAGGCCAAACTTAGGCATTTTTAGATGTCATGTGTATTTCGTTAGGATTAGGTTTAGCTGCAAGAGATGGACAACTTATCATAGTAGTAGCTTTCATAAGGCATAAGTCTATTTCTCTTTCCTGTGAAATTTTACACACTGGAAGACCAGTCCTAGTATCATGGCTGCCTGGTGTCAGAGACCTGGCTTCTGCAGTTTTCTGGCTCTACTGTGTGTTGCTTCTACTCTTGGTCTAGAATGGCTGCTGAAGCATCAGTCATTGCATCTGCATCCCAGGCAGTAGCAAGAAGAACACAAAAAGAAACGCCTGTTTTCTATCTTTCCAAAAGCTATACATAATATTTCTTCTTAATTCCATCAGCTGAAAAAAAATGGGCCTATAGCCACAGGAAGCTGCAAGAGAGGTTAGAAAACATAGTCTTTATTTGAGGTGGGCCCAGCTAAAATTTGAAGTTTGAAGTAAAAGTCTGAATACTAAGGGAAAAGATAATAATACATATTGGGGGATTACATATCTGCCAAAAGACTTCTCCTGATGTTCCAAACACCACCAAGGGAGTTTTGGATATATCAGAATAATCTCAGATGAAACTCATAGCACACACCTCTTGACCCGCAGTAAGCCACAGAAGAAAACAGGATTAGCTCCAAGGCATAGAAGAAAGGCATCTGTGTTGTGATTTTGGGAGTTGATAGCATTATTAATAGTCTCTTATTTTTTTAACTATTTTCCAAATTTCCATGCTGTAGTTCAGAAATTGTACGTCCATTCTTCATATTAAGACATGTATGTTTATGTAACATATGCAAGAAATTTGAAGACTATTAGCACAGATACTGAAAGTGAAACCCAAACACTATATAGCTCTTAACTCCTCCCATATTTAATCTTTCCACTCTTAAATAAAGGCTAGCATAATGATGCTGATTTTTCTTTGCTTTGAGAATTCAAGAAGATAATACTGAAATGTAATTGCTGAGAGAGGTGGGAATGATGCTAGCTTATCATTAATTATTATTTCAGCCCAAATTAGTTTTGGGGTTAGTTTCTGGTCATGAGGATGTTTCTGAAAAAAACGTGACTGTGACAGATAAGTTTTTATGTGGCATGTTCAGAAAAAACCAGGAACATGAAGTATTTGTTGAAACATCTATGTAGCAAATGTATATTTAACCCCTAACTATGGGTCATGCACTTTACTAAGCTCTGTGGATGCAGATAAGAAAGACCCATTTTGTGCCCTCAGTAACCAGACAAAGAAGAACAATAAACATTCTAAGTTAATGCAGTGTGGCCCATGCCATTATGGAACTATGCAAAGAATATTACAAAAACGCCTAATCTAATGGGGGTGGCAGTTGTGGTAAAAGTCTACCAAAAGAAGGTCATAATTTGGGTGATTCTTGAAGAATATGCAGGAGTTTTCAGGTACAAAGGGAGAAAAGACATGCGAAGGAGTGGAAATATTTTGTGCAAAGGCCCTGTGGTAGAGTTAGAGCTTGAAATAAAATGTTCAGTGTGACTGGTTTAAAAGACATGTTTGTATGTGAGGAAAGGAGGAGAGTGACAAGAGATGAAATGGAAAAACTAGACAGCAGTCAGATAAAGCTGCATTTGGCATTCTTTGATGAAGAGGCTGAACTTAATTCTGAATGTAATGGGGGAGGCTTAAAGAGCTTTCAGCAGAGACATGCCCGTGACTGATACCAGCATGTCTATATCAGCACCATTGTTCCCTTGTTTATGGTTGAGGGTTTGGTGCTCCTGCTATGCTGGTTGTTCAGTAGTTTAAGGAGTGCCCCAGGGATGATACTACTATATTTGAAGAGCAGAACGTTTGCATTCAGGTCAAAGATAATAAGTGCAGTTTGGGGACATGTTGAATGTTGGTGGCCTACATGATAGCCCGTTCGAAAGGTTTCCTAGAAATCAGAGGTACATCAGGAAGCAGAAGGAGAACAAAGGGAGGTGTACCTAACACCTAGTGATTTTGGGGACACAGGTGAATGTCCTGAGCACCTAAGCCCAGGACATTAACTAAGGTGTCAGTGAGTTGGGAAGGCAATTGACTGGAGGGAAGAGGAGACCTGGGAGCAGACCTCTCTCCTTTCCTGCTAGGACTGAAGGCTATTTTGTGTCACATCTCACCAGTCTTCCATCCAGAGTTAGAGGGTACTTACTTGAGAGTTAATTCTCGATAGTTATAAGAGCTGTTCTTCCAGTCAGGCCAGGACTTTCTCTTGCTGGCCAGACCGCTTCAGTGAATTGTTCGGAAGACACATGTTCTACCAAATTCAGAGCCAAACTAAGATGACCCAAGAATTCCAAGGAGTTGTAGGCCATAATGGGAAGCAAATGTGGTCTAAAATGTGCAGAGGAGAGGAGAGTCCAGAGAGGCGATGTTGGGGCAGGCCAAGTGCATGCTGTCCTGTACCAGCTGTCATCCGGTGCTCTGCATGCAGGACTGGAACTGGGGCTGAGGGACTGTGGGGGCCTGCAGCTTCCTGGGACAGCCTGGTGAAACTTCTCTGATGGACAAAGGTTGGGAGCTCTCTGATTTCACCTTTAGGGTAGTCCCATTGTTAGAATAGAAGCCCAAAACTTGCCACCCATGAGCCCCCAAGGGTGGAAACTACTGACCATTCATAACACTTCCCTCTGGCAAGAGGCTTTGTCGCTCCACATTTCCTTCAGAAGGAAGCCTAAATGTCTCAACAGATCCCTTTATAGTCTGGCCCCAATCTCCTTGACAGCCTTAGGTTCTGCCATTCTTTATTCTCTTTGATTTGCCACAGAACATACCCACTTTTTCTCATCGCACTTATGCATGTGTGTATCTACACACATATGCACATGCACAGTGCAATAGGGGCATGGAAAGGCACTTCTTAAGCCACACAGCTCCCTAAATGTCCTTTTTGATTTTTCTAACATTTTCACATTTTTCCTCTGCCTCTGATAAGAATCTCCCATTCCTTCATTTGGGAATATCAAAACCCAGTTCAAATATCATCTTTCTTCTGTAAAACTTGTCCTCATCGCCCAATGCCAAGTTGTATATAATCTCTCTTCCATGCCCCTGTTGCACTGTTTATACATATCTTTTATACTATGCTTATTTTTAACTTGATATATATGGCTTTTATACCCACACCCCCATTCGGCATTGAATAGTGAGCTCTAAAGTGCACAAACCTGCTATTATGTTGGCATCTGTCCCTGTACCTATCTTACTTCTTAACACATTGCAGGCATTCAAAAATGTGTCTTCCCCTCAGCTTCAAACCTAGACATCCAATGTCTCAATAAAATCTCACTTATTTTCCTTAAATCCCTCCATTTTCCATCTCAAAGAAGAGTTTGTGTTATAGAAAGGGAAACTGGTTTCACTAAAAGGATGTCTAGCACAAGTGCAGCCTGGCCTCTCAAGCTGGTGGTTGCCATGGAAGACTTCCCAGTGTGAGGCGAGCTTAACAAGGGGAAGGGTGTCCTTGTCCTGACCTGTATTGTGCAAATGTTTAGAGTGGTGATAATGGAGGGGTGGCATTTCCAAGGGTTCCCAGGAGCTGCCACATTTACCCAGGTGCTCTGCCTCCTATGCTCCCTTTGGTGAGAACTGGCTGTGCAGCTCCATGGATATCATGCCAACTTGGCTGCCTGGGCCCTCCTTGCAATCCCATCAATAAGAATCAGCATCCAAGAATTCCATACATTGGCTTCAGTTTCCTTCCAGAAAGAGGATTCAGAGCCACCAAGAACATTTGAAATTAACCTGCTCCCTGAGTTACAAGCTCACCTTGAGGGTTGCCAACACAAGGAAGGTCATATTACACCATTTCATTTATCAGCCTGGAAAATGGCACTGTAGAGTCTATTTCATATTCCAAGGGCAGCCTCTGCCCTATGCCAAGAGAAGGGGCTCCCAGGAAATGCCTGACGTAAGTCATCCTTGTTAGGGCCTCAGAAGAATGACTCGCATGGTGGATCTCAGCATTTGGATTCGCATTAAAATGATGGATTTGTTTTGCCTTGCTGATACAGCTCACCCCAGCTCCCCAAACTCTCTAGTCTTGGAAAGACATGCATAGTAGCCTGGTGCTCACCAGGAGGGCTTTTCTGAGCAAAAATAATTCATCAGGTCTGGAGCCTGCTGCTGTCTTCCCAACAGATGTCCTCTTTTGTTTGTGTTGCAATTTGGTTCATGCTACCAATGCTTGATAAAAAGTGTTCTTTAAAAAAAAAAAAAGAGTGGTAAAAGGGAATTTTGAGATAAAAATGGATTATATTATAACCTTTCAGTGCCTAATAATAAAAAGATACAGTTGCATATAACTTAAAATCATTCTATTACACACACACAATTCAACATAATGGAGCTGAAACTGAGTTTGAGTTCCCCACCACACACACACACACACGCACACACACACGCACACACGCACACACACGGCACAGGGCTTTAAGCATAACAATGAGTGAGGGAAGGTTGATCATCAGACACATGACACGTGTTCATACGGGTGAGGGGCAGCTAGTTGATGATTTTAGGCTCTACTGTCACACACATGTCGAGATGAAGGCCTTTTGGGTAGAAGACGGGACTCATCTCATTAGCACGTGACATAAACTGGACTTGAAGTGTGTATATATTCTGGGCCAGTTCCAGCGCAAAGTAAAATGGGTTCAGTATCATTGGTAGAGAACACAGTCTATGAGAGAATTACTGAATGAGCCACATTAAGGTCTTATGACAAGTAGCTAAACAGAGGAGAGCACTGACTGTTTACAAGGCTGAAGCAGGCAAGGCGTGGTGGCTAACAGCTGTAATCCCAGAACTATAGGAGGCCAAGCTGGGAGGATCCTTTGAGCCCAGGAGTTTGAGACCAGCCTAGGCAACATAGTTAGACCCTGAATCTACAAAAAATAAAGAAAAAAATATAGTCAGGCATGATGAAAAAAAATAAAGAAAAAAATAGCCAGGTGCATGCCTCTAGTCCCAGCTACTAGGGAGGCTGAGGCAGGAGGATCACCTGAGCCTGGAAGGTTGAGGCTACGGTGATTCGTGATCGCACCACTGCACTCCTGCCTAGGTGACAGAGTGAGACCCTGTACTCTGTCTAAAAATAAATAAAAAGGATGAAGCAAAGATGATTCTACATGAGGGTGATTTCAATGATCTTTTATAGTCTCTAGGCTCTTATGGGGTTAAAATGATTTCTTGGTATCAGACAAGTATTATGACCAGCTCCTGGCAAAATAAGTAACACTTAAGCACAATTATTTGGAGCTATTCAGTTAAAGTGTCTGAGTGTGGCCCTGGTCTTGAAGGGTGGGGCAAGACATGGCATTGAGTTCCATTGTCTCTACTGGCTGTGGGACGGGAGAGGAAGCAGAGAGGCCGACAAGTCTGCCATCCAAGCGTCCAGGGTATGGGATTAAATGAGTGAATGTCCTGGGGTAGAAGACTATCAACTAGACCCCAACTACACTTCATTCTGAAGAGGAAGTTATTTTGGGAGGTATTAGAGGAGGAAAAATCTGCCTATGTTTCTGCCCTGCTCAGACAATCACATAGTGACTCATTTCACTCTCAGTACCAGCTCCATGGGATAAATGGACATTATGATTGCCATTTTAAAAATGAAGTGCACCCATACTTAAAGAGACATGTTTAGCAAATGATAGAGCTGGAATCTGTTCCCGGAGAAATCTGACTTCCCAATTCATGCTCCCTCCACTTCCCCAGAGGAGGTGAATATGAACCATAACACAGTTACAGCTAACGTGGTAATTAGCAACACTTAGTATCTATAATAGTCTAAGACTGTCGCAGGTGTCATCATGTTTAAGCCTAAAACTTCAGCCCAATGAGCTAAACTCTGTTGTTATGCTCACTTTATAAGTGAGGGCATTAAGAATTTAAGGGCTAGCCTAAGATGATACAGGTAGTAAGTACCAGATCACAACCTTAACTCAGGTAGTTGGAGTCTTAAACTTGCTCTCCAAGGAAAAGCATCTTTCTTCAAAGACCCCTAAGGGCCCTCTGAGAGGTTATGGAGCAACTCTCCATCTCTAGGAAAGTGTGTTGTTCTTGTAGATCCTTGACTCAAATATAACTCCTACTGGACATTTCTGCATAACTTCCTGCTCCTCTTCAAACTCAACAGGTTCAAAGTCAAAATCTCCTCCCAACAAAATCTCTACCTCCAGATTCCTAAACTTGATTATGCCGATAGTAAACCGGCGTTGTTTGATTTATTTGTGTGCCAGATGCATAGCCCACTGTCTGGCCAAGGCAGGCACTCAGATCTTCACTAAATGGATGAATCTGCAATGCTGTCGAGTGTGAATCTTAGCTTTGGCTGGAGTCCAAAGCTAAGAATCAGACTCGATAACACTGTTCTCACCTGGACTTCAGGTTTTCTTACTACTCTTCTCACCTTTGGTTGTGCCTCCTTTCCAACCCTTTCATCCCTGTGCAGCCTGAGGGTATTGAGAAGGAAAACCGGCTTCTACTTTCACTGCTTATAATCTGTCAGTGACCTCCCATGGTCTTGAGGCTAAAATGCAAACAGGACCTAGCGCTTGAGCCCTTTCAGATCCAGCCACTATGTAATTTTCTGGTCTCTTCTCTTGACACCAGCCCCTGTTCAAGTCATAAAAACTTACTTTCAATTCTCAGAAAGCACCTTACTCTTCTGTTCCCTCTGCTTCCATCCATGTGCCTAATTCTATCCATTATGTGCTTAAATGTAGTCTCCTCCAAGAAGTCTCCCATGATCTGATTCTGAGTTCCTACAGTCATCTTGGAGAAACCCAGTCACAGCTTTTGTTGTATGGCGTTGCCTGTGGACTTTGCTCTCCCCTCTTCACCTCCCCCCGACCACCCCACTGCACCAAGACTGTAATGTTTTGGAGAACAAAGACAATTTTGTTCACTGCTACATCCTGAGGGCCTAGCATCGTGCCCAAGATGTGGTGGGACTTCCGTAAATATGTGTTGAATGGTTGAGATCTTAATTTCCGTTACAAAGGTGTCCTGAGAATGACCTCCTACCCGTTGCCTCAGTAACCTCTTACACATGGAGAGTAGAGCTGCAGGAAAGCAAGACACACGTGAGTCCAGCCAACTCAGAGCTTCAAGGAGGCGTCCAGGAGAAACCTCCCTCAGCCCCGTTTGCGGTGCCTCCTGGTCGGTAATTTTCCAGAAGCAGTTTCTTGTTTCCTCCAATTGGCCTGTAGAGGTCAGAAAAGGGCCTTGTTTTCCAATCAGCAACTGTCCTCTCTACATTAGCATTCACCCTGGGTGTCTATAATTAAGCAAGCCTAAGCTGGGCACATAGGAACGGAAATGCATTGACTTTAATAAAACAGAGTGTAAAACAACTTTAGATTGACTCCAGCCTTGTTTATTCTTGCACACTTGTAATTCTGGTTTGGTATATTCCCAGTCAAAGAGACCATTGTCCTGGGAACTGAAGCGTGTCCCTTGCTTCATTGCTACTGCAGCCTGTCCAAGGAGGCAAGCCACACCAGGTTGCTGCTACTGGCTCACAGCAATTTTTTTTTAATTTTTTAAATAAGAAAAAATAACAAAGAAGAACCTGTGGGAACGATGAGAGGAGCTCCTATTGATGTCCTGGATTTTGTGTGTGTGTGTGTGTGTGTGTGTGTGTGTGTGAATATAAGTATATTCAGAGTCCAGAAAAAATATGTAAATAATAAAAATGGATCAGGCACTCTGGTCTTCACCTATTGTCTAATTTAGGAAATGATGGTTTTGTTCTTTAAGTGATTCCCTAGCACATGGAATAGAACATTATAACGGAAGTTGAGAGTCCAAGATTTAGGCTCTGGCTCTGTTACTTCAATATATGGCTTTGGGCTGACCCTTTCCTCTGGGTCTCAGTTTCTCCATTGGAGGGTGAAGGGCTGGAGCACACGAAATCTAACCTCACTTCTATTTCTAATATTCATGAACATGAATGCTGTGCTGGCGGGGCCTGCAGAGAACACCAGCAGGCCCAGGGCTGGCCAGGCGGGTGAAGAGGCAGCGTGAGGTGACTCACACTAGCGTTCTGTCTCTGCAGGGACTGAGGCCAGGCCTGCACAATGATCTTTTCAGAGCAGAGAGAGGAGCAGTGCCGTTGATACTCTGCCAATGCCCAGCAGAATAAAAGCTTCCGAAATCAGGGCTAAAAATAAATAATAAAACAAAGTGACAACATAAACAGGAAGACCTAAAGGAGGGGAAATGAATTGAGTCAGCAAACTTGGGACTGGGGTGGGGCAGGGAAGAATCTAATTTGTTTTCATCCACATGGTTTGGCCTGCTAGGTGCTGCACCGGTGTTTAAAGTGCTCTTGGAAGGGGGATTTTGATGCCACCCTGGGAGAAGTTGCAGAAGATGGGGCAGAGGTGTGGCTGTTCTCTCAGGCCCGTTTCCTCCCCGCTGTGCAGTTGGTCCACCCACTCCTCACTGACTCTTTGTTGGTTGTTCAGAGAGAGTTCTTTCACAGTCCCTCTCCTGTCCCTGGCCTCTGCCTGAGCCTGGGCCAGCTGCCCTCATCGACCTTGTCTCTCAGCATTTGGGGCCCAGCTTCCTCTTGGCCTCTTTGCACACACTCAGGATTTCAATCAAAATGACTTTCAAATCTGGTCATTTAGGGGAGGATGTGTGCAAGAGGGTTAGGGGAAGGGAGCTCATTATTACTGAGCACATTGAATGTTCCGGCCACTGTACAGTTACATGCAACATGCAAGGAGACAGAGAGCAGTGACCTAGCAGCAGCCACAGGGCAAGTAAACACACACGGATCACCTCTACAACCTTGTTGCAGGCCTTGTCATTGTGAAGCGTAGAGATTCAAAGCAGATGGAACCTTCCTTTAGTGAGGCGGTTTCTTGAATTTGGGGATATGCAAATGTTGGGGTGAGGGATGAAAAGCTGCTCTGCTGTGCATTAGATGGTACCAAAGATTCGGGGAGTGGGGCCAGGGGTGTGCACTGGGAGAGAAGGAGAGAGAAGAAGAGAGAGGATGAGGACTTCTCAGCATGGCTCAAGGCAGGGGAGCAAAGAGGGTCTCTGAGAAGTCCTGACTCATAAAAAAAGTGATGTCTAGGATTGAATTTTAAGTTGTTTTCTGTTCTGTGGGATCTCATTTCACTCCATCCCTAGTCCCTCAAATCTCTAGTAAAAGTCCACTACTCCCAAGTAGCTGGGTTCTCATATTTTGAGTAAATGAAAGGTTCAATTGTTCATTTTGGATAAAAACATGGGGAGAAGCCACCAAAGAGAATTCAGCAGAAGCAGGAAATTTACAAAATTCATTTCTAGGAAATTACAGATTCCATTTATTTGGGCACAACTTACCATAAACATGAACCAGTCCTTGGGCTGAATGTTTACTATTCACAAAACCCCTTTGAGGTAAATAATTATTATGATACCCATTTTACAGACAAAAAAACAAAGTCTGGGAGATAGTTAGCAGCTTGTGCAAAGCAAGTGGTTAGTGGAGAGGCTGCATTTGGGTTTGAACTGAGCTTGCATCCTCTTCCCATTCTCCCCATGGTGTAACACCTCTGAAAAGGAAATGCTCCTAGTGGCAGTGGACATCTCCTCCCTTCATTTTTCCCTTGAGGCAAACTTGCCTTCATACTTTCTTCTTCAAATTCAATTAGAAATGGATCTGTATCACGCCACTGCACTCCAGGCTGGGCCACATATGGAGACCCAGTCTCAAAAAATAAAAAAAAAAAAGGAAATGGATCTTTAATTTTCAGAGTCTTATTTTCAGACTTAGTCAAGGCCTGTTTTCTCCCCCACGTACCTATTAATCTAAATTTTGCTCAGCTTCCTTTTCCACATTTCCAGACAAAAATGCTGTGTGACCTTTCACAGAAATCTTACAATGGGCCGATGGTGGTAGTTGATGATGTGTACGGGAAATACGTGAAGCACACTATAAGCTTCCCCTAGCAAATGCTCAGAGCAACATTCTTAAAGATGAACAACATGAATTTCAAACAGAGGTTAAGTAAACATCATAGAGAAATATGTCCCCAACAAAATCCGGTCTGGATTGGGGTCAGCAAGATTTCCCTTAAGGTGTCTGCTCTGGTTCAGGAAATGATTCTTCTGGGTCTCTGTCTGTCATGTCCATGCGTGTTCTGAACAATGTCACATGTTCCCCTGGTGACTCTATTTTTTTCAGAGTACTACTCTGAAGGCTGTGGCATGGTAATGCTAGGGATACCTTGCAGACTTATGCTCAGAGATCTATAATGTGCCACATCAACATCAGCTAGTTTCAAGTGATACTCAGTTTACTTTATTAGGAAAGGATCTATACTCTCTAAATCCTAAACTGTTACTGCTCCTCAACTTCACTTGACTTCAACCTAAAAATTAATGCTATAAGTGAGTGGCCACTTCAACAAGGCCACTCAGCAAAGAGCAACAGGAGAAACAGATCTTGGTCCTCTACATTTTCCTGTCTCTGTTGAAATAGATTTTCCTGTAGTTTGACGTAAGTCAGTGATATTCCCGAAAGACAGCCTTACCTGAGCCATGCTTCCCTTTCTCTGAATAGTTTTTTTGTTGTTTTTTGTTTTGTTTTGTTTTGCTTTTTTCTCATCTGAAGTGGCTACAAGATGAAAAGACCAGAAACACATGACATTAATTAAGGTAAGGAAAAACAGAGCCCAGCAAGGGAGAATGAATTAACACTGAAATCTCTAGGGCTTGTCAATGACTAGCTGCTTAGCTGCCCACTCCCTGTTGCCACACACACACACACACACACACACACACACACACCCTACTACTTAAGGAAAAACTCTTATATGAATGAAGAAAAAACCAGAGCTTTCAAGGACACTAATTTGGTGCCTGTTGCAGAGAGCAGGTTTTGTGGTAAGAGGAAGATTATAAATAGAAGTGACTGCGGCAAGCTCTCTCACGATGTTTTATAATTGGTGTTGTAATACCTTGTGCCAGTTGATATGAGAAAGATGGTGTGGCAGGATGTGTCCAGCCTGTAAAGCACCCACAGTGTCTGGAGTCCCAGTGGGGCTGAAATAGGACAAGGGAGAAGGAGTAGGCAGGGGCTGCCTGGCCCACTCTTCCATGGGCCTCAGGAGTAAAGGGCAGGCTCATGGGGGAGGGATATCAGTACCTGTGCCTCAGTTTTACATTGCTGGAAAACAAATTACCACCAATTTAGTGCTGTCAAACAACATCCATTTACTGTCTTAGGGTGAGTAAGTCAGAAGCACAGGGAACCTCGTTGGGTTCTCTGTTCAAGAGGCCTCGAAACTGAAACCCAAGCGTCAGTCAGCCTGGACTCCTATCTGGAAGCTCAGGGAAAGAATCTGCTTCCAAGCTCAAACTGTTGTCTGAATTCAGTTCCTTGTGGTAGGTAGTAGGCACTGAGCTCGCCATTTCCTAGCCAGCTGTCAGAGGGGCTGTTCTCAGCTCCTACAGTCTGCCTCCATTCCTTGGCCTGTGACATCTCAAAGCCAACAAAGTGGGTTTAACTACCACCCCTCCCTGATGCTTTGAATCTCTTTTACTTCTACTAGCCAGAAAAACCCTCTTCTTTTAATGGGCTCGTGTGATTAGGTTAGACCCACCCTGGTCATCTATTCTTTGCCTTAAAACCTAGTATAATCACAGGAGTGAAATCTCATCATAGTCAGGGCCTCTATCCATGATCAAAAGTGGAGAAGGGTAAGACATAGGGCAGATTTCATTGGGCTTATTTTTATAATTTTGCTTACCACAAACAGTAATATTATCAAGGGTTATGTAATGTTCTCTCCAAGTGCTAGGAACAGTTTAAGCATTTTATATACATTAATAACATGAATCTTCATGACAATCCTATAATATAGGTATATTCATCCCAGTATTCTGATTTTACATGTGAGGCCAAAGTATTGATGTAGTATACACAGCTAGCCTGGGATTGAGTTGTGATTTGAACTCGACAGTTACAGCTCCAGGTTTATGCCAGATTTCTTGGCTGTATCTAAAAATATACTCTCTTAGACATAGTTTTTTTCCTTCATTTTGCCTGAGCTGGGATGTGAACATGATGTTACCAAAACAAACTAAGGAGCTGCTCACCTGTGCATTAAGGCAAAACATCCACTTTGAGGTTTTGCAATTGGAGAAAAGAGGGCATTCATTTTCAGAGTGCCAAGCAAGGAGAACTGGGCAGCTCACACTTAGACCTGACCTCCCCAGCAGCTTGTAGGTACAGGTCTTTAAAGGAAGGGAGGCAGAGGTTATAGGCAAAGTCATCAATCAATATATGGTGGTTATACATTGGTTTGACTAAAAAAGTTGGGACATTTTGAAGCAGGTCGTAAGTGGATTCAAAGATTTTTCTCATTTGTGATTGGTTAAGGAGGCAAAGCTCTGTCTAATTATTTGGGGGTCAACAGAAAGGAATGGTGAGCTCCAGCCTGTGGATGGGACTTCCTCCAGGCTCCTCAAGAAGAAATTTAGAACAGAAAATGGCAGTCAGAGTTCAGTCCTCAGTCTCCTCTTGTCTGAGGTCTACGTGCCAATGTATCCATTTGGTGGGGGTCCAGGTTTTTGAAAAAACAACTCAGGGACAGATGTTAAGATGTAATTTTTAGTTTCTATAGGGAACCAAACATCTCATGACTCTAACTTCCTTGGTTATTGTTTTAAGCTACTATTACCTCCTTGCTTATCAAGTTGCTCATTTACTTCTCAAGGCTAGCTAGGTATCTGCAATTTCCCTTGAAGGAACTCAATATTTTCTTTTATTTCCATGCTTGGGGAGGGAGAATGAGGAGAAGGCCCCTAAGAGGAGTCCCTGCTCCCTCTCGATGAGGTTTGGAGTTGTCTAGTGGGACAGGAATAGGATGCAGTAGAAGGCAGCACAGCATGCATGGATCAGACTGTTTGTGGCCAAGGCTGTAATGTTAAGGCACCTGTGGCGTGTCCACCTCTTCTAATTTCACCATCTTGTACTCAGAGTCTTACTTAGTTATAAAGAGCACACATTTCCCCAGACTGTCCCCTCTCCCATATATCCATCAGGAGCAGCTGATCTAGTAATGATATTTGAGATGTTCAAGGTATAAAGTGAGGTCTTCATGAAACAGATATCCCACCTCCATGTCCCTGGGACTCTGCTTCCTGCTTGAGTTGAAGTCTGTGCTGTGCAGGTGCTCAGGTCTATATAAAAAAGGGACCTAACAAACCAATGGTTACTCTGTACGGACTTAGTCATAATTTTTCAGTCTTTCATTGATTGGGTTGCATTATTTTGGCTCATGTAGGAGGACGAAGATATATCCTTAAAGATATAACTAGTTTATAATCATAAATTAGAAGAAAAAAGACTAATAAATATGAAACAAAGTTGATTTCAAAAATAGTATTTTGCAGTGCCTTAATATTATTAGTAATAGTATTAACAAAGCAAGTTCGCCAATAAAATTACATTGTTGCATATAGCAAAAGGCATAACAAAAAACAAAATCCAGAAACATGTTATTATTATTATTTTTCTGAGATGAAGTCTCGCTCTGTCACCCAGGCTGGAGTGCAATGGCACAATCTTGGCTCACTGCAACCTCCGCTTCCTGGGTTCAAGCAATTCTCCTGTCTCAGCCTCCCAAGTAGGTGGGATTACAGGCATGTGCCACCATGCCCAACTAATTTTGTGTATTTTTAGTAGAGACAGGGTTTCACCCTGTTGGCCAAGCTGGTCTTGAACCCCTGACCTCAGGTGATCCACCTGCCTTGGCCTCCCAAGCATTGGAATTACAGGGGTGAGCCACCATGCCCGGCCCAGAAACATTTTAAAAAACTAAACAGAAGGCAGAAAACTGGCATTTCATAATTATAGCTATAATTTAAATGCTATAAATTATACCAGTAAATGACACAGAATATCAAGTATGATCAAGAAATAAACATAATACTATTTTTCATTCATTATACATAACAAAATAAAAAGATTCATAATGAAACAATCCAGGTGGAAAAGAGGCAATGAAGCGATTTCTAGGGATCAGTTACCAGTGAGAAGAATTACAAGTGCAAGCTCAAGTTCTGAAGCAACTGTTTAGATAACGGGACTGGTTTAGGAAACTAGAAGAAATATGAATCAGCTTATTATCACAGCTGTGGTAGAAGGTCATGATGACCAGGAGGAGACGTTCAATCTGACTGTGAGAGCATGTGAAAAATAAGGAGACAAAAAAAAGCACAATGATCCCACCCAGGGCACTGCAGCAAGAAGGAGCCCAGGTATCCGGCCCGAGGGATGGTGGTGGCAGGGATGCAATCGCTGAAGCTGGATATCACTAATGTGGTGATGTGTCTATCTGCAATCTCATCCCTTGTCTCTCTCTCTTACACCAGATAACTTTGAACACATGATAAATAGGCAGAAGGGGTAAACAGGTCTGTTGAATTATGTGGGCTTAGGGCAGATTAAAGTGAATTGAAAAGACAGTCTCCTTCAGTTGTCCATATGATGCATTAGCTTGACATTCAAAAGCCTCTACAATTTAGCTCACCTCTGCCTGCCTTGCCAGGCTTGTCTTCAATACACAGGGCCCAGGACCAGCTTTTCAGCCAGAGTGGCCTATTCCCATCTCCTAAGTTTATCCTGCCTGTTACCACCTCCTCACCTTTTCCTGCTGTTCCTCCCTCCCTTCAAGGACCAATTAAAATCTCAGCTTACCCCTGATCTGAGTATCTTTTGTAAGTCCTACTGTCTCTGTGCTTCCATCCATGAACACTTAAAGCATTTATTATGCAATTAACCATATCCTTTCATGCTTGGCTATTTGGCTGTATATCTCTTTTGTTGTGGTTCAGTACTTCACATGTGACTGTATTATCTCTGTAAGTACACTATTTATTCCCTGAAAGCAAGGTTATGTCTTTTTTATATCATTCATCATTTAGCATCTTCCAATTTCAGTTTGTTTATGGATATTATCTGACAAAATGCTCCCTATGAAACCCCATGTTAAATATTATTTTCCTCATTATATGAACTACCTAATTGAGGCTTAACCAAGTTTAAAAACCCACCCTATGTCATACAGCTAATAAGTGACAGAATCAAGATTTAAAGCCACGTGATTTGGACAAAAATCCTCTACTTTTCCCATGAGGCCATGATATCATTACACCTTCCTAGAGCCATTACTCTAGATAATACATCAAAATAAAATATTCATAGTATATATTCATACAAAAGCAATCTCCATAAATACGTGTCAATTATTTTACTTCATTTGCCCACAAGTTTTAAGTTATGAAGGAATCTTTAAATGGAAAGCCTAGATAAAATGTCTATTCATGCATATTCACAGATGCACATGTATGCATGCACACATACATGTGCACACACACAGGGATGCATACACACATGTTCATACACACAAATGTTTGCATCACGATAGATTGGCTAGTAAGTGCCACACACAGTTCTGCCTGAAAGGACATTGCTATCCTAATGGCACAATGAATGGTCTCATTGGCAAGGACAGAGAGAATTTTTAATCCCATTTAGGGTAGAAAGGTGTGTAATCTTAGCAGAATGCTTCAAGGCTCAATTTTATTGCAAGGATGCCCAGACCTCATTGATTTGGTTTATAGTCAGCAAATTACTTTGAAGTACAGCCGTGTTAGTTGTAATATTAGCTATTGAAAAGCTCTATGTCAATTCCTCTGTTAATCATGACCTGGAAAGTATAATGAATGTGGAGGGTGCTCAGCAGGCATATTGTTTGTCCAGGTTCTCAGCTTATTCTTTGTTTGGGAGAGAAAGGCATGACAGCTCTGAAACCTATAATCTTTCAGAAGTGGGAAGCAGAGAGGGAATTGTGGTGGGGAAGTACCACAACAAGATTGTTCATAGGTTCCCTTGATAACTTGGACATCACTTTTTGGCAGTAGATGGTTTCCATGTGCATGATAAGAATCATTACATTTTGCTACTCTGTGTCTCTCAAACCTTGGCCACATAAAAATCACCTGGGTGATCAGGCGCGGTGGCTCACACCTGTAATCCCAGCACTTTGGGAGGCCGAGGAGGGTGGATCACAAAGTCAGGAGATTGAGACCATCCTGGCTAACACGGCGAAACCCTGTCTCTACTAAAAATACAAAAAATTAAATTAAATCAAAAAATTAAAAAATAAAAATAAACTTAGCTGGGCATGGTGGTGGGTACCTGTAGTCCCAGCTAATCGGGAGGCTGAGAAAGGAGAATTGCTTGAACCCGGGAGGCGGAGGTTGCAGTGAGCCGAGATCACACCACTGCACTCCAGCCTGGGTGACAGAGCGAGACTCTGTTTCTAATAATAATAATAATAATAATAATAATAATAATAATAATAACAACCTGGGTGGCTTGTTAAAACAGAGAGCTAAGCCCCACTCCTGGCGATTGATTGGGGAGGTATATGGTAGAGTCTAATAATTTGCATCTCTTAGAAGTTCATAAATCATGCTGATACTGCTGGTCCAAGGAACACCCTTTGAGAACCACTGTCCTAACAGACATGGTGTGCAATTATAGGGCATAGAAGAAGCATTAGGTTCCTTCAAGAAAATATATTATGATACTGATAATCAGGAAGCTTTTTCTATTAATAACACCAGTCCTAAGTATTTTTCTTCTGTTCCAATGTCAGTGCTCTCCTTTGTATCTCAGAGAATGTACAGAGCTTCTACACATTACACAGATGCTCATATTACTATCTCAAGCCTTGTTCTTATGTAAGCAAAGTAGCTGTCCACCAAATAGGTGCTGACAGGCTTCCTCTCATTGATGGGAGTTTTTCTTCTTTTCTTTTTTTCCTTTTTCTTTTTCTTTTTCTTTTCTTTTCTTTTTTTTTCTTTTTTTTTCTTTTTGAGACAGAGTCTCGCTCTGTCACCCATGCTGGAGTGCGGTAGCGCCATCTGGGCTCACTGCAACCTCCACCTCCCAGGTTCAAGCCATTCTCCTGTCTTAGCCTCCCAAGTAGCTGGGACTACAGGCGCCCGCCACCATGCCAGACTAATTTTTTGTATTCTTAGTAGAGACGGGGTTTCACTGTGTTAGCTAGGATGGTCTCGATCTCCTGACCTTGTGATCCGCCCTCCTTAGCCTCCCAAAGTGCTGGGATTATAGGCGCGAAAAGGAGAGTCTGCATCAGGGAAAGCAGGAGAACATTAACCTATAGGAGAAGGAAAACGTCAATATCTGCTTCATCTCCTCTCCTTTCCTTCCATTACCTTTTCCCTCCATGTTCCTTTCATGTTTCTCCCCTATTCCTTTTGCCCCTGTCATTTTCTTCTCTTTAGGTCTGTAAGCCTCTGTCTATCCTCTCCTTTCTATCCGCTGCAGATGAAAAGAAGTTATTGTGGAGCATTGCCAACTTCCATCTCCATGACTTTACTTCGTCTGACATTATCTTCACTACATAAATCTTTTCTGAACAAAATGAATGCCATTCATTCTGGTCCTAGAAATTTATTGAGACTTTGAACCATTCAGGCCAGGCAAGGTGCTAGCCAGTCACAATGACTTTTGAATAGCTTAGTATACCTGCCATGTAAACAACCTCCTTTTAAGAGACTCCATACAAATAGGTTATTTTATTTGTGTTCAGTGATATCATGTCCTTGAACATGATGGATTTGACCCCCAACCCAAAAGAAGCAAGTCAATTTGTAGGGATTCCTTAGATCTATGAAGTGACTTGGTGTGAAAGCTCTAATAGGAATGCCATAGACTGGATGGAGACTTTGCAAGCCAATTAGATTTTTCTTTGTTGAAGAGTTTGAATTTGAGACACATGTAGAATAATTTTACAAAAGCAGTGCTAATAATAGAAATAGAGGTAAAAAATTGCCAAGTCATGCAAGCCAGAGTCTGGAGGATTGGATACCACAGGGCAATCACCAGAATTTCTATGCATCTTCAGAGCAGGAGTTGTACTTTTAGAACTATTGCATTGACCTCAATAAAATCTCCACTCAGGCCAGGCGCAGTGGCTCATGCCTGTAATCCCAGCACTTTGGGAGGCCAAGGCGGGTGTATCACATGGTCAGGAGTTTGAGACTAGCCTTGTCAACATAGTGAACCCATCTCTACTAAAAATACAAAACATTAGCCAGGTGTGGTGGTGGGCGCCTGTAATCCTAGCTACTCAGGAGGCTGAGGCAGGAGAATCGCTTGAACCCAGAAGGCAGAGGTTGCAGTGAGCCGAGATCATGCCATTGCACTCCACCCCAGGCAACAGTGTGAGACTCCATCTTAAAAATAAATAAATAAATAAATAAATAATAAAATAAAATCTCCACTCTAGGAATCCTGCTTAGTATAATTGTAAAATGCTATTTAGGATAAACTGAGTATCTCTGTTCCTTATGCCTCAAAGAAGCTCAACTTACAAATAATAAGGAAAGTTATTTTAGGCCAGGTGTGGTGGCTTGTTCCTGGAATCCCAGCACTTTGGGAGGCTGAGGTGGGAGGATCACTTGAAGCCAGGAGTTTGACACCAGCCTGGGCAATAAAGGGAGACCCCATCTTTACAAAAAAAAAAAAAAAAATTGGCCAGATGTGGTGGCACATGCCTATAAGTCCTAGCTACTTGAGAGGCTGAGGCAGGAGGATCGCTGGACCCAGGAGTTCCAGGCTGCAGTGAGCTATGATCATACTACTGCACTCCAACCTGGGTGACAGAGCAAGACCCCATCTTTGAAATAAATAAATAAAATTTTTTTAAAAAGTTACTTTAGGCTAAGATCTAGGCAGAAGGCTATAATGAATAGAGGAAGTAGCAGTAATATAATCCAATATTGATAATCATGACCAGTAGTAGTTATCGAAAAAAAATTACCATGTGCCAGCATACTAGAAATGTCAGTCATTGTGTCTGTTTGCCTACACAGACCTCTAGGGCAATTGTTCCTCTCAAAACCACTGATGGAAGGACAAACCTAGGTTGCAATATTGTGTATTACATGACCTCACCCTTCCCTTTAAATATTTAGACCAAAGGTGAGCAGCTACTTCAAGGACAGCAAATTCATAGTTTTATATATGCATATATATATAAAATGTGTGTGTATGTATATTGTGAGCACGTGTGTATATATGTTTGAGTCTTGCACTTAAAATGTACTTTATATAAAGAATGTCCGAGGAAATAGAAATAAATGTATAAAACAAAAAAGGAAGGATAAGCTAGGCCAATCAGATCCCTGTATGGGCCATTTAAACTAAGAATATCAAGATAATGACTTAATTAGCTCATTGAAAGGTTTTGAAAAGTCATAAGGCAGTTGATGGCATGAAGAACAATATGCAAACTCAAGTAAGGATGCTGAGTCCCTGGGCTTTCAGAATCTATGATGCAGAGTAAAGAGAGGGCAGAGGAACAGAATGGACCAACCAGGGCAGAGGCACAGAGAGAAGCAAAGGCAGAGAACGCACAACTCACGGCGGAAGGGACCAGGGAGGACCTGGCCTAAGGGAGGCCCTATCTGCAGAAAGATTTTCAGGTCCCGTCTGAGTCCAAATCAATCCTGACAATGAACCTGTTTTTCCTTGAGGCTCAGTGATGTAAAGCCCCTTTCCTGATACTGGTGAGCTAATACAGACTGGAGCAGTTATTTGAGTCTAGGGCTGGTTTGCTTTTTCCACTGCACTATCACGTGCTGCAGAGCTTCTATAAATGTGGAAGAATGTATGAGTCTTAACAACAACGATACTCTATCACTCGTATCTATCTTTTTCTCCAAGTACCGTGCATGTTTTCTGTATGTGTGTGAATTATAGCCTTTTGATCATTTTGAATGTGCCCCTCTGCCTCTTCTATCCCAATCTCTTCTAACCACAACGTTTCTGGCAATAAAGCATTTCATTTGAATGAATGAAAGTAATAAAGTTGTCTCTCATATTTTACCTGTTTATTTTACATGTGAGGTTTCTGAATGTTAATTTAAGATGTGTTAGCTTATAATTTTTTTCACATTTTAATAATTTAACTTTATTTTTATTGTGGTAAAATATGCATAACATTAAATTTACCATTGAACCGTTTAAAATGTACAATTTAGTGTCATACACATTGTTTTGCAACTATTATCTCCAGAACTTTTTTTTATCATTCCATACTGAAACTCTTTCTTTCAGACTCTCTGTCTCTCTGAGACAGAGTCTTGTTCTGTCGACAGGCTGGAGTGTAGTATTTATTTGCAGTTTCTTCCATTGTCTGCCACGTCCTCCTCCTCAGTCCACCATTCATTTATGTTCTTTCCTATTTGGTTTTCATTTACCACTATTCAGTCTCCTCAGGTCAGGTCTTGAAACATTCTCTTAATAAGAAAGAATCTGATGTAAATAGCAATAGTAGTGACACCTGGTCTAGCTTTTTTAAATGGGGAAAGATTGAAGATTGAGATACCTTTTCAAGGTCTGCCCTTTGTGGCTGTGAACAAAAAGACTATCAACATGATTATCAAGGAAACAGTTTTTTAATACTCTTTCCTCAACCTCTTGACAATACACAAAATGGAATAGCTAAGCCTCACAATCCCAGCAACTGATCACATTCCCCTCCAATATCAACTCAGAGGCCTGAATCTACCTGTGAATTTTCACCACCTTTGCTTACATGGCCAGGTAGATGCATCTTAGGGAATGGCATCCAAGTAATACTAATGCTCTGGAATGAAGAGATTCCCAGTCTAACAAGTCACAAAATTATGACAGAGCAGTGCCCAGAGGTTCCTTTCAGGTACACAATTTAACATCTAGTTCTCAAAATATCAGGACTGCATGGCACTATCCATCAGCCTGGTGATCTTCAGAGGAATCCGGGCTTTCCAGAGAGCCGGAGTGTTTCAGCTTTGACTATAACTGAAAAACTTCCAGTAATAGCTTTCTTTATGATCATTGACATTCAGCACTGACATCCAACTGAAGTCCTATATATCATATTCACAGATGAACAGGGCATGATTTCTAAACTGGGTAAACTAGAAGATGCCACTCCATGGAGATCACCTACCTGCCTTTCCTCAATTTTATTCCAATTCTCATTTATAAATGCCCTTTGGCTGGCTAATATTTTGGTAAGCAGATAGATAGGTATGTGTAAATTGGCTATCATGCATTCCAACAATCCATGCTTGCTTGCCCAAGGAAACATGCCATAAATCATGGTATTTGTCTTCCCCCAGATACTACTTAAAAGGGCCCAAATAAATGATGAATATTGTCGTAAATGGCTCACTCCTTCCCGTGCCACAAAATATAACGAATATCACTGGAATGGGAGTTAGGAGACCTATATCCTTGTTCCAGTTAACTGCTGATAGGGTGACTTCAGGCAAGTCACCACTCTGAAAAACCCTCCAGAGTGAAAATAAAAATCCTGTCCTACTTTCCACTTAGGGCAACTATGAACAGGATGAAGTGATGCATATGACAATATATTTATCGCTACTATATAAATATAAGGGGTCAGCATGAGGCAGGGAGGGACAGGGGAGGGATAGCAGTTGCCAGTGATAAGAGGAGGTCCATTGTGTTGGGGGCACTGCTTCAGGAGACTGTTTATTCTGTAATTAACAATAAGCAAGGGAGACCTCTGAGATGCTTACTTAGAGGTCATCATTTCAATTTGACTGCTATTTAATAAATATTTTCTCTGGTTGTAGATAGCTCCCTTAAAAATAAACAATTATTTTCAGCATATGAGCGAAAGAAAATACATTTATCTGCCATGTGCTAGCTGTTCATTATAGGATTTAAGGGTCCATGAAAAAACGATAAAAAAGAAAATACTCAGAATCATTCAACAATTATTTTCATAGTGAGATAGATCAGGGATCCCTCTTAGGGGCTTGCCAGCCCCTGAACCATGGATATAAAGGAAAATCTTGAGTTTCTTCAAGGGGAGTTCCAGGCACATAGAAGTAAATGAGCAACTTGATAAGCAAAAAGGTAATAGTGGCTTAAAACAATAGTCAAGGAAGTTAGAGTTGCGAGATGTCTGATTCCCTATAGAAACTAAAGATAACATCTTAACATAAGTCCCTTAGTTGTTTTTCAGAAACCCAGACCCCCACCAAACAGATCTGCTGGCATGTAGACATCAGGAGGAGCTGAGGACTGGACTCTGACTGCCTACTGTCTTTTACTCCAAATTTCTTCCTCGGAGGCCTGGAAGGAGTTATCCTCATAAGCCAAAGCTAGCATCCTTTTCTGTTGACCCCAAGTCTTTAGACAATGCTTCCTTTCCTTAACCAATTGCAAATCAGAAAATCTTTGAATCTACTTATGACATGTTACCCTTTGCTTCAAGATATTTCGCCTTTATAGGCCAAACCAAAGGATAACCTCCATGTATTGATTTACAATTTTGCCTGTAACTTCTGCTTCCCTGAAATTTACCCCTACGTTTAACAACCCTTGTTTGTAAGCTATCAGAGAGGTCAGGTCTTCAGAGTGAGGTACCCGATTCTCCTTGCTTGGCACCTTGCAGATAAACACCCACCTTTCTCGTGCTGCAAAACCTGGGTAGGAATGTTTGGCCTTACCATGCTGGGCAAGTGGACCCCAGTTCAGTTTGGTAACAATAGGAATCTACATTAAAAAAATTACATTATTTCACTGAGAAATTACAGCAACAAAATGAATAGTGGTGCTTTTGCTGCTGCTGCTGCTGCTGGTGGTGGTTGTTGTATTGATCAATTCCATGCTAAGAAGTCTTTTTCATTTGATACGCTTCTGAAATTTTAAGGTATGTGTGTGATGTGAGGTGGAGGGGGGACCTTGGGTAGAAATACTCTGAATTCTATTGGGATACATTTTCCTAGCGTTATTTGCTTCTTAAAACAAGCCAATGCCATCATTTATAACCATAACCCTGAAGGCATCATGGTTGCCTAAATATATAAGCAAAACGAAATGTACAATTTGCAGAATCTTTATTTGAATATTTGAAAATTCTTGGATGGTTTAGGGGAAGACATGCAAGCAGTAAAAAAAATCAAGCGTGATGCTATCTAGCAATGTTTATTAAATGCCTACTTGTGGTTCTGTTTGGTATTCTGAAGGACAAAATGAATGTAATTGTGGAATCATAGAGTTATAAAGCTGGAAGGGATTTTAAATTTATCTTATCTAGCTTGTACAGTTTACTCATGGAGGAAATGAGGCTAAAAAATAATTAGTTCCTGAGGTCATTCAGGTAGGAAAGACAGGACTCAAACCCAGGTTTCCCAAGACCTAACACAAGACTCCTTCCAAAACCCTCCACTTGAAGAGCCCTGTTATATCAACTATTGTTAATGTATAATGTAAAATTCCCTAAGTGCACATAAACAACGAAGTAATTTCTAAACATGATATTACTGCAAGGATAGACCTGAACATTAACTTTAGGCTCTGTCAACACATTTAAAAGTGGAGAAGGGGTGTTCAGGCATTACTCAAGTCATTTGATTAATGCCAACAGTTCAGATCTTTCAGGTTCTAAAATGGATTGCTGTGTGGATCAGCTGATTTGATAGTGTATAGGACCTGTTTCAAAGGGTGCGTGGAAACTCTCCTTCCTTTCTTGCTATGTATAATAGATTTGCATGGGTGTTGAAGCCAGAGAATTGTTTGGAAAGAGAATCACTGAGAATAAATCAAATCACCAGTCTTCAGAGACAATCAGTTAGGTCACATTTAGTCATCTCCGTGAAGCAAGGACAGGGGTTGGTCCTGAGTCTTGTATTTTTTTCCAAAATCGCTTTGCAATGACATCAACTATGGCTCACTCCCCATTCTCCTGCTTCACTGCTTACCATATAATGGCCCATTATGAATGTTTTGCTGAAGGCAGAAATTAACCTTTTATGGAAGTTTTGTCCCATTAAGTCTACTTACATGAATCTGGACTGATTTTCTTTCTGATGAGAAGACTTCTAGCCAATGTTTTAAGTGCTTGAAAAAATGTTCTGGTCTTGACTGCCTATGAGAGCCTTCCTGGTGGAAACAGAATTGTGAGTCAGCTGTCATCTCCATGGTGATTTTTTAAGGCTCAGTGTAAGTCAGTCTTCTAAATATTGAGGCATAATTTGTGAATATGCAGTTGAATAAACAATAATAGAATTATAAACAAGATAGACTGCCTTTAATTCTGGAGTTTGAGACTTTTCACGCACTAGTCTGGTCTGTAACTAGTCTTCAAACTGGTCTCTAAACATGACCTTAACAGTTTCTCTGAAACCACCGTTGCAAAGATTATGAAGGTGAGAGAAATCTAACATGGCTGACTCCATCCTGCTATTCTAGACTTACAGGCTGGCTGTCCTTGTTCATTCCTGGGCAGAGGCCAAGATAACCATGGTAGGAATTTAGTTTTTAGTTTAACTTTGAAGCAAAGATGATAATAGTCCCTCCCTACAACTGATCCCCTCCTTGTTTGGGGGATGAAACTGAAAGGCCACAGAATAAGGGATATAGGAGGGGTCTGAATTCTGCTCAAATGTAGGCATAATTTCTATAACTCATTACAGCTCAGGAGTCATGTGGCCAGAGGTCAAAAGATTTGTGACTTCCCCAATTGCTCCCATAGATCTCATCTCTATTGTAGAACCTAAGATTGATCTTTTGAGATCAACTCCAGTTATCCTGTGTGTCTGGCCTTGCATCAGTTAAACTCATTTCTTGACTGCAATACCACAGTCTCAGGGAATTGGATTTGTCTGTGCAGCAGGCAGGAAGAACCTGCTAGGTGATTACATCCCCTCCTCAATGATCACGCTTTATCTGCCTGCCTGTGTTTTATTTCACTCTACCCACTTTCTGTGTATCCGGTTCCTTCAAAGAATAGCTCTGTTCTAACCACTAAGTCTTCTCTTACACCCATCTCTTTGTATTCCCCAGTGTCTTATGCAATGCACATAATGTAGGCTCCTTTGCCGGAGGAATTGCCACTTTGGGAAAAACAACTCTAGTTTGGATGTCAGGAGATCTTGGTTGAGGTTCTAACACTGCCCAGTACAAGCTCTGTGGCCTTATTAAGTTTCTCCATCTTCAATTCTTCCATCTAAAAATTGAACAAGTTGGGCAAGATCATCTCTAATGTTCTCCATCTGTGGATTCTATGATGAATCTCAGTTATAGAAACAAAATAATAAAATCATCAGAGAGCACTGGCTTCCTGCACTATATTTTTAATAGAGTGTTTTTTCATCCATTATCTCTTCAAATTTATGCTCAGAGGTCAGAATTATGATAAACAGCTAAAAGCTGCTGTGAGCTGGGGAGAGGAGTAAGTGAATTCACCTCTCCAAGGAGACTTGTTCTACAGCTTGTGAGTGCTGTTAACCAAATGTTTCCAGTGGCAAAGTAGGGGCATCAAATGATTTATTCCTTATTTTATCTCTTTAAGTGTCCAGAAAGCTGTTAAAGCAAGAAAAAGGTCTAACAGCTCCCTATTGGCCAAGAATAAGTCTTTGGGATCATCCATTTAGAACAATAGACCAGAATGTGTTAATCTTCAACTATATTCCCGCATCTGAACCAAAAGGAGGCAGAATAAACTAGCCAGTGTGTTCTGTGCTTACAGACTTCCTCCTTGCTATTATCTTATTTCTCCATTTCAAACCTTATGTAGGTTAAAAAAAAAAAAAAAGTAAATAGCAAAACAAAACTATCTCCCAAAGTTCTTGGAGATGGCTAAAATAAATATTTATTAACTGCATACTATGTTATATTTATAAGTTGGGGGTCAATAGAATGTCATGATTAAGATTATAGCCCCTGGAGCTGGTTAATACAGTACTTCAAGCAGTATCTGGCTCAGAGTAAGCACACAATAAATGTTGTCTTTTAATAGTGTAGTTATTTATTATTGTGGTTACTTCTGGGTACCAGATACATGGTGAGGAAAATAGCAAGTTCCCTTTTTCCATGGGCTGCCAAAATAAACTCTACATATATTGATAAATATTTTTTAAACACTGATTTTGGGGAAATTGTGGGTAGGACGATAAGATATACTCCAGATATTCTGGATCCATTCTCCTCTTGATATCACATCAAATTTTCCAACCTTGTGCCATAATAAATGGGACAAATGTAGCATTTAAGTTAAAATGTAAAAAGCATAAAATAAATTTACACTGCAGCTGGGGTCACCTTGGTCTTGTCCTATTTTGTAATCCTCCAGGCTGAACCAGATTTCTTTTCATTATGGGAGTGAAAATGAACTCAGCTGGTTTTCTCCCCGATTCCTCTCCATTTTCTCTTTTCAGACTTCTCCAACATGTTCTTGTGCCTGGTGAGTCCCGTTGTCAGGTCTTGTGTGACCCCAGAGATCAATTAGAGGGTCGTTCAGTGTTTTACCATTTACTTGGCAAAGAGGATAATGCGGGCACTGTGAGTCACCACACGGAGGTATGGTTGTACATGTGACATTAAAATTAATTGTACACTTGAATACACTGGCGGTGCTATAAGGCATTGGATTTGCTCAGTGAAAGGGATGGCTTAGGAGAAGGCAGAGAAGGTGAGAACAAATTCTAGGCTAGGAGGCAAGCCAGCTAATGAGTGACATTTCCCCATGCCACCATAGTGGGCACAGCTCCTTCAGGGGCAAGCTGGGGCACACAGCCTTCTTCTTTTATGCTCTTTCCCTCTCTAAAAACACTGGGAGCCATATCACCCTGAGTGGACCAACACAGTCTCTAATTGGAACTTATTTTTCAGTTTCCCATGCTCTACTGGTGGCTCTGTGAGAAGAGAGTTTATGGAAACATAAAGAGCCCACGTTAGTGTTTAGCCAGTGTCAAGTCTGACTAAAAACGAAATCTTGTTGTTCTCATGCTGTGGGATTTGCAAAGAGAGCCGCACTGAGGCTGGAAAGCAGGGGAACTCAAGGCGACAATTTTATGTGGGTTTTAAAGGGCAGCTATGATTAGAAATGTGCCTGTAAAAATGGCATTTCAATGTTCCAAATGTATTCCCCTTTGGTGACTTTCATGTCAAATTCACTTAGTTTACAAATATAAACTAAAGATTCGCAACTGCAGCTCTGGGAGCTCAGTGAAAGACTTGAATAAAGGAGCGACTTGTCCTGTCCTCAGCTGAAGAGCTCTGATCCAGCAGGCGAGGCAGAGGCCGCCACTGAGCAGCAGAGCGGGTGAGGATGGGTCTCACAGGTGGGCTGCTCGGCAGGTGCAGCCCTGGTGCCCAGGCCCTGGGGTTCTGCAGTGCTACTAAGTGCACAGCATCTCAGCCACACTCGAGGGAGCCCAGCTTTGTCAATGAGTGCTTTTGAATGGACAACAAATGCATTGCCAAATCGTAAACAGCAGTGTGTGTGTGTGTGTGAGTGTGTGTGTGACAGACAGAGAAAGAGAGAGAGAGAGAACAACAGATAAACAAGCAAGAGAAAAAACAAAAGTAAATTACTCACTGTGCCAGGTATTGTGACAGGAAGTGCTAGTCATCTATATTCTTGTGGAAAACTGGCCATTATCTGGTGTATATTGACACGTCCAAGGAATCCAGACTCAACACCACCCCAGGTGCTATGCTTTGTAGACAGGGGAATGTTAGCGGGACATTCAAGATAGGGGAATGTTATCAGGACTATTAAAATGTTTCTTTTCTGACAAAAACAAGTAATGAGGAAAACCCTCCCTAGTCAATAAATGGTGCTTGGATAACTGGCTAGCCATATGCAGAAGACTGAAGCTGGACCTCTTCCTTATACCATAAACAAAAATCAACTCAAGATGAATTAAAGACTTAATTGTGAAACCCAAAACTGTAAAAAATCCTGGAAGACAACCTAGGCGATACCACGCTAGACATAGGAACAGACAAAGATTTCATAACAAAGATACCAAAAGCAATCGCAGTAAAAGCAAAAATTGACAAGTGGGATATAATTCAACTTAAGAGCTTCTGCACAGAAAAAGAAAGTATTAACACAGTAAACAGACAACCTACAAAATGGGAGAAAATATTTGCCAACTATGCATCTGACAAAGGTCTCATATCCAGCATCCTTAAGGAACTTATATCAATTTATGAAAGGAAACATACAACCCCATTAAAAAGTGGACAAAGGATATGAACAGCCACCTTTCAAAAGAAGACATACATGCAGCTAACAAGCATATGAAGAAAAGCTCAATATCACTGATCATTAGAGAAACGCAAATGGAAACCACATTGAGATATCATCTCACACCTGTAAGAATGCTATTATGAAAAAGTCTAAAAGTAACAGATGCTAGTGAGGTTGTGGAGAAACGGGAACACTTATTCACTGTTAGTGGGAGTTTAAATTAGTTCAACCATTGTGGAAAGCAGTATGGTGATTCCTCAAAGAGCTAAAAGGAGAACTACCATTAAACCCAGCAATCTCATTACTGGGCATATACCCAGAGGAATATAAATCATTTTACTGTAAAGACTCAAGCACACAAATGTTCATTGCAGCACTAGTCACAATAGCAAAGACATAGAATCGACCTAAATGCCCATCAGTGGTGGACTGGGTAAATGTAATACATATACCCCTGTGGAATACTATGCAGCCATGAAAAAGAATGAAATAATGTCCTTTGCAGGAATATGGATAGAGCTAGAGGCCATTATCCTCAGCAAATTAAAATAGGAACAGAAAACCAAATATCACATGTTCTCACTTATAATTGGGAGCTAAATGATAAGAACTTATGAACACAAAGAAGAAAACAATAGACACTGAGTTCTACTTGAGGATGGAGGATGGAAGGAGGGAGAGGAGCAGAAAAGATAACTATTGGATACTGGGCTTAATACCTGCGTGATGAAATAATCTGTAAAACAAACCCCCGTGACATGAGTTTACCTATGTGGCAAACTTTCACATGTACCTCCAAAACTAAAATAAAAGTTAAAAAAAAAAGTTTCTTTCAACCTGTAAAATATCACATGCTATGTACTACCCTGTTGCACAGCCTCAGCAGGCTCATACCTTCTACAGCTGGATATAAACATAAAGCATGCAGGGACCTCAAAGTAAAATTGCAAGAGGTGAGACCATACAGCTAAGGGAAGCAGAGTAAGGTCTGATGTATTAAATTAAATAGAAGAAATGGCCAATACAGTTGGTTGCCCATCAAGTGTTTAGTCCCTTATTGTTCCTTGTTTTGAGACACACTACTTTTTTGGGGTGCAGCAACATATCCATTCCAAGGCATGATGGTGCAGAGACACTTCTGATAAATGTGGTCCCTAATTTTCCAGCTTCCCTTGCTTCTGTGGGAAGACTTGTTGCCCATGGAAGTCTGCTAGGAAGTGGGTGTGAAGAGATGAGCTATGAAAATATTTGCTTTCCTGATTATAGAAAATAGAATGGCCTCCAAGAGCCCTTTCCCCTTTTATAGTCTTCCCATCTTGTACAGGACACAGATATGATGGCTTGAGTGGCAGCAACCTCACTGTGACCAGGAGAGGAAGGCCACAAAAATGGAAGAGACTTTGGACCTAATATGGTAGAGCCACTAAAATAATCATAATAATTGCCTACCTCCCTGCTCTTGTTTTGGAGAAAAACAAAGTGTTGTTCCCTAATGCCTCTGTTATGGGATTTTCTAATTCAGGCCCCTGAATGTATTTCTAACTAATATGGAAGAATGGCATGGAAGAATGGGTGTTCCATCTGCTTCGAGGGACACCCAGCCATTCCAAGCACCTAGTCCAGGATACATAACAAAATTGAGACTAACCCAAGCCAATATCTCTCTCTCAGGGGTTGGAGAAAGCAAGGTATGAGGTTTTGGAGCAGCAGCCATAGTTCTAAGGACGGGTGGATATCAGAGTTGAAGTACCAAGAAAGCCTTTTGAGGATACTCTGACCCTCTAGTTCAGGGTATGTAAAAGCAGATTCTGGCCCCAGTAGAAGTGAACTTCTCCCAAAGGAGAAGACTGAATTTATTCACCGCCTGGGTTTTGTTTTCACTGGAGAACTGCGCTAAAACAAAATAAAACAAAAAACATCTGTCTTCCTTCAGGACCTTGCAGCATAAATCAGTTTCATGCAAAAGAGGAGCTCCAGCGTTGTCTTGCTACAAAGAGCCTTAGGGGTAATCCACGTTCACTGTCACATCCTTCACATTTTTTTCCATCTTGTTGTTGCTTTTTGCCACTTCTGAAATTGTTACACATTTTCTTGTTTGGATCCCTGCATAGCCTGTGTGATGGTTAATATTGAGTGTCAACTTGATTGGATTGAAGGTGCAAAGTATTGTTCCTGGGTGTGTCTGTGAGGGTATTGCCAAAGGAGATTAACATTTGAGTCAATGGACTGGGAGAGGTAGACCCACTCTCAATCTGGATGGGCACCATCTAATCAGCTGCCAGCTCAGCTAGAATAAAGCAGGCAGAAGAAGATAGAAAGAGCAGACTCGCTGAGTCTTCTGACCCTCATCTTTCTCCTGTGCTGCATGCTTCCTGCCCTCGAACATCAGACTCCAAGTTCTTCAGCTTTTGGAGTCTTGGACCTACACCAGTGATTTCCCAGGGGCCCTCAGGCCTTCCGTCACAAACTGAAGGCTGCACTGTCGGCTTCCCTACTCTTGAGGTTTTGGGACTGACTGGCTTCCTTGCTTCTCAGCTTGCCAATGGCCTATTGTGGGACTTCACCTTGTGATCGTGTGGGTCAATACCCCTTAATAAACTCCCCTTCATATATACATCTATCCTATTAGTTCTGTCCCTCTAGAGAATCCTAATTCAGCCTAAGAACTTACCTCTCTCCTCAAAGGCTAACGTGATGTTTCCCTGCAGATATGCCAACTTATGTGACTTTGGGTAAGCATTTATCCTCTCCATCAGTACCACTATTCCTGAGCTTTTGCTGATCACCTGAGTGGCAAACAAGCAGAAGACTGGAATAAGGAAGAAAGCAAATGCACCAGTAATTTGGGCAGAATCTTGATAACCATGGGAGAGAATAGAGTACACAGTTTCTTTTAATATATATATATATATATATGTATGAGTGTGTGTGTGTGTATGTGTGTGTGTGTGTGTTTCCAGACAGGGTCTTACTCTGGCCCAGGGTGGCACCATTATTGATTCACCACAGCCTTGACCTCCTGGGCTTAAGCAATCCTCCCACCTCAGCCTCCCTAGTAGCTGGGACTACAGGCATGTGCCAACACTCTCAGCTAATTTTTGTAGGTTTTTTTTTTTTTTTTTTTTTGGTAGAGATGGGGTTTCTCTATGTTGCCCAGGCTGGGCTTGAACTTCTGTGCTCAAGAGCTCCACCTGCCTTGGCCTCTCAAAGTGCTTACAGACATGAGCCTGTGCCTGGCCAAGTGCACTGTTTCTAATGGAGCCCTTTGATTTGGTATGTCTTGTTTGAAATACACTTTCTTTTAGAAAAACTTAACCTCTTAATTTGTTGATCTGTAAAATGGAGATAATAATAATATAGACCTCATAGAGTTGCTGTTTCAGCTGAGAAGATTTATCAAACTATTTAGAAGATCGCCAGCACATGGTAAGTGTTCAAGGAACTTAAACCCTCCGAGTGATCAGGCGCTCACTCATTTTATCACAAATACTCATTAAGTACTGGGTATATGCTGAATACCTGGCATATAATGCTGACTACTAAGCCATGGTCCCTATCTTCAGGGAGCTTATAAGAGTGTTGAATAAAAATTATAGAAGGAAATTGTTACAAACTAAGTGCACGCGCAAGGGCCCAACAGACCAAACTAAAAGTCAAAATGGAGTCACTTACGCTGACGCTGCACGTCACCAAACCAAAACTGAGTTATCCAACTTGAGAAATCTGGAGGGAGAGATAGGCAAATTTCCCAAACAGGCCAGTTTCAATTGGCTTGGTAATGAAGTTCCCTCTGCCTTTAACTCTTAAACAAAAAGTAACCTGAAGTAACTTGATGTTAGCCAATCAGTTTTCTATTGTTTTGTTTACGTTTTCCTACCTTACAAGAAATATAAATTTGAAAGGACCAGTCACTTCCTGTTCTTTGTTTCTGCTTTCTTCAGCCCTGCTCTGCCTATAAAACCAATGTCCGCTGCTCAGCTCACTGGAACTTTTTCCATTTTATGAAATGAAGGGTTGCCCAATTCTAGGACCTCAAATAAAGCCACCTTAGATCTTTAAATGTAATTCTTGTAACTTTGTCTTTTGGCAAAAGAAATCAGTAGATAAACCATACTCTTTGGTCTTATGCGTGCTGTGATATGAAGTAAAAAACATGGTGCTAAGTAACATGGGATCTGCTTGCAAAGGAGACTATGACATTTACAAGATGAATGGATATATTTGAAGAGCACAAACTCTTTGGCTTTTGGTTAAATATTCTGAGACTCTTTTCCTCCACATTTGAAATGTATTCACACTTCCCCAGGAGGAAAAGCTAAAGCTCAACCCTGTCAGGACATTGTAATGTCCGATTCAGTCAGGAGAAAAACTACACAGTACTTTAACAGAGTTATGGTAATATAAATAACTATTCTAATAGGGAATTGAAGTAATCAGAGATTAGGTCACTGGAAGTCAAGAGAACTCTAAAGAACATTGAAATAGCAAACATGAGGAACAGTCACAGCTATGGAGCCGAGGCATTACACCCAAGGAAGAGCCCCCTGCAGTGGCGATTCCCCACCCAAAGTTGAGATCCAACCTGGCTGGAGAGGGCACTCTGTGGCTCATTGATGGCAGAGAAGTCACTGTATATAGAGATAATATATGTAGAGAAGCCATCCTGGCAGATCTTGCTGGAAATAGGCCCTTTGGAGTTTGCTGGAAAACTGCCCTCCGGGAAAGCTGTTCACCAGGAGGCATCTTTCTTACTGGAGTCACTCTACTACAAAGTGCTCAAAGAAGAGCTGCCAGGCAAGGTGCCAGCCACTGGGAGCTGCTGACCACCATGCAATGCAGAGCCTGATGCAGGAAAACCATGCACACTGCAGGAGCAGGCCTAGGGAACATGCCAGAAGCAGGAGGCAAAATTCTTTCCTGCAGGAATCTCTCTCCAGTGCCTTGTACTGAATTAGTGCTAGCTGGTGGAAGAAAAGGAGTTAAGATTGCAGATTTATTTCAACAAGGCAGTAAAAAGGGTAATATTGGAACTGAGAGGCAATGGATGAATAGCACAGGCATCCAACTCGAACCAGGCAATATGCAGTATTCTCTCCATTAGGACAGAAGAGTCAACTCTTGATCCAGAGAGTTGGGAACTAAGATGTTCCTTTTCTCCTTAACTGCCTCCCCTGTAAACCTACACACACAAACACACACATACGCAAAACATTCAGTACACAGTGGTGTAACCAGAATAGGATAACTGTAGTAAACACTCCCATTTTAAAAAGGGAACGTGATGGAGACAACAACAGTCACCAGCCATAGCAATTGTGCTGGAAGGACTGTGAAGTTTTCATCCTCTAAGGTGGAGGAGGACTCACGAGGAAGTCATGATTCTACTCCTGGAAGGGCTCATTTGACGTTTCTTCTAGATTCCCTGACTCTACTGTCTGGAAGTTTCTTCTGAGGGTTTTAGAATCGTTTCAGTAAAAGATATTTTTACATTCTGAACTTGTGGCTTCTTAGGTTATTCATTGTCTCAAAAAGTTAGTCAGATTCTGATTCATGGACTCTCACTCAGTTCCAGGTACCAGCAACCACACCTAGACATCTGAAGAGACATAGATTTTAGAGCCACTTTATTACTTTTCATTTTTTCCCTTACACCTCTCTCTCAACTTAATTAAAATACCTTAAAACTCAATCTGATCTTTGCCTGGAAGCACTTTATCTTACTGAGCATTTGTTATTCAAAGTCTTTTCTAATCCCTTCTCTTACAGTTTGGGCTTTAGAAACAGTCGGCTTTTCCAACCCTGCAAGGACCCAATTTTCTGGACTCTATTTCATTCCAGTTTATTTCTACTTATAAGGAGGCTAATGAATTACTGAGTTCCTGTCTTTCTTGTAATACCTTCTCAATCCACCAGTAGTTGCTAATATCTCAGTAACAACTGCCTTTTAAATTTTGTATTATTTCCTTCTAGCATTGCAGGCACATTGTACCTGTTCTCACTTTTCACTGTAAAAAATGGATCACCATCTTCTTAGCCTCACTGTTTACTGCTCAACTCCTTACTCAATGCCACATAAATTAGGTTTTTGTAATGTCATTACCCTACTTTTGGAACCAAGATTCCTGTAAGTCAGGATAGTTAACACATGTGGTTACAGTATAAAAGCTCTAAAATCTCAGGTACTTAAAATAATTTAATGATTATTTCTCAGTTAACCTAAGTCACATACAAATTGAAGAGTCCTATTCTATCTTGAAACTACCTATCTGGAACGCATCACTTTTAAGATTAGCATGATAAGGAGGAAGAAAAATGGCAATTCTACTGGGAAACTTTGTGTGGACTTTATACCCTGACATAGAAAAGATGGAAAGAGGTTACAACATATCCAGATGTGGAAAATAAATTCACAAAACAGTATTCAAAATTTCTATTAATTTTGGAATCTATGATATCTCTCTCTTGCAGAGAGAGAGGAGCTCCCGAGTAGGTCTTCTGGTTCTGTGACAAAATACATAGGGTTTTATAGACGACTTTGAGGACGTGGTGTCTGATTTACATAGGGCACGAGAGATTGGTTGAACCAGGTGTGCCATTCACATAGTGTGTGAAGAAGCTGGCCACTCCACCCTAATCTTTTATTATGCAGATGGGGTCTCTACCCGGCCAGCACCATGTTGCCTGCTTTTTTACTGCACATGTGGTGATGAAGACAAAGGAAGAGGGAACCTCCATGTTGAATATACCTGGCTTCCAGGTATCCCTTTTCTATTGGCACAGCTGCTGTCATTTCCCTATGCAAGTTTTAGCTTGCTTATCTATGCTTGCAGCTTGATTTTTCAGGCTGCTTTTTATTAAAGGGAAGCCTTACCAAGGACTCTCTTACCCTCACTGTCTGCCTAAATCATTTCTTTCTAGCTCCTGTATCACCAGCCCATTGGCCAGGAGCAGCCAAATAGCCCAAACCTAACTTCAAGGAAGATTGGAGAATGTAGCCAGCACATGGAGTACTTGTGGACCGCGAACTTTCTCTGCCATAGTATAACATATACTGTGTCAAAAAAGTATGCCTAAGATAAAATGAAATCTAAGATAAGACCTGAAGGAAGAGTAAGAGTCAGGTGAAGAATGAAGGGTGGGGCGTGGTGACTCATGCCTGTAATCCCAGCACTTTGGGAGGCTGAGGCGGGCGGATCACCTGAGGTCGGGAGTTCAAGACCAGCCTGACCAACATAGAGAAACTCTGTCTCTATTAAAAATACAAAATTAGCCGGGCACGGTGGCACATGCCTGTAGTCCCAGCTACTTCAGCTACTTGGGAGGCTGAGGCAGGAAAATCGCTTGAACCCGGGAGGTGGAGGTTACAGGGAGCTGAGATTGTGCCACTGCACTCCAGCCTGGGCAATAAGTGAAACTCTGTCTAAATAAAAATAATAATAATAATAATAATGAGAGCAGGCATGTTTCAAGATGGCCGACCAGCATGTTCAGGGAAAGCATGGCACCATTCGGGGAACATAGTGAGCTGAGTTAGGGGACCAATTCAAAGTTAGTCCTGATGACAGAGAGACAGAACATTGGACTGGACATCCCTTTGCTCAGAACTTTAGCAATGTTGAAGTCATAAGGGACGCACAGTAGAACTGAAAGAGGAAGGGACAAAAATAACAGTGTTTAAAATAGTCCAAGAATATGTAGTACCTATATAAGTAATCTGCATATTTTTAATGCCTTCATTCATGTAATCTGCACATTTTTAATGCCTTCAATTCATTTTCAGAAATGAATATGTATTTCACATTAAAAAACAAGTAGAATTAATTATTATCTTTTAACAAGTAGAATTAATTATTATCTTTTACTCAGCAATTCCATTTTCAATTTTCTTAAGGGCAATAAGTAAGAATCTTTAAGATAGAGTGACAATACTATTTATTGACCGAACTAGGAGATTTTTGCAGGGAAAAGGGTTTTCTCTAAATACTTACAGTAGGACAACAGCTGTAAACTGGCTCTTTCCTGAGCAAACGGGAATGTATGGTCATTGTGTATATAAGTATTATGAAATTTGTCACATCATTGTTTACAATGTCATAGTAAATTAATAAATTATAGTAATAGGAATTATAATTATCATGTAAAATGATGACCTAGTAAGCAGCTGATAAAACAATGTTATGCCTGGGTGTGGTGGTGCACACTGTAGTCTTAGCTACTCGGGAGGCTGAGGCAGGAGGATTGCCTGAACCAGGAGTTCGAGGTTGCAGTGAGTTATGATCTTACCACTACACCCAAGTCTGGGCAACAGAGCAAGACCCCATCACTTAAAAAAAAAAAAAAAAAGGTATAAAGGAAATATTTGATATTATGAAAAGAGTTCACAATATGTAAAGATAGAGAAAAAAAGTTTACAGATTTATTTCCATTCAATGGGTGGTGGTGGAAAAGATAGTGAAAAACTGGCCAGGCACAGTGGCTCACATCTGTAAATCCCAGCACTTTGCGGGGCCGAGGCAGGTAGATGGCTTGAGCAGAGGGGTTTGAGACCAGCCTGGGCAAACTGGTGAAACCCCATCTCTACAAAAAATACAAAAAAAATTAGCCGGTTGTGGTGGCACGCACCTGTGGTCCCAGCTACTTGGGAAGCTGAGGTGGGAAGATCACTTGAGCCTGGAAGGCAGAGGTTGCAGTGAGCTGAGATTGTGCCACTGCACTTCAGTGTGGACAACAGAGTGAGACCCCATCTCAAAAAAGAAAAGTAAAAAACTGTTTTACAACTTATTAAAATTGGTTGACTCATTGCATAGTAGAATGATATGTGTGTGCATATGTGTGTGCGTGTATGTATGTTTTCTATTTTGATTCATTGTTATTAGCAGTCTGGGGATACAGCACTTTAAAAAGATACTTTTAGACCTCACCAAAGTTTTTACAAGTAGATTCAGCTGAAGGACAGCTCAGAGTCAAAGAATAATAATTCTTCCCAAATGTATAGCTCTTTCACATCAAAGTGCCTTCATGTGCGTTATCTGATTTCATCTACTCAACAGAAGACAGGTATTATAATTCTCATTTTACAGTTTCAGAATCAGAATTTCTGAAAGATTAACTTAATTGCCCAAAGTCCAACAGATATTTTAAGGTGGGGTGAGAATTATAACTCACATCTCCCAACTCTAAGTTCAAATTTCTTTCAAAGACAGCATCCTAGGTTCATCCTGGGTCACTAATTATGATGCAATATTTTATTACAGGCAGTGTTAGGGGGCTACTATTTGGTTGGAAGAAGCCTTTGGAAAAGTTGTTGAAGAGTCGTGTGCATGAGTGATGTGGTGAGCAGACTGGATCTTGCCTGATGGCCAGAAAATTAAAACAACACACTGAAATTAATAAAAATTCAAACTCCCATTCTGCTATTTGAATACTTCACTGAGCTTAAGGATATAACATTTAGGATTCTTTTTTTGTAGTGGAATTTATTCCAGTGCTAGTTTATATAGTATATATAATCTACTTAATTTATCCTTTCCATACATGAACACATGAGTCCATAAACCTTTTATTCATTTATTAATAGACTCACTATGATTATTTCTGTTGAGGTGTCTAATGGGGGATGCTAAGAAATACCATGAGGAGGTTGGGCACAGGGGCTCAAGCCTGTAATCCCAACACTTTGGGAGGCCGAGGCGGGTGGATCACCTGAGGTTGGGAGTTCGAGACCAGCCTGACCAACATGGAGAAACCCCGTCTCTACTAAAAATACAAAATTAGCCAGGTGTGGTGGCACATGCCTGTAATCCCAGCTATTCGGGAGGCTGAGGCAGGAGAATTGCTTGAACCCGGGAGAGGGAGGTTGCAGTGAGCCAAGATCGTGCCATTGTACTCTAGCCTGGGCAACAAGAGTGAAACTCAGGTTGAAAAAAAAAAGAAAAGAAAGAAAGAAAAAGAAATCCTACGGGGAGATGAGATGGGAGCCGAGAATTGATTCATCCCTTCGCATGTCCCCTGCCCATTACTCAGAAATCTGTGTGGCATCTTTTCATTTGGGCTTTAAGTTCTTCAGGGAACCTTTTAAGGATGTGGCAATACTCCCTGCAAGCACACAGACCTATCCAGGGACTACCGACTTAATCAGCTAGAAACACGAAGATCATCTCTGCTGCTTCTCTGAAAATTAAATGCTAAATTTGAGAAGGGTGGTGGGAATTCTTTGCTTGTCTTAATGAATAATGAATAATGAAAGCTGCCCAGCTCCTGTTGACTAAGTATATGCTTGGATTTGATTAGCCATTTAATTTCATATTTTAGTAATTGTTTTGAATGATACCAGAATTGAGGGACAGTTACTCACATGAGCATAATTTCTAGTCCTGAAACCTGGCAAGCTTGTCTTATTGACCTGACCTAAATTTATATTGTTGGTTTTTAAAATTTAGTATTCCTTCAAGTATTTCATAAATTGCTTTAGGTAGATTTTATGTCAGATATTTCATATTTTATGTTGTTCTATGACTCAATCATTTGCAGATAAATTATGGAACTTTGAAATATTTGCCTGGTCATGCCTTCAGGGTGAAAACAGAAAGGATTGCTGAGCTAATTCCAGTGAATTTTTTTTATTAATTTATTTTGAAAATGTCAAACTTTGTTGTAATTTTGTTACCAAATTGTAAGTCACATGATTGCTTTACAACACTGAAGGAAGAAAATGTGCACAAAAGAGTCAAAAGGTATAGGCATTGAGTGAGATCCAGGGTTCAAATCCTAGCTTCACCGTGTATCAGCTGAATGACTGAGGGCAAGTTAGCCTTATATTTCTTATTTTATTACTCATTTTAAAAATACCAAATTTGTGAAGTTGTTGTGATTAGTATATAGAATAATTCATACAGATTATCTGACATTGTTTTTTCCTTTAGATTTTACATTAAAAATATAGTATTGAATCTGCTATACTGATGATAATGGACATTAGGAGAAACATGTAATTATCTGCTTTAGCTGAAGTTTTTCTCTACATCATCCAAATAATTTTCCCCCATTAACATGATTGTTAAGGTTGTTATCTACCTCAAAAGATGAAAGAGGGCCTTTCAATTCTGCAATTCTCTGGCTATACTGGTTTAACATTTTACGGCATGACAGAAGCAAAAATGGAACCAAGAGCCCCGTGAGTTAGCATGTGCAATGACACTGAGGCTCCCTGACTTCGGGGGAGGAGGTGGATTTAGACCAAACACCACCAGATAGACACCCAGGCAATAAGCTCCAGACTGATAAAGAGATGAATGAAATACACCAATGAGCACCTAGAAAACACCAAAGCAAATACAAAACAATATGTGTAAATGACAGATTTAAAAAAGAACATATAGCATTTTTAAAATAAAAAGTAGTCATTAGAATTAAAATGTAAATGGACATTTAAAATAAAAACGTAGACACATCTGGAACAAGAATTGGTAAATTAGAAGATAAATATAAGAATATTAATATCGAAGGAAAAAGAAATGAAACTGTTTAAAAAAGGTTAAAACTCACCTAAGTGGACACTAGAGCCACTCATTTGGTTTGTCTGTTTTTTGACTGCCATAAGATTACCCTTCCTGGTCATTTTATACACTTATAGGTTTATGCATGGTCCATCATATTTCTAGCCAATGAGTGATTGAATGCGTGTGATGAGTATCTCTTCCAAAGTAAATATTTAATTGCCAGAACATTCTTTTCTGTTTGAATGCCAACAAGATCTCTTAGCTAGTATCCCTGAAAAACTGCAATGAGCAGAGTGCCATTGATATATCTAAAATAAACATGTAGCATGAGGAAGGGAAAAATAAAATAACTATTTGATATCTTGGACCAGTGAGTTTTCAAGAATGTTTAATACACTAGCATAACCTAGCCCAGGAATTGGTAAACTAAGGCCTGTAGGCCCTGGATACCACTTTTTGTAAATAAAGTATCCTGGAATACAGCCACAGACATTCATTTATGTAACATCTATAACTGCTCTTGTGCTACAATAGTAGAACTGAATAGTAGTGACAGGAACTGTGTGGTCCATACAGCCTACATAAAATGTCTCCCGTAATGAAGAAATGGAGAGAATAAAAACGGCAGAAAAAGTCATGTAAAAGTTCCAACAGGAGATAATTTAGAAGAAAAAAATAAATACTGTAGAGAATAATGGCAGATAATTTTCTTAAATGAAAAAAATAAAAAATTAATGACCCATTAAGATTTTTATTTCTCTTTTTGATAGAACAGATTGCAGCAGACCAATGTTCCTATTAGGAAAAACTTACAAAATCAAGATGAAATTTAAAATCTGTTCAAAGACATCAGAAACAGTCAGGAGTTTTCCTAGAATGAAGTAACTAAGATCCCAGAAAGAAGAAACCGTAGAGAGGTAGCCCATGTCCTGTAACTGCTCCACCCTTCAGGGAATTTTCAAACTTTTGGAGCCAATTCAGGAAGAAGGCCACTGTTAAGACATAAATAAACTAGACGAAAAAAATCAAAGCTCCTAGAATAGAGAGGATAACATAGATATTTCAGGCTGTCAAATAATCAAAAGAAAGTTGACTTAAATATATTAATAATAAAGTAGACTCTGAGACAAAAAATACTGCTAAAGAAAAAGGGGTTACATAATAACAAAAGGGTCAATCCACAAAGATCATATAAAACTGCCAATGTTTTATATGTACAATAATGCTTTGATCCTTCTCCGTTCTAGAACCTGGAAGAAAAGAGTAGAAATGGTTTTGAAATATGTAAAGTAAAAATTAAAAAATTAAAATGAGAAATAGACAAACTCGCAATTACAGTAATTTATGAGCCTTTGTATATGAACACATGTAGAACCTCACTATACCCAATGATAGCAAAATAGCATATTTTTTCATTGAACATAGGACACTTACCATTAATAATTATATACTAGGCCTTTAAGTGAGCTCAACAAATTTCTAAGGAATGATAGTATGTAGAGTACATTCTCTGATTACAGTGGAATCAAGCTATAAATCAATAACAAAAAGTAAATTATCAGCTGTTTGGAAACTAAGATATACTTGTAAATAAGACAGGGGTCAAATAAATCAACCTGGAAATTAGAAAATATTTTGAACGAAATGACAAAAAAAATGCCCTATCAAAATATATCTGTTAAGCCTGTTTAGAGAAGAAATTACCTAAAGGAAAGATAATTTTAAAGAAATATAACTTGAAAAATAAATTCTCAAAACACAGTAACTTATGTAACTGTCTCAAGAGGCTAAGGAAAGAATAATCAGTTAAACCCAAATAAAGTTAAAACAAGAAAATAATATAAAGATAGACTAATGGAATAAAAAACAAATGTAAAATAAATAACATAAATAAAATCAAATTCACATTTGGGAAAGACTAATTAGATTCATAGAATTCAACCAAGAGTTAAAAAAATACTCATATCAGGAGTAGTAAAAGAGACATAATCATAGATTTTATGTATACAAAAAGAAGATAAGAAGATTTCATAAGTAGGACAGAAAAGCAGTAACCAAAAAGAAAAAAATATATATATGTATATATATATATACACACACACATATATGTGTGTGTATATTTATTTATAAGTTAAACTCTATTAAAATTAAGATATTTTATTTACTATTAGAAACCACTGGAGGATGGAATGGAAAGTCAGAGTGAAATGTATTTGCAATACAAAAATCCAATAAAGGATTCATGAAGAATATATAAAAAGAATGTCAAATAATAATAAGAACCACAGCTAATCCAATTAAAATTGGACAAAAGATTTGAAAAGGCAGCTCACAAAAGAGGATGTCGAAATGGTTAATCAATACATTAAAATGTTCTCAACATCATTAATCATCAATGAAATGTAAGTAAAAATAACAATGCAAAAACACTACACTCCCCTTAGATAAAGAAAGAAATAAAAACACTATATCAAGCAAGGCTGAGAGCAGAGTGAGATAAATGAAGTGTGTCTATGGTATAGAATTTAAGAAGGCACTTACTCTCAAGTTTGCTCAAATGCAGAGTTCTATGAAAACCTCAAACTGGGTGTCTTCTTAAATTTTGTGTCCGAGGCATCTAATTTTTAGAGAGACACCCCTTAGGTTCATGCAAGTTATGCTAGGTTCAAAAGTCAATGAGGGTGTGCACCTTTTACATTTTTCTACCTTCATTGCCTCACCTGCCTCATTGTACTCCTGGACCTAATGTTAAGTGTTGGTGAGGATAAGAAGCTAGTGGAAGTATTAACTGGTACAACCACCTGATAAATATGTTGGCATATTCTACTAAATGTGTACCCACATACCCTAAGTTTTCAGCTGTTCTACTCTTTGCTATTATACTCAAGACAAATAAATACTTATGTTCATCAAAAGTCAAATGTAAGAATGCTCACGACCGCCCAATTCCTAGTAGCACTCACAAGAAAACAATTCAAATGTTGATCCAAAAAATATGTAAAGACATTTTAGTAAAATAATTCAGAAAATTGTATATAGTAACAAAGTGCAACTGTACATGACATCATGGTTAATCTCATAAATATAATGTTGAGTGAAAGGAGATGCAAAAGATCATATTAACTGATTTATATTAATTTTAACAAAGGCATTTGTCTGTGGGATTAGAAGTCAGGAGAGAGGTTATTTGAGAAAAACAATCACCAACATGAGACACAAAGGGAAACTTTTGGAATGCCAATAATATCATATTTATTGATCTGAAAATTGTAAAAATGTATTGAGCTCCACACTTATGATTTGAGCAATTTTTATTTATTGCTTTTTATAAGTCTACCAAATTTTGCTTCTTATATATTTTGAAGCTCTGTTGTTAAGTGTACACATGTTTAGGACTGCTACGTCTTCTTCATAACCATTTTATCATTATGAAATGACTGTATATATGGTAACATTGTTTCCATGAAATCAACTTTGTCTGCTATTAATATAGTCACTCCTGGCTGGGCGTGGTGGCTCACACTTATAATCCCAGCACTTTGGGAGGCTGAGGCGGGTGGATCACAAGATCAGGAGTTCGAGACCAGCCTGGTCAACATGGTGAAACCCCATCTCTACTAAAAATACAAAAATTAGTTGTGTGTGGTGGCAGGTACCTGTAATCCCAGCTACTCCAGAGGCTGAGGCAAGAGAATCACTTGAAAGCAGCAGACAGGTTGCAGTGAGCCAAGATCACACTGCTGCACTCCAGCCTGGATGAGAGCGAAACTCTGTCTCAAAAAAAAAAAAAAAAAAAAAAAAATTTTTTGTCACTCCTATTTTCTTTTAGTCAGTGTTAGTACCATATAAATTATTTCATTATTTGATTACTTTTCATCTATCTGCTTATTTATATTTGAAACATGCTTCTTATTGGCAATATCTAGTAGGGTCATGATATCTTATCCAATCTAACAATCTCTACTTTTTAATTAAGTGCTTAGATAATTGACACTTAATGTGATTATTGATATAACTGTAATTAAAACTGGTATCTTGCTACTTGTAAAAAATGTGTATCCTTTGCCCATTTTTTTAATGAGGTTGTTTCTTTCTTGTTGATTTGTTTAAGTTCCTTATAGATTCTGGATATTCGAACTTTGTCAGATGCATAGTTTTTGCAAATATTTTCTCCCATCGTGTAGGTTGTCTGTTTACCCTATTGATAGTTTCATCTGCTGAGTTATTTAATTTAATTAGGTCCAACTTGTTAATTTTTTGTATTGTTGCAATTGCTTTTGGGGACTCAGCCAAAAATTCTTTGCCAAGATCCATGTTAAAAGAATATTTCCTAGATTTTCTTTTAGAATTTTTAGAGTTGGAGGTCTCCCATTTAAATCTTCAATCTGTCTTCAGTTGATTTTTGTATATAGTGAAAGGTAAGGGTCCAGTTTCATTCTGCATATAGTTAGTCAATTATGCAAGCATAATTCATTGAATAAGGAGTTCTCTCCCCATTGTGTGTTTTTGCTGGCCTTTTTGAAGATCAGATTGTTATAGGTGTGCAGCTTTATTTCTGATTGTTCTTTTGTGTTCCATTGGTCTATGTGCCTGTTTTTGTGCTATACCATGATGTTTTGGTTACTATAGTTTTATCATTTGAAGTGGGGTAGTATGATGCCTCCAGCTTTGTTCTTTTTGTTTACGATTGCTTTGGCTATTTTGGCTCTTTTTTGGTTGCATGTAAGTTTTAGATATTTTTCCAATTCTATGAAAAATGACATTGGTAGTTTGATAGGAATAGTGTTAAGTCTATAAATTGCTTTGGGCAGTATGGGCCATTTTAACTAAATTGATTCTTCCTATCCACAAGCAAGGTATATTTTTTCCTTTTATTTGTATAGTCTCTGATTTCTTTTAGTAGTGTTTTGTAGTTCTTGTTGAAATCTTTCACCTTCTTGGTAAGCTGTATTTGGATTTTTTTTTTTTTTTTTTGACAGCATCTCACGCCAGGCTGGAGTGCAGTGGTGTGATATTGGCTCACGGCAACCTCTGCCTCCTGGACTGAAGCAATCCTCCCACCTCAGCCTCCCAAGTAGCTGGGACTACAGGTACATGCCACTATGCCCAGCTCATTTTTGTATCTTTTGTAGAGACAAGGTTTCACCATGTTGGCCAGGCTGGTCTCAAACTCCTGAGCTCAAGCAATCCACCCACCTCGGCCTCCCAAAGAACTGGGATTACAGGCGTGAGCCACTGTGGCTGGACAGGGGTTGTGTTCTTGATTTGACTTTCAGCCTACACATTATTGGTGTTTAGAAATGCTACTGATTTTTGTACATTGATTTTGTATCTGGAAACTTTACTGAAGTCGTTTATTAGTTCTAGGAGCCTTTTGGAAGAGTCTTTAGGGTTTTCTGGGTATAGAATTACATAATCAGCAAAAAGAAATAGTTTGATTTCTTCTCCTCCTATTTGGATGCCTTTTATTTCTCTTTCTTGCTGGATCAACTCAGGCTAAAAAAAGAAGACGGACAAGCAGCCAACAAACATTTGAAAAAATGCTCCTTATCACTAATTATCAGGAAAATGCCAATCAATCAAAAACCACAATGAGTTACCATCTCACACCAGTCTGGCTATTAATAAAATTCAGAATGGCTTCTATTAAAAAGTCAAAACAATAATAATCAGAATAGCTATTATTAAAACATCAAAAAACAACAGAATCTGGTGAGGCTGCAGAGAAAAGGGGACACTTATAAACTGTTGGTGAGGATGGAAATTAGTTCAACCACTATAGAAAGTAGTTGGGAGATTTCTCAAAGAGCTTAAAATGGAGCTACCGTTCGACTTGGCAATCCCATTACTGTGTATATATCCACAGGAAAATAAATTATCTTATTCTACCAAAAGGACACTCACACTTGTATGTTCATCACTGCGCTATTCACAATAGCAATGACATGGAATCAACCTAGGTGTCCATCAGTGATTGACTGGATGAGGAAAATATGATACATATACACCATGGAACACTGTGCAGCTATAGAAAGATTGAAATCATGTCCTTTGCAGCAGCATAGATGCAACTGGATGCCATAATCCTAAGTGAATTAATACAGGAACAAAAGACCAAATACCACCTGTTCTCACTTTTAAGTGGGAGCTAAATATTGAGCATACCTGGACATAAACATGGGAACATAGACACTGTGGACTACTAGAAGAGGGGAAAGAAGAGGAGAGCATGGTTAGAAAAACTACCTGTTGGGTCCTATGCTCACCCCCTGGGTGACGAGATCCATTCCACAACCTCATCATCATGCAATACACCCATGTAACAATCATGCCCATGAACCCTCTGTATCTAACATAAACATTGAAATTTTAAAAAATGTTCCATCTGTTATTCTACTTCTCTCTTTCTGAATTTTAATTGAATTGAATATTAGTTTATGGTTATATTATATCTTTTTTGACTTATTAGTCATGATAACTTGTGTTATTACATTAGTGGTTGCTTTAGAGTTCACGTATCTTTACTTATATATCTTTAACTTGTAAGAGTGTAAGTTCAAGTGGTACTGCATAACTTCACATACAGTATAAGAATCCTACAAAAATATACTTCCATTTCTCCCCTCCAGAACTTTGTTCTGTGGCTGTCGTACATTTCACTATTGCATATTTTAGAAACCCTGCAATTTCATTATCATTTTGGATTTAAGATTTGCGCAAATTTATATGTATGTTTACTCCAGTACAAATTTACTAAAAATAAAAATTTTAATATATATCTAAAGTTAAAATAAATGTTATTAAATATTCATTGTAATGACATTTTTTAAAAATTCCTAAGCACAATTAGCAAATACTTAAAATTGAATCATAGAATCACAATGAAAACCCTACAGGTTAAAATGAGTGGGTTGCTAACAAAATAGTACTTGAAGGAAATCAACGGCCCTAGCTACCCTTATCAGAAAACAAATCAATTCTGAAACAAAGGAGCCAAGAATTCAATTCAAGATGGAAGAAATAGAAATGAGTAAATTTTAAAAAAAGAACCAGACACAAATGATGAACACATAATCAAAAATGAACAGAACAGAAAGAGAAATAAAAAAATGTAAAAATAAAACTACAGCTTGGTTTACAAAGACAAGATAGAGAAACTTCTGACAAGTGTGATTAAGAGAAAAGAAAGATTAGAGTAGCTATAATGATAAAATCAACAGAAGTTTTTAAAGTCTTGGAAAGGTACTGTGAAATATACATGATTGAATGCATATGACATGAATTAATTTCTGAAAATAAATTAACAACCGGATTATGAAGAAGAAAAATTAAAATCAATCAGACTAGATTTTTAGTATACTTAAATAGGATTCCAAGGCTTTCCCCCCATAGAAGAAAGGATTTAGGAGATACGACTTTATATCAAACATGTAAAAATGAAAAATTCAATAATATATATGTTATTGTGGCCATGGAGAAACTCCTGCTGGTGGGAGTGAGACCTGAAGCCATCGTTTTACAAAATAGTCTAGCATTTTGGAATGAAATTAAGTATACCTGTGAATGCTGTATCAAATCTGGGTAAATAGAGTTATACAGTTTATAAGAAACAAGTTACAAAACTATCCCAAGCAACATTGTTGGTAGTAGCAAGAAATTATAGACTATTAATGGGTCCATTAACTAGGAAAATATATAAGGAAAAAGTTATAAAATCTGTATTAGCGTTCTCTAGAGAAACAGAACCGGTAGGATTTAGATATAGATAGGTAGATAGAGGATAGATAGATAGATAGATAGATAGATAGATTAGATAGAGGATAGAGATGATAATATAGATAGATATAGATAGATGATAGATAGATGATATAGATATAGATATAGATAGATGATAGATAGATAGATAGATAGATAGATAGATAGATAATAGATGAAAAGAGAGTGAGGCAGATAAAATGAAAGAGATAAATTCTAAGACACTGGCTCATACAGTTGTGGAAGCTGGCAAGTCCAAATTCCACAGGACAAGGCAGCAAGCTGGAGATTCAAGTAAGAGCTGATCTTGCATACTTGAGTGTAAAAACTAGATTCAAGCAAAATTTCTATTGTAGACGTGAGACAGAATTCCTTCTTTGGGAAACGTCTGTCTTTGCTCTTCAACAGATCAGATGCGGTCCATCCATGTCATGGAGAGTAACCTGTTTTACTTAAAGCCAAGTGATGTGAATGTTAGTCACACATTAAAAAACAGTTTTGCAGCAACATCAAGTCTAGTATTTGACCAAACAGTTGGTCACCATTGTTTAACCAAGTTGACACATGAAATTAACCATCACATATGCCAAAGATTACTATTTAGCAATCAGAAGTAAAGAGCTACATTTTCATAGAGCAATGTAGCAGTATTTCAAAAATGTTAGTGAAATAATTAAGAAATTGAATGGAATAACAAATCATATTTATATAAGTTAAACACATGCAGCATATAACACTGAACACATATATGCTCATATGTGTGTATACGGAATTAATTAAAACGGTATAGATTGTTGAAAATAAAGTACATGTCTAGAAGGAACGATACAAAGGCAATTGGGCACAAAAAGAAAAAACATGACATGAAAAATTAGAGGTGTTATACATGGTCTGATGATAAGGGCAATCAATCTAGTAATTAGGAACTAAGAAGTATGATTGTCTCAGTTCTGCACGTGTGGGATCTGAAATCAAGTCTAAAATCTGAATTTGACACATTAAAAAATAATCTATTTTTATATATTTTATTCAATATTTTAATACCTTGAAATTAAAGGACATTCAGTGAATGTGGTAAATATATCTACTAAAATCCTACAGAAAATTTTACTCTTTAATGCTGAGTTCAGCCATTTCCTCTATCATCGCATTGTAGTGAGGGGCCTAGGCACTAATGCAGAAGAAAAAATTTCAATACAATATGTAACATCTGGGAAAAAGTTAAAATCTTCTCATTTTTCTCAGATAGAGGCATGTCAACAAAGTAAAATCTAAGGGAATCCATAAAAAATATTTAGGTATACTGTGAGAATTTGGGAAAAAATGTTAGATTAATATATGATATAATAGAAAATATCAATATATAAAAATTAATCATGTTACTATATAGCAGTAGCAAACAATGAGAAAAACAATTTAATCAATTACATATAAAACAGAAGAAAGAAATCAGGTAATCATCCTGTAATATATTTAACAAAAATTTGAATGATCTTTCAGAGTTAAAATATCAAATTTAATTGAAGAACCTTTTCCAATTTCAAAACAAATGTAGATTTATCCCTTAATAAATGAGAAGAATCAATATAATGAATTGTCAATTCTTGCCATATTAATCTATAAGTTAAATGTTAATTCAATTAAAATGTTGAAAGGTTTTTTTTCTTGGAATTTAAGAGCTTAACTCTAAAATTCATATGGAATAATAAAAAACCTAGTAGAGTCAATATAATTCTGAATAAAAACACGTTTGAGGCCGGGCACGGTGGCTAACACCTATAATCCCTGCACCTTTAGAGGCCAAGGCAGAAGGATCACTTGTGGCCAGGAGTTCGAGACCAGCCTGAGCCACATGGCAAGACCCTTGCAACTGAAAAATAAAAATAAAAAATTAGCCGAATGTGTGTCATACGCCTGTAGTCCCAGCTACTTGGGAAGCTGAGAAAGGAGAATTGTTGGAGCCAAAGAATTGGAGGCTGCAGTAAACTATGATTGTGCCACTGCACTCCAGCCTGGGTGACAGAGCAAGATCTTGTTTCTTAAAAAAAAAAAAAAAAAAAAGGTGGTAGAATGGGACTCTCCTTTGCATTGTATTAATGGAATATTCAGCAGTGTCCCCGGCCTCTGCCCCTACAGGTGTGATGATCGATGCCCCTCCAGACATTGCCAAATGCCCTCTGGAGGGTAAAATTGTCCTCCATTGAGAACCACAGAGTTAAATTAATCAAAACCATTTCATTTTAGCATAAGTATAGGCAAGAAAAATAATTATAAAGAAAAAGAAACATGAACCAGACCTACATTCATAGAAATCTGGCATATATGCAATGGTAGTAAATTTAACAGGAAAAAATTTAGTATAAGTTTCTGCAACAATTAGCTGTTTATAGAAAACTATTAATGAAATAGATTTCTGTGCTATACACATAAATAAATCTATTGATTAAAAAGCTAAATGTAAAGACCCAGTTGAAAAGCTAAAGCAGTATATAATTTTTTATCAGCACTTTCTATAAATCGATCTTATTAATTTCACAAATGTATTCAAAGGGGTAGTTCAGAAGATATTCATTTTGGCACAGATTGTAATAGCAAAAGCATGAAAACAATTTTACTATCCATTATTAAGATAAATAAACTTTATGTTTAATTTAATGGGACACTATGTGTCTGTTAAAATGAATGATAGATTTAAAAATATCAATATGAATAAGCCTCAAAAATATAATACCACAGGAAGGAAGCAAATATTGCAAAGTATACTTATGGTAAGGTACCATATATTTAAAATGTTAAAACGCTCAAAAACAATAATATATACTGTTTATAGTTGCCTACAAATGTAGTAAGTACACAGAATCCTGAGAGAAAATATTCCCTTTCTGGAAATGGAGGGACAGAGAAGGATGATGTGAGATTTCAATTACAGATGTACTTAAGTCGGTAATAACAACAAAAAAGAGTTCTGAAGCTAATGTAGCAATAGTTTAGTATTTATTAATCTTTGTTCATCAAACATAATAATCTTCTTATTGCTGTCTGTTTTTATGTGTGGAAGTGTGTTCATAAAAAAGGTATTATGCTTGTCCGATTGATTAAAGGTATTTTAATATTCAGTAAAAAAGTTAAACCTACTTATACAAACACAATAAAATGAGTAGTTCAACATCCAGTTCTGTACCTAAGAACCCAAATGCATGCCTTACATTTCCATGCTTCTTCTAAAAAATGTCCCTGCCTGGAAATGGGTGTTCTCTAGTTTGACCAGAAGTGGTTTCACATTTCTAGTATGGATTGACTTGCAATATGCACTTTCCATTTTCTGTTTCTTACTTTGAAGAGTGTTTGCTTATGAGATCATCATTACAACACACAAAAACACTCAAAATCTTCTTTTTTTCTTTGCTTTGTTATTTGTCAGCAGGGATGAATTAAAATTTAAGCTCCCTATTTCAGATAACTGGTAAATCAACTCTGTTTTTCTTTCCTGGTTGTTAATGAGCTTCTCTCTCTTTTTCTCTCCTTTCTTACTATTTCCTTCTTTTTCTCTCCTCAACACATTCATCTCTGTGCTCATTTGCTTTAATACCCTTTCACCAGCCTTATCTTTTTCTTCTAAAGCCAAAATAATGATGCACATTATTCTTATCTGAATTTCTCTCCACTTCTCTATTTCCAGGTCAGATTTAGGTTAACAAGTGGATCATTGATTGGATGTTTACACAGCCACATTGGATCTTTATTGCTCTGTTCATTTGTCTTGTTCAGGGGAAATGGGATTAGCTCTTCTTTAATTGTGTCATCTGTAAAGATGCCCACCAACTATTTTACGGTTTAGGGGAAATGTGCAGTGCATAATATTTCAAAATATTTTTAAAATAATTCAGTTGAAGGCCTTTTGCTTCTTTAAGCTTTCTTTGTTGACTTGAAAACAAAAGAAAATGTACTATTTAACTTGCTTTCCGCACAGTCTGACTCAACATTTTCTTAGTCATTAAAAAGATGCAGATGCAGGATTGGAGTTGATAGTTGATGGCTCTTAGTTTGTATTCTATTAGGGAAATACTTCTAGATCTTATACCCATTCAAGCTCTTATCACTCTATTTTATAGCTTTTCTTTCCTTGTACAACTTATGCTCATATCTGTAAACTACAGGTAATTCCATATTATTAAGAAATATAAATTATCTGGTTGAAATGAGCCAAATCCACCACTCTTGTTTTATTTTCATAGGGTAAGGACCAGATTCAAGTAGAGCTTGACACAAGAGAAAGTCATAATCAAAAAGTCAAAACATTAGTGTTGTCAAAGATGTAAAGAAAACAGGACCCTTATATATTTGGTAAGGATGTAAATTAGTAAAGTATAGAGATTCAACAAAAAATTAAAAATAGAACTACAAAATCATCCAGAAATCCTAATACTGGCTATATATCCCCCCAAAAAAGAAAATGACCATCCTCAAGAGATATCTGCACCCCCATGTACACTGCAGCATTATTCAAAATAGCCAAGATATGAAAACAATCTAAGCATCCATCAGTGGACACTTAGCCATTACCCAGCCATAAAAAAGGAATCTACCATGTGTGAAAACATGGATGAACCTGAACAACATTATGCTAAGTGAAATAAGCCAGACAGAAAAACAAACACCCGCATAATCTCACTTATATGTAGAACCTAAAATAGTCAAACTCATAGGAACATGGAATAGAATGGTTATTGCCAGGTACTGGAGGTTGGGGGAGATGGGGAGTGGTTGGTTAAGGGGTCCAAACTTTCAGTTATAAGAGGACTAAATTCTAGAGACTTAATGTAAAGCATGATGACTGGAGTTAATAATACTCTATTGTATACTTGAAATTTGCTAAAAAAGTAGATTTCAAGTATCCTTACCCCCACACTCCCACAGACAAATGGTAACTATGTGACATAATAGACATGTTAATTAGCTCGATGTGGTAATCATTTCGCAATACATATGTTATCAAATCATCATGTACATTTAAATATTTACAATTTTTGTCACTAATATTTAATAAAGCTCAAAAAAGGGAGTCATTGCTGCAACCTCTGTTAGGAGTACTTATAAATCTACCCAGTCTTTAGAAAAGAAAAGAAAAAGCCAATGAGGGTCCACTCTGCAGCTCTACTGTATGATTTCTGAAAAATTGGTCAGTATAATGACAACCCTATCACTGTGGAGACTAACTGCTATGCTAAACTTCTATCGACTTCAATGGAGAGGGCACCAGATTCAAGGGTCTGAAGAAGAGACCCAGAGCCAGCAAACGAGACCTGGGGCTTCACTGAGGCTTACACACAGGGGAGAAGGTCCAGTGGTGGTGGGATGGACAGGAGAACTGCCACCACTTGGAAAGTCATGCAATTTATACAGTATTTTTACTTAGAACCCTTTCCCTGACCACCTCCATTTGGCAACATTCATTCAATCCAAAACTCAGGACCTCGATCCTCTGTATCGCCCATGTTCTGTGGGTCAGGCTGGGGGCTCAGATGTTTCTCATAGACAGGAATGAATCTCTAGTTTAGCCACTCCTGGATTCCCTAGCTCAGAACACACATTCAGGTGCATCTGCCATACAGGGCCATTCTTAGGGTATGCCTAAGTTATAGCCTTTCAGGTGCATTTACCATCACCTAAGATAATCTTGGTTCAGCATTCCTGAAGAGGGCAGTGAAGGCAGCAGAACAGCCAGGACTACTAAATAGAAGAGCCTGAAACTGACTTTGTAGAGTAATGTCCGAAAAGCCTGGATGTGAGGATAAATAATCATTTCTCCCCACAAAACACTAAACAAATCTCTTGTGATATATTGGCGAGTTCTTATTTGCAGTCATATGATGTTACTATTTTCTATTACAAATTGCAAATTCAATTCTCAAATTCAATTATCCTGGAGACAGCCAACCAATAAGTTTAGCAGTGTTTGAAAAGAAAGACAAGTTGCACCCGGTTTTATAAATACACATGTAGACACAAAAGTGTTAAATGTAAGCCTCAGCAAAATTGAAAATGGGCAGTTTCTAGATACAGATTGGGCCAGAAGTGGGAGAGAGAATTTTTGGTGGAGAGACATAGAGACTCCTGGATCTGTGTGTTTTCTGGAATAGCATTTCCAAATGATTCTCCAGGAAGGACACATTTTTTATTACCATTCACAAGGCATTAACGTGTCTAAGATTCCAAAAATTCTTAAAGAAACATCTTTTTTAAAATCATATGTCTTTAGAAGAAAAATAAATAAATCTCTTTACTTTGTTTACTATCATGCCACATATTCGTTTCACCATAAAACACTTTTTTAAAGAACTCTTATTAATAATACTTCTTGGAAATTTTGCTTCATAAAGCTCTCCTAGGGAGACAATGTTGCAGAGTAAATAAATTTCAGGTTACGCAGGACATACCATTGAATATAAGACTTACACCATGAGATATTTTCTTTCCATGAAAAGCCACAAACATTTATAAAACATATTTTGAGGCAGGTCTATTTAGGACCTTGCTATTCAAAATATGGTTCTTGGAAAAGGAAGGTTAGCATCACTGTGGATCTTGTCAGAAATGTGGAAACTCTGGTCCCACCACAGAGCTATTGAATGAGAATCTTGCATTATCTGCAACATCCCCAGTTGATTCCTGTGCACAAAAAGTTTGAGAAAGTCTATTGTAGAAGACTCATACTTCTAAAGTTATGAATTTCACACATTTCTGCATGTAAATTAGAAAACACAAACTAGAAACATATAATTAAGGTTAATTGCACTTATCTTTTAAAATGTGATGATTAAAATGTGAGCATTAACCAATTGCAAAGCATAAACAATGATATTAAAATATCATGTAAGCCTTGAATAGGTGACCAGTTTGAATTCATATATATCAGCATCCGATCTGGATCTAAATAACTGGATAAGAATATATTAGGAAATAAGGAGAATGACAAAAGCCATAGACAACCTGGCATAAAACCACAACTCTAGCTTGATTAACACACAACAATTTGCTAGTGAGTAGAGAAAGACATTTAATGGCATGAATGTGCCACGGCTACATTGACACGTAGTATACGGAATCCTCAATTTACTCACACTCTTCTAATAGTGCCAAATGTCAAGTTTAGAAATATTCTAATAGTTTGAAAAGATCTATTTAACATTTATTTATCACTGGTTAATTATATCATTTCAAAAATGCTTTCTTTGGATTAGTGCTGTCCTCAGATCAGTTAGACATAAACTTTACAATCAAAGGGCACATCATCTAGTATATTGGATGGATTATAAACAATCTACCACGTTGAAAGCGCACATATTACAAAGTTATAGCAAGAAGTTTCAGGAAACATACATGACAAATATTGGGTGCCAGAATATGATTAAGGATCTGGAAAAAGCTCTGTCTCATTATTTATCTGTGTATCCTCACATCACATCACTCGGAGTTAGTGTAGTCTGTAGGTTAGAGGGTGGAGTAAGAGACTCCCTCTCTTCCAAAGTCTCTGTGTTAGTCCTTTTTGAGTTACTGCCTTTCTCATTGAACCACTGTTCAATGATTTTTCTGAACAATGGTCCTCTGAAGGCAGTAGCTTCCTAGTGGACGAGTGTCTGATTTTTCCCAGCACTACCTAGTACAGAGCTGGGCTCAGAGTTCATACTTGTAAAGCCAGAGATAAGAGATCTTGAAGAAAGAATTATGAGCAATTCAAGGGTAATACATTGGCATAATTTAAGAATAGAAAGCCAGCTCTGCAAGCAATCAGACTAATGGAAGATCTGAGCCAGGAAACTCTCTCTCTCTCTCTCTCTCTCTCTCTCTCTCTCTGTGTGTGTGTGTGTGTGTGTGTGTGTGTCTTCAAACAATTTGGAAGACTCGGTGTTATTATACTAATTTTACAGTTGAGGAAAGTTATACCCAGAGAGGTTAAGTTCACAGCTAGTCAGTGCTGGAATTAGGGACCAAACCTGGTTCTGCCTGACTGTAAAACTAGGACTCTTCAATCACTCTCTTCCAGGGTTTCTTAACCTCAGTACTATTGGCATTTAGTGCAGGATAATTCTTTGTTGTGGAGGGTCATGCTATGTATTGTAGAATAATTCTTTGTTGCAGAGGGTCATGCTATGTATTGTAGGATAATTCTTTGTTGTGGAGTGTTATGCTATGTATTGTAAAATGTTTAGAAGCATCCCTGATTGCTACGCACTAGATGTCAGAAGCACATTACCCACCACTACCCCCATTGTGATAACAAAAAATGTGTCCAGACATGGCCAAATGTCTCCTGGGAGAAAATCATCCCTGATTGGAAACTACTGATCTATTAATAGCAGGTCCGTAGGATCCTTAAGGTGAGCATGTTACACTAAATCACCTCCTGAACATGAACCACTGACACAACCTTATTAATGCAGACAGCTTAGTGGGCTTGCCTGTAGTCACTTCTACTTCTAAAAGAAATAGAAATCTTTTTTTTTTTTTTTAAATACTTTAAGTTCTGGGATACATGTGCAGAATGTGCAGGTTTGTTACGTAGGTATACACGTGCAATGGTGTTTTGCTGCACCCATCAACCCATCATCTACATTAGATATTTCTGCTAATGCTATCCCTCCCCTAGCCCCCAACCCCTGACAGGCCCCGGTGTGTGATGTTGCCCTCCCTGTGTCCATGTGTTCTCATTTTCAACTCCCACTTATGAGTGACAACATGTAGTGTTTGGTTTTCTGTTCCTGTGACAGTTTGCTGAGAATGATGGCTTCCAGCTTCATCCATGTCCCTGCAAAGGAAATGAACTCATCCTTTTTTATGGCTGCATAGTATTCCATGGTGTATATGTGCCACATTTTCTTTATCCAGTCTATCACTGTTGGGCATTTGGGTTGTTTCCAAGTCTTTGCTATTGTGAACAGTGCTGCAATAAACATAGATGTGCATGTATTTTTATAGTAGAATGACTTATAATCCTTTGGGTATATACCCAGTAATGGGATTGCTGGGTCAAATGATATTTCTGGTTCTAGATCCTTGAGGAATCGCCACACTTTCTTCCACAATGGTTGAACTAGTTTATACTCCCACCAACAGTGTAAAAGCGTTTCTATTTCTCCACATCCTCTCCAGCATCTGCTGTTTCCTGACTTTTTAATGATTGTAATTCTAACTGGTGTGAGACGGTATCTCATTGTGGTTTTGGTTTGCCTTTCTCTAATGGCCAGTGATGATGAGCTTTTTTTTCATATGTTTATTGGCCGCATAAATGTCTTCTTTTGAGAAGTATCTGTTCATATCCTTTGCCCACTTTTTGATGGGTTTGTTTTTTTCTTGTAAATTTGTTTAAGTTCTTTATAGATTCTGGATATTAGCCCTTTGTCAGATGGATAGATTGCAAAAATTTTCTCCCATTCTGTAGATTGCCTGTTCACTCTGATGATGGTTTCTTTCCATCAATGATAGACTGGATAAAGAAAATGCGGCACATATACACCATGGAATACTATGCAGCCATAAAAAAGGATGAGTTCATGTCCTTTGCAGGGACATGGATGAAGCTGGAAAAACATCATTCTCAGCAAACTAACATAACAACAGAAAACCAAACACTGCATATTGTCACTCATAAGTGGGAGTTGAACAATGAGAACACATGGACACAGGCAGGGAACATCACACACCAGGGCCTGTCAGGGGGTGAGGGCCTAGGGGAGGGATAGCATTAGGAGAAATACCTAATGTAGATGATGGGTTGATTGGTGCAGCAAACTACCATGGCATGTGTATACCTATGTAACAAACCTGTACGTTCTGCACATGTACCCCAGAACTTAAAGTATAATAATAATAATAATAATAATAAAAGAAATAATAGGCAGTGTTTCTTTGGTAAATTGTTTTTGAGGTCACTGGCAATAAGTGAAGGCCTTTAATTCTGCCCATCTGGACCATGTTTCACAAACATTACTGAAAATGCCATTTCAAAATAGCAATAAAGGCTAAGATATCAGGGACTCTGCAGTAGTTTTTAATATAAAACAAAACAAAACAAAAACGTGAAAATAGCTGTAACAGAGCTTAAGGTCCAGTCTGAATTTAGGTGCGGGATTGAACCATTTCTTTTTTTTTGTTGTTAAACAGAAATCCTCATTCTTTAGCCCATATCTTTTTTTTTTTTTTTAATTGTACTTTAAGTTTTAGGGTACATGTGCACAACGTGCAGGTTAGTTACATATGTATACATGTGCCATGCTGGTGTGCTGCACCCAGTAACTCATCATTTAGCATTAGGTATATCTCTAAATGCTATCCCTCCCCAGTCCCGCCACCCCACAACAGGCCCTGGTGTATGATGTTCCCCTTCCTGTGTCCATGTATTTTCATTGTTCAATTCCCACCTATGAGTGAGAACATGCGGGGTTTGGTTTTTTGTCCTTGTAATAGTTTGCTGAGAATGATGGTTTCCAGCTTCATCCATGTCCCTACAAAGGACATGAACTCATCTTTTTTCATGGCTGCATAGTATTGCATGGTGTATATGTGCCACATTTTCTTAATCCAGTCTATCATTGTTGGACATTTGGCTTGGTTCCAAGTCTTTGCTATTGTGAATAGTGCCGCAATAAACATACGTGTGCATGTGTCTTCATGGCAGCATGTTTTATAATCCTTTGGGTATATACCCAGTAATGGGATGGCTGGGCCAAATGGTATTTCTAGTTCTAGACCCCTGAGGAATCGCCACACTGTCTTCCACAATGGTTGAACTAGTTTACAGTCCCACCAACAGTGTAAAAGTGTTCCTATTTCTCCACATCCTCTCCAGTACCTGTTGTTTCCTGGCTTTTTAATGATCACCATTCTAACTGGTGGGAGATGGTATCTCATTGTGGTTTTGATTTGCATTTCTATGATGGCCAGTGATGATGAGCATTTTTTCACGTGTCTTTTGGCTGCATAAGTGTCTTCTTTTGAGCAGTGTCTGTTCATATCCTTCACCCACTTGTTGATGGGGTTGTTTGCTTTTTTTCTTGTAAATTTGTTGGAGTTCATTGTAGATTCTGGATATTAGCCCTTTGTCAGATGAGTAGATTGAAAAAATTTTCTCCCATTCTGTAGGTTGCCTGTTCACTCTGACGGTAGTTTCTTTTGCTGTGCAGAAGCTCTTTAGTTTAATTAGATCCCATTTGTCAATTTTGGCTTTTGTTGCCATTGCTTTTGGTGTTTTAGACATGAAGTCCTTGCCCATGCCTATGTCCTGAATGGTATTGCCTAGGTTTTCTTCTAGGGTTTTTATGGTTTTAGGTCTAACATTTAAGTCCTTAATCCATCTTGGTTAATTTTTGTATAAGGTGTAAGGAAGGGATTCAGTTTCAGCTTTCTACTTATGGCTAGCCAGTTTTCCCAGCACCATTTATTAAATAGGGAATCCTTTCCCCATTTCTTATTTTTGTCAGGTTTGTCAAAGATCAGATGGCTGTAGATGTGTGGTGTTATTTCTGAGGGCTCTGTTCTGTTCCATTGTTCTATATCTCTGTTTTGGTACCAGTACCATGCTGTTTTGGTTACTGTAGCCTTGTAGTATAGTTTGAAGTTAGGTACCGTGATGCCTCCAGCTTTGTTCTTTTGGCTTAGGATTGACTTGGCAATGTGGGCTCCTTTTTGGTTCCATATGAACTTTAAAGTAGTTTTTTCCAATTCTGTGAAGAAAGTCATCGGTAGCTTGATGGGGATGGCGTTGAATGTGTAAATTACCTTGGACAGTATGGCCATTTTCACGATATTGATTCTTCCCACCCATGAGCATGGAATGTTCTTCCATTTGTTTGTATCCTCTTTTATTTCATTGAGCAGTGGTTTGTAGTTCTCCTTGAAGAGGTCCAGGATTGAACCATTTGAAACAAAATATCAGATTCCCTTTTATGTTGCAGAATGGGGCTTGGTAATATTGCCCAACTTCGAAGGTGAGGAGAGTCTCTTCCTGGACATGCAGAAAGAGGGTTACCCAAAATCATCTGGAATAGTGACAGTGACATTGGATTTGGAGTCAGAAAGAAGGCCTAGATTACCTCCTCAAATGATTACCATCTCTTTGACCTTCCAGGGGCCAATAGTCTCTGGGTTTCATATTTGAGCCTCATATTTGTGTAATTGCAATAATAGTCTCTATCTCATACAGCTAAGGTAATGATTAGATGGAATGTTCAATGGAAAAAGAAAGACTTCTAAGCACAAATATTGCTTCAAACATTAAGCTTTGATTGCTCCAAAACTTACATGTAATTGCTTACATGGCATTTTGCAATGGATAGAAATGGCCAGGGGGATTATCCCATAGGAAAATAGCACAATGCTCTTTCAAAATTTTCTATCAAATTAAGACTCTTGAAAGCAAAATGATCTTAGGCCCCATGCCTACACTATGTAACTAAATTTAGTCTGATTTTCATCTAACCCTGGCATAAAAATGAGGGAAAGCAGACTCAATCAACTCTCCAGCCACCTCCCTTATCCCACACCATGATAATGGGTTAAATATCTCTGTGCCTTAGTCTCTTCAGGCTGCTATAACAAAATAGCTTAGACTAGGTAATTTATACACAAAACTGTTTATTGCTCACAGTTCTAGAGGCTGGAAAGTCCAAGATCAGGATGCCAGGAGATTCGGTGTCTTGTGAGGGCTTGTTACTCACAGATGGAGACCACTTGTAGCTTTCTCACATCGTAGAAGAGGCAAGCAAGCTCCCACAGGCCTTCTTTATAAAGGCACTAATGCTACTCATGAGGCAGATCCCTTATGACCTTGTCACCACACAAAGGCCCCACCTTTTAATACCATCACTTTAGGGTTAGATTTCAACAAATGAATTTCGAGGAGAAACATTTAAATCATAGTATTCTGCCCCTGGCCTCCCAAAATTTATGTCCTTCTCATATGCAAACTATATTAATTCCATCCCAATAGCATCAAAAGTATTCACTTGTTCTAGCATTGACTCAAAATTTAAAGTCCAAAGTCTCATCTAAATCAGGTGTGAGTGAGACTCAAGGTACAACTCATTCTGAGAGCAAATTCTGCTCCAGCTGTGGGCCTGTGAAATCAAACAAGTTATGTGCTTTCCGCAACACATTGCACAATCATTCAGACCTCAAGACTGGACCAACTTAACTCAAAAAACAGACATGTTTTCCCTCCAACCTGAGTTGTTGCAAGATACTAACTGCTCTCCTTTAGAAACTAGTAATGATGGGATACAAGAAAACAAAGTGCAGGAAGTGGAAAACCATAAGTCTCTGCCATGTCCCAGACCAGAGTCAGTGAGGATACATGCATATGTATGTGAATATTCACATTTATGTATGCGCATAGGCATAGCCAAGTGTATTCATCAGTCTGCATGTGGGTGTTTCTGCACAAGCATATGCATGCATGTGACTATCTGCATGGGAATGTGTATGTGGGCATATGTGCATTTTAGTTTGTGTATTCATGTGTTGGTATATGTGGGTATGGATATAAGGATACATGTACATATATATCTGCAGATATTTGTTAGTTGGTTGAATTTGCACAGATTTCTGAATATGTCATCAGGGTGGAAGTGGGAAGAAGGAGAAAATGGAAATAGAATGAAATTCTCTCTCATTGAACCTACAGTGGGAATTTAAGGAAACAGCATGCTATTAACCAAATCAGGAGCTGGTCTACAGTCACCTCACTGAGGAATGTGGGAAGAACACAGTTGAAATTATCTTTAAACATCAGCAAAAATAGAGTTATTTGGACTCTGGATTTCATGTTGAATTTTCTCCAGCTACATGGGGCTTCCTTATACCTATAAGGAAGTTGGGTGGTAGGTCGTAGCTGCTTTATGGGGAAGAGTTGTATCCATAATAAGCAAAATAAGAGTAAAAGGTAAAGGCATGGGGAACCCAAAAGTCTACCCAATAACTCTAGTAGCTTATTCTGTCTTTGAATTGTGGAGGAAGTGGAGCCCAGGCCAAGGCAGCATTGGAAATATTGGGTTAATCCCTTCCTTCCAGCCTTCAGAACAACCCCTGAATGAGATCCCAACATACTGGGAGGCAGGAAAAAGAAATAAACCCCAATTTCAATACAGGAAAATTAATAATAGTAGCAAACACTTATATGGTACTTACTATGAGCAAGCACCATTTAAAGAGTTTTAGAAGTCATTATTGCTTATTGTTGTCATTTATGGATTGCCAATTGTATATCAGGCACTTTACTATGTGCATTAAAGATATGATTCCATTTACATTTATTTTCATAACAACTGGTTGAAGTCTATATTAATAAGTCAATTTTACTAAGGCAGAAATTCAGGCTCAATGACATTAAGCTATGTGCTCCAAGTCGCAGTGGTGGAGCCATGATTTGAATGCAGGCCTATTACAAATTGTCTTTATTTTCAGAGTTAATTTTCTAAACTACAATCATGGTACTTAGGTCTGATTTGATAATGCAAAAGCAATATGTGATAGCTAATTTTTCTCTTTATCCTAGCAAAGGAAAACATTACAAAGCAATTTACAAAATTCAGTATGTTCCTACCACATTCAGTTTCCATATGCATATTGGATGGCAGTTAGCTGAAACTTTCCCCTAGATATCTGAACTGCAGGACACTGTACAATTGGCCCTCCATATCTATGGGTCCTCCATCTACAGATTCAACCAACTGAGGTTTTAAAATGTTCGGAAAAAACATAATAAAATATAACAATATACAAACAAGATCAATACATTTAACCACTATTTGCATGTCACTTCCACTGCATTAGTTATTTCAAGTAATCTATAGATAATTTAAAGTATACAGGAGAATGTGTGTAGATGATAATATGCAAATAGTACACCATTTTATATAAGAGATTTGTGCATTCGTGAATTTTGGCATCTGCAGCGGTTCTGGAACAAATCCTGCAGGGATATTGAAGGACAACTCGAATTCAGGACAGTTCGAACAAAATTAGAAGATCAAGTGCCCAAGATGAGCATGGCTCACTTTACCTATTAGCTCTTCCTGTTTGCATGAATTGGGAAAACTGTACTGTCATACTTGGATGTAGATGAAACCTAGAGATGCTGGGAATCTTCAAACCAGAGAGAAGTATATTTCTTATGCCCTTTTTTGAGTATGTTTCCATTAAGAGCTGTATTTTGTGACATGTGGTGAGACATTAATTGCCATCTACTACGTGTTTCCTTAGCACCTTGCTCTAAACAGCACACTATAGTAAGGGATGGCTTGTTCATAAAGGTCACCGGTTGATATTAATGCTAAATATTGCCTCATTTATACTGTTCCTACTAACCCAAGTATGTGGATATGGGGAGAGAGGATGTGCTTTTTAATTAAATAGTCAAAAACAGAAAACACTGAGCTCTATGAGAAAGGTAAAAGAAAAAATAGGAATGGCTGCTATTCTAGCATCTAATATGTTACTAAGTCAGTAAAATACATTATTTCTCCTCTTATTTGTGTAACTTAAATAACTTAGGTAATTTGGTATCTGGAAACATTGCAGCTCCCTCTCTTTTCATTCTTTGGCCAGTTGAATTAACTAATTGATATGGTTAGGCTTTGTGTCCCCACCAAAATCTCATCTTGAATTGTAATCCCCATAATCCCCATAATCCCCCTGTGTCAACGGAGAGACCAAGTGGATGTAATTGAATCACGGAGGCAGTTTCACCTATGATGTTCTCATGATAGTGAGTTCTCAGGAGATCTAATGGTTTTATAAGGGGCTTTTCCCAATTTGCTTGGCACTTCCCCTTCCTGCTGCCTTGTGAAGAAGGGGCCTGCTTCCCCTTTACCTTCTGCCATGATTCTAAGTTTCCTGAGGCTTCCCTAGTCATGCTGAACTGTGAGTCAATTAAACCTCTTTCCTTTATAAATTATCCTCTCAGGCAGTTCTTTGTAGCAGTACAAAAACGAACTAATACACTGATCAATATAGTTTTCCATTTACCCTGGATAAGACCTCAGAATCCATCTTAACACAGTGTGTCAGAAAGCCATGCCAAATAGATGATTACCACTCTGTGAGCCCTAGTTGCCAACTCTGTCATAGATTATTGATCTGAGGAGAGAAGGAGAAAGAAGTTTCACAGATACAATATTTGGCATTCCTGAAATAGGCCTTGCTATTTGCCCAACATATAACTAAGAGGTGAAATTCTAGTAGGTCTGAGAAAATAGTGGCACCTTTTGGTGCCATTCCAGACCAAGACATAGACTTCATCCAGGCTTGGATGATAAATGGTCTATTGCAGATAAAGATATGTATTTCAAACAAAGCATTTTTTATTTACTGAAATTATTAAATTTATAACTTCTGATTTGAAAATAGGAATCTTATCCATCACACTTTTATCATATGGGCATTATTGTCAAGGCTATCTTTATGTTACAAAGATGCACTGAGCTTTTGGCCAGATACCATTAAATGTTTGACTTCTGAAACTCACCTGCATTTCTGATTTCCTGATCACCAAATATTTGCATATTTGTTTGCTCCCCTTTCCTTACAGGGGGAGAATGCACTGATCATGCTAATGTGGCCATTCTGCTTTACAAAAGCTTTATTTTCTCTTTCATAGTATGCTAATCTATTGCAAGTCTGATAATTTTCATTCCCTTAAAACTTAGTTTTTTACAATCTGACAAGTAATTTTTCTGATTTTTTTTCTGACAATGGTAGATCCAGAGTCTCAATAAACTTCACCCAGAGTCAAATTTCTGGAGTAGCCATCTGCTTCTTTCATTATAATCTTGGTATAAGCAATATAGCTCGGTGGTTAAGAACAAAGAATTTGGATCAGACAAATTGGATTTTTGCAACTTTCTGGTTGTGTGACCTTTGGTGAATCTCAAAACCTCTTTAAGCCTCAGTTTTGGCATTTGTGTAACAGTAGTATTGGTATGTATTTGTGATGCTATAAGTTTGTTGTGAAGATGGTATGAAATGATGAATAGATATGGTCAGTAGTCTTGTTCGTTAGCAGTTGGTATATATTAGTTGTTATAATTCCTTGTTTAAAACTCCACTGACATTAAATTGCCACATGAAGAGCATGGTGACACATGAACAGTATCATGTTCCTAATGATTTTATGCTCATGAGACCTAAACTTACTTTTGCGACTTAAAATTACTGCACCATCAACAGTTGAAGCTTCTTGATGGTGAGAAATCTATTTTATGTAGAATTACTTAAAAGGACATTTTAACTATAGTAGCAATTTCAACTGACTTCCTGTCATTTCCAAGTCACTCAGTGTCAGCCTACCTCCTCTTCAGGGAACTAGTTCCTCCCAAGACTTCTCATGTCAGGTTGGCCTAGCATGATCAGAAAAAAATCACAAGTTGGCTGTCAATCATCCAAAAGCATCTCTTCAGCACCTAAAAGGGCATAATGCTATGCTAACTACGTGCGAAGTACGTTACACAGACATAGCCATAGTAATCTAGCAACTTCTATTCTCCAGGCAGAAAGAGAAAGGATCTTTGTGCTTAATAAAAAGTGGGATGCTGTGGTGAAAGGAGCATTCTCTTGTGTTAAGAGATCAGGCTTCCCCAGGTTTGTCCTTCAGCAATGCATTTTACATTTCTGAATACATTTCTTCATTGAAAAGCAGAATTATAAAATCTGCTTACCCCCAGTGTTCTTAATCCTTTAAAAATGTTTGCAATGTGCCATGAATATGTACATATATATATATTTAACTTTTCTGCAAAAAAAGATGAGAAGAAATATCAAAAGGAATAATAGCTAGTAAAAAAATAGTGATCAGAACAGAGAGGACATGAGCAATACTAGCTAATTATGACTATCAGTTTTTGAATTTCCACTCTGGGCCAGATCAAAAACAGAATCTCAAGCAAGTTAGTTGGGGACATGGTGGAATTTACTGTATGTTGGCTAGAGGTAACAATGTATTAAATTGACAGCGGAGAAACCACACTTCTGGGTGATTATTTTGAAGTTCCTGAGTGGAGATATAAAGCAGAATAATGTTGCAGGGGGATTATTGGAGCTTTTTTCTTGGTGTTAGGGACTTTAGGCAAGGGTCTAAGAGGTCTCTAAAAGAAGTGGTTTTGGAGGACTCCTGGTATTCATTTCTCATTAGCTCTGAGGTTCTGGAGACAGGACCAAGTAATCCTCCCTTCAACTTTCTGGAGCTTTTTTGAGAGGAGCAATAAGATAAAAAGTCCCACAGTGGTTTCCCATTGCTCTAAGGATACTGTTTTAGTCTGTTCTCAAGCTGCTAATAATGACATACCAGAGACTAGGTAATTAATAAAGGACTGAGGTTTAATTGACTCACTGTTCCACATGGCTGGGGAGGTGTCACAACCATGGCAGAAGGTGAAGGAGGAGCAAAGTCACATCTTACATGGTGGCAGGTAAGAGAGCATGTGCAGGGGAACTCCCCGTTATAAAACCATCAGACCTCATGAGACTTATTCACTATCACCAGAAGAGCACGAGAAAGACCCATCCCCATGATTCAATTACCTCTCACAGTGCCCCTCCCACGACACATGGGAATTATGGCAGCTGCAATTCAAGATGAGAACTGGGTGGGGACACAGCCAAGCCATATCAGATACAAAGTATTTCCCTTATTTTACAACTAAAGACTCCCTCTCCAAAAATTCCCATTGCTCTCCATGCTCTAACCTCATCAGCAAATATTTGCAATGTTTCTAAAGCACAGTATTTCCAGGCTCCCTCCTGACACAATGGACTTTTGCAAATGATGCTCCTTCTGTCTGAGAACCTCTTTCCTTATTTTTGCTTAACCATCCCACACTCAACCTGTCTTTCAGCTTAAATGTCAATTTTGCAGGAAAGCATCCTCTGGGTCTTCAGACTAAATATGATCGCAGTTATAAATTCTCAAGAACACCTGGTCAGTTCTTTTCCTAGATAGCCAAAATGTTTGAAATCATGGAATTTCTGCACGATTGTTTGGCCTGGCTATCCCATTAGGCTGCAAGCCCCATGACAGCAGAGGCAGTTTAACTTCATACCTAATAAACTGTCTGCAGCTGCTCAGTAATGATAGCTGAGTATGTGAATGAATAACTGAGTAAATAAGCCAAAAAAATGTACTTTAAAATTATTATGTTAGTTACACATATTCATTGTAGAAAGTTTTAAAATTATAAAAGTATGAATAGGATAAAAAATTTTAGATCTATCACACAGGAAAAATCATTTATTATATTTTTATTTATGATTTTACTTATGTATTAATAAATTATATTATTTAAGACATTATAATTTATTCTAGTAATATATATGCTTATATATCTGTAGTATATATGTATGTATATGTGAATATGTATCCATGTGTAATTTTGGATGGTAGGGCATATATTGTTCATAAATTTTTTATTACAACTTAGAAATATATCATAAAAAATTTTTCAAGTCATTAGATGTTCTTTACCAAAATCATTTCTAATTGGTAAATAGCATTGCATTTGTTTGTTTCTTTCTCAAGTACCCCAGTTTATTTAACTAAATCTTATTGTTGGCATTTGGATGATTTTAAATATTTTATTATAAACATGCTAGAATAAACAACGGTTTTGCTAAATTTTGCATGCCTTTTTCTTAGGATATATTTCTAAATGTGGCATTACTGAGTCTAATATTTTGATTCATACTGCCAAATTGTCTTTAAAAGGAAAGTAATTCTAAAGCTCTCTTACACTATTGAGATGTAATACTCAGCTTAACAATATTATTCCTATACTCCTTTTAAACTCTTCAAAGTTGATAGACAAAATTTGTAGATTTTTTAAAATTTGTATCTTTTTTATTACAAATAGAGTGGAATTTGTACATAAACACAGATAGATATGCTCATATATTTATTCGTATATACACATATTCACCATTTCAGAAACAACTTTGTTTATATCGTGTATGGATCTGTTGCTGTCCTCACTCAAGATGTTTGTCTTCTTAGTGATTTATAAATGTCTTCATATATATTTCAAAGATACTTATACTGCATTTGCCGCATGTTATATTTTCTGAATTTGTTGATGTCTTTTAATTTTGACTCATTGTTTTGCTGTAGAGTGACACATTTTAATATAGTGAAAGTTACATCTTTTATTGTTCTCTTCAGGTATTTTATGCTCTGTGTGTGTGTGTTTTACATCTTATATAAAGATTTCATATTTCTGTTGCTATAAGTTATGAGGTAACATTTTCCATTTTTTTCTCCAAATAAATTTTCAGTTGTTCCATCAAATATCACTTATATAAAAATTCATTTTTTTCATATGCCACTCATAACACATAGCAATTCTTATAGATATTTGACTTTGGCATTGGATTTTGTATGCAGTTTTAATGGTCTACTAAGCTAATAGAAAACTACTTTATTAATTTTATAATACATTGTAATGTATGGCAAGTTCCTTATTGTTCCTTTTTCTTTATTAAAACTTTTTTTTGCTATTGTGATACATTTGTTTTTATAGATAAAAAGAACTCATCAAATATCATTGGATAGTCATTGCACATTAAAGAGATTAAATTATGCCATTATTCAAATCTTTTTTTATATTGTAAAAAAAGCTGTTTATTTTCCTTATCTGCAATATAATATTTGTCAAGTTTATTCCTAAGCATTACATTTCTGCTATTGCAATTATAGATGAGATTTATTTCTTGTCGTTACATTTTTCTGAGTTGTTATTATAATGATAGGAAAATTATTGGGTTTTATGAATTTAGTATGTAATTAATTACTTAAGTCTACTAGATTTCATTTTCTTGCAAATGATTATGAATTTGCACCTACTTTTGTATGATTATTTCTGATGTTATTTTCTCTTCTTATTGCTTACTTAAAAACTTTTAGATTGATATTGACTACTGAATAAGCAAATATGTCTTAATTTTCAAATTTAAGGGGAATGCCTCTTTAGCTTATTTATTAAGTTGATTTTGGAGCCCTAGAAGAATCATTCTACTCCTGAGTTACTAAGGATATTTAAAATAAGAAATGTTAAATTTTATCAAAATTATCTTCTAAGCCATCATGTTTCTAAGACTATCATGTAGTCTTTTATAAATAATTTTTTAGATAAAAGCAGTATTATTTTAAACTAATGCTAACTTTTCTAATTCAGTTAAAACTGTCTATAAGTAATTCCATCAGCCAAATTCACAGACTATTACCTAACCGCTATTGTCTGTTTACCTTACAAGTAAGTCAACACACACTTAGGTTGAAATTTTCATATCTGAAATGCCACATACAGACTTGGAACAAGACTAAAAAAAGAATCCACTAAAGTTCAGAGAATGAAAGTAGATCTTCTTCCTAGGTTAGGGGAATAGGGTCAATGGAATTGACCAGATAGCACAAAGCGATTGTAAGTTTCAGTTAGGGCACACATGTTAGTGATGGTCATAAATATTCACAAGTTCTAAAAGTAGGAGGCAGATCAAATTTAGCAACGAAGATTTAGACAAATAGCTTCTGGGAAATGTCTATGAGCTGCAGAGCCTGACTTACAAAGCTGGGGGTTTAAGCACTCGCGCAACCCTACAGCAAGGTAAAACAAGTAGTGCTCCTTAACGGAAAATGAATGATTCAGAAAAGTTACTGATGTAGGACCAAAATATAAACCAGCTCAGAAACCTAGCCCCACCAAAGGATCCTAGGTGAAGGAGTGAACATGTGGTTACTGAAGACCTCAGAATCAGATCACATTAGCACCACTGGGGTCAGGCTGTGAGCTGGGCAGGAGGAAAGAACTTAGAGATAAGCTCGAGGTCACTGCAGTTCATCTAAAAGAACAAATAATATTAAGACCTCTCAGACTGGCAAGATATGGAGCCTCTTACTATGTCTTGTCATCAGCCTGTTTTCTCCTTGGAACTAAATCTGAACTTACATAGTCCAGTGGACCCAGTCAGGGGGACCCATAAGAGGTGGAGAGTTGAGGCAGAAAGCTGACAGGAATCATTTAATGAGTTCTTGCTTTTCAAATTCACACTCAAACTGAAGGATATTCACATGTCTGTATTGAGCATTCTGGAACTGGTGCAGGCCCAGGCTTCAGAAAACCTTTATCCTATTCATTGGCATGACACAGTGTGAGGAGGTAAATCCTACTTGTAATGCTTGGTGATGCGTTCATCTAACCTGTCATTAAAACTGAACTATTTCTACACATTTTGGTCACTTGTCCTTAAATTATTAAAATGCTAAAAATGTGTCTATCTGAGCAATTAAAATATAAATCATGAAGAATAAGCCGTTCTTTAAGAAAAATCCATTATGACAATTTGGGAAGTGCAGTGCAATATTGAAAATGCAAACAAAAATTCTGGTGTACCTTATTTCAAATACAATAACTATCCACAATTATAATGCATATTTGTTTCCCCCAATGTCCTAAAATCACAGTTATCTTACTATATCTAATACATGATACAATTTAAGAGTAGATTATTTGAAAACACACAGGTAAGTGAGCCAATAATTAAAAGCAATGTAGAGGCACTTTCTTTTTTTCTTTCTTTTTTTGGGGGGGGACGGTGTCTCCCTCTGTCGCCCAGGCTGGAGTGCAGTTGCGCGATCTCGGCTCACTGCAAGCTCCGCCTCCCGGGTTCACGCCATTCTCCTGCCTCACCCTCCGGAGTAGCTGCGACTACAGGCGCCCGCCACCACGCCCGGCTAATCTTTTGTTTGTTTGTTTTTTGTATTTTTAGTAGAGACGGGGTTTCAATGTGTTAGCCAGGATGGTCTTGATATCCTGACCTCGTGATCTGCCCGCCTTGGCCTCCCGAAGTGCTGGGATTACAGGCGTGAGCCACCTTGCCCGGCCGGAGGCACTTTCTTGAAGAACTTGAAACAATATTAGAGTGAAGGACCCCTCTTGGCCCCATCTCATACACATCTCACTGTTTCCCTTTCCCATCCCATAACAACAGAGAGAAATCTACCAAGTGATTTTTACTGGGATCCACTAAGAGACTTTTTAACAGGTGAGAGCAATTTCTCACTTTCTTTTCCCTTCCTCTCCCCTAATGCCCTTATCTCCAAATATAGCCTGAGAAATGTTGGGATTGAAATCTAGGAAGGAGCTTCTTAAAAAGAAAAAACCTTTGTCATCTTATTTGATTTTAACCTCAATCCTGAATTCTTCACTCTCCTAGAGCAACTCAACTCAGTAATCAGATCCTAGTTTTAAATCAGAAGTGTAGTTGAAGCCATTGATTTTATCCAATATTCTCTGAATAATTGGTTGGTACAAGAATTTCACCACCTGTTTATAGACGGTGGCCAGAAGTTAGAGCTGCCTGCTGATTGCTTTTTTGTGTGTTATTGTGATTTTAAACTATATTTAATGTTCTATTTGAATGGGAGATTTTGCCACCTGGGGGAGCATTCCAAAAAATAGCATTGGCTGCTGTGTATATGAATGTCAGAGTCAGATTCATACTGCAAAGGGGCTGCAAAATTCATCAGTGGAAAATGGCTCAGCAAATTCTGTGAAAGCATCTTCCCTGGGAAGTCTAATCCTCTGTCAATGATACTTAAAAAGTAACTTCCATTCCTCCTCTAAGAAAATCGTAAACTTCTCTCCTAGGTTGTGGGCTGCAGCAGAGATATTAGAGAGATTTTTTGAGAAAATATGCCTCCTTCATTTGTCTCATAAATGGACAAAAACGTAGATTCCACCAGTCACACACAATACAATATTGACATCATACTAAATAGAGTCTTGCATCATGTTTTTTCATTAAATATTGAGTTCCCATTCATTTCTCTTGCTATTATTTTAAAAACTCAAATTATATATTATTTTAAAACCACTTATGATTATAAGAATATAATTAATTTCATGATCATTGAAGCTTTATCTACTATCTACTAAATATAAATAGTGCTTCAAAAACATCCTTTTTTTTTTTTTTTTTTGAGACAGAGTCTTGCTCTTTCACCCAGCCTGGAGTGCAGTGGTGTGATCTCAGCTCACAACTGTCTTCACCTCCCAGGTTCAAGCAATTCTCCTGTCTCAGACTCCTGAGTGGCTGGGACTACAGGCGCACACCACCACCGCTGGCTAACTTTTGTATTTTCAGTAGAGACAGGGTTTCACCATATTGGTCAGACTCGTCTCAAATTCCTGACCTCAGGTGATCCACCCACCTCGGCCTCCCAAAGTACTGGGTTTGCAAAAACATTCTTATAAGTATACCCCTGTTCACATCTCTTAGTATCTCCTTAGTGAATATCCCGCAATATTAATTATTTAACCAGAATGTATGAATATTTTTAATTTATTAGTATATTTTAATAATGTGCTTTCAGAAAGAATTTATCAATTTTCATTCTCATTAGTTGCATCGTAGAGTCTCAATCTTACTGCAGTCTGTGCAACACCATGGTCATTGTTTTTCAAACTTTGCCTGTTTAATGGACAGAAAAGCTAATTTTTGTTTAATTTGAATTTCATTAATTACTTATAAGAAATGTCTTTATGTGTTTCTCAGCTCTTCGTCACTATTGTATGAGTATTTTGTTCATGATCTTTGTCCATGTATCTCCTTGGTTTCTCTCCTTGACTTGTAAGTGTTCTTTACATAGTTCTAGTGTAAACCTTTGACATAGATTTTGATTGTTTTTCGTCACAGAAATGCAGAATACTTTTGAAACTTTTAATACAGTTGCACCTTTTGTTGAGTTTGAAATGATGGTCCTTGCTTGATTTAAATTGTTTTTTCTTTGAATGCCTATGACCAAAGTATCTCCCTGTTAAGCCAGCTTCTAGGCCCAGAAAAATGAAAGTTGCCTTGGGACAAAACAGGAAAACAGGATCCATCATCATTCTAAACCATCAGCTTTGTGAAGCCATCTGAGATGATTATGTCATAAGAAGCACAGAGAGTAAGTGGATCTTCGTCCAGCAGAATGATTCCTTCTGGGACCAGAAAATTCCTCTCATTCTTAATTTTCTTTGTTTTGCTTCCTATAATTACTTTAAAAATTATAATGTAAAATATTTTCAACTGACCAAATACAAGTAAGGATATGATGAACACTCATGTTATGAATATTCTGCTTAAGAAATGATCATCAAAACGATGAAGGCCCTAGGTACCTCACGCTGATCACATTCTTCTTAATGTGCTCCCAAACTAGAAAAAGTTACTGCCCTCAGAAAGAGTTTCTTATCCCTAAGAATTTCTTTATATTTAATTATGTAGTTATATCATCCTAAACAATAGGCAGAATGGTTTTAAAATTGTCAAATATGCACATTTCAAATTTCATTAAGCAGAGAAAATATATTTTCACCCATAATTATGTTTTGAAACTCACTCATGTTGATACCTATTTTACTCTTTTATTCTATTACATCGTATAATGTTGATGGACATTTAGCTTGTGGTATATTCTTATTTTCTTTTATCTTTTTTTTTTTGCTATTATAAACATAGCTGATAGGAATATTTGTATACAGTTGACTTGTGAACAATATGAGTTTGATGTCGTTTACTTATACATGGATCCTTTTCAATAAAGGTGAAACTGAGTGTGTCTGCCTTTTCTTCTACCTCCTCCACCTCGCCTGCCTCTGTCATCCCTGAGAGAGCAAGACCAACCCCTCCTCTTCTTCCTCCTGAGCCTACTCAATGTGAAGAAAATGAAAATGAAGACCTTTATGATGATTCACTTCCACTTAGTAAACAGCAAACATATTTTCTCTTTCTGATGATTTTCTTAATAACATTTTCCTTTCTCTAGCTTACTTTATTGTAAGAATACAGTATATAATACGAAATAAGTGTTAACTGTTTTTGCTATTGGTAAGGCTTCTGGTCAAAGTAGGCTATGAGTAGTTCAGTTTCTGAGGAGTCAAAAGTTATACAAGGATTTTTAACCAAATGAGAAAAGCAGCACCCCTCATCTTCATGCTGTTCAAGGATCAGCTGTATATTCTTGAGAACCTGTGAGTTTGTCTAGATCAGAATATGCCATTTTTTAGTTGACTGGAATTTGCTTTTCAGGGTGGTTCTACAAATTGAAATTTCCATTTTTCATCAGAATTTACTATTATCACACCTTTTTTTGTTTTGTTTTTGTTTTTTTTTTTGTGGTAATTGGTGTCTTATTATGGTTTTAATTAGTATTTCCATGATTACTATTGAGTTGACCTTCTTTTTGTATGTATATTGATCTTCACATTTCCTCTTCTTCAAATTGCTTACTAATATATCTTGCCTAATATTTACTGTGGTGTTTATCTTTTCTTATTGATTTGCAGGATCTTCTATTATAATCAGTATATTAATCTTTGTCACTTATATGCATGGCTACCATCGTCTCCCAGACCATGGCTAATCTATTTTTTATTATGAAATATTTCATTCACACAAAGAATATATATGATGAGTATATAAGGCTTGAAATATAATAAAACAAAAATCCTTGTGCCAAACACCTACCTTATTACCCGGTGATGAAATATCACCAGTATCCCTGAAGGTCTTTGGATGTTCTTTTGTCTTTCCTGACTATGTTAACCCCTCTTTTGAATTTTTAAAAACTCAGCTTTATTCAGATGTAATTACATGCAATAAGTGCATACATTTTAAGTATATAGTTTGATATCTTTTGACAAGTATATATACCCATAATCAAGATAGAGAACACAGGCTTGTTACCTCCAAAATGTTCCCATGCGTTCTTTTGCAAGTAGTCCCTTTCCTAATCCCCAGCCTCAAACAACCAGTATCAGCTGTCAATATAGGTTAGTCTTCAGTGTTCTAGAATTTTATATAAATATAATCGTCCATTATACAAAAGTACTTGGTGTCTCTGGCTTGTTTTGTGCAATATAGTGCTTTGAGATTTATCCATGTTGTTGTGTACATAGGTAGTTCTTTTTGAGTTCTGAGTAGTATTCTACTGTATGCAACAGTTTGCATACCCACTCTTCTGTTGCTGGACAATTGAGTTGTTTCTTATTAATTTGGATCCTAAAATATTTATATACAAATATAGGCATATGCTTTATGTGGGCATATCATTTTATTTCTTTTGGATAAGTACCCAGGGGAGAAATTTTGGGGTTGTATGGTAAGTCCTATGTTTAACTTTAAAACATTCCCAACGTGTTAGTACTCATGTTACATTCCCACCAGAAATGTAGGGATGTTTCAGATAATCCATATTCATTAGGGGGGTTTACTTCAAAGTTTTGTTTTAATTTTAGCTACTATTATTTAAATGGACATTTCTTGAGGACTAATGATGTTGAATATCTTTTTATGTATTTATTGATCATTCATCATATATCTTCTTGGAAATGTGTCTATTGACATATTTTGTCAATTTTTTCAAAGTAGATTGTTTTCCATTTTTTTTCTTTCTTCTTTTCTTTTTTTCTTTTTTCCTGGAGACAGAGTTTCACTCTGTCGCCTAGGCTGGAGTGCAGTGGCGTGATCTCGGCTCACTGCAACCTCCACGCCCCCGGGTTTGAGCAATTCTCCTGCCTCAGCCTCCCAAGTAGCTGGGATTGCAGGCACCTCCCACCGTATCCGGCTAATTTTTGTATAATTTTTGTATTTTTAGTAGAGACAGGGTTTCACCATCTTGGCCAGGCTGGTCTTGAACACCTGACCTTGTGATCCACCCGCCTCAGCCTCCCAAAGTGCTGGGATTACAGGCGTGAGCCACCGCACCTGGCCTGTTTTCTTTTTATGATTGAGTTTAAAGTATCCTTCATATAGTTGGGAGACAAGACCTCTCTCATATACATATAGGTGCAATATTTTTCCCAGTTAGTGGCTTGCTTTTTAATTTTAACGGTGTCATTAAAAAAAATCCATTTACAGTTCACAGCGCAATGAGTTTTGACAGACACATACACTTGTTAAACCACCACCACAATATATACAAAATACATCCATCCCTGCCTCCAATCCTGGCTGGTCACAGACAAACCATGATCCGCCTTCTGTCAAAATAGGTTAGTTTGCATTTTCTAGGTTTTTCAATTCATAAATTGAAACATTCAGTTTTTATTTTTGACTTCTTTTACTCAGCATAATGATTCATTCATGGAGATCCATCTATGTGGTTGCATGTTTTAGTAGTATCCTAATTTATTGCAAAATAGTATTACATTGTGTAGGTATGCTATATTGTGTTTTTCCATTCTCTTAATGATGGGAATTTGGATTATATTGCTTATTGTGAATAAAACCTCTATGGACGTTCATGTACAATGCTTTGTGTAGGCATCTATTTTCATTACTCTTGGGTAAGTATCTGTTAATGAAATGTCTGGTTCATATGGTAGGTTATGTTTAACTTAATCAGGAACTTCCTAATGATTTCCTCATATTTGTATCATTTTACGCCCCTACCAGCAATGTATGAGAATTTCAGTTGCTTTATATCTCATCAGCATTTGGCATCATCAGCCTTTTTAATTTTAGCACAGTAATGTGTATGCAGTGACATCGTATTATGGTTTTAATTTGCTTTCCCCTGATGACTAATGCTGCTAAGCAGCTTTTCATATGCTTATTTGCCATCCTTAAAACTTCTTTGGTGATGTGTCAATTCAAGATTTTACCCATTTTATATTGGGTTGTTTGTGTTCTCATTTAGGATTTGTAAAAAAATTTTTTTCCAATTTTTTTTTTTTATCAGATATGTGTTGTGCCAATATTTTCTTCCACTCTATGGCTCACCTTCTCATTGTCCCAGTGGTGGTATTCAAAGGAAAAATGGTTTTAATTTTAACGAAGTCCAAGGTATCAACATTTTCTTTTACCGTTTATATTGTTGCTGTTGTATCTAAACTATAAGTATTTCCATATTTATTTCTAAGAGTTTTATAGTTTTAGTTTTTACATTTAGTCTCATGTTCCATTTTGAGTTTGCTTTTGTATGCAATGTGAATTGTCAGTTTATTTTTTTATATGGATATCAATCTTTTTTTTTTTTTTTTTTTTTTTTTGAGACAGAGTTTCCCTATTTCTCCTAGGCTGGAGTGAAGTGGCGGGATCCTGGCTCACTGCAACCTCTGTCCCCCGGTTTCAAGCCATTCTCCTGTCTCAGACTCCCAAGTAGCTGGGATTATAGATGCCCGCCACCATGCCCGGCTAATTTTTTATTTTTAGTAGAGACAGGGTTTCGCCACGTTGGCCAGGCTGGTCTCGAACTCCTGGCCTCAGGTGATCCACCTGCCTCGGCCTCCCAAAGTGCTAGGATTACAGGCGTGAGCCACCGCGCCTGGCCAGGATATCAATTGTTAGAGTACTATCTGTAAAGAATTAAATTTTAAAAAGTTTATCTCTTCTATTGCCTAGGTAAATTTTATAAAAATCAATTGACTTGTGGGTATTTATTTCTGGACTCCTAGCTTGTTACAACTATATACATATATATTTACACACACATATACACACACACTACCGTACTTTCTTAATTACTTTATAATACATTTTGAAATCAGATAGTCTTTCAAGTTATTTCTTTTTCAAACTTGTAGTCATTGTATAGCCTTTTCATGTAATATACATCTTATAATCAGCTTATCCATTTCTACAAAAATAACAGCAAAAAGAAGGAGGAGGAGGAAAAAGAGGAGGAAGATGTAGAGGAGCAGTATATCTGGTGTGCTTTAGGCTCGGCTTGTGTCGAATCTATAGATCAGTTTGAGAGAACCTTACTAATATTGAATGTTCAATAGATGAACATTGTACGTCTCTTCATTTATTTGTGTTTAATTTATTTTATTAATACTGGTAGTTTGCAGTGTCCAAATCTTGTACCTGTTTTGTTAAATTTATATTTAAGTGTTTTCTGTTTTGTTGATTTCACTAGCGTCCATGTGAAGAGACCACCAAACAGGCTTTGTGTGAGCAAGGCTGTTTATTTCACCTGGGTGCAGGCGGGCTGAGTCTGAAAAGAGAGTCAGCCAAGGGAGATACCGGTGGGGCCGTTTTATAGGATTTGGGTAGGTAAAGGAAAATTACAGTTAAAGCGGGGGGTTGTTCTCTGGTGGGCAGGAGTAGGGGGTCACAAGGTGCTCAGTGGGGGAGCTTTTTGAGCCAGGATGAGCCAGGAGAAGAAATTTCACAAGGTAATGTCATCAGTTAAGGCAAGGACTGGCCATTTTCACTTGTTTTGTTGTGGAATGTCATCAGTTAAGGCAGGAACAGGCCATTTAAATATCCCTTCTTTTGTGACTCTTCAGTTACTTCAGGCCATCTGGATGTATAGGTGCAGGTCACAGGGGATATGATGGCTTAGCTTGGGCTCAGAGGCCTGACATTCCTGTCTTCTTATATTAATAAGAAAAATGAAATGAAATAGTGGTAAAGTGTTGGGGCAGCAAAAATTTTGGGGATTAGTATGGAGAGATAATGGGCGATGTTTCTCAGGGCTCCTTCGAGTGGGGTTAGGGGCAGCGTGGGAACATACAGTGGGAGAGATTAAGCTGAAGGAAGATTTTGTGGTAAGGGGTGATATTATGGGGTTGTTAGAAGAAACATTTGTCATATAGAATTATTGGTGATGGCCTTCATACAGTTTTGCATGAATTGAAAAACTAAACGGAATAAGAGAAGGAGAAAAACAGGTATTAAAGGACTAAGAATGGGGAGGACCTAGGACATCTAACTAGAGAGTGCCTAAGGAGATTCAGCATAGTCCTGCCAGCAAAGATTATTTATTTACTTTAAGAGTTAAGAGTGGCAGTTTGGGGATAGCACCAGGAGATATCAGCTGTAATGGCTTGGAGAAACAGTGTAAACCAGCACTGTAAACAAGAGCAGGGCATGTATGAGTAGTTGAGAGCGGTGAATAGGAGTATGACTAGACAGAAGATAGCAGGGATGACAAGTATTTTTTTTGTTTGTTTGTTTTTGGTCGGGGAGCACAGTCCAAGTTGGTCTGGTGTCTGGAATGAGACTGGGGCCTAATAAAAAGGAGCGTCTATACAGGAGCTTAAATGGGCTGTACCTTGTAGCATTCCGAGGACAGGCCCGAATTCTGAGAAGGGCAAGTGGTAAAAGTATTGTCCAGTCCTTTTTAAGTTGGTGGCTGAGCTAGGTGAGGTGTGTTTTTAAAAGACCATTACTCTGTTCTACTTTTCCTGAAGATTGAGGACGGTAAGGGATATAAAGGTTTCACTGAATACCAAGAGCCTAAAAAACTGGTTGGGTGATTTGACTAATAAAGGCCAGTCCGCTATCAGACTGTATAGAGGTGGGAAGGCCAAACCGAGAAATTATGTCTGACAGAAGGGAAGAAATGACTGTGGTGGCCTTCTCAGACCCTGTGGGAAAGGCCTCCACCTATCCAGTGAAAGTGTCTACTCAGACTAAGAGGTATTTTAGTTTCTTGACTCAAGGCAAGTGAATAAAGTCAATTTGCCAGTCCTGGGTGGGGGCAAATCCCCAAGCTTGATGTGTAGGAAAGGGAGGGGGCCTGAGCAATCCCTGAGAAGTAGTAGAATAGCAGATGGAACACTGAGAAGTTATTTCCTTGAGGATAGATTTCCACAATGGAAAGAAAATGAGAGGTTCTCAGAGGCGGGCTAGTGGCTTGTACTATAGCATAGCCTGCCTTTGCTGGTGTGTGGCAATTAGGCCTGGTGGAACTGCCATCAATAAACCAAGTGTGGAAAGGAAAGAAGGAAATATGGGGAAATGGGGTGAATATCAGGTAGATCAGAAAGATACAGTCATAGGCGTCAGGTGTGGTATCAGGAATAATGTGGGAGGCTGGATTGAAGTCCGGGCCAGAAACAATGGTAATTGTGGGAGACTCAACAAAGAGTGAGTACAGCTGAAGGAGCCAGGGAGCAGAGAGTATATGTTTCAGGTGTGAGGAAGAAAATAGATTTTGGAAGTTATGAGAACTGTAGAGAGTGAGTTGAGCATAGTTTGTGATTTTAAGGGCCTTTAAAAGTATTAGGGCGGCAGCGGCTGCCACACGCAGACTTGAGGGCTAGGCAAAACAGTAAGGTCAAGTTGTTTGGATAAACAGGCTACAGGGCGCAGTCCAGGTTCTTGTGTAAGAATTCCAACTGCACAGCCCTGCACTTTGGCTGTGGGTAATGAAAAGGATTGGGATGAGTCAGGGAGAGGCTAGGGTGGGGGCAGTCTCTAAAGCTGTCTTCAAGGAACACAAAGAGGAGTGGGGAAATGACTTAGGATCTATGGGATCAGCTAGGTTTCCTTTTGTGAGTTTATATAATGGTTTAGTTAGGATGGCAAAACCAGGTATCTGAAGTCGAAAGTAGCCAACCATGCCTAGGAAGCAAAGGAGTTGTTGTTTTGTAGAAGGTGCTGGGGTTTGAGAGATCAGTTGGACACGATCAGCAGGGAGAGCACGTGTGTTTTATGAGAATTATGCCAAGATAGGTAACAGATGAGGAAGAAATTTGGGCTTGACTGAAGTAATGGGGGCTGTCCGTGAAGCCTTGCGGCAGTACAGCCCAGGTAATTTGCTGAGCCTGATGGGTGTCAGGGTCAGTCCCAGTGAAAGCGAAGAAAGGCTGGGATGAAGGGTGCAAAGGAATAGTAAAGAAAGCATGTTTGAGATCCAGAACAGAATAATGGGTTGTGGAGGGAGGTATTGAGGATAGGAGAGTATATGGGTTTGGCACCACCGGGTGGATAGGCAAAACAATTTGGTCGATAAGGCTCAGATCCTGAACTAACCTGTAAGCATTGTCTGGTTTTAGGACAGGTAAAATGGGGGAATTGTAAGGGGAGTTTATAGGCTTTAAAAGGCCATGCTGTAGCAGGTGAGTGATAACAGACTTGAATCCTTTTAAAGCATGCTGTGGGATGGGATATTGGCGCTGAGTGGGGTAAGGGTGATTAGGTTTTAATGGGATGGTAAGGGGTGCATGATCGGTCGCTAAGGAGGGAGTAGAGCTGTCTTATATTTGTGGGTTAAGATGGGGAGATACAAGGGGAGGATGTGAAGGAAGCTTTGAACTGAGGGAAAAGGTGGCAGTGAGGTATGGCTGTAGCCTAGGAATAGTCAGGGAAGCAGATAATTTAGTTAAAGTGTCTCGGCCTAATAAGGGACCTAGGCAGGTGGGGATAACTAAAAAGGAGTGCTTGAAAGAGTATTGTCTAAGTTGGCACCAGAGTTGGGGAGTTTTAAGAGGTTTAGAAGCCTGGCCGTCAATGCCTATGACAGTTATAGAGGCAAAGGAAACAGGCCCTTGAAAAGAAGGTAATGTGGAGTGGGTGGCCTCCGTATTGATTAAGAAGGGGGCAGACTTACCTTCTACTGTGAGAGTTACCCGAAGCTTGGCATCCATGATGGTTTGGGGGCTTCCAAGGCGATCAGGCAGTGTCAGTCTTCAGCCGCTAAGCTGAGAAGATCTGGGAAGGAGTCAGTCAGAGAGCCTTGGGCCAGCGTTCCAGGGGCTCTGGGAGTGGCTGCCAGGTGAGTTGAACAGTCAGATTTTCAGTGCGGTCCCGCACAGATGGGACGCAGCTTAGGAGGAATCCCAGGCTGCATGCATTCCTTGGCCTGGTGGCCAGATTTCTGGCATGTGTAGCAAGCTCCTGGGGCAGGAGGTTCTGGAGGAACGCCTGGCCACTGCAGTTCAGGCGTTTGGAAGTTCTCATGTGCTGGAGATGTGGCTGGGGTTTGTCTCACACTGGAGGCAAGGAATTACAACTTTTTTCTATTATTGTACACCTTGAAGGTGAGGTTAATTAAGTCCTGTTGTTGGGTTTGAGGACCAGAATTTAATTTTGGAGCTTTATTTAAAGTTGGGAGCAGATTGGGTAATAAAATGTATATTGAGAATAAGACGGCCTTTTGACCTTTTAGGGTCTAGGGCTGTAAAGCGTCTCAGGGTTGCTGCCAAAGGAGCCATGAACTGGACTGGGTTTTTCATATTTGATGAAAAAGAGCCTAAATGCTAACTGATTTGGGAGAGGTCAGATAAAGAAAAAGGAGCATTAACCTTGACTATTCCTTTAGCTCCAGCCACCTTTTTAAGAGGAAATTGCTGGGCAGGTTGGGGAGGGCTAGTCACAGAACGAAACTGTAAGCTGGACCAGGTGTGAGGAGGGGAGGTGATAAAAGGACTATAGGGTGGAGGAGCGGAGGCTGAGGAAGAATTGGGACCTAGCTCAGCCTGGCAAGGAGGGGAGAGGTCAGATGGCTCTGTAGAAGAGGAAGATTAGAAAGACTCAGCGACGCTTGGGGTTGGGACTGAGGGGACAGGCGGGAGGGAAAGAAGAAAGATTTGGGATGAGTTGCATTGGGAACAGAGACTACGGAGGGACTGATGTGTAAAAGAATGCCTGGACGTCAGGCACCTCAGACCGTTTGCCCATTTTACAACAAGAATTATTTAGATCTTGTAGGATGGAAAAATTGAAAGTGCCGTTTTCTGGCTATTTGGAACCACTGTCGAGTTCGTATTGGGGTCAAGAGGCGTTGTAGAAGAAAATAAGGCATTTAGGTTTAGGTCAGGTGTGAATTGAAGAGGTTTTAAGTTCTTGAGAACACAGGCTAAGGGAGAAGGAGGAGGAGTAGAAGGCTGGAGGGTGGAAGGCTGCCCATAGTGAAGGAGGCAAGCCCAGAGAAAAGAGTAGACACACAGAGAGAAGGGGTGGGCGTTGCTTGACCCCCAGGAAAATGGAGAAGGGGTAGAGACACGGAGAGAAGGGGTCAGGGGTTTCTTGCCCCTCAGAAAAGCGGCACTTACTGCTAAGGGTGAAGGACCAAGGCAGGCATCCCTGCGTGGTCAGAAACCTCTGAAACGTGGGTGAATAATCAAGCAGGCGTCCCCGCGTGATTAAACGCCAAGGGAAGACTGTCTTCCCGAGTCCATAACCGGTGCCAGAGTTTTGGGTTCATGGATAAAACGCATCTCCTTTGTCTCTACCAGAAAAGGAAAGGAACTGAAATTAAGAGAAGGGAGAGATTGAAGTGTGGCACCAAGATTGAAAGGAGAAAGAGGTTGAGGGATAGTGAGAGAGGTTGGAGAAGAGTGAAAAGAGGCTGCTTACCTGATTTAAAATTGGTGAGATGTTCCTTGGGCTGGTCGGTCTGAGGACCTGAGGTCATAGTGGATCTTTCTCATGGAGCAAAGAGCAGGAGGACAGGGGATTGATCTCCCAAGGGAGGTCCCCCGATCCGAGTAATGGCACCAAATTTCACTCGCGTCCGTGTGAAGAGACCACCAAAAAGGCTTTGTGTGAGCAACAAGGCTGTTTATTTCACCTCGGTGCAGGCGGGCTGAGTTCAAAAAGAGGGTCAGCCAAGGGAGATACTGGTGGGGCCTTTTATAAAATTTGGGTAAAGGAAAAATTACAGTCAAAGGGGGGAGTTGTTCTCTGGTGGGCAGGAGTGGGGGGTCACAAGGTGCTCAGTGGGGGAGCTTTTTGAGCCAGGATGAGCCAGGAGAAGAAATTTCACAAGGTAATGTCATCAGTTAAGGCAAGGACTGGCCATTTTCACTTGTTTTGTTGTGGAATGTCATCAGTTAAGGCAGGAACAGGCCATTTAAATATCCCTTCTTTTGTGACTCTTCAGTTACTTCAGGCCATCTGGATGTATAGGTGCAGGTCACAGGGGATATGATGGCTTAGCTTGGGCTCAGAGGCCTGACAGCTGACATCATTGTCAATGGTATTGCATTACATTTACAATTGCCATTGCTAGTATATAAAAAGACAATTGATATTTATATATTGTTTTGCATATATAAGTGTATCTAGTAGTTCTAAAAACTTCTAAAAACCTTTTAGGTAGATGTTTTAGAATTTTCTGTATTCATGATTTATCAACTACAAATAGGACAGTTTATTTCCAAATTGTATACCTTTTATTTCTTTGCTTGACTTACTGCACAGGCCAAGTCCTTCTTTTACATTATTAAACAAAAGTGGTGAAATTTGGCTGTTTTTAAATAGTTTTTTCAGGTTGAGAAAGTTTCCCTTCCATTTCTTTTACTATTTTGTTAATAGTTTCTATCATTAATAGGTATTAGAATTTATCAAAAGATTTCTCTGCATCTAATGATATAATCATGTTTCCTTTCCTTTATTCATAACTACGGTACCATACATTCCTGACAATGATAATCACTCTTAATTTTTTATCAGATTCTTACACCACCGTATATTTTACCATACATCATGTATATTTTAATAAGAAATATATTATAAATATTTGTATGTTTCTGGCCTTATGTTGCTGGTATCCTACTATATATATCCTATTAAAGTTTGTTTTTCCCACTCAACAATATGTTTTTAAAATCCATCTATAATAATATGTGACACTATGGTTTATTTTCACTGATCTGTACCATTCATTTATCTGAACATTACAGATTAAAATCACCCAATTTCCTGTCAAAGCATATTTGGTTTGCTTACCACTTTTTTGCCATTATAAACTTTTTCAAGATGAACCTTCTTCTGCATGTCTCCCAGTGAGTATGTTAGTTTCCTGATTGTACATTGCTTGGGGCGGGGATTGCCGGATGAAATACCCTGCATGTGACTACATTGGGACTGGACAAAGAGAAAGTAAATGGGTGGGCCAGCAACAAAAAAACAACATACCCCTTCAGCTTTGCAAGACAATGCCAACTTCTTTTCCAAAGTGGTGGCAGCAATTTACATTCACACAAATGAATACGATTACTTGTTGTTCTGTATGCATACAACTCAGTAATTACTATCTGCCAGTAGATGTTGATCTCAATTTGGTGGATCCCTTTGTGGTTTTGTTGGTAAATATACACCAAGGTTTCATTGGTAAATGTCTTGCTTGCTGTTTATTCTTGTTTCTTTTCTTTAAAATATCTATTCATATCATTTTGAGGTCCACTGCAATGATATTAAACTTTATAGATTAATTTGAGAAGTATATTTCTATAATTGCGTGGAGACCTATTAAAAAACAATTTACTTTTACCTTTCTTAATGCTATTACATAAGGATTTATCACTTTCTCTTTGTATTTCTGTTGTCAGATTTATCTCAAAGTTATTCAGTTCTTAATATTTTGGCAATGCAAATAGTATGTTCGAATTATACTTTGTAACTGTATATTGCTAGCATATAACAACTCACTTTATTTCAAATTTTGGTCTTATGTTTAGAAACCAAGTTATACATTTTGATAAATATTAGTAATTTGATTATGGATTCCCATACTTCTTTTACATGAATATTAATATCACCCCAGAATTGACAGGGTTTTCTGTCCCATTTATGACAAGTATTTATTCATTTTATTTTTCTTACTTGAATGGCTAGGACTTTGAATAAAATATTGAGTGAAAATGATGATTGCCAGTATACTTATTCATCTCTGATTTTTTCCCCCTGCTTTTCTTTTTTAAGAGTCAGAGTCTTGCTCTATTGCCCAGGCTGGAGTGCAATGGTGTGATCATAGCTAACTGCAGCTTTGATCCTCCTGCTTCAGCCTCTCAAGTAGCTGGGACTACAGGTGTTTGCTGCCAAGTCTGGCTAATTTTTTATTTCTTGTAGAGATAGGGTCTCACTATGTTGCCTGGGCTGGTCTCCGGCTTTGGACCTCAAGTTATCATCTTACCTTGGCTTCCCAAAATGCTGGGATTACAGGCATGAGCCACCACACCCAGCCCTCATTTGTGATTTTTAAATCAATGCTTCTAAGCTTTTACTGTAAAGTCTGATGGATTTTTGGTAGATCATCTTTATTAGGTTAGTAGAGTTTCCTTCTAGTCTATGTATGATAAGGGCTTTATTATTATTAAATAATTGCTAAATTTTTTCAACTGCTTTTTTCCCCTTCTTTTGAAGAGATCATAAGGATTCCCCCTTTTAATCTGCTAAGATGGGAAATTATTAAAATATTTTCTAAAATTAGGCCAACATTAAATTTGTTTATTAATTGCCCACTTAGTGCTGGGTGTTCTGTTAGCATCTGAGAAGTATATAGCAATGATTAAAGGAAGAATGGTGATAAAGTTTTTATTATTTTGTTAAAAGTAAGCAAATAATATGACATATGACAATGTTTCCAATAAAAACGGAACAAGATAGAGATTGGTAGGTACTATTTTAAAGATGTTTAAGAATTTTCTATCTGATCAAAATGACATTTAGGCAGGGATCAGAAGGAAGTGAGAAAATGAGCTATATGGACACATGCAGGAAGCACTTTCCAGGCAATGGAATTGGCAAGTGCAAAGGCCCTGTGGCAGAAACAAGTTGGTCAGGATGGCAAAGGGGTGGCAAGTAACAGTGTGAGTGGGGCTCTATAAAGTCAAAGACACAGCAGCATATCTGACCAGATGGGTTCTACATATCAGATGCTTCATTTCAGGGTCTTGGGGGCCATGGCCAGAACTTTGGAGTTTTATTCTGAAGCAGATAAAACTCTGGAGAGCATGACTTATTTTTTAATAGGATCATCTGGCTTATTTGTGGAAGATAGAGTATAAGAGAGCAAAATTACAAGCAAACTAATGGTTAGAGGGCTCTTGTGTAATTCCAGAAGAGAGAGGATAGGGGCTTGGTCAAGTAAGAAAGGTTTGGGGCCAGGCACCGTGGTTCACGTCTGTAATCCCAGCACTTTGGGAGGCTGAGGCAGGTGGATCACCTGAGGTCAGTAGTTCGAGACCAGCCTGACCAACAAGGTGAAACCCTGTCTCTACTAAAAACACAAAAATTAGCCACGCGTGGTGGCAGGTGCCTGTAGTCCCAGCTACCTGGGAGGCTGAGACAGGAGAATTGCTTGAACCCAGGGAGCGGAGGTTGCAGTGAGCCAAGATCATGCCACTGCACTCCAGCCTGGGCAACGAAGCGAGACTCCATCTCCGAAAAAAGAAGAGAAAGGTTTGGGTTCTGGGTACATGGGGAATATCCATACTGACAGCAAATACTTTTATAGCACTTACTATCTGCCAGGCACTCTTCTAAAAGTTTTATAAATATGTACCCATTTCACAGCTTCAATAGGTAGATACTATTATGACCACCATTTTATATGGAGAAACTGAGGTACAGAGAGGTAAAATACCTGCACATGTTTAAAGAGTCTCAGGGAGTTAGCTTGGAGGTTGGGGAACATCAAACAAGGTCTACCTCCGAAGGTGGTTCAAGGCCACCAGGAGCAAAGACAGGGAGGGAGAGTCCTTGGCATATGGAAACTCAGGAGGGGGAGGTTTAGAGGCTGTCTGGGGCCTCACTTTAGAATGGCATGAATGCTTTATCTGGCTATGATTCTAGGGTATGTTTCTTAGGATAGAAATCTCCACCCTGGCTGTGGATACAAGAGGATTCTGTTATTGATAATAGTGAAGGAGGGGTAGGATTACATAATTTATTTATTTGTTGCTGTTTGTTAGCATTACATTTTAAAAGAGTACCTAGGCTCTCTGATCCTGAGAGCTGCAATGTAGTTTTTTATAATAGACAAAAGAGAGAAAGAAGTAGAGTGTCTAGGATTCTCGCTGTCTTCGCCCATGATCAGTCCTTAATACTGGATCTGAATTTTCTCCGGCTAAATAGTACAAAAGTCTTTTTCTTATTTTTTGTTCATTTGTTTGTTGAAATGAAGCTCTGTGCATTCTTAGTGTGATGGCACAGAACACCAACTTATTTTTTTCTTGCATGAAACTGTCAATCATATGTCTCTGAAATTCCCTCAGCATCTGAACTGCTTACACATGTTTGCCCATTTCCATCATTTCCCCGGAAGTGAAGTTCTCCAGGCCCCTTACGTACTTTTTGTTCATTTCAGATTTATATTTAGTTTTTTTTTTTTTGGTTTGCAAAATGCTTTAGGAAACCAAGGCATGACAGATCAAGTGAAAGCAGAAAGTACAAAAGAAAATATTGTGTTTGTACATTTACAAAACTTCATACATACATATTTACACATATGTATGCATACAAATATGTTCATGTCATATATGTGTACGCACATGTGTGTACACATGCATATATTTATATTGTTATTACTATTTCTAATGCATATAATTGCATACAATATCATATATTTGATGTGATTTGATGTATTCTAATATATGATGCAATATATACTGTATACAAAAGTTAAAAATTTTTCAACATCATAGAGAGCATATATTGGAGAGCCAGATCCCTGGATCTTGGTTATAATTATGATTTTTGGTACCCAGAGAGACCTGGTTGGTAGGCTGAAAAATCAAGTCTAACTGTTCAGAAAGGACTAGGTCAGCATGTAAAACAGACAACGACTGGGTCAGAACATAAAACAGACAAATCCAAGCATTGGTGATTCAAATTAATCAACATACAAATACTTACAAAACACCCGTCATGGGTACAGAACAATGTCAGGTGCTGTGCTGTGGGGGAGTAAACAGTGTTATAACAAATGGCCCCTGCTCTGCAGGAGTTCACATTAAAGATAGAGTGATAAGATACCTACATGTCATTACAAACCAAAGCAATGCAGGACAAAAATCCGTAACGATTATCTAGGCAATAAGATAATTTCAGAGGAAGGGAGAATGACTCTTGACTGAGGGACCAGGGAGGGTGCGGAGGAGGAACTAAGATTTGAGCCTGGATGTGAATACTGTCTGTCTGTCTTATACAGGTAGAGAGGGACAGGGATGCCTGCCCATGAGCACTTGTGTCAATTCTCTCTGCCTTTAGCCTGCAGCACTGCGTATGGTTTCCTCACACATTCTGGTCAATAGAAATTCCCTCAGTAATCACCAAGGACACCCAAAAATCTCAGTCTCAGCTTTACTTCTTCCAAGGACTTGGAATCAAGCTTTTCCTGAAAAAGTTGTATTAGTTGGGGATAGACTAAGGCTGTCAACTTTGTCTTTCTCTGTATCTTCCCTATACCAGGTACATAGTAGATACCGTTGGTCTGTTTTTGTGCTGCTGTAAAGGAATACCTGAGGCTGGGTAGTTTATAAGGAAAAGAGGTTTAATTGGCTGCTAGTTCTACAGGCTGTACAGGAGGCACGGTGCTGGCATCTGCTTGGCTTCTGGTGAGGCCTCAAGGAGCTTCTACTCATGGCAGAAGGGGGAGTGGGAGAAGGCATGTCACATGGGAAGACTGAACAAGGGGATGTAGCACGTGCCACACTCTTTTAAACAACCAGCTCTCATGTGCTCTCAGAGTGAGAACTCACTCATTACTGCCAGGAGGACACCAAGCCATTCATGAGGAATCTGCCCCCATGACAAAAACACTTCCCACCATGCCTCAGCTCCAAAATGGGGATTACATTTCAACATGAGGTTTGGAGGGAAACATCGGAACTATGTAAGATACTTAGCAAATGTTTAGTTAATGCAAAAATACATTCCCATTTAACTTGAAATCTTTAGAATTGCACTCTTCATCTCTAGTAAGCCACATACTTTGATCTATTGCACTGAATACAGTACTAGATATATTACACTAAATTTATTTCTCAGTGACCAGCTATTTGCTGGAACCAGAATCCCTTCCTAATCGCAGTCTTATTGGCTAGTTATTGGCACTGCACTTAGCCTAAGTGTCATGTCTCTCATCAGGGTGCACTGCCATAAATGGACAGATGGCCATGGGTTCAGGGCTGCTGTTTCCCTGGGTCTGAGTGTTTCTTACCAACCAGGATTGCAAGGAAGTCTGGATTTTTTTTTTTTTTTTTGTAATGATTTTCACTTCTATGCCTAAGGCTAAGCCTGCTCAATATCAACAATGCCTAAACGGCTAAATATTACACAATGGCTATCTGGTGCATACTAAAAGATAACTTCAGTTCCTAGCTTGGCTTTTCAAAGCCATTGTTATCTAGTCATAGTTTCCTTATGGGTGACTGTTTTAAATGGCAGGATTGACTTGAGCTATGCAAAGAGACATGAGCATAGCTCATGTCTCCAGTGTGGTGAGTGTGTGGAAGAGAAATTTGAATTAAGCAGAGGTCCTCAATCTAACTGGAATAAACACTTCCCATTTGATGACCAATATTTGTCATTTTTTTATTATCCTAAAAAAGAAAAGTGATATAATATTTGACATAATTTCAGGGTATCAACATTGTGCTCTAACTGTAATATAAAAGGAAAGTATAATAAACTCCTACAAATTAAATTTGTGACTGATAGACACAGTTCACTTAACATGTACTGTCCTAAGCAGCTGGATCCTTATTTTTCTCCTTGGAATCCCAGTTTATTACCAAGGCATTTTGTACATCAACTCTTGTTTTCCTCTTAGCCCTTTATTCAAAACTTCTATTGAATACCAACTACATACTGGACACTGTGATAGGCAATGATATAAGAATATCTCCCACATGGCTGATATGGAAGCCAACAAGTTAACCCAGTTTTCCTAAGTTGTATGATGAATAGGCAGCTGAACAAAGTTTCAAAAGCAAATATACATGAGAGCAGTTATGGATGGGGTAGTCACTGGCAGGGAGTCTGAGGGAGGTTTCTGAGGGGCAGGGTTGGTGTTCTTCTCACGTGGGTGGTTATATGAGTATGCTCCGTTTGTTGAAGTTCAGTGAGTTTCACACTTATGATTTGTACTATGTGAACTTTTCTTTATGTGTGTTGTTCTTCAATAAAAACTCACTCCAAAGGCAGGGAGAGAAGCAAATCTATCTAAATCCAACAGTTTCCTTTGCCTGAAGCCAGATTTCAATGAATCTCCACTTCAAATGTCAGATCCCCTTCTCAGTATGCTTTTTGTCATTTTATTAGCACTGGCCTGCTTTGCAAGGATAGCTCTTTAGACCCTTCTTTACTGAGAGCTCTTGGCAGAAACCAGGACTCCTCTCGAAGGGTAGGGGTAAGAGGAATTAGAGATATTGATCCAAACCTGAGTTCTACAGGAGATCCTTTCCCATCCATCCTGCCAAACCCCAACGTGACGTTTTCATTTGACGTCACGACGCTTCATTCAATGTTACATTCATTCAGTGACACAGGTTCTGAAGAAGAACTCAACTTCAGTCCCATGGAGACCATCGAAAGAGGAAGCTCCCCACAGCAAAGAAAGTAACAAAGAAGTGAGTTTTGATGGGAAATTTGTCTTTCAAATTCAAAGCAGTAGATTGGAATGATAGGGATAGCCCAGCCTTGGAATTGAGACGGCCCTCAGAAATCAGAGCACTGAATTTCACTTGAACAACTTTGAAAAGCCTAAACAACAAGGGAATATCTATCTATCTATATATATATATCCTGGCCTTTGCTCTCTCTACATCCCAGGATGGGGTCGGATGGGCACAGCCGGGCACGGACTGTCCAGAGTGTTAGACACCAAATGGGTAGCTATTCAATTATGAATAGTTAGAAAAAAGAGAGAAAAGAGAAAATAACTAAAAGACTCTCTACCATACCACTCTCCCTCAAGCCATGGAAAGAGGCAATTCTGAAATGGTTGGTGGTCATGGAAAATAGGTTAATGATTTTACAACTTTCCCAGACAATGAAAAAATGATACATTTACTTCTAGGCAAGTAGATCAGTTTACTTCTTTATCATAAAAGAGCTTGAAGAATTCAGTGAGGATCAGAGGGAAAAAGAATGCTTAAAGAAATGTTGCTTTCAAAGTTGTATTTAAAAACCACATATACCCTTCTATATTTTATAAGCCGTTAAAAGGCTTTCCAAGGGCAAATTTAAACATTCCAATTAGTCATCTTACAAGCTGACTTTAGAACATAAAGTATGTGTAAGATTTAATTTCATTTGATTTCTCAGCCTTATAATGGTCGAAAGAAACAGATACTGTGGGGTGAAGTAAAATCTTTGACCCATACAGTAAAATATGAGGCTGTAATGAACTACTTCTTTAAATCTGGTATTTACCAAGCATAGAGCTATGTTGGTGCTGAGCTGGCTTTATGTTTCTTTGGCCAGGCACTATGATGGAGACCATGTTACATTATTTCCTTTAATCCATACTCTAATCCTATGTGGTAGATAGTAAATCGTGCTTTTAAAATAAGGGTACTGGGCTGGGCACAGTGGCTCACACCTGTAATCCCAGAATTTTGGGACGTCAAGGTGGGAAGATCGCTTGAGCCCAGGAGTTTGAGACCAGCCTGGACAACTTAGAGAGACTCCATCTCTACAAAAAATGTAAAAATTAGCCGAGCATGATGGTGCGTGCTTGTAATCCCAACTATCAGGAGGCTGAGGTGGAAGGATCACCTGAGCCCAGGAGGTCAAGGCTGTAGTGAGCCAGGTTGGCGCTACTGTACTCCAGGGTGGGAGACAGAGCGAGACCCTGTCTCAAAAATAAATAAACAAACAAACAAACATAGGGGCACTAAGGTACATAGAAGTTAACCAACCTGTCCAAGTTACAGAGCCCACAGCTCTCAATCAAACAGATAACAATTCTATGCCAGTGAAACTTCTGGGGTGAAATCCTTTTAGGAGACATAGAAATGTGTTAAAAGTTCAAAAAGCCCTGAAGATTATTTCCAGAAGGAAGGCACAGAGGAGAAAAAAGAAAATATTTGAAAATACAGTGGTAGAAAATTCACCTGACCTGAGGGGCAGCATTTTGCCACCAATGTCTCTGATACATTAATTATTCTCTGCTACATTAAGATTTTAGTTTTTAACAATTTTTCCTCCTGGATTTGAATTTTCTGTGTTTGGTTTGATGCTTTTTCTCACAAGGGTGGATCGCCTCAAATGTTTGGGAATTTTTAGTCATCTTTTCATATTTGTAAATAAGAAGCTGCATTGATCAGTCTTTGCAGCAGGAGTACATTTTCCCCAGCCTCCGGGTTCTAATTTTATGACACCACTGCCTATCATTCTGAAATTATTTGAAACACTAATGGAAAAAATCACTTTTTAGAGATACTCTTCTTCACTTGGATGAGTTTGCAATTTTCTCAGCTTCACTGTATTTTATAATTTTTTACCCTGTTCCCATCAGCTTTGCATTTTTTACAAACCCTGTAACGATCATGTGGGCTGATGACACTCCTCCCAGCCTCCTAGCCCCGCTATGGAGATTTTATTCATTTACTCATTTGTTAATATATCCAACTTTTTACTGAAGTCTATACATACAGAAAGGTGAACATATTGTGAGGCTATAACTTGATTAATTTTTGAAGAGTATGCTTGTGTAACTATCTCCCAGATCAAGCAGCAGATTCTTCCCAGGAATTCCAGAAACCCACCTCCTGCACCTTACCAGATACTAAGCTCCCCTCCCAAGGAAGTCAACTATCCTGACCTCTAGCACAATATTAAATTTGCCTGTTTTGCACTTTATGTAAGCAGGATTCTACAGTATATACACTTTGTGCACTGCTTCTTTAATCTGTGTTTGGAGATTCACCCATGTTCTTGCATGTAGCCATCCTTTATTTGTTCTCATGAGGTGGGGAGATCGCCTTGAGCCTGGAAGGTCAAAGCTGTAGTGAGCCAGGAAGGTGCCACTGTGCTCCAGCCTGGGCAACAGAATAAGACCTTGTCTCAAAGCGTATACCTAGCATATACCTAGGAGTAGAATTGCTGGCTTTGATTTATTTTATTATTACATATTTCTGTCATTTCAATAGGCTTTGGAATGAACAAAATATAAACACATTAGATCTGTTTGCCCTCTTTTACCTGAAAGCTTAAAGCATGGTTTTGACTGATAACAATCATTTACAATTCAATAGCAACGCTATTGCTCGTACTTTAAAAATTTTTATTTAAACCAAAATGAGAAAACTTTGGAGTTCGTCACCGTTAAAAACAATGCCAAAACTTGTGGATTTTGTTTTGCCCCCTTTTAACACTCCAATGTATATTTTGATTTAAAAATTTCTTAAGAGACCACCACAGAAAATATCCATTATAAAACTTATTTTTCTAGAATCTTAACCATCTTTATAAAACTGCAGTTGACAACAAAAAATAAGAGGAAAGAAAAAAAAAGAGACATGAATAGCCTTTTTTCTTTCCTGTTGTTTTGATCTGTATTTGTCCAATTATACATCTCTGAATAAACCTAGTCCCTCATGCACTAACCTTCTTCTGAACTTAAATGATTTGTATGTGGTCTAATCATATTTCCTGGTCCCATGGCACTCTAGAGTCTAACTGTGCATGCCGGTCTCTTATTTCCATACATTGTATCTCAGAGATAACCAAATGCATGGCCAACTTCCCTAATTACAGTCGCCAGGTCCTGGCAGCCTCCTGCAGTGCTCTCTCTTCCCTGCATCCTTTCACTTTTGTGTTTTCATTTTTTCCATCGCTCTCCCTGAAGTATCCTCTCCTTCAAATTTACCCTGGCCCTAAGGAGACTGCTTCAACATTTGTTTACATGTCAAAATAATTGAAGACTAAATTAATTCTCAGCTTCAGTTTATCAAGCTCCTTTTCAATTGTGGCTTTTTACCTCTTCAGACTTTGGACTTTGGCAACTAGGACAGCCTTTGAAAACAGAAAAAAGCACAATAGATACTGACAGATCACTTCATAGACTATCCTCTAGGCCTAGAGTCTATGATTTTATGATTGATTGACTTGCTAGGTTTCTTTTTGTTTTTTCCTCATGGGTTCCCAACATCTGATTATTAAATTACACAGAGAGAGCCATTAAGCATGTTTGTATAGCCCATATTCTTAATATCTCTGCTCCTTTTTTTTTTAAAAGAGATTTGATGGAAAACCTAATAGAAACACCTGAACTGTGCATTCTTTCATGAGAGGAAGACATATTTCATAACTCCTCATATACGAAAAACACAATATATTGGCCAAACATGTGGAAGCCACACATACACACACACACACACACACACACACACAGACCTTGCCTATTTTTGTATTTAATATATTTACTTTCTTATACTTTATACATTCTGTGTAAATGAGCTAGATATGTAATACATTGAGCTATGTGTATATAGTAGATTGAATGTCTATGATGTCTTAGGAACACATAGGATTGGGGATTGTGACAGGCAGCTTCTGAGATGACCTCCTAAGAATTTCCACCTCCTGATATATTTGCTTTGTGTAATTCCCTCCCCTTGAGTATGATCTAGTCTAGTGACTTGCTGTTATGTAATAAAATATAGCAAAGGTGATAGGATACCACTTCAGTGATTGGATACAAAAGACTGTAACGTTTGTATTTCAAGTAGATTCTCTCAATTGACTGTCTCCTTTCATGGCTTTAGTAAGGCAAGTTACCATCTTGAGAGACTCAAGGAGCAAGAAATTGAGGGCAGCTGCTGGCCAGCAGCTATCTAGAAACTGAGGCCTTCAATCCAACCAGCCCTTGAAGAACTGAATTTTGCCAGCAGACACATCAATTGGGAGTGGATACTTTCCCAGCTGAGACTTACATGAGACTGCAGCCCTGGCTAACACCTCAATTGTAGCCTCTTAAAGATTCTGATATAGAGACCCCAGATAAGTCATGCCTAGACTCTGACTTAGAGAAATTGAAAATAATAATCCCATCTTATTTTCTCCAATAAGTTTGTTAATTTGTTATATGGCAATAAAGGCCACATTTGTGGAGTGCATGCTCAGTACTCAACAAGGGAATGGGCAGCTGATATACAGTCTTATTTGGTTGTAACAATCATTCTGCAAAGTAAGGCTTTGGTTGAGATATAGGCATGACTCTAAATTGCACGGATGCAGAGAAAACACTTCTGACAAGTTAGTTAGCTCAACCTGCCCAAGGTGACATGGAGCCAAGATTTTATTTTTTCTTATTTTTTTATATATATATATATATTTTATTATTATACTTTAAGTTCTAGGTTACGCGTGCACAACGTGCAGGTTTGTTACATATGTATATATGTGCCATGTTGGTGTGCTGCACCCATTAACTCCTCATTTACATTAGGTGTATATCCTAATGCTATCCCTTCCCCCACCCCACAACAGGCCCTGGTGTGTGATGTTCCCCTTCCTGTGTCCAAGTGTGCTCATTGTTCAATTCCCACTTATAAGTGAGAACATGCAGTGTTTGGTTTTTTTGTCCTTCGATAGTTTGCTGAGAATGATGGTTTCAAGCTTCATCCATGTCCCTACAAAGGACATGAACTCATATTTTTCATGGCTGCATAGTATTGCATGGTGTATATGTGCCACATTTTCTTAATCCAGTCTATCATTGTTGGACATTTGGCTTGGATCCAAGTCTTTGCTATTGTGAGTACTGCCTCAATAAACATATGTGTTCTTGTGTCTTTATAGCAGCATGATTTATATTCCTTTGGGTATATAACCAGTAATGTGATAGCTGGGACAAATGGTATTTCTAGTTCTAGATCTTTGAGGAATCACCACACTGACTTCCACAATGGTTGAACTAGTTTACAGTGGCACCAAGAGCGTAAAAGTGTTCCTATTTCTCCACATCCTCTCCAGCACCTGTTGTTTCCTGACTTTTTAAAGATCACCATTCTAACTGGTGGGAGATGGTATCTCATTGTGGTTTTGGTTTGCATTTCTCTGATGGCCAGTGATGATAAGCATTTTTCATGTGTCTGTTGGCGGCATAAATGTCTTCTTTTGAGAAGTGTTGTTCATATCCTTCGCCCACTTTTTGATGGGGTGGTTTTTTTCTTGTAAATTTGTTTGAGTTCTTTGTAGATTGTGGATGTATTAGCCATTTGTCAGATGAGTAGATTGCAAAAATTTTCTCCCATTCTGTAGGTTGCCTGTTCACTCTGGTGGTAGTTTCTTTTGCTGTGCTGAAGCTCTTTAGTTTAATTAGATCCCATTTGTCAATTTTGGCTTTTGTTGCCATTGCTTTTGGTGTTTTAGACATGAAGTCCTTGCCCATGCCTATGTCCTGAATGGTATTGCCTAGGTTTTCTTCTAGAGTTTTTATGGTTTTAGGTCTAACATTTAAGTCTTTAATCCATCTTGAATTAATTTTTGTATAAGGTGTAAGGAAGGGATCCAGTTTCAGCTTTCTACATATGGCTAGCCAGTTTTCCAAGCACCATTTATTAAATAGGGAATCCTTTCCCCATTGCTTGTTTATCTCAGGTTTGTCAAAGATCAGATAGTTGTAGATGTGTGGTATTATTTCTGAGACCTCTGTTCTGTTCCATTGGTCTATATCTCTGTTTTGGTACCAGTACCATGATGTTTTGGTTACTGTAGCTTTGTAGTATAGTTTGAAGTCAGGTAGCATGATGCCTCCAGCTTTGTTCTTTTGGCTTAGGATTAACTTGGCAATGTGGGCTCTTTTTTGGTTCCATATGAACTTTAAAGTAGTTTTTTCCAATTCTGTGAAGAAAGTCATTGGTTGCTTGATGGGGATGGCACTGAATCTATAAATTAAATTGGGCAGCGTGGCCATTTTCAAGATATTGATTCTTCCTATCCATGAGCATGGAATGTTCTTCCATTTGTTTGTGTCCTCCTTTATTTCATTGAGCAGTGGTTTGTAATTCTCCTTGAAGAGGTCCTTCACATCCCTTGTAAGTTGGATTCCTAGGTATTTTATTCTCTTTGAAGCAATTACGAATGGGAGTTCGCTCATGATTTGGCCCTCTGCTTGTCTGTTATTGGTGTATAAGAATGCTTGTGATTTTTGCACATTGATTTTGTATCCTGAGACTTTGCTGAAGTTGCTTATCAGCTTAAGGAGATTTTGGGCTGAGACGATGGGGTTTTCTAGATATACAATCATGTCATCTGCAAACAGGGACAATTTGACTTCCTCTTTTCCTAATTGAATACCCTTTATTTCTTTCTCCTGCCTGATTGTCCTGGCCAGAACTTCCAACACTACGTTGAATTGGAGTGATGAGAGAGGGCATCCCTGTCTTGTACCAGTTTTCAAAGGGAATGCTTCCAGTTTTTGCCCATTCAGTATGATATTGGCTGTGGGTTTGTCATAAATAGCTCTTATTATTTTGAGATACGTCCCTTCAATACCTAATTTATTGAGAGATTTTAGCATGAAGGGCTGTTGAATTTTGCCAAAGGCCTTTTCTGCATCTATTGAGATAATCATGTGGTTTTTGTCTTTGGTTCTGTTTATATGCTGGATTATGTTTCTTGATTTGCATATGTTGAACCAGCCTTGCATCCCAGGGATGAAGCCTACTTGATCATGGTGGATAAGCTTTTTGATGTGCTGCTGGATTCGGTTTGCCAGTATTTTATTGAGGCTTTTTGCATCAATGTTCATCAGGATATTGGTCTAAATTCTCTTTTTTTGTTGTGTCTCTGCCAGGCTTTGGTATCAGGATGATGCTGGCCTCACAAAATGAGTTAGGGAGGATTCCCTCTTTTTCTATTGGTTGGAATAGTTTCAGAAGGAATGGTACTAGCTCCTCCCTGTACCTCTAGTAGAATTCAGCTGTGAATCCATCTGATCCTGGACATTTTTTGGTTGGTAAGCTATTAATTATTGCCTCAATTTCAGAACCTGTTATTGGTCTATTCAGAGATTCAACTTCTTCCTGGTTTAGTCTTGGAAGGGTGTACGTGTCGAGGAATTTATCCATTTCTTCTAGGTTTTATAGTTTATTTGTGTAGAGGTGTTTATAGTATTCTCTGATGGTAGTTTGTATTTCTGTGGGATCAGTGGTGATATCCCCTTTATCATTTTTTATTGCATCTATTTGATTCTTCTCTCTTTTCTTCTTTATTAGTCTTGCTAGTGGTCTATCAATTTGTTGATCTTTTCAAAAAACCAGCTCCTGGATTCATTGATTTTTTTTGAAGGTTTTTTTGTGTCTCTATCTCCTTCAGTTCTGCTCTGATCTTAGTTATTTCTTGCCTTCTGCTAGCTTTTGAATGTGTTTGCTCTTGATTCTCTAGTTCTTTCAATTGTGATGTTAGGGTGTCAATTTTAGTTCTTTCCTGCTTTCTCTTGTGGGCATTTAGTGCCATAAATTTCCCTCTACACACTGCTTTAAATATGTCCCAGAGATTCTGGTATGTTGTGTCTTTGTTCTCATTGGTTTCAAAGAACATCTTTATTTCTGCCTTCATTTTGTTATATACCCAGTAGTCATTCAGGAGCAGGTTGTTCAGTTTCCATGTAGTTGAGTGGTTTTGACAGTGGGGTGATAAAGTCTCCCAGTATAATTTTGTGGGAGTCTAAGTCTCTTTGTAGGTCTCTAAGGACTTGCTTTAGGAATCTGGGTTCTCCTGTAGTGGGTGCATATATATTTAGGATAGTTAGCTCTTCTTGTTGAATTGATCCCTTTACCATTATGTAATGGCCTTCTTTGTCTCTTTTGATCTTTATTGGTTTAAAGTCTGTTTTATCAGAGACTAAGATTGTAACCCCTGCCTTTTTTTGTTTTCCATTTGCTTGGTAGATCTTCCTCCATCCCTTTATTTTGAGCCTATGTACGTGTCTGCCCATGAGATGGGTCTCCTGAATACAGCACACTGATGGATCTTGACTCTTTATCCAATTTGCCAGTCTGTGACTTCTAATTGGAGCATTTAGCCCATTTACATTTAAGGTTAATATTGTTATGTGTGAATTTGATCCTGTCGTTATGATGTTAGCTGATTATTTTGCTCGTTAGTTGATGCAGTCTTTACAGTTTGGCATGTTTTTGCAGTGGCTGGTACTGGTTGTTCCTTTCCATGTTTAGTGCTTCCTTCAGGAGCTCTTGTAGGACTGGTGGGTGACAAAATCTCTCAGCATTTGCTTGTCTGTAAAGTATTTTATTTCTCCTTCACTTATGAAGCTTAGTTTGGCTGGATATGAAATTCTGGGTTGAAAATTATTTTCTTTATGAATCTTGAATATTGGCCCCCACTCTCTTATGGCTTGTAGAGTTTCTGCCGAGAGACCAGCTGTTAATCTGATGGGCTTCCCTTTGTGGGTAACCCGACCTTTCTCTCTGGTTGCCCTTAACATTTTTTCCTTCATTTCAACTTTGGTTAATCTGTCAATTATGTGTCTTGGAGTTGCTCTTCTCAAGGAGTATCTTTGTGGCATTCTCTGTATTTCCTGAATTTGAATGTTGGCCTGCCTTGCTAGGTTGGGGAGGTTCTCCTGGATAATATCCTGCAGAGTATTTTCCAACTTGGTTCCATTCTCCCCATCACTTTCAGGTACACCAATCAGATATAGATTTGGTCTTTTCACATAGTCCCATATTTCTTGGAGGCTTTATTTCTTTTTTTTCTCTAAACTTCTCACTTCATTTCATTCATTTGATCTTCAGTCACTGATACCCTTTCTTCCAGTTGATCGAATTGGCTACTGAAGCTTGTGCATTCGTCACATAGTTCTCGTGTCATGGCTTTCAGCTCCATCACGTCCTTTAAGGACTTCTCTGCATTAGTTATTCTAATTAGCCATTTGTCTAATCTTTTTTCAAGGTTTTTAACTTCTTTGCGATGGGTTCGAACTCCCTCCTCTAGCTCAGAGAAGTTTGATCGTCTGAAGCCTTCTTTTCTCAACTTGTCAAAGTCATTCTCTGTCCAGCTTTGTTCCGTTGCTGGTGAGGAGCTGCATTCCTTTGTAGGAGGAGAGGCGCTCTGATTTTTAGAATTTTCAGTTTTTCTGCTCTGTTTTTTCCCCATCTTTGTGGTTTTATCTAACTTTGGTCTTTGATGATAGTGATGTACAGATGGAGTTTTGGTGTGGATATCCTTTCTGTTTGTTAGTTTTCCTTTTAACAGTCAGGACCCTCAACTGCAGGTCTGTTGGAGTTTGCTGGAGGTCCACTCCAGACCCTGTTGGCCTGGGTATTAGCAGCAGAGGCTGCAGAACAGCAAATGTTGTTGTCTGATCATTCCTCTGGAAGTTTTGTCTCAGAAGGGTATCCAGCCATGTGAGGTGTCAGTCTGTCCCTACTGTTGGGTGCCTCCCAGTTAGGCTACTCAGGGGTCAGGGACCCACTTGAGGAGGCAGTCTGTCTGTTCTTAGATCTCCAGCTGCATGCTGGGAGAACCACTACTCTCTTCAAAGCTGTTGGACAGGGACATTTAAGTCTGCAGAGGTTTCTGCTGCCTTTTGTTTGGCTATGCCCTGCCCCTAGAGGTGGAGTCTACAGAGGCAGGCAGGTCTTCTTGAGCTCTGGTGGGCTCCACCCAGTTCAAGCTTCCCTGCTGCTTTGTTTACCTACTCAAGCCACAGCAATGGTGGGTGCCCCTCCCCCAGCCTCACTGCTGCCTTGCAGTTTGATCTCAGACTGCTGTGCTAGAAAAGAGTGAGGCTCCGTGGGCGTGGGACCCTCTGAGCCAGGCACGGGATATAATCTCCTGGTGTGCTGTTTGCTAAGATTATTGGAAAAGCGCAGTATTAGGGTGGGAGTCATCCGATTTCCCAGGTGTCATCTGTCACAGCTTTGCTTGGCTATGAAAGGGAGTTCCCTGACCCCTTGCACTTCCTGGGTGAGGCAATGTCTCGCTCTACTTCAGCTCATGCTCAGTGCACTGCACCCACTGTCTGATAAGCCCCAGTGAGATGAACCCAGTACCTCAGTTGGAAATGCAGAAATCACCCATCTTCTGCGTCACTCACCTGGGAGCTGTAGACTGGAGCTGTTGCTATTCGGCCATCTTGGAACCCCTCAGAGCCAAGATTTTAAACCTGGACTACAGCCTGAGAAGCATGGAATGAGAGAAAAGGAAAGGATCTGACATGGGTCCTGTTTCATGGGTGAGGAGTGAGACAGGGGGTTGAGCTTTAAGTAGGATGGGTTTTGCTATCCCCAAAATGTAGCAGAAAGTAAAACAAAGCAGGGAAAAACTATGTCATGCTCTATCTGAATAATACTCCAGAGAAGGTAGAAAATTAGTTTAAATTCTCTTGTATTGGGTAAAAATCAAGTGAAGTTATAGAAAGCATTCAATAAAGAATCACAGAAATTATGCCTTTTTAAAAAAGCCACTGAAGAAAAATTGTTTGCTATTCATTTGAAATATATAGTACATTTTTTCCAGGAAAGAAATGTTTTGCATCAAGACCAGGTTCTTATGCTAGCTATATATATATATATATAAAACCATAATGCAGCTGAAATACTACAGGTTTGTAATGAAACTAACAGAATACTGGACTCTTAAAATGATCCATATTAGATATAGCAGCAAAATAAACCCCACTAAGGTAGAAAAATACATTGCTTTTAGCTAAACTATTCCCTCAAGAAAATCAATTTTAATAGAAAATTTGTGGGTACTCTGGACTTTGGTATGAACTTTAAAATTGATATCACCAGTTCAATATTGGTATTTCTGATTTCTTTACAAAGCAACATACTTTTTCTTGATACAAATATACTGCTAGCATGAGTCTTGTTCATAATAGACATGGATAAGAACAGAGGATGAGGTGTTTTAGCTGAGAGATAACAAGTTGGGAGGGAAAATATAAAGAAGAAAGGAATTAAGAAAATAACTGGACAACAAGAAGACATAAAGTGTTTGCTGGTGGAAGAATCAGCTCAGTTAGATATGTAAGTGAATCCATCACAGGAGCAAATGGGAATGCTGACTCTACAGATTACCTCTGTGTATGCTTAGTCAATTCCTGGGCCTCAGATTTCTCATCTTAAAGCTGGCACTACAATGCTTGTTTCTATATTAAATAGCCTAATGTATATGGCAATTCCTTCTAATAACCTGCCACGATAGTGGACTCCAAATGATATTTGTTGAATCTGAAACTGAATCTCTGCAGCCTTTATAAGGAGAAATAATGGAAGTCATAAAGAAGAAAATTTGGATTATTCATTGCTCAAGATAGATTTTTCTGGTGAGTGAAGGAAGGAAGGTGTGATGGTTAGTTTTAGGTGTCAACTTGACTGGATTAAGGAATATGCAGATAGCTGGTAAGGCATTATTTCTAAGCATGTCTGTGAGAGTGCTTCCAGAAGAGATTGGCATTTGAATTAGTAGACTGCGTGAGGAAGATCTGCTTCCACCTGATATTGATTGGCTCTGTCCCCACCCAGATCTCATCTAGAATTCCCATGTGTTGTGGGAGGGACCCAGTGGGAGGTGATTGAATCATGGGGGCAGGTCTTTCCCACGCTGTTCTCATGATAGTGAATATGTCTTATGAGACCTGATGGTTTTATAAGAAGGAGTTTCCCTGCACAAGCTCTCTTTGACTGTCACCATCCATGTAAGACATGACTTGCTCCTCCTTGCCTTCCGCCATGATTGTGAGGCCTCCCCAGCCATGTGGAACTGTAAGTCCATTAAACCTCTTTTTCTTTCCAGTCTCAGGTATGACTTTATCAGCAGTATGAAAAGGGACTAATACAGTAAATTGGTACCAGTAGAGTGGGGCACTGCTGTAGATACCCGACGTTTGGAAGCAAATTTGGAACTTGGTAACAGGCAGGGGTTGGAAAGTTTGAAGGGCTCAGAAGAGGACAGGAAAATGTGGAAAAGTTTGAAACCTCCTGGAGACTTGTTGAATGGCTTTGGCCAAAATGATATGGACACTGAAATCCAGGCTGAAGTAATCTCAGATGGAGAGGAGGAACTTGTTGGGAACTGGAGCAAAAGTGACTCTTGTTATGTTTTAGCTAAAAGATTGATGGCACTTTGCCCCTGTCCTAGAGATTTGTGGAACATTGAACTTCAGAGAGATGATTTAGGGTATCTGGCAGAAGAAATTTCTAAGCAGCAAAGCATTCAAGAGAGTACTCGGGTGCTGTTAAAAGCCTTCAGTTTTAGAAGGGAAACAGAGCATAAAAGTTTGGAAAATTTGCAGCCTGACAATGCGATAGAAAATAAAATCCTATTTTCTGAGAAAAAATTCAAGCTGGCTATAGAAATTTGCATAAGTAACAAGGAGCTGAATATTAATCACCAAGACAATGGGGGAAAATGTCTCTAGGGCATGTCAGAGACCTCTGCAGCAGCCCCTCCCATCACAGGTGCAGAGGTAGTTTAGGAGGAAAAAATGGTTTCATGGGCTCAGTACAGGGTCCCTGTGCTATGTGCAGTCTTGGGACTTGGTGCCCTGCATTCCACCTACTCCAGCCATGACTAAAAGGGGCCAGTGTACAGTTCAGGCTATTTCTTCAGAGGGTGGAAGCCCCAAGCCTTGGCAGCTTTCACATGGTGTTGAGCCTGTGGGTACACAGAAGTCAAGAATTGAGGTTTGGGATCCTCTGCCTAGATTTCAAATAATGTACAGAAATGCCTGGATGCCCAGGCAGAAGTTTTCTGCAGGGGCAGGGCCTCATGGAGAACCTCTGCTAGGGCAGTGTGGAAGAGAAATGTTGGATCGGAGCCCCCACACAGAGTCCCCACTGGGGCACTGCCTAGTGGAACTGTGAGAAGAGGCCCACTGGCCTCCAGCCCCCAGAATGATAAATCCACTGACAGCTTGCACCGTGCACCTGGAAAAGCCACAGACACTCAATGCCAGCCCACAAAAGCAGCTGGGAGGGAGGCTCTACCCTGTGAAGCCACAGGGGCAGAGCTCCCCAAGGCCATGGGAGTCCACTTGCATCAGAGCGACCTAGATATGAGACATGGTGTCAAAGGAGATCATTTTGGAGCTTTAAGATTTGACTGCCCCACTGGATTTTGGACTTGCATGGGGCCTGTAGCCCCTTCATTTTGGCCAATTTCTCTCATTTGAAATGGCTGTATTTACCCAATGCCTACACCCCTATTTTATCTAGGAAGTAACTAACTTGCTTTTGATTTTACAGGCTCATATGCAGAAGGGACTTGCCTTGTCTTGGATGAGACTTTGGACTGTGGACTATTGAGTTAATGCTGAAATGAGTTAAGATTTTGGGGGACTGTTGGGAAGGCATGATTAGTTTTGAAATGTGAGGACATGAGATTTGGGAGGGGCCAGGGGTGGAATGATATGGTTTGGCTGTCTCACCACCCAAATCTCATCATGAATTCGTATGTGTTGTGGGAGGAACCCAGTGGGAGACAACTGAATCATGGGGGCAGGTATTTCCCATGCTGGTCTCATAATAGTGAATAAGTCTCATGAGACCTGATGGTTTTATAGGGAGTTTCCCTGCACAAACTTTCTTCACCTGCTGCCCTCCATGTAAAATTGACTTGCTCCTCCTTGCCTTCTGCCATGATTATCAGGCCACCCCAGCCATGTGGAACTGTAAATCCATTAAACCTCTCTCTTTGTGAATGGCCCAGCCTCAGGTATATCTTTATCAGCAGCGTGAAAATGGACTAATACACCACCCAACATGGATGAGTGCATCCAATCAACTAAGGGCTGATGTAGAAAAAAAGGTGAAGGAAAGGTGAATTCACTCTTTCTGCTGGAGCTGGGACACTCTTCTTCTCCTGCCCTTGGACCATACAACTACATGTTCTCTGGCCTTTGAACTTCACAACTTGCACCATTCCCCTGCTCCCCATCCTGGGTTCTCAGGCCTCCAGTCTCAGACTGAGAATTACACCATTGCCTTCCCTGGCTCTGAGGCATTTAGACTTGGACTAAGCTATGTTACAGCTGCCCTCGTTCTCTAGCTTGAAAATAGCTGATCATGGGACTCCTCAACTTTCATAATGACAAGAGCCAATCCCCTAATAAATCTCCTATCTATCAATCTATCTATCTGTCTGCCTACCTACTTACCTACCCACTTACCTATCTGTTCATCTATCTATCCACCCATCCTATTGATTCCATCTCTGGAAAATCCTGACTAATACATCTATCAAAAGATAAAAAGATCAAACAGAGACAAAGCCTAGAAAATGTAGCAGAGTCTGGCTAAATGCTCACCAAACCCATTTTTCTCTTCTTGTAAGTGCAGATAAACTAAACTTTGTGAACTTCTCTCATATATGAGCAAGACCATGTCAGCAGTTCTTGTCATAGATAGTGAATGAAAGTGATTTGTCACTTACAGTTCAGTGACAGAAGTTACATAAGAACCTGCCTTGTCTTTGCACTCTCTTCTTCCCATCTGCCAGCTAGATGATGTCAGGACAACCCCCAACTGTATATTGAAGGAGACTACCACATGGGAGGAGCCTGAGTCCCTGAATGGTTGCATGGAGAAGAGGCCCACTCCCACACTATCTAAATTTGAACTAGGGAGTGAATAGAAAAGAAACCTTCATTGTGTTGATCCACTGAGAATATGAAATTGTAGTAGAAGCCAGCATTATTTACAAGTAGAACATAAATGGGGGAAAAGGGGGAACATTATGTAACAACAGCTAAATTTGTGTATACTTAGGAAGTGAATGTCCAGATTTAAATAAGAGATAAATTACTTGGTAACTCTGTATGTCACTAAAATATTCCCCTTGGATTCCTTTCAGTGGTCAGCTTCTACTGTCCATTTAAAAATATTGCATTTTCAGTATGTTTGTGGGTACAGTCATTATAGGAAAAAGGGATCCACCAGCATGCTACCCAAACTGACTACACTGTAATGGATTCCCAAAGGAGGTGAGATAGCTCTCCACTGGAGAGGAGTTTATTTTGTAGTCAACAAAGTGCAAGAGTGTATTTTCTGAGATATTTGCTTAGGAGCTCAAAATTTAAACTTGCAACACTGGCTTAGCCACTTGTTTAAGATAATAAAAGTTGCATCCATTGGAGATATTATATTCAGAATGCCCATTGTGTATATTTTTCCAATTAATTGGACTTTAATTACTTTGCAGAAAATCTATAAAAGTGTCATCAAAGTTTTGAAGATGAGAATAAGCTGGTACATATTCCATTTACTTTCCATAGAGCTATCTCAACATGAAACCTAAGAAAAAAAAATAGCCAATTTAATTTTCTTCTGTTGAGGTTTATAAAAGGCCCAACAGAGGCTACTATCTCTAATTTTTAATAGAGATAACTATTTAGAAATATAAATGCTGAGAAGGAGAATAGGCTCAGGTATGCTCTGCTAAATCAAGGTGACCCTTCATGTTAGTTTCTTATAGTACTTTTGTGTGTATACACAAATTTATACACACACACACACGCTTGCATATCTGCTCATTATTCAGCCCAAGCAAGGTTAAAAAAAAATCCAACAAGAATGTAGTAACATAAAGCTAATTCCTTGATTTTTCTCATTTACATATTTTTTTGGGGGTACTTTCCTACAATGGAGGTTAAATACAAAGGATTATACTTGTAAATGTTTAAGAAAATGTATTTAACCTCAATTAGTGAATATATGGTTCAGTGGGGAAAAGGATGAAGATACAATGTTAAGACATAATCATTTTACTAGAAGGAAATTGTTCACAGTCACCTGGTGAGAGGAACTTATGTACCACTGATGCAAACAGAATGATGGGGAATTGAGTGGTAAGGAAAGGAATACTGAGTGTGATCTGGGCTGTATCCTGCCCTTTCCTCTATTATAGTATTGGTGTTAAATGGAGGAGGAGCCACTTTTAAATCCCATCCTAAATATGTCCAGTGTAGTCAATACAAAAAAAATTATTTTTGGCATTTGGAGCAGTACAGCAGACTAGGTAGGGAGCTAGAAGCTAAATAAAAAGTGAAACCTGAAATTAAATACCCATCAAAATCCATCAGTTCCGTATGGCTGATATATCCTTACCTAGAGGGAGATGATTGCCCTTGAGGGCATCTCAAAAACCTCTTTCCAGCTCTGCACTTTGATGCTATAAGTTTCTGAGTTGAGAGATAATTGGCTGAATATTTTGTCTTTCTTTGACTTGGAATTTCAAATCTTCAACCTTGTCCTGGATGCGGTTGCAACAATGCTTATTTTCTGACCAGGGCTACTGATATCTACACTTCATAATACTGTTAAGTATTTTCCTGTAGCCTGAATTAGTTTAACATTTCTGACAATGAATTTCCAAGTAAATGCAGTGGCTTCACTCCATGATATGTCTCTCAGGGAACTCTTGGAAATTAAATGTTACTTCTCAACAGTTATTTGCTTACTTCATCCTCATTTTATTAAATAATCATAAAAAACTTTCAAATTTAAATATGCCTGCTCTGTTATCTGAAAGGTCTGGCAAGACAGGAAGGCTGGATGAAACAAAGCCAGCCCTGGTCCCTTTGTTATTTTTCAGTGAATTTTCCATTGGCATTGAGTGCATCCCAAGTCTGTGGCTTTAAGGAGCTTTAAAGTTGTGTGCTCACTGGGGTCCTGGTTTATTTTCAGCAACTAAAGCTGAAATTGCTGCTGTTTAGAGGTGGCTCAAACATTTTTAACAATGTTAAAAATACCTAACCTCATTAGAGCAAAAGAATAAACTATTTTTTCTTTTGTTTATGAAGAGGTTTTTTGTTTGTTTGTTTTTTTTTTACAAGACTCCTAAAGATTTATTTTGGTTGAATAAATAAGTAGGAAGAGTTCCAAAACCCATGCAGGTGATCTTGTGGCAATTATTAGACACTTGATCTGGGTCCAGTTGGTTACAAGGGCTTGCCCCTCATTTTAGGCATGCCTTCTTCTAGAAGAGTTACATGAGGTTACCCGACTGCAGAATTTGGAGGGGAGAATATTGTCCTCATTTAAAGAAGTTCACTCAATGAGACATTAATGACTTGTTTACATTTAACAAAATGGAGTAATGCTGAATTCCCAGCTCAACTATTCCAGAGCAGCATGGGGTAGGAAGGAGGTCATGGGCTTTGAATATAGACACACTTAATTTGATTCCGGGAGCTACCCTTTCCTAGCTGTACATCCTTCTACATCTTAGTGATCTCTGAGTGTCCGATCTCTAAAAAGCAAAATAAATAGAGTCCAACTTATAGGGTTGATATGAATTATCAAAAAATACCTTTAAAGTACCCAAACTATAATCAATAATAATAAATGATAAACACTATTATTATTTCTTGTATTAATTCCAACACATTGCTTGGTTTAAGGCTGACAATTGTGATATGAATGATGATATAGCCCAGAAATGTTATTTAGAAAGTCTTAAGTTTTATTCCCTCCCTTGACCATCCAACATGATAGTTTCTTCATCAAATCACAATATATATGTCTAATGTTTTCACAAAGGCGGCTGTGTGTATTAGCTAATGCAAAAGAGAAAAATTGCATTCTTATCCCAATTTTCCCTCTTAATTCTATTGCGTGATCTTAGGCAAGTAAGTACAATTTTCCATTTCATTGAGAGGAAGGGCAGAGGACTTTATCTGCTATATCTGTGTAATTATTTCCAAGACACGAGTGAGAGTGACTGCAATATTGTCCCTCAAGTACTTGGCATTCCTTGGAAGAAAACATGATGTAATTGGGCTTTAATAACTTGGATGAAAATGTATCCTAGGGCCATAAAATGTTTCTCTACAACATTAGATCTAGGCGAGTTATTATGATTACCTCTTAAGAAGTGTTCAGATTAATGGATATGTGATTATAAAGTCCCTTACAAAGGCAGAATCAGAAGGAAGAGGTATGGAAGGGTACCCTGATATTTCAATGCATTTTATTCCTGAACATTTTAAATGGAGAAGTTCTTTTATCACTTGTACTGCCAGGCTTAGTGAGGGAATACCTGAACAAGGAGGCCTGCTCTGAATACTATTTCTATCTCCCTACTTGCCCTCTATTAGAAGCTTGCTTAAAGAAACTGCTCTCTGTAGCCATGCTTAATGATTAATGTTAGGTGTCGACTTCACTGAATAGAGGGCTGCCTAGATGGCCAGTGAAGCATTGTTTCTGGGCGTCTCTCTGAGGGTGTTTTAAGAGAAGATTGTTATGTGAATTGGTGAACTGAGTGGAGAAGATTGTGCTCAATGTGAATGGACATGATTCAATCAGCTTGGGGCCCTGATGGAACAAACAGGTGGAAAAATCATCAATTCTCTCTTTCTTCAGGAAAGGGACACTCTTCTTCTCCTGCCCTTGGACATCAGAAATCCAGGTTCTTCAAGCTTTGAACTCTGAAACCTGTACCCTTAGCCTCCCAGGCCTCTCAACTCTTTGGTCTTGGACTGAGAATTACACCACCAGCTTCTTTAGTTCTCAGGCCTTTGGACTTATTCTAAGCCCTGCTACTGGCTTCTCTGGTTCTCCAGCTTGCAGACAGTGTGTGATAATACTTATCAGCCTCCATAATCATGGGAGCCAATTCCCCTAATAAATCCCTTATCTTTCTGACTATCTATCTATCTACCTATTTTTCTATCTATCCTATTGTCTCCTTCTCTGGAAAACCCTGACCTAATATACTATGTGTATAGGTAAGGGCAATGATATGGGAGTCAAACCAGTTCAGCCCTACCAAGCTATGTGATTCATTACAATATTCATTCTGTAAACAGTGAGTGCCTTCTGTGCTAGGAGTTATATATACAACATGATTCTTGACTTCAGTTGAAAATGGTTTAGTGGAGGGAAACAGATGTGCATAAATAAATCTATTTATCTCCTAAAGCATTTTATGGCTTATTTCCCATAGTTGATTATTCTTAGCCAATTATAGTAATTTCATCCTTCATCCCCCCACCCCACACCTCTGCTATTGATGAATTCAGGGATAGAGCTTTAAGTCTAAGCTAACTTGAAAACTAAAACATTAGGAGTAATTTTTAGACACTTATGGGAAAAATGCCCTCTTGGGCTGAAGAGGTCATCTAATGTCCTTAAGGTACACTACCTTAGAATGATGTTAAATTTTCCAACTGCATAGTATAGCATGGGAAGGATACTGTGTCCTAGGTGACACACATAAGCAGCTGATTTAAGCAATCTGAAGACTTAAATCTGAGCTAACAAATGACTTTTTTAAATTTGTTATCTGAGCTAACAAATGACTTTATTGCTTAACCAAGTCTGAAATAAATTTTTACTTACTTGCAGCCAGAACCATCCTAGCTGAATGCTAGTTTAATTTAGTGCTTTCCATATCACATGATCATGAGAGTCCCCTCCAATTCTTGTTTAAAACACAAACTCTCAAGTAACCCTTAAGGAGAATCTGACCCACTGACCCACTAGGAATGATATAAGGCCCAGGAATCGGGATTTTTAATAATTGTCCCAGGTGATTTCTATGTTCAGCCATATTTCAGATCATTGTTCTGACTGCTATAATAGAGACAAGAATTAAGTGCAGGCTTAGCAATGGACTCAGCCCGGAGGAGTTAGGGATGGTCTTCTCAGACAAAGGGACATTTGAGCTGTGCCTTGAAGAATGAGTGGGGGCTTGCTAGGCTGAGAAGAGGTGGAAAGGTGTTCCCAACAAAGGAAGTCTCAACAAAATACTTATCCCTCAAGCCTTTATTTTCTCATCTATAAACTGAGGACATTATAAAAGAAAGCCTGGGACTGGGCCAAGATGGCCAATTAAAAGCAGCTACAGTCTGCAACACTCATGGAGAGAAATGAAAATGGCAAGTGAATTCAGCACCTTCAACTGAAATATCCAGGGTCTCACATTGAGACTGACTAGGCAAACATCTCGACCCACAGAGAATGAAGAAAAGCAGGATGGGGTGATGGCCCACCTAGGAGTGGCATAGAGCCAAAGCAATCACCACCCCCAGCCAAGGGAAGTGGTGAGTGATTGTGTGATCCCACCTGGGAAATCACTCTTCTCCCACAGATCTTTGCAACCAGCAGATCAGAGATCCCCTTCTAAGCCCATACCACCAGGGCCTTGGGTCTGATAGAGAGAGCTGTGTGAAGTCCCTGCAGAGCAGCCACTGGGGCACACATGGAGACCCAGGAGTTTTGCATACTCTGGCCCCAGGATTTCTGGCAATGTAAGAGATCCGTTCCTACATACCCGTAAGAGGGGAGCTAAATCCAGGGAGCTGAGCAGCATCATTCTGCAGTCCCCACTTCCACAACACCTCACAAGTTAAGACCCACTGGCTTGGAATTCCAGCCAGCCAATGGCAACAGGCTGGAGTCTGCCTGAGAGGGACCAAGTTCCTGGGCAGAGGGGTGGCTTCCATTCTGTGGTCTGGCGGACTCAGCTGTTCCAGCCTGCCAACTCTGGAGAGTCCAGACAGTCCGGATGAGGAAGGGTCCCCCTCAACACAGCACAGTTCTGCTACCAAAAAACAACCGGACTGCTTCTTGAAGCAGGTCCCTGATACCATTCCTCCAGATTGGATGAGACTTCTCAACAGAGGTCTCCAGCTACGTCCTTTAGGTACAATTTGGGCTGGCAACATGTCAGTACTTCCCTGGGACTGAGCTCTTGAGGAAGAAGCAGGCTGCAATCTTTGCTGTTTTGCAGCCTTCACTGATGATACTTCGAGGTACATAAGGCAACTAGGGTCCATTGTGGGCCCCTAGAAAATTGCAGCAGTCCTACAGAAGAATAGCTTGACTGTTAAAAGAAAAACAGACAAACAGAAAACAACAAAAACAACATCAGCAAAAAGATTCCACAAAAACTCCATTCCAGGGTCAGCAGCCTCAAAGATGGAAGGTAGTTAACCCCACAAAGATGAGAAAGAATCAACACAAAAACCATGAAAACCCAAAAAGCCAGAGTGCCTTATCTGCTCCAAATTACTGCAACATCTCTCCAGGAAGGGCACAGAACAGGGCTGAGGCTGAGATGGCTAAATTGACAGAAGTAGGCTTCAGAAGGTGGGTAATAATAAACTTTGCTGAGCTTCAATGCAGAGAAGCTATGAATCATCGTAAAACAATACAAAAGCTGATAGCCAGGACAGCCAGTTTTGAGATGAACATAACCAACCTAATGGAGCTGAAAAACATAACACAAGAAATTTACAATGCAATCACAAGTATCGATAGCAGAATCTCAGAGCTTGAAGAATATCTTTCTAAAATAAGTCAGGCAGATTAGAATACAGAAAAAGAATGAAAAGGAATGAACAAAACCTCCAAGAAATATGGGATTATGTAAAGACACTGTGCCTACAATGAATTGGGGTACCTGAAAGAGATGAGAATGGAACGAAGTTGGAAAACGTACTTCAGGATATCATTCAGAACTTCTTCAACCTAGTAAGACAGGCCAACATTCAAATTCTGGACCCTCAGAGAACCCCAGTAAGATACTCCCCAAGAAGATCAACCCCAAGACACATAATCATCAGATTCTCTAAGATCAAAATGAAAGAAAAATTATTAAGGGTAGCCAGAGAAGGCCAGGTCACCTACAAAGGGAAGCCCATCAGACTAACAGTGGACATCTCAGAAGAAATCCTACAAGCTAGAAGATATTGGGGGCCAATATTCAACATTCTTAAAAAAAATTTGCAACCCAGAATTTTATGTCTGGCCAAACTAAGCTTCATAAGAAAAGGAGATATAAGATCTTCTTTGGACAAGCAAATGCTGGAGGAATTCATCACCACCGGGCCTGCCTTGCAAGAGCTCCTGAAGGAAGCACTAAATATGGAAAGGAAAAACTGTTACCAAAAGTATTTTTTTACAAAAGCACACCGAAGTACACAGAACAGTGACACTATGAAGCAACCACATAAACAAGTCTGCAAAATAACTAGCTAGCATCATGATGACAGGATCAAATTCACATATAATAATACAAAGCTTAAATGTAAATAGGCAAAATGCCCCATAGAAAAGGCACAGAATCCCAAGTTGGATAATGAGCCAAGACCCATTGGTATGCTGTCTTCAAGAGACTCATCTCACATGCAAAGAAACACATAGGCTCAAAATAAAGGAATGGAGGAAAATTTACCAAATGGAAAACAGAGAAAAGCAGGGATTGCAATCCTTGTTTCTGACGAAAGAGACTTTAAACCAACAAAGATAAAAAAAAGACAAAGAAGGGCATTACATAATGGTAAAGGGTTCAATTCAACAAGAAGTAGCTATCCTAAATATATATGCACCCAATACATGAGCACCCAAGTTCATAAAGCAAGTTTTTAGAGACCTACAAAAAGACTTAGACTATCACACAAAAATAGTGGATGACTTTAACACTCCATGGACATTATTAGACAGATCATCAAGGAAGAAAATTAACAAAGATACTCAGAACCTGAACTTGGCTCTGAATCAAGTGGACCTGACAGATATCTACAGAACTCTCCACTCAAAACAACAGAATATATATTCTTCTCATCACCACACAGCACTTACTCTAAAATTTATAAATAATTGGAAGTAAAACACTCCTCAGCAAATGCAAAAGAACTGAAGTTATAACGAACAGTGTGTTAGACCACAGTGCAATCAAATTAGAATGAAAGATTAAGAAATTCACTTAAAACTATATAACTACATGGAAACTGAACAACCTGCTCCTGAATGACTCTTGGGTAAACAATCAGCTTAAGACAGAAATCAAGAAGTTCTTTGAAACTAATGAGAACAAAGAGCCAATGTACCAGAATCTCTGGGATGCAGCTAAAGCAATGCTAAGAGGGAAATTTATAGCACTAAATGCCCATATTAAAAAACTAGAAAGGTCTCAAGTTAACAACCTAACATCACAACTAAAAGAACAAGAGGACCAAGAGCAAACAAATCCAAAACATTGCAAAAGACAATAAATAACCAAGATTAGAACTGAACTGAAGGAGATAGAAACCCCTCAAAATTCAAAAATCAACAAATCCAGGAGCCTGTTTTTTGAAAAAAATAATAAAATAGAATATACCACTAGTTAGACTAATAAAGAAGAAAGAAGAATCAAAGAAACAAATCAGAAATGATAAGGAAGATATCACCACTGACCCCACAGAAATATAAACAACAATCACAGAATACTATAAACTCCTCTATGCACATAAACTAGAAAATCTAGATAAAATGAACAAATTCCTGGACATATGCACCCACCCAAGACTGAACCAGGAAAAAATTGAATCCCTGAAGAGACCAATAATAAGTTCTGATATTGAGGCAGTAATAGATAGCCTACCAATCAAAAAAAGCCCAGGACCAGAAGAATTTACAGCTGAATTCTACCAGAGGTACAAACAAGAGCTAGTACAATTTATACTGAATGTCATTGATCACATAAACAGAACTAAAGACAAAAACCACATGATTATCTCATTAGATGCAGACAAGGCCTTCAATAAAATTCAACATCCCATCATGTTAAAAACTCTCAATAAACTAGGAATTGAAGGAACATACCTTAAAATAATAAGAGCCATATATAGCAAACCCACAGCCAATATCACACTGAATAGGCAAAAGCTGAAAGCATTCCCTTTGAAACTCAGCACAAGAAAAGGGTGTCCTCTCTTACCACTCCTATTCAACACAGTATTGGATGTTCTGGCCAGGGCAATCAGGCAAGAGAAAGAAATAAAGGGTATTTAAATAAGAAGAGAGGAAGTCAAATTATCTTTGCACATATCGTGATCCTATACCTAGAAAACTCCATTGTCTCCGCCCAAAAGCTTCTTAAGCTAATAAGCAAGTTCAGCAAAGTCTCAGGATACAAAATAAATGTGCAAAAATTGCTAGCATTCCTATGCACTAAAAACAGGCAAGCAGAGAGTCAAATCATGAATGCTCATTCACAATTGCTACAAAAGGGATAAAATACTGAGGAATACAGCTAACAAGGGATGTACAGGACTTCTTTAAGGAGAACTACAAACCACTGCTTGAAGAAATCAGAAAGGACATAAATAAACAGAAAAACATTCCATGCTCATGGATAAGAAGACTCAATATTGTGAAAATGGCCATATTATCCAAAGTAATTATAGATTCAATGTTATTCCCATTAAACTACCATTGACATTCTTCACAGAATTAGAAAAAAAAACTATTTAAAAATTCATATGAAACCAAAAAAGAGCCCATATAGCCAAGACAATCCTAAGCAAAAAGAACAAAGCTGGAGGCATCACACTACCTGGCTTCAAACTATACTACAAACCAAACAGTAACCAAAACAGCGTGGTACTGGTAAAGGAACAGACACATAGACCAATGGAACGGAATACAGAACTTAGAAATAAGACCTACAACCATCTGATCTTTGACAAACCTGACAAACCAAGCAATGGGGAAGGATTCCCTATTTAATAAGTGGTGGTGGAAGAACTGGTTAGCCATATGCAAAAAATTGAGACTGGATTTCTACCTTACACCATATACAAACATTAACTCAAGATGGTTTAAAGACTTAAATGTAAAACCCAAAATTATAAAAACCCTAAAAGAAAATCCAGGCAATACCATTCAGGACATAGGCATGGGCAAATATTTCATGACAAAAGCGCAAAAGCAATTGCAACAGAAGCAAAAATTGACATATGGAATCTAGTTAAACTAAAGAGCTTCTGCACAGCAAAAGAAACTCTCATCAGAGTGAACAGACAACCTACAAAATAGGAGAAAATTTTTGCAATCTATCCATGTGACAAAGGCCTAATATCCAGAATCTATAAGGAACTTAAGCAAATTTACCAGAAAAAAACATACAAGCCCATTAAAATGTGAGCAAAGCACATGAACAGACACTTCTCAAAAGAAGACATGTGTTTTCAACTCCTAGGGAATCATGGCAGATGGGTGGCAGGACTAGATTGCAGCTCTAACTCGGACAGACAGAGCAGCATGAGGACGCTTGCATTATGAATTTCTGCTCCAGAACAACTGCAGGAATAAATCAGGAAACCTGAGAGGACCCACAGATCCCTGAAGGAAGCGGATTGCTCCTGCAGGACCCTGGAGACATGCCAAATACTGTGCTGGTATCCACAGCTGAGAGACCCATGGATGTTTCACATCACAGGACTCTGTGCAGAAAACCCCCAGTACTGGCCCAGAGCCTGGTAGACTTTCTGAGTGGCTAGATCCAGAAGAAAGATAACAATCACTACAGCTAGGCTCTCAGGAAGCCACATCCATAGGAAAAGCGGGAGAGTACTGCCTCAAGGGAACACCCTGTGGGACAAAAGAATCTGAACGGGACAAAAAGAATCTGAACAACAGCCTTCAGCCCTAGACCTTCCCTCTGACAGAGTCTACCCAAATGAGAAGGAACCAGAAAACCAACTCTGGTAATATGACAAAACAAGGTTATTTAACACCCCCCAAAAATCACACTAGCTCACCAGCAATGGACCCAAACCAAGAAGAACTCCCTGATTTACCTAAAAAAGAATTCAGGACATTAGTTATTAAGCTGATCAGAGAGATCTTTGAATTAACCCAATCCAACGAAGACAAAGAAAAAGGAATAAGAAAATATGAACAAAGCCTTCAAGAAGTCTGAGATTATATTAAATGACCAAACTTAAGAATAATTGGTGTTCTGGAGGAGGAAGAGATATCTAAAAGTTTGGAAAATATATTTGGGGGAATAATTGAAGAAAACTTCCATGGCCTTGCTAGAGACCTAGACATCCAAATACAAGAAGCGCAAGGAACACCTGGGAAATTCATCACAAAAAGATCATCACCTAGGCACATTGTCATCGGGTTATATAAGTTAAGATGGAAGAAAGAATCTTAAGAGCTGTGAGACAAAAGCACCAGGTAACCTATTAAAATAAAGAAACCTATCAGATTAACAGCAGATTTCTCAGCAGAAATCCTAGAAGCTAGAAGGGATTGGGGCCCTATTTTCAGCTTCCTCAAGCAAAACAACTATCAGCCAAGAATTTTGTATCCAGTGAAACTAGGCTTCATATATGAAGGAAAGATACAGTCTTTTTCAGACAAACAAATGCTGAGAGAATTTACCCCTACCGTGACACCACTACAAGAACTGCTTTTCAAAAAGTGCTCTAAATTTTGAAACAAATCCTGGAAACAACATCAAAACAAAACCACTTTAAAGCATAAATCTCACAGGACCTATAAAACAAAAATACAATTTAAAAAACGAAGTCAAAAAACCAAGGTACACAGGCAACAAATAGCATGATGAATGGAATGGTACCTCACATTTCAATATTAACATTGAATGTAAATTACCTAAATGTTCTACTTAAAGATACAGATTTGCAGAATGAATAAGAATTCACCAATCAACTATCTGCTGCCCTCAAGAGACTCATTTAACACATAAGGACTCACACAAACTTAAGTTAAAGGGGTGAAAAAAGAGACAACATGCAAATGGACAGCAAAAGTGAGCAGGAGTAGCTATAGTTATATAAGAAAAAACAAACTTTAATGCAACAGTAGTTGAAAAAGACAAAGACATTATATAATGATAAAAGGCCTTGTCCAACAGAGAAATATCTCAGTCCTAAATGTATATGCACCAAACACTGGAGCTCCCAAATTTATAAAACAATTACTAACAGACCTAAGAAATGAGATAGACAGCAACATAATAATAGTGGGGGACTTTAATACTACACTGACATCACTAGACATGTCATCAAGACAGAAAGTCAACAAAGAAACAATGGATTTAATCTATACCCTACAACAAATGGACTTAACAGATATATACAGAACATTCCATCCAACAACTGCAGAATATACTTTCTATTAAACAGCACATGGAACTTTCTTCAAGAAAGACCATATGATAGACCACAAAATGAGCTTCAATAAATTTAAGAAAATTGAAGTTATATCAAGCACTCTCTCAGACCACAATGGAATAAAACTGGAAATCAACTCCAAAAGGAACTTTCAAAGCCATGCAAATACATGGATATTAAATAACCTGCTCCTGAATGATCATTGGGTCAAAAATGAAATCAAAATTAAAATTAAAAAATTCTTTGAACTGAATGACAGTAGTGACACAACCTATCAAAACCTCTGGGACACAGCAAAGGCAGTGCTAAGAGGAAGGTTCATAGCCCTAAATGCCTACATCAAAAAGTCTAAAAGAGCACAAACAGACAATCTAAGTTCACACCTCAAGTAACTACTGAAACAAGAACAAACCAAACCCAAACCCAGAAGAAGAAAGGAAATAACCAATATCAGAGCAGAACTGAATGAAACTGAAACAACAACAAAAAATAAAAGATAAATGAAACAAAAATATGGTTCTTTGAAAAGATAAATAAAATTGATAGACCATTAGCAAGATTAAGCAAGAAAAGACAAGAGAAAATCCAAATAAGTTCAATAAGAAACAAAACAGGAGATATTACAACTAACACCACAGAAATACAAAAGATCATTCAAGGCTACTATGAATATCTTTACATGCATACATTAGAAAACCTAGAAGACATGGATAAATTCTTGGAAAGATACAACCCTCCTAGCATAACTCAGGAAAAATTAGATACCCTGAACAGACCAATAACAAGCAGCAAGATTGAAATGGTAATGTAAAAATTACAAACAAAAAAAGTTCAGGACCAGACAGATTCCCAGACGTATTCACAGCAGAATGCTACCAGACATTCAAAGAAGAATTGGTACCAATCCGATTGACACTATTTCACAAGATGGAGAAAGAGATAACCTTCCCTAAATCATTCTATGAAGCCAGTATCACCCTAATACCAAAACCAGGACCTAACCAAAAAAGAAAACTACAGACCAATATCCCTGATGAACATAGATGCTAAAATCCTCAACAAAATACTAGTTAACTGAATCCAACAATATATCAAAAAGAAAATTCACCATGATCAAGTGGGTTTCATTCCAAGGATGCAGGGATGGTTTAACATAGGCAAGTCAATAAATGTGATACACCACATAAACAGAAATGAAAACAAAAAGCACATGATGATCTCAATAGATGCAGAAAAAGCATTTGACAAAATCCAGCATCCCTTTATGATTAAAACTCTCAGCAAAATCGACATACAAGGGACATACCTCAATATAATAAAAGCCATTTATGACAAACCCACAGCCAATGCTGAATGGGGAAAAGTTGAAAGAATTCCCTCTGAGAACTGGAACAAGTCAATGATGGCCACTCTCACCACTCCTTTTCAACACAGTACTGGACAACCTAGCCAGAGAAATTAGATAAGAGAAAGAAATAAAGGGCATCCAAATTGGTAAAGAGGGAGTCAAACTGCTGCTGTTTGCTGATGATATGATTGTTTACCTAGAAAACCCTAAAGACTCCTCCAGAAAGCTCCTAGAACTGATAAAAGAATTCAGCAAAGTTTCCAGATACAAAGTTAATGTACACAAATCAGTAGCTCTTCTATACACCAACAGTTATCAAGCTAAGAATTAAATCAAGAACTCAACCCCTTTTACCATAGCTGCAAAACAAAAACAAAAACAAAATGAAAAAAACTTAGGAATATGCCTAACCAAGGAAGTGAAAGACCTCTGCAAGGAAAACTACAAAATATTGCTGAAATAAACCATAGATGACACAAACAAATGGAAACACATCCCATGCTCACGGATGGGTAAATCAATATTGTGAAAATAACCTTACTACCAAAAGCAATCTACAAATTCAGTGCAATACCCATCAAAATACCACCATCATTCTTCACACAATTAGAAAAAACAATTCTAAAATTCATATGGAACCAAAAAAGAGTCCAAATAGCCAAAGCAAGCAAAGCAAGACTAAGCAAAAAGAACAAATCTGGAGGCATCCCACTACCTACTATACTATAGTAGGTAGTATAGCATAGATTTCAAACTATACTATAAGGCCATAGTCACCAAAACAGCACAGTACTGGCATAAAAATGGGCACATAGACTAATGGAACAGAGTAGAGAACCCAGGAATGAACCCAAATACTTACAACTAACTGATCTTCAACAAAGCAAACAAAAACATAAAGTGGGGAAAGGACACCCTTTTCAACAAATGGTGCTGGGATAATTGGCTAGCCACATGTAGGAAAATGAAACTGGATCCTCATCTGTCACCTTACACAAAAATCAACTCAAGATTGATTAAGGACTTAAATCGAAGACCTGAAAATTAAAATTCTAGAAGATAACATTGGAAAAACCCTTATAGACACTGGTTTAGGGAAGGATTTCATGACCAAGAACCCAAACACAAATACAATAATAACAAAGATAAATTTTTGGGACTTAAACTAAAGAGTTTTTGCATAGCAAAAGGAACAGTTAGCAGAGTAAACAGACAACCCACAGAGTGGGAAAAAATCCTCACAATCTATACATCTAACAAAGGACTAATATCCAGACTCTACAATGAACTCAAACAAATCAACGAGAAACAAACAATCCCATCAAAAAGTGGGCTAAAGATGTGAATAGACAATTCTCAAAAGAAGATATACAAATGGCCAACAAATATGAAAAAATGCTAAAGATCACAAATGATCAGGGAAATACAAATCAAAACCACAATACACAGCCACTTTACTACTGCAAGAATGGCCATGATCAAAAAATCAAAAAAATAGATGTTGGCGTGGCTGTGGTGAACAGGGAACACTTCTACACTGCTGGTGGGAACATAAACTAGTACAATGACTATGAACAACAGTGTGGAAATTCCTTAAAGAACTAAAAGTAGAGCTGCCATTTGATCTAGCAATCCCACTACTGATACCTACCCAGAGGAACAGAAGTCATTATACAAAAAAGATACTTGCACACGCATGTTTATAGCAGCACAATTTGCAATTGCAAAAATATGGACCCAACTCAAATGCCCATCAATTGATAAGTGGATAAAGAAACTGTGGTATATATACATAGTGGAATACTACTCAGTCATAAAAAGGAATGAATTAATGGCATTCACAGCAACCTGGAGGAGACTGGGGACTATGATTCGAAGTGAAGTAACTCAGGAATGGAAAACCAAACATCATATGTTCACATTCATAAGTGGGAGCTAAGCTATGAGGATGCAAAAACATAAGAATGACACAATGGACTTTGGGGACCCAGGGAAAGGGTGGGAAGGGGGTGAGAGATAAAAGACTACAAATAGCATGCAGTGCATACTGCTTGGGTGATGGGTGCACCAAAATCTCACAAATCACCACCAAAGAACTTACTCATGTCACCAAACACCACCTGTTCCTCAATAACATATAAAAATAGATAAATAAAAAGATATACATGTGGCTAACACATGAAAAATAGTTCAACATCACTGATCATTAGAGAAATAGAAATCAAAACCACAATGAGATATCATCTCACACCAGTTAGAATGGGTATTATTAAAAAGTTAAAAAACAACAGATGCTGGCAAGATTGCAGAGAAAAAGAAATGCTTTTACACTGTTGGTGGAGTGTAAATTAGTTAAACCATTGTGGAAGACATCATGGTGATTCCTCAAAGACAGGAGGCAGAAATACCATTTGACCGAGCAATCCCATTACCCAGAGGGATATAAATAATTCTATTATATAGATGTATTATGCATTATATAATACATTATATAGATACGTATTGTATAGATGTATATTTATTACATAAATCATTCTATTATAAAGATACATGCATGTTTATGTTTATGGCAGCACTATTCACAATAGCAAAGACATGGAATCAACCTAAACGCCCATCAATGATAGACTGGAGAAAGAAAATGTGGTACATATACGCCATGGAATACTATGCAGCCATAAAAAGGAAGGAGATTATGTCATTTGCAGAGACACGAATGGAATTGGAAGCCATTATCCTCAGCAAACTAATGCGGGAACAGAAAGCCAAACACCACGTGTTCTCACTTACAAGTGGGAGCTGAACTTTGAGAACGCATGGACACATCAGGGGGAACAACACACACTGGGGCCTCTCGAGGGGTGTGGGTGAGGGGAGGGCAAGCCCCAGGAGGAATAACTAATGGCTGCTGGGCTTAATCCCTAGGTGATAGGATGATCTGTGCAGCAAACCACCATGGCATACGTTTACCTATGTAACAAACCTGCACATCCTGCGCACATACACTGAACTTAAAATAAAAGTTGAAGAAAAAAATTAAAAAATAAAAATATATAACTGTATGGTCAAAAGAAAAAAAAAGGAAAGTCTCCATTTCCTCTAATACCTTCTGTTTCAGTATTAACTGGAAAGTGAGAAATCTCAGTGCCCTTTGCTTATTGATCAACCTCATAATATTCAATGCAGTAAGTTGTGAGATTTCTCTGAGAATGTCTTTCTATTGGAAAAATAATGGAAATATTTTGTAAGCTGTATTATAATACAACTATCATGCAGGCAGAGGCATTGTAGTTCCTGTTTGCTTTTGTGTCTGTATCAAAATAGGATATCTGATCTGTATAAACTCAAACGTGGTTACGAAGTCAGTTGAATTAAATTTATTCCAGTGGCCAATTTCATATAGAACTTTTAAAGATTAATTTCATGTGTAAACAATAATACTTTAAGTGTAGGGATGATAATATCAATAATATTAATACTTGGAATTTACCTAACGACTTTATATTTTTAAATCATCCATTCATTAAAAAAAAATTATTGAGAATTTTCTAGGTATCAGGTCCTATTCAGTGCAATGGGAATACAGTAGTAAATAAGAATTCATGCCCTCACATTCTCACATTCTGGTTGAAGAGTAGGACTATCTCTTACATCTCTAATCTAAATGTAAGTAAAATTGTTTATAATCCATAGATGAGGAAAATGAATTTCATATCTCTAAAAGGTGAATTTGCCAAACTTGTGGCACAAACCAGAAGTTACACGGCTTCAAGCATAGTAATTAATATATTTCTTATTCCTTCTCAGAGTTTGTGACACTTGATGAGGCTCCCTTCAAATGAGCAAGTATTGAAGTTCATGCCATGTGCCCAGCTCCTCCTGGATCTGTGAGGAAATATCTGAAACCTTTAAGATGTTGTGCATGTCTTATGGAAAATGTTGCTCCATCATCCCTGCACTCCCTTATCTAGTATATCTCCCTCCATAAGAAAACATAAGGACAGGCAATCTTCATAAAAATAGACTCCACCTATTTGGTTCATAGTTCTCTGAACCTAGAACAGGACAGAACTAACACTCAATAAATATAACAAATATACATTAACTAAATGAAAGAAGGAATCGCAAAGGTACTTCACATAGGTAGTTTTCTACCCAAGCATTAAAATGTCTCTTACCAAGGCAGCTTCCATATATGAAATAGTGCCTCTTTTTTTGGTTCAAAGAGCCATGAGTGGTTTTGTATCATCAGGGGCTCAATATCCTTTACGTAATACCGAAACAACTCATTTATCCAGGGATCATTTTCTGGAGCATCCATCAATTTAAACATAGACCAAAACTAGTCATCAAGAAGAAAGTGAATCTAACCACCAAGCACAATGTCCCTAGTTCATGCATGCTTTGATGTGCTAATACTTTATTCTTTGCATTGTTCTTAGATCCTCTTTCAAAGGACCAGCACTCTATTTATAATAACAACAACAATGACAGCAACATCAAGAATAGTAATGGCCACTACCCCTTCATTGGTACTTACGTATAATTTCTTATTTTGTCCTCCTACAAACCCTATGAGATGACTATAGTTATATGTCCATTTTATAATGAGGAAACTAAGGTTTAGAGAACATTTATTTTTTAAAGTCAAAAAGATAATCTGTAGAGAAACAAGAATTTTAATGTTTTTCTATGTTTGTATTTCTCTAGAATATAATCTTTGCCTTCAAATATCTGATTTTGTAACTCACAATAGCTAATAAATGGATGGAGACATAGAATAAGATGCCCATGCACACACACATGTATACATGCCAACACATGCACACACAAAAGCCACAAAACAAAAATGCATAGCAGTTCTGGGTATTTTGTTGTAGAGGCAAACAACGCTTCATCCCTTGATGGCTCCTAGGATATTAATTAAGATATATAAAGAAAATTCTGAATAATGAAGTAAAAGTGAAATTGCATTGATTCTTTTTGCCTAAGGATAAATGAAAGAAATATCTGTATTTTTGAAATACATCTAAGCAAGATTATTACAATTAAAAAGTTGGATACTTAAACTAAACTTAAGGTATCTGGAAAAACTGCTTATACTGAACAGCTCATTCGTGGCTGTAGTTGAAGTCACTATTACCACTATTACTTTATGTGTCTACTGTACACCCATGACATTTTAGCACAATATGCAAGGATTCAGAAATCTTATGGTGGACATATGTATACAAGGTTAATTAAGAGAAGAGATTAAAAATAATAAATAGCAGCTGATTCTATCCTTAAGACTGAGTGAAACTCAACTTTAAATATCAATATTTAAATACCCAATCGTTTTAAGAACCAAATTCTTCGATATAATTTTTATTTCTACTGGGGCAGCTTGAACAGGTATTTCTTATTGAACAGTAGTAATAAAAGCAGGTTTTATTATTCTAGTCTCTCATTCTATTTACAACTCTGTGCTTGGCCATAGATTACATCACTAACAAAATCATTGGTGTTTAACATATAAGAATAATCAAAGCGAGTTTTGCCATCATGGCAAATAACTAAGGAAAGAGTAGAGAAAATGATGTCATTGCAAGTAAGCCCAGCAAAATTATTCCTGGTGGTTTGAGGACACACATTAAGCTTCCTTGCGCACTTTTTCCCCACTTTTTCTAAATAAATGTCTTTGTGATATTGCCTTGCTAACTATATTGAGCAAATTTACCAATTTACTACTTCCTTATGAATAAAATACACTTTTTCTCCATTGGAAAGCTATCCCAGTTCCTTCACTGGGTCTATTTTTCCCAATTATCAGTGTATTTGAACTCTATTACTCTACTCGCACCAAGCCACAGCCTCTCACCCAGTCCATACAAGTCTATACTCCGGTAGGATGTTGCTGCTGAGCTGAGGAATGACAGAGGTGGTATCATAGGTCCTGATATTTCCGATACAACCAACACTACTTTAGAGAAGAGTGACATCGATTTGCTCTGAACTGAAGGCAAATATTTGCTGTTATTTAAAAAAAGCATTTTCATTTTTAGGCAAACATATTTGCCTACTTCTTCAATTCCTACTACAATACCTTGGGCTTTCTGTAAGCCAGAAAAAATTCAACCTTCCCTTATCTTTTTATGTGTCAGCTTTGTGTATAGAAGAAGGCAACTTTTCAAACATCCTGAAATCACTGATATTTTGTCTCATTTTTCCTCTTAATTTTTTTAAACCAACATCTGTGATACCCTGATGTAACCATAATTACAAAATGGAAGATTAATCAATAACAAAATTGGAAAAAGGAGACATATTAATAGAAATAGCTATTTCTCATGGAAAAATATATATTTACAGCAAATAGGAATAAATATGTGGCTCCCTTATTGTATTAAGATAACACAGACCAGCCTTAAGTGCAAATAAAAAATGTAACTTCATGTCAGATGACTTTTTCTTTAACATGAGACAAGAAATGGACTTTTAATATTTATTTGTTGTTTTTTTTTTTTTTTTTTTTTTTTTGCCCTTCAGGCTCCTTACTAAAGCTTTATTCTTTTTCAATACTTTCCATTTTTATTGTACTTAGTTTAGCATCGTTTATTACATTGTTTTGACTTCATTTGCTGTTGTTTTTTTGCTTTGTTTTATTTTTGCCAGAGTTGAAGCTGGGCATTGTTCCATATTTAATCTGACAGACAGTCCTGGCAAGTTCTACGGTACTTAGCTAATGGCTCAAAGATGTACCATCGCACACCATTCATGCCTTGTACATGTCTCCGCATGACTTTTAAGGAACAATCCAAAGATACTCTCCTCTGAGCCAAAGGAGATTTTTCAGATAAATTTGGTCTTCTCTGGAATAAAATTACTTTTATCAGTAACCAAAGAAAAGACTTTCACAATTACACACTGTCCTTCAGTGCCGTATCCATTTATTATTTTTCCTTCGTTTGCAAACTGGGATATTGATTAAAACTCTGCAGTTGTAGATTTCTGTGGACTCTGTGCCTGTAAGGAAACACTCTTTGCATCATGGGAGAGAATATGGCTCATCAGGAATCATAGCCTTATTACAAAAATCTGTCCAAGTTGCCACTTAAAGAAAATTACCATGTGCCTTTTTTAGTTCTCCAGAAGCAAAGCCCGAGATAAAGATTCATGTGCAAGTATTAGGTTGGTGCAAAAGTAAATGCAGTTTTGCCTTCACTTTTAGTGGCAAAAATTGCAATTATTTCTGCACCAACCTAAATAGTTTAAGGCAGCACTCCCAGGATAAAATGGTAAAAAAAATGGAGAAAGTAAGGGGAAGGGAAGAAGTTAATAAGGGTATGATTTCAGGCAAAGTCGAATCTCTAGCTGATTCTGTGGGGAACTCTGGAGTATAGTTTGCACCTCACAGTTTGTCAAAACTGAAAGCACAAGAGCTGGGCATTCTTGATCGATGAGTCAGCCACTGGCTACAATCTGCCCTGGAGGGGTATGAGCTCTAAGGCATGCAGGAAAAGGTGGCTCTCCTAGCCAAGAGATAGTTATGCGAAGAGCATTGCAGATACAGGTCATTAGAAGCAAAGTTCGCAGAAGCTGGAGACAAATGCATGAATATGATTAACAGATTCGAAGGGAAACTTAAAAGAGCATTGACTTCTACACCATGTCTACATGTCAACATATTTACATATATTTTGTATGCTGTCATTCAGTGTTAAAATGTACTATGAATCTAGCTCAGTGTTGTCCAATAGAAATATAATGTGAGTCGAATTTGTAATTTTAAATGTTCTAGTAGCCACATTAAAAATGTAAAAAAAGTATATATTTCAATGATACATTTTATTTTATGCAGTATATCCGGACATGTAGTTAATAAAAAATATTGAGACATTTTATGTTCTGTTTTTGTACTTGGTCTTCATAATCAAATGTGTATTTTGTACTTATTGTACATCTTGATTTGGACTAGTCTCATCTCAAGTGTGTTCAATAGCTACATGTGGCTAGGGGCTATTGCATTGGACAGCACAGATCTAGCTGGTTTCTTGAGCTGTTATTTTGGGCATTTACCAAGTGGTACAGTCAGAAAATTAATATTTTATACTTAAAATAAGTTGTTTCTATACTATACTATATATGATATAATCTATAGTATCAACTGCACAGTTCTTGAACCATTTTATGTTTTCTGAAAATATCTTACCTCCTTCCACAAGGGGGCCCCTTATGGCTACCCTTGTACAATGTGACTGTCCAGTTGGACACAACTGATTAATCAAGATAGACCTGAACCAAGCTGGGCCAATCATATTCACTTTCTTAAAGGATTGGGTGCACTTCCAGTGGCTTTACAGATTCTGATTCCAGCGCTCTCTGAAGCTTGGCTTCATTTCTGCCCTTGGTTTTGGTGAAATATGACTGTAAAAATAAAACAATTCTTTATTTTTATTAAGTTGCTTGCAAGTGAAAGAATCATAACTAATAATGAAAATAGGTACTGGAAGTTCAGAGTAACTGTGAATCTGACTGTATCAAGGAAAAGGACAATGAATCTTGCCCATGCTGGACTGGGAAGACAATAGGCTCTAAAATGACATTGATGTTCACTGTCTTGAAACCTAGACCAGTAGAACTTGATCAGAATTTAGGCGAATTGGATACAAAGAGGAATTACGGCATGTAATTCCTCTTTGGAAACTCTGGAAAAGTGCAGCAGGACAAGGAAACAGGATAATCCAGTGGGAAGGAGATACAGAAAATTCATGTTTATGTCCTTTTTACCCTAGAGATGATTATTGACACAGTAGCCATAATGATTCTTTTAAAATCTAAGTCAAATCATGTCACTCTCCTTTTCAAAATATTCTAATGATTCCTGAGTGAGAGATCACTCAGCCAAAGTGTGAGATAGCTAAAGTCCTTAAAATGACTCATAGTGGCCAACAGCATCTGGCTTCTAAAAATCCCTCTGACTATTTCTTACTATGCCTCTCCTTGCTCACTCCACACAGTCCCTTTCTTGTGGTTCATATATGTCAAGACCCACTTTGAAGCCTTTGCATTGACTGAACCTTTATCTGAACCACTCTTTCTTACTTCCTTCACCATATTTGATATATTTCTTAAATGTCACCTCTCCATAAAGACTACCCTCATCATTCTCTTAAAGTTATAACCCTTTCTCATTGGCATCACAACCAAAATCTTCTAACCTTACTATATGGTTTAAAAATTAATATCTCATATAGCCTATATTTGCATATTATATAATATGTATTTGTAATGTGCATTTATTAAGTCTCTTTATTTACATACTTTAAAACTTCTTCCACCACTAAAATATAAGCTCCATGAGGTCAGGGATTTTTTTTTCCATTTATGTATACCACTAATGAATAAAATGATATATACTTAAATCACAACACATATATATGTGTTCAAGAACTGTGCAGTTTATACTATAGATTATACCATATATGGTATAGTGTAGAAACAACTTATTTTAAGTATAAAACATTAATTTTTCTGACTGTACCACTTGGTAAATGCCCAAATAACAGCTCAAGAAACCAGCTGGATCTGTGTGCTGTCCAATGCAATAGCCCCTAGCCACATGTATATATATATATATATATACACATATATACGTATATATATATACATAGAGAGAGAGTTTATATATTGAGTAAATTAATCAATGGATGAATAATGAACACCTACTGCCAAAATCAATTATCTGAGGATCCAAACAAATACATTTGTTGGGCACATTGCTACACTGCAGGGACAAAATTATTTTTAGTTTTCTTTCTGCTGCTAAGATTGGCACACTAATTATGAAAACGTAGGGTCTTCTCATTAGAATGGAGATACATAAAAGGAACCGAAAGTATTCAAGTCTAGCAACAGCATGCCCACAAATCCCTTCAGGACACCTTCACCTGGATTTCACCTGTGAATTTGTAAAAGTTCATGTTGTTGCCCATTGCAAAGTGCAGTCCAGGAGCAGGAAAGAGTTGCAGGGGTTTTGTTCCATATTTCATCTCTATTTCTCTTTTGTTATCTACTAGTAATGTCCAGAAAACAAATAAGTAAAAATAGAGATGATGTCAGCAAAAGTAGGAGAGTAGGCAACTCTAACAATTCATTCTTCAAACAGAAACAGAAAAATCAAGCAAAGTTGTCAAAATCAACTGTCAGAACCCTGAAAATCAATAAAAGAATTACAATAACCAAGCAAATGCTGAATCAAGAAAAAGACCATTTAAAAATGGTAGAAAAGTTATGTAGCATTTTTACTTGCCCTTGCTCTACCCTTTCTCCAGTTTGGCAGTAATTTTGAAGACAGCAGCCCACTTTCCTAGAACTTCATTTCCTGATTCTGGAGGGAGTATTACACACCTCATTTGCAAAAAATTATGTTTGTTCTAATCTGACTGGGAGCTTCTGGAAGAACTGACACAGTTGCTTGTCTTTGTTTTGTCTAATCTGGAACTCACACAGGGTGGAAAAACAGCATGCAATCCTTGAGAACCTTGTAAATCAACTGAACAAGCCAAAGTCACCTGGGGCAAAAGATTATGGCTGAAGCATATAGGAGAATACCCAAAGCATGGGTGAAAACATAAGAAGAGAGATTCTTTGGGAAAGCAGGCTACTCAAAGACACCTGTGTATACTGAAAGATTTAGAAATGTACACATATGCCCACATGATACATGCTCAGAAAAGACCTGGGAAAGCCCTAAGCTTTCACTTAGGGCTAATCTCTAGGCTTGGAACAAGCAGGAAGTGAAAGCTAAGGCTAAACATCGAAGGAGTGACCCAGCACAGAGCCAATCTGCAAATAACACAGGGACTATTCCTTTTGAAGGGGTAATATAACACCACTTGTTTCTTTCTTGGCTGTAAAAGACACAGATTTGCGGTTTGTTTTCTTTTTAAGATTGTGAACTAAGAATCATTAACACAAAGTAATAGCTTCAAACATAAGCTTCAAAACATGGAAGACAGAGGTGGGAGAATAGTACATTCTTTTTGCAGAATAAAGTGAAATTAATCTGATGTTGGAAGGCTGAGCTGTTACTCAGCCTATCTTGCAAAGGCCAGGATAAATAGATTATTATTATTATTAATATTTATGTTTCCTCCTCTTTTTTTGTCAATTTTCTTATTTTGGAGGTTGATGTTCCTGGCATGTAAGGAAGTGTCTGCCAAAATACTTGCTGAATACAAACTAAATGAACAGAGACTTTGAAGATCACACATGAAGAAGAATATACAATACAAAATTAGTTCAGCAAAATTACTAAACAAATGGCTACAGCCTATAACAAGCAACTAATACAATTGCAGAGGATAGGGAAAAGTCTGATTTCCAGAGTTATCACACTCTAGTATTAAAAATGTCTGCTTTCAAAATTATGAAGCATGAAACAAAACAAGAAAGTGTGGTCTATTCACAGAAGAACTTTATAGGAATGATTCCTGAGAAAGCGGACATTAATTTACTAGACAAGTAACTGTAATTCAACTACCTTAAAGAGCTACAGGAAACCAGAATAATTACATATGAATAAATAAAAAATATAAATGAAGAGAAACTATAAAAAACAGAAATTTTAAAGCTGAATATATAATAACTGAAGTAAAAAACTCACTAAAGGATACCAATAGCAGATTTGAGCAAACAGAAAAGATAATCAGAGAAAATGTAGGTAGAACCATTTAAAATATTCAGTCTAAGGAACAGAAGAAAAATAGAAATGAAGAAAAAGGAACAGAGCCGAAAGGTTTTGTGGGACCCCCATTAAGCATAAAAACATACACATAATGAGAATCCCAGAAGGAGATGAAAGGGAAATAGGAGAGAAAATAATATTTGAAAAAACTCTAAAATTTGATAAAAGACATATCTACACATTCAAGAATCTCATTCTCAGATAAACAAGAGCTGAAAGAGTTCATTGCTGGTAGAACTGCCCTACAAGAAATCCTAAGTACAATCCTTTGGCTCAAATTAAAGAATATCAGATAGAAAATCAAGCTATATGCATAAATGATAAATCCTGGTAAAGATAATTACATAAGGATAAAAGCTGATATTATTGTATTTTTAGTTTTTGTTAACTTTATTTTTTATATGATTTAAATGCATAAAACAATATAAATCTATGTTAATGGATACATCCTATATAAAGATGCAACTTGCCACAAAAATAACATAAATTGGGGGGAGGGAGGAGCTGTATTAAATTATAGTTTTTATGGAAACTTTGAATCTATATTCATATCATTCAGACTAATTTCTGAGTGCAACCACTCAGAAAATATCTTTTAAGATACACACAGATGGCAATGAGAAAAAAATTAAAGTGGCACACTGCATACATATACATACATACATACATACATACATACATATACACTATTTTTCAGACATTGGACAACAGGTAGGATAAGACTGTGATCCCTAAGAAAATGGAGATTAAAGAACTGGTCTAAATCACTATCCCAATTTTCTGCCTAGAGTCCATTAGCAAAGGAAGAAGAAATTTAATCAGAGCCTGAAGGTTTTGCTGATAAGAGAAGACAGAAAAAAAATCTTGGAAAGTCGGGGGTAACTAGAATAGGTGAAAGAAGAGCACCAGAGAGTAAAGGATTACTCATAGGGAGAGCCACAGAAATCTGCAGGGGCCCTTTTGAGTCTCGGGCTAAATATTACTCCCTACAGGGAAACAGTAATCTTCTATGAAACCTAAAAAGAACAATTGCCGGGAAACTATGTGCTAACAACTTCCAGATTTCTTACAGGGCTGGGAGACATTCAAGTTCCTAATAGCCACAGCGAGTTAGATGCATTGGCCCTGTGTCCCCACCTAACTCTCTTCTCAAACTGTGTTGAGGAAGGACCTGATAGGGGAGGGAGGGGTGATTGGATCATGGGGGTGGATTCCTTCATGCTGTTCTTGTGATAGCCAGTGAGTTCTCACGAGATCTGTTGGGTGTATGAGTGTTTGGCAGTTCCTCCTTTGCTTGCACTCTCTTTTCCTGCTGCCTTGTAAAGAAGGTGCCTGCTTCCTTTTTACCTTCTGCCATGATTGTAAGTTTCCTGAGACCTCCCCAGCCATGCAAAACTGTGAGTCAATTAAAACCTCTTTCCTTTATAAAGTACCCATTCTTGGATATTTCTTTATAGCAGTTTGAAAACGGATGAATACAGTGAGAGACATTGAATTCTGAGCACATTCAGTAGAGATCCAAGTAGGTTACTGAAGCAGTGAGGCTAAACTAGCCTTGGAACAAAGGCTAATCTAAATCCACATTAATAAAAGTTAAACACAAGCCTTAGAAATGACAAGCTGATCCAAAAGAAATTGAGCTGTCAAAACAAACTGCAGTGCTCTTCAAAGGTAGACAACAAAATCCAAATACTCAACAATGTAACATTCATAATACTAGACATCCAATAAAAAATATTAGATGAGTGAAGAGCCATGAGTGAACTATTGTTACCAGAAGAAAAATCAGTCAACAGAAACAGATTTAAACACAACTGATGATTGAAATAGCATGTAAGCACTTTCAAAATGCTGTTACATGTTCAAAAATTAAGAGAAGAATAAGAAGGAAATTATGAGTAAACAAGTGAAGAACATTTTTGTTAAAACTCCAGAGCTTAAAAATACGTTATCTGAAATTAAAAGTTCAGCAAGAGATGGAATTAGCAAAAAATAAACACTGCAGAGAAAAAGACCAGTCAACTTGAAAACAGAGCAGAGGAAACTGAAGCGCACAGAGGGAAGAAACACTGAAAAACTGACCACAACAGCAGTGAACTGCAGACATTATTGAGGTCTAACATGCTTCATTGGATTCTTAGAAAAGAAGAAGAATGGACAGGAAAATATTAGAGAAATTATTTAAAAATTTCAAATTTGTGAAAATTCTGTATTTCTTTATTCAAGAAGCCTGACATATCCTGAGGAAGAAAAATGAAAAAATGTGACACCAAAGTAAATCATTACCAAATTTCTTAAGTCAGTAATAAAAAGAAAATAAAAACAGCCAGAGTGGGGAAAAGCCATATTTTGTATAGGAAAACAAAAATAAAAATGAATGTAGGCATCTTGTCAGAAACAAAGCAAGCCAGATGATAAAGGACCAGCAACCTTTATGTATTGGAAGGAAGAATAATTGCATAGACAAAATTCTGTAGATAATGAAAATATTCTTCAAAAATGAACATGAAATGATGACGTTTTCTGACAAAAGCATTGCCAGCAGGCCTGTAGTCAAGAAATGCTTAGAGCTGTTCTTCATACCAAAGAAAAATTATACCACATGAAAACTTGGACATATAGAAAACAATAGAGTATTAGAAATGGTAATATGTGGGTCGATATAAAAGTCTATTTCATGTTTAAAAAATTTATTTAATATTTTAACATATAAAGTAAAAATAATAACTATGTATCGTGAGGTTCCTAACCTATAGAAATGAAAGGTATGCTAACAATAGCACAAAGGTCAGGTGGGAAATACAGAAGCATACTGTTGTATGTTTTTTACATGCTGTAGGATGTTGTATAATATTTTTACAGGTAGCAAGTAATAAGTTAAAAATGGATATTTCAAATCATAGAGCAATCACTGTAAAATTAAATTAAAAATCAGATATATCTAGTAAGCCAAGAGTGGATGTAAGTTGGAATAGAAAAATATATTCAGGTAACACAAAATTATTCAGTAAAAGAGGAGAAAAGGACTATATTATAAATGATGAGAGAATAAAAAAGAAATAGCATGATAATCAATTGAAATCTAGTCATATTAATATTTACATTAAATATAAAGAGTTTAAATACTTTAATCAAAATATTGAGATTATCAGACTGGATATGAAAAAGTCACTGCTATAGTGCTCTCTATAAGAAACCAACTTTAACAGTATGGTATTGGTAAAATATAAACAGATCAATAAAACAATATAGTTTATTGAGTGTGACAAAGGTGCCAATGCAATTAGGTAGAGAATAGAATCAAACATGGTGCTGGAGAAATTAGCTATCCAAATGACTTCTTGTATCTTTACACTAGCCTAGACACTAGCTGAATGTAGTCAAGTGAATGACCCAAGCCAAAACCTTATAAAATAATAGAATTGCCAAACTGAACTCTGTGCAAATTTCTGATGCACAGGGTATGAGAAAATAAACTAGTGTTTTAAGTCACTATGTTTTGGAGTTCTCTGCTATGCAGTAATAGATATCTAAAATTTAAATTGGTACCTATACATGAGGTGCTGCCATAACAAATATTGAATATATGTGACATTGCCATTGGGATTTAGTGTAGAATAGGTACTTAAAGGGCAATAAGAAGCCTGCTACTCAGTGCTAGAAAGGCATGAGTAAATTTGCTATGGTTTGAATGTGTCTCCCAGTTTTCATGTGTTGGAAGCTTAATCCCCAATGTGGCTGTATTGAAAGGTGGAATCTTTTAAGAGGTGATTGTATCATGAGGGTCCTGACCTCATGAATAGATTAATCCACTTATGGATTAATGGGTTATCATGGGAGACAAACTGGTAGCTTCATAAGAAGAGAGAGACCTGAGATAGTACACTCAGCCCCCCATCATGTGACATCCTGTGCTGCCTTTGGGTTCTTCAGAAAGTCCCAATCAACAAGAAGACTCTCACTAGATGCAGTCCCTCAATCTCAGAATTCTCAGCCTCTGTAACTATAAAAAATATACTTGTTTTCTTTACATATTACCCAGTGTCAGGTATTTGGTTATGAGCAACAGAAAATGAACTAGTACAAAATTGTAAATAAAGGTTGGAGGAAAGATGGTTCGTGTTATGTAATGGCAGAATATTTGCAAACACTGTCATCTTAGGTGACTTAGAACAGGGATCCCTGACCCCCAGGCTGTGGACTGGTACTGGTCTGCAGCCTGTTAGGAACTGGGCCACACAGCAGGAGGTGAGAAGAGGGCAAGCAAGCGTTCCTGCTTGAGCTCTGCCTCCTGTCAAATCAGCCAGGGCATTAGATTCTCATAGGAGCACAAAGCCTATTGTGAACTGCACATGCGATGGATCCAGGTTGCAAGCTCCTTATGAGAATCTAATGCCTAAGAATCTGAGGTGGAACAGTTTCACCAAAAAACTATGTCCCACCACCACCCCATCCATGGAAAAATTGTCTTTCATGAAATCAGTCCCTGGTGCCAGAAAGGTTGGGGACCACGGACTTAGAAGACAGAAAACTTACCCGGGATTCCTCCTAAGCCGTGTCCCACCTGTGCAGGACCCCACTGAAAATCGGACTGTTCAACTCGCCTGGCAGCCACTTCCAGAGCCCCTGGAACTCTGGCCCAAGGCTCTCTGATTGACACTTTCCCAGATCTTCTAGGCTTAGCAGCTGAAGACTGACACTGCCCGATCGCCTCGGAAGCCTGCAGGACCATCACAGACCCTCTGGGTAACTCTCACAGTGGAGGATAAGTCCGTCCCTGTCTTAATGAATACGGAGCCTACCCACTCCACATTACCTTCTTTTCAAGGGCTTGTTTCCCTTGCCTCCATAACTGTTGTGGGTATTGACGGCCAGGCTTCTAAACCTCTTAAAACTCCCCAACTTTGGTGCCAGCTTAGACAATACTCTTTTAAGCACTCCTTTTTAGTTATCCCCATCTTCCCAGTTCCCTTATTAGGCTGAGACACTTTAACTGAATTATCTGCTTCCCTGACTATTCCTGGGCTACAGCCACACCTCATTGCCACCTTTTCCCCCAGTTCAAAGCCTCCTTCACATCCTCCCTTTGTATCTCCCCACCTTAACCCACAAGTATAGGACACCTCTACTCCCTCCTTAGCGATCGATCATGCACCCCTTACCATCCCATTAAAACCTAATCACCCTTACCTTGCTCAACGCCAATATCCCATTCCACAGCATGGTTTAAAAGGATTAAAGTCTGTTATCACTCGCCTGCTACAGCATGGCCTTTTAAAGCCTATAAACTCCCCTTACAATTCCCCCATTTTACCTGTCCTAAAACCAGACTAGGCTTACAGCTTAGTTCAGGATCTGCACCTTTCAACCAAATTGTTTTGCCTATCCACCTGGTGGTGCCAAGCCCATATACTCTCCTATCCTCAATACCTCCCTCCACAACCCGTTATTCTGTTCTGGATCTCAAACAAGCTTTCTTTACTACTCCTTTGCACCCTTCATCCCAGCCTCTCTTCCTTTCACTTGGACTGACCCTGACACCCATCAGGCTCAGCAAATTACCTGGGCTGTACTGCCGCAAGGCTTCACGGACAGCCCCCATTACTTCAGTCAAGCCCAAATTTCTTCCTCATCTGTTACCTATCTCGGCATAATTCTCATAAAACACACGTGCTCTCCCTGCCGATCACGTCCAACTGATCTCTCAAACCCCAGCACCTTCTACAAAACAACAACTCCTTTGCTTCCTAAGCATGGTTGGATACTTTTGACTTTAGATACCTGGTTTTGCCATCCTAACAAAACCATTATATAAACTCACAAAAGGAAACCTAGCTGACCCCAGAGATCCTAAATCCTTTCCCCACTCCTCTTTGTGTTCCTTGAAGACAGCTTTAGAGACTGCCCCCACCCTAGCCTCTCCCTGACTCATCCCAACTCTTTTCATTACCCACAGCTGAAGTGCAGGCCTGTGCAGTCAGAACTCTTACACAAGAACGGGGACCATGCCCTGTAGCCTTTTTATCCAAAAAATTTGACCTTACCGTTTTGCCTAGGCTCAAGTTGGCATGCGGTGGCCACCACCACCCTGATACTTTTAGAGGCCCTTAAAATCACGAACTATGCTCAACTCACTCTCTACAGTTCTCATAACTTCCAAAATCTATTTTCTTCATCACACCTGATGCATATACTTTCTGCTCTCTGGCTCCTTCAGCTGTATTCACTCTTTGTTGAATCTCCCACAATTACCATTGTTCTTGGCCTAGACTTCAATCTGGCCTCCCACATTATTCCAGATACCACACCTGACCCCCATGACTGTATCTCTCTGATCCACCTGACATTCACCCCATTTCCCCATATTTCCTTCTTTCCTGTTCCTCACCCTGATCACACTTGGTTTATTGATGGCAGTTCCACCAGGCCTAATCACCACACACCAGCAAAGGCAGGCTATGCTAAAGTACAAGCCACTAGCCCGCCTCTTAGAACCTCTCATTTCCTTTCCATTGTGGAAATCTATCCTCAAGGAAATAACTTCTCAGTATTCCATCTGGTATTCTGCCACTTCTCAGAGATTATTCAGGCCTCCTCCCTTTCCTACACATCAAGCTCGGCGATTTGCCCCTGCCCAAGACTGGCAAATTGGCTTTACTCAACTAAAATACCTCTTGGTCTGGGTAGACACTTTCGCTGGATAGGTAGAGGCCTTTCCCACAGGGTCTAAGAAGGCCACCACGGTCATTTCTTCCCTCTGTCACACGTAATTCCTCGGTTTGGACTTCCCACCTCTATACAGTCCTACAAGGACTTTATTAGTCAAATCACCTAAGCAATTACTCAGGCTCTTAGTATTCAGTGAACTAATGGTCTTTTAAAAACACACCTCACCAAGCTCAGCCACCAACATAAAAAGGACTGGACAATACTTTTACCACTTGTCCTTCTCAGAATTCGGGCCTGTCATCGAAATGCTACAAGGTCTAGCCCATTTGAGCTCCTGTACGGATGCTCCTTTTTATTAAGTCCCAGTCTCATTCTAGATGCCAAACCAACTTGGACTGCACCCCTGCCCCCCCCAAAAAAAGACTTGTCATCCCTACTATCTTCTGTCTAGTCATACTCCTATTCACCGTTCTCAACTACTCATAAATGCCCTGCTCTTGTTTACACTGCCGGTTTACACTGTTTCTCCAAGCCATCACAACTGATATCTCCTGGTGCTATCCCCAAACTGCCACTCTTCACTCACTCTTAAAATAAATAAATAATCTTTGCTGGCAGGGCTATGCTGAATCTCCTTAGGCACTCTCTAATTTGATGTCCTAGGTCCTCCCAATTCTTAGTCCTTTATATCTGTTTTTCTCCTTGTCTTATTCCGTTCTTTTTTCAATTCATACAAAACCGTATCCAGGCCATCACCAATAATTCTATGCGACAAATGTTTCTTCTAACAATCCCACAATATCACCCCTTACCACAAAATCTTCCTTCAGCTTAATCTCTCCCACTCTAGGTTCCCACACTGCCGCTAATCTCGCTCGTAGCAGCCCTGAGAAATATCGCCCATTATCTCTCCATACCATCCCCAAAATTTTCGCCACCCCAACACTTCAACACTATTATGTTTTATTTTTCTTATTAATATAAAAAGACAGGAATGTCAGGCCTCTGAACCCAAGCTAAGCCATCATATCCCCTGTGACCTGCACCTATACATCCAGATGTCCTGAAGTAACTGAAGAATCACAAAAGAAGTGATATTTAAATGGCTTGTTCCTGCCTTCACTGATGACATTCCACCACAAAAGAAGTGAAAATGACCAGTACTTGCCTTAACTGATGACATTACCTTGTGAAATTCCTTTTTCTGGCTCATCCTGGCTCAAAAACTCTCCCACTGAGCACCTTGTGACCCCCACTCCTGCCTGCCAGAGAACAACCCCCCTTTTTCCTTTACCTACCCTAATCTTATAAAACGGCCCCACCCCTATCTCCCCTTCGCTGACTCTCTTTTCGGACTCAGCCCACCTGCACCCAGGTGAAATAAACAGCCTTGTTTCTCAAAAAACAAAAAAAAAAAAAAAGGAAAATTTACTCAGTGAGTTTGTACCTCTAGCTAAGGAGATGTCTAGGTTGAATGGTATGAGCGCCAGTTATGTTTGTCCGTTTCATAATATACAGATAGAGATGAACTAAGAGATAAGCTGTTCAGTTTTCAAGTATTAATAGAAGCTAGAGAAAAGAAAACCCAAATTTGAATTTGATAGTATGGAAAATTAAACGCTTTTCACACCCAGCTTCTCCAGAAAATAAAGATTCTCAAAATAAGAATTGGCCTCAGGGCAAGGACCAAATCTAGGGTTCTGTCAGTAAAAGATGGCCTCAGGGTCAGGTCAAAATCAAATGAGAAATGCAACTGTAAATCCTGTGATAGGACCTCAGAAGAGTTTAATGGGGTGCCTTATGAACTCAGGCCAAAAGACTTCTAAGAATCTGCAGGGCATTACATCACAGCAGCCCAAAGTAGAGTGTGATTTCTCTTGAAGATATGTGAAGGTGTGGTTTTTGTCTGATGAAGTAAACACCAATATGACTCATAGAAACAAAGTTTGTAAATATAATTATATTGATGGAGGCACTAGCAGTTTGAACTAAAAGGACCAAGGACAGTTCAAAATAATAACAGGCTTCTGGACACCTACAGACAGGCAGTAGGATGAAAAAACCACTTAGGTACAAAACACATGCCAATTTGATTTTAAAAGGAAGATGCAAAGAGCAGAGCCAACACACACACACACACACACACACACACACACACACACACACACACACTTTCCAACGACTAAAACTGAGCCTTAATCAAGGAATATTTTTTGACCCTGGACTAAGAAAATTGATGATATGTGTCCTGGTAGATGACAGAATTTCTGCAAGCCAGTGACTGAAATGCATCTTTTTTTATTTTTTAAATTACTTTGTGCATGGCCATGTCCATTGCAGTTATTCTACTTCTACGTCTACGTCTGTGTTATACCCTGGGGTGTGTAAGATCACTTTACAGGCCTTTAGGTTGAGAAGATGTATACTCATTCGGTTGACCCTGAGGAAAAACAGACAATGAACCTCATCCACGTTGGGTCTGATTTAGAAGACAATATCCTAGACCTCAAGCCCAAGCATAATGTTAAAATGGGGTCATACTTTTTGGCTTTTGTGGGGTAGGGAGTGAGAATATTTTTCATCTGGGAAGAATGTGAATCATTATAAACCAGATTATGTTACATTGTCACCTTGATGGTCCCCAATAAATCCTGGCTGCTGAGATTCATGCCTTTGTCCCTTTTTCTTCAGCAGGACCTGGACTAGAGTGAGACCAGGTAGGTGCCTATGGCACAGAATATAAGTGAGATCCATGTACACGGATCCACTTATTCAGAGATGTGTCCAAGGCACCTTATTTGCCTCACCCTAATCCTGACCCTTCTCTGGAATCTGTTCTCAGCCTGCGATTTGTTTTAACAAATAGAATGTATTGGAAGTGACGCTGTGCTTGTTCTGGGTCTAAGTCTTATGAATGCCTAGAAGCCACTATTTTGTGCTCTTGGGAATGTTGAGTCTTCTAAGAAATCCAGTCATACTACTGTTGAAAGCACATGGAGATACAAAGTGGACACTTCATGTGGAATAGGAGAAGCTCTGAGACTAGAGGAGCAGAGGAAGATGCCCAGCCTTACTGGCATCCCAGCTCCCAAACGACCTGCCAGCTGAATGCAGTTATAGGAGTGATCACTGGCAAGACCAGCTGAGCCCAGCTCACAAACTAGAATCGTGGGCAAATAAAATGGTTGTTGTTTTAAGCCACTAAGTTTTAGTGTGTTTGTTAGGTAGCATTAGGAAACCAGAACAGAAACCAGCCCTGTCTGTGGCGGATGCTCTGATGGTTTAAGCAGCTGATATAAATCATGACAAGAAATAGCAGAGAAGGGAATAACACAAAACACAACAGCAGGAAGCCTGGAAATATCTGTGAGATTTCCTTGTAGGTTCCTAGAGTTAGGTGGGCTAGAGATCTGGATGCTTAAGAGTAGATGGGGTCAAAGACTAGAAATACTGTCTTGTCACAAAGTTACTCTTTATCGCTAATCAGGTTTGTCCTGGGGACCACTTATCTAATAGTGCTGTATACATGCACGTTGGTGTTACAACCACAAAAGAAAAAAAAAATGACAGGTCAGGGACCTGATTGATTCTTCAACAGAGAGCATTTATGGTGCTTGGCCTGTGCAAACAGACTTATCAGCAGACAGGCTCAGACCCATCAGAGATTTAGCACAATAGCTAGGATGCAAATCTCTCTCTATAAAATGTCTCAGCCTATACATACATGGATATGGTGCTGAAAGCACTAGGACCCCTGAGCCAGCATAAGCACAACCTAGGCATCTTGCAATATCTAAGCTTTGGGGACTCACTTCTCCCCTGCTGTGATTATATGCCTGGCTCTAGAAGCATTGTGCAAATTACAGGACCTGGAGAGTCTAAACTGTAAATGAATACAAATGAATGTGGCCTCCCAGGAAATAAAAATACAGGCTCATTATTTTATTTTTCAGTCCAGAAAAGAACACACTTTGAAATGGTAGTTTCTGGCAAGAATAAAATAATATTAATAATAATGATAGCCCTGCCCAAGTCAATTTTCTACAAATGGCAGTCTGATAGGCGCTGGCAAAGTAAGGAAACATCAGCCGATCTTAAGCACGGTGACCTCCAGGGAACTTGCCATGAATCTATCATCACTGAGCCTTTTACCAGCAGCATTTATTCAGCCCGTTTATTCCACAAGGTGGTGGGGACACAATTGTACCCCTGGTATAGGCACAGAATGCATTGTTAAAGCATGGGTAATATATAAGGTGATGTAAACATTCTCCATTTTAAACACATCCAAATTGGCCAATTTCCTTGATCTTTAAAAATAATTTCAACGACCATGGTGATGGAAACATTTTGTTATCTTTAAAATGCATAGACCAGATTCATCTTGGAGATGGCTATCCTATTAGAATATTTTATGGATGCCATTTCTGCAGGCTACTGGTAGTAGGAGAACTTAACAAACGGTGCCAGGAATGTTTGCTGGGTTTGCTCAGCTATTCAGGTTGGTTTCCTGGGGTCCTTGCTATAGGAGATTCCAGTTTAGAGGCGATCCTGCTGGGTTGAGGTCTCTTATGAGGTCTCTATCCCTTTAAATCTTTGTTCAAAGCTTACCTCTCTTAATTAGGGCCACCCAGACAACCCTATTCATACTCAAACCTGCTCCAGAACCCCTTGTATTACTGATCCTCCTATTTCTGCTGTATTGCTAAATTAATGAATTATATTTTGTTAACTACTAGTGGAATGCAAGCTCTGTAAGGACAGAGGTTTGGTATTTTATTTCACTGAAGTATCTAACACAGTGCCTGAAGCTCAGTAAACATGTGTGGAATAAATAAAGGAATGGGTGCATCTTTGTTAAGGCACTTCATTTCACTGATATAGAAATCTCTCTTCTGAATGGGAATGATTATTTTTGTTTCCAGGACCTGTTACCTGCATAATCAAAAATGGCTCAGGGCAAGTCCAGTTCATGTTGGGTGAGACCCAAGGAGGTTTGCTTTATATATACAGGCATACTTTTGAGATGTTGTGGGTTTGTTTCCACACCAATGCAATAAAGTGAATATGGTAATGAAGCAAGTCACAGGAATTTTTTGGTTTCCCAGTACATATAAATGTAGCCTATTAAGTGTGCAATAGCATTATGCCTAAATAATGTACATTTCTTAATTAAAAATACTCTATTGCTAAAAAGTGCTAAAGATTATCTAAGCCTTCAGCAAGTTGTAATCTTTTTGCTGGTGGAGGGAGAGAGAAGGGGAAATGGCTGGTTGGTGGAGCCGTCAGAACACATTCAACATTAATCAATTAAGTCTGCCATCTTATATGGGCATGATTGATGGTGCCCCAAACCATAATAACAGCGGAGATCACTGATCACGACCACCATAACAGTTATAATAGTAATAATAATAAATTTGAAATATTGCAAGAATTATCAAAATATGACACAGACAAGAAGTGAGCTCATGCTGTTGGAAAAATGGTGCCAACAGAGTTGCTTGATGTGGGGTTGCCACAAACCTTCAGTTGGTAAAAATAAAAAAAGCAATATCTGTGAAGAACAATAAAGTGAAGCACAATAAAATGATATATGTTTTTAATCCCAATGAAAAACTTTATATAAAGTGTTACTGATATCGGAGTTCAGCTTCTTGATTTTCAACGTGGAAATTTTCTCCATAGGTGTTCTAAATGTTAGTTCGCATGTGTACCGACATAATAGGTTTGAACTCGTAAAACTCATTCACACATGTGTTAAATATACATTTATTAGAGTCTACTGTGTGTTAGACTCTGGGTTCAGTCTGTAGATGCAGAAATAAATCAATTGTCATTATGTGTCCTTAAGGAGCTCACAATGTGATACAAGGCAAAGACCTGTGCAAATATACACAGCAATGATGGAATGCAACTGTGCTTCAAAGGAGGCCAGGAGCAGAATGCTGAAGGAGCAAAGAGAAAGAAGCCACGTGCTCTGCTTGCTGCAGAATAGATGATAAATGAACTTCTTCTTGGAGGATGAATAGATACTTGCCAGGTAGTCTGTGCAATGATGAAAGAAAAGCCAGAGGAAAAGCATTCTGGGCAGAGTAGATCTCATGGGAAAGGAAATGAGATGGTCGAGGGACACTGGGCACTTTGACTAGAACACAATGTTTTATGGCATATTGAATAACTTGATAAAGCTTAGTTATTGGGAAAGGTCTCTCTGAATCTCTGGTCAAAGAAACCACATGCCTTCTCAGACTACAAGACAACTCACTTAACTATGCTGGAATCTTCTACAGAAGCATTTGCTTAGATGTGGTTATGTTATACCCATATGCATGTAATGCTTTTGCCCAGGTAGCTCCATGTTCTCAGCTTGATAGATGCTGTATCAAATAGGTGTAATAAGTGTCTACAAATAGTAACACTTAGTGATATCTTCTAGAACAACCTCCTTGGCAAGCTTCCAATATATGTGTATGTGTGTGTATATATAAAAATATATGTGAATGACTTACACACACACACAAACCCACACTTAAGAAGGTTCAAATTAGAAGTTTTTGTCCTATAAGAAGGTTGAGAGTGCTTGTTATATTAATGATACAAAAGATGGTCTAGCTGAAACACGTGTTACCAGAAGTCTCCTCAGGGCTCTCTGATTTAACCTAGCTGGCTAACAGATGAAACCTTCCTCTCTTGTATTTCCAAATGCACCTTCTCACTGGGACTTGGACATGCCCAGGAGTTTGCAATGGCTGTTCCTTCTACCAGGAATGTTCTTTACCCTGATGTCCACATACATTGCTCCCTTATTTCCTTTAAGTCATTGCTCAACTGTCACCATCTCTTTGTGGTTTACCTTGACCATTTTATTTAAAATATAAATTATTATCCTATACAATTGGTTGCCTCCCTGGGGCTCTGACACTCCTGGTTGTCTTTTCTGTTCTCTATTTTTTTTTCTTTTTCATAGCAGTCATTCTCAAATTATGTGTTTGCAGGGTTGCTTCACGACCTGCTGAAGGGGAAGAGGTGGGGCAGTGGAACAGATAGGGTCTAGATCCCCAGCATTTATTTTAAATTAGCTCCTCTTTTATATTATTTGACTTAAGGGCATATATCATGTAAAGTGTTCTGAGCCTTTAAAAAGTTAGAAAATGACTGTTGTAGATGAAAGGACACAGAACTAAATTCAGGAAACTTAGATTCCAGTCCTATATCTTTTACAGACAAACTGTGCGTGAACTTATGAATGTCATGCACTGACGTTGTACCTGGAAGATGATGGACAAAATCATGGTCTCTTGGTTCTATTTGAATGGAGTTTTACTGTGATTCTGAATAGTTAAGCATATTCCCTGCTGCTACAGAACAAAGACATGGAGGCTCCTGAAAATGGTAATGAGTATTAGAGCAAGAACTGACATTATCCAGGTATGAGGAGATGCATTCATAAATCATAAAAGGAATGTTCACATATGGACCAAGTGCCTAAATATAAATACAAGTACAAATATAGTAATGGGAAATAGAGTGGAAACTGGATGCTAAAAGGTGAGAAGAAAGGTCAGTTGTGACTACTTGGAAACAAATATAAAATAATATAGGATTTTTGGCAATCCAGAGAAAAGAATTGAGGGCCTGGCTTTTCACATATTAATCTGGTGAAGGCTAAAGTCATGCTCTATGGCCGAAGCCATTCATGTTTTGAGACTCATCTCACAGATATATCCTCCCACACTAGTAAGACCTTAAGAAATTTGGACCATTTTTGCATTTGTGTTTTTAATATCAAAAACAACAGCAGCTTCTCTTCAGAATGTCCAGTTTCAAAGGAAACTGGATATCTTCTGACACATCCCAGGAACCCTGCTAGCAGCTGTCAGGGACATCCTATTCCAAGTCTAGAGCACATCGTGATGAACATGAGCCTTCTCTGATGGAAAGGACAAAAGAGAAATCAATAGAGAGTAACTTGAAACACTATAGACTTTCCTTGTATTTGTGATATGTTCAAAAATTCCTATCAGCCTCTGCTAAGCTTCATTTCCCCCTTCTGATTGTTTACTTGTTTTGCAGGATTAAAGAACAGAACTCTTGTCAGAACTTATTTATCCTTATGATACCACATTATTAATTCTAGTCCAAATGGCTTGATATTTGAAAAGTTAATTGAATTATGGTTTACTTTTGCAGTAAGGAGAGCAAAAGATTTCTTTTTAAACAAATGGAACCTTATGGGATCTTATTTAGAGTTTGGCCTCTAAATTCAGAAGCTGTTTAAAAATCCTAAATTTTCTCTTGAGTATCTTTATTTAGATACTAATATCATAAGCTGGATATCTCTCTTCTCAGATTATATCACACGAGAAATAACTCTGAAAACTCAGGATATGATTTTACTAATAAACATAACAGCAGCTAAGTAAAAGGAATATGGCATAATATTGGCAAACGAGAAGACAGATATATTAGAGAAGATGGGACTGACGTAACTCTATAATAAAAAACAAGTGATAATAAAATACTTACAAAATATAGACTTATTTTTAAATTGAAAAGAAAGAAGATAAAAACAGTATACTAAATAGTTCCAGAATCAAAGTAATATGTCTAGTTACAGTCTTAGATATTAATGCCAATTGGGAATAAAAACGTGAAAACTTAAGGCAGAAAAACATGTCTTTAGAAGCAAACTCATGGTCTCTAATATGCTAATTATTGAAGTATAAAAAAGAAAATAAATTTTTCAAAAACAAACTGCCTCCTTTCCTGCAAAGATTTGATGTATGTATGATAAATCACAAAGATAACACTAGAAATTAATATATTAGAGAATTGAAAAAATGATAAATTTATGCAGGAACTAATTTTTGGGGTAAACTCTAAAAATAGTCAAAGTTTTTTTAAAGGTAATCAAGCAAAATTCAGAATTCAGAAAACTAAAACTACAAAAATCCATACATAAACAAGAGGGCACAAATATAGGACAGATTTAAAAGAATACTCCTATACATTTCTACAAATAACATTGGAAAATCTATATGAAAAGGGTTATTTTCTATGCTTTGTCTTAAAATAGAAGAGATAATTTAATAAATGTATTAAACGGGGAAATAAATTGAGCATGCTGTTAAGGATTTCCACTAAAACTGTGGGTCCAGAGAGCTGAAAATTCTATAAAATCAGTAAGAAACAGGTAACACTCATGCTCTCTACATTTTTCTGCATTGTGGAAAGCAGTATATTTCTTCTCAATTAAATTTATAAATCAAGTATAATTTTCATAATGAATCACAAAGATAGCTTAAGAAAATCGACTCATTTTTCAAGAACAGAAATGCAAAATGTTTTAATAAATGAAACCAGCATGTAAAATAATAACATACAAGTGCATAAAGTATATAAAGGAATGTGAGGCTATTTCAGCAAAAGGATATATTAACATAATTTGTCATTTTAATAAGCAAAGAAGAAAAAATATTAATAGATACTAAAAATAATTTCAAAAAAATTTATAGTAATTTTTTACATTTAAGAACATAAAATGTAAGCTTTGAGCAAACTGTCAAGTGAAGTATACTAACTTTACATGATGATTTCAAAACCATTAGCTGATGTCAATATGATTACATTCTAGAAGAACTATATATGCTATGACATAATATGAAACTTTATGTATTATCTATATAATAAGCATTGTTAAACATATTACAATACTATACTTAAATTTTTTCTGGTAGTTACAACCAATACAATAAAAAAGAATAAAAATAATAATACTAATTAAAATAGGGAATATTTTAAAAGATAATTCTTCACAGATAATGGCAAATTTACCTAAATCAAAAGGAGAAAACTGAAAGAAAATCTATTATAAATAGTGATAATTTTATAATTGGGTTACATACATAGTAAATATTTAAAAGTAACTAGTTTTTCTGTATAGCAACAATAACAAGTCAGATCATTTGGCACTTAAAGAAAAGCAACAGCACGCATGTGCATAAACACACACACACACACACACACACACACACACACACACAAGACCATTAGAAGTCAGCAGAACATCTGAACCTGCAAGTAAATAAATTATTCAGGTAACAGAAAAGACCTTTAAATAAAATTTTTAATCAGAAAGATCAAAGAGCTAATTATTTAAAAATATGATTTATGTAATTCCAGCACTTTGGGAGGCCGAGGCGGGCAGATCACGGGGTCAGGAGATCGAGACCATCCTGGCTAATACGATGAAACCCTGTCTCTACTAAAAATACAAAAAATTAGCTGGGCGTGGTGGCAGGCGCCTGTAATCCCAGCTACTCGTGACGCTGAGGCAGGAGAATGGCGTGATCCCAGGAGGCAGAGCTTGCAGTGAGCCAAGATCGTGCTACTGCACTCCAGCCTGGACGACAGAGTGAGACTCCATCCCCCCCCCAAAAAAAACCAAATGATTTAACATCGTGTTATGGAAAGTAATAATCAGAGAAAAATTAAAATGTCATTATCTAAGGTAAACCTAGATGTAAAAATTATCAACACAATATTGTCAAACCAAATCTAGCAGCACATCAAAAAGCTAATTGACCTTGATCAAGTAAGCTTTATTCCTGGGATACAAGACTGATTCAACATATGCAAATTAATAAATGTGATTCATCACATAAACAGAACTAAAAACAAAAACCACATGATCGTCTCTATAGATAAAGAGAAGGCTTGTAATAAAATTCAACAACCTTCATGTTAAAAGCCCTCAACAAACTAGGCATTGAAGGAACATACATCAAAATAACAAGAGCTGTCTATGACAAGCCCACAGGCGACATCATACTGAACAGGCAAAAGCTGGAAGCATTTCCCTTGAGAACTGGAACAAGATAAGGATGCCCACTCTCACTACTCCTATTCAACATAGTACTGGAGGTCCTGGCCAGAGCAATCAGGCAAGAGAAAGAAATGAAAGGCATCCAAATAGAAAGACAGGAAGCCAAACTATCTCTCTTTGCAGACTATATAATTCTATACCTAGAAAACACCATATTATTTGGCCAGAGGCTCCTAGATCTGATCAACAGCGTCAGCAAAATTTCAGGATACAAAATTAATGTACAAAACTCCACGGAATTTCTGTACACCAACAACATCCAAGCTGAGAGCCAAATCAAGAATGCAATCCCACTCACAATAGCCACAATAAGAAGAAAATACCAAGGAATACAGCCAACCAAGCAGGTAAATGATCTCTGCAATGAGAATTACAAAACATTGCTGAAAGAAATCAGAGATGACACAAACAAATGGAAAAATATTCCATGCTCATGAATAGAAAGAATCAGTATTGTTAAAATAGCTATACTGCCCAAAGCAATTTACAGATTCAATGCTACTCCTATCAAACTACTAACATCATTTTTCATGGAATTTGAAAGAAAAAAACTATTGTAAAATTCATTTGGAACTGAAACAGAGCCTGAATAGTCAAAGAAATCCTAAGCAAAAAGAATAAGGCTGGAGGCATCACACTACCTGACTTCAAACTATACTGTAAGATTACAGTAACTAAAATAGCATGGTACTGGTACAAAAACAGACCCATAGATCAACTGAACAGTTTACAGAACCCATAAGTAAAGCGGCACACCTACAGCCATCTAATCTTCATGAAAGCCAACAATAACAAGCAATGAAGAAAGGGTTCCCTATTCAATAAATGGTGCTGGGATAACTGGCTAGCCATTTGCAGAAGATTGAAACTAAACCTCTACCTTTCACCATATAAAAAACCAACTCAAGACAGATTAATGACTTCAATGTAAAACCTAAAACTATAACAACTCTGGAAGAAAACCTAGGAAATTCCATTCTAGACATTGGCCCCAGCAAAGACTTCATGACAAAGACTAAACAAAAATTGACAAGTAGCACCTAATTAAGGTAAAGAGCATCTGCACAGCGAAGGAAACTATCGGTAAACAGACAACCTACGGAATGGACTATGCATTCAACAAAGATCTAATATCCAGAATCTATAAGGAGCTCAAACCAACAAGCAAAAAAAACCCCATTTTAAAAATGGCAAAAGACATGACAGACATTTCTCAAAAGAACACATACGTGTGGCCAACAAGCATATGAAAACATGTTCAATATCACTAATAATTAAGGAAATGCAACTCAAAACCACGAGTTACCCTCTCACACCAGTCAGAATGTCTATTATTAAGAAAAAAAAATAGATGTTGGTGAGGTTGCAGAGAAAAGGGAACACTTATACACTGCTAGTGGGAATGTAAATTAGCCCGGCCACTGTGGAAAGCAGTTTGGAGATTTCTCAAAGGACCCAAAATAGAACTAGCATTCCACCCAGCAATCCCATTACTGAGTATATACTAAAAATAATATAACTCATTCCACCATAAAGACATATGCACACGTATGTTCATTGTAGCTCTGTTTATAGTCACAAAGACAGGGAATCTACCTAGATTCCCATCAATGGTTGATTGGATAAAGAAAATATGGTACATGTGCACCACGGAACAATACACAGCCATAAAAAATATTGGGTCCTTTGCAGCAATATGGTTGGAGCTGGATGCCATTATCCTAAGTGAATTAATGCAGGAAGAGAAAACCAAGTAGTGTGTGTTCTCATTTATAAGCAGAAGCTAAACATTGAATATACATGGACATAAAGAAGGAAACAATATAAACCAAGGCTTACTTGCGGTAGAGGGTTGGGGGAGAGTAAGGATAAAAAAACTACCTATTTAGTATTATGCTGATTACCTGGGTAACAAAATTATCTGTACACCAAACCCCTGTGACATGAAATTTACCTGTGTAACAAACCTGCACATGTACCCCTTGAAGCTAAAATAAAAGTTGGAAAGAAAAAGAAACAGGAAGCAAAACAAAACAAAATAGTATTCCTGACAAAGGAAAAAATGGCAAAGAACTTAGTCTTCTCTTCAGCAACACTCTATGTCAAATGACAATAAATTAATATTACTAATATTTTGAAGGAAATAGATTTTGAGGGAAAATAATTTTGAAGTTAGGGTGCTACATCTATTAAAAATATAAATCAAATGTAAATAAAAATTTAAAATACGTTCAAATGTACTAGAACTTTAAAAAAATTTCCATGTACTTATTTTTTGAGAAAAATATCTTGAGGTAACGCATTATCAAAGGAAAAAGGAATTCAAGAAAGAAAGAAAAAGAAGCAGACTTAGAATCAAAGCACAATGCACTTATACCATAAGTGAAATGAAAATAAATCATCGGACTTCAAATATACAGCAGCTTTAAAACATAAAAATTAGCCCAACATAAAAGAGGAAATGAAACGGCCCTAAAAATAGTGTTTGTTGTAAGAGATTGGATTTATTTTAAAGGCAGTTTGAAGATGCTGTCAAAATGCTACAATAAAGACAACACATTTTATCTATTCACCACTAGCACCACCACCACCACCACCACCACAACAAAAACCAAAATATATCTAGAGAGAAAAAACTATCTGTGAATACCATGAATCAATTGCAAAAAAAACTGAGATGTGGAACAGCTTTGAAGAATTGATGGACTTCCTTAACTACAGAAGTCTACTAATGTACCAGTTTCAAATTGAATATTATTATTGAAAAATATTTTTTAAAAAGCTAGTAGTACATATTTTCATTAATGTTACTCTAGCTCTCTTTTTTCTGTGCATGTATTACTTCTAGTTCTTACTATAATTGTTTTTAAATGTCTTCTAAAAATATCATTTGCCCTTTGTAGTAAGTTTGCAGAATAATACTATATTAATTGGGTGAGAAGTTTAGAGAAAACATTCCTCTTTACCTCTCAAGACTCTGGAAAGTCTCTCAATTTATATAACCCTTTCTTGATCTCAAAAATAACAGAAGAAACATACTTTACATGCACAAATAAGAAAAAAGCTATAACTGATTCATTTTTGTATGTTCAATCAGGCTTACATTCCCAGGATAAACCCTACTTCATCATATATTTTTGGACTTTATTTACTAATATTTTGTGGAAGACTTTGACATCTATGTTCATGAAGAATACTGCTTGTTACTTTCTTTTCTTAGACTGTATTTGTACTGTTTTGGCCTTATGGTAGTACTGGCATAATAACGTGAGTTGGGACTTTTTTTTAACCTTTTCCGTTTTCTTGAAGTATTGGTGTACAACGGTTATTACTTCTTAATTAAATATTTGATACAGTTTGCCAATGAAGCTATCTGGAAAAAAACCTTTTTTTGTTAAACTTTTTCATTTTCAAGTTCAACTTATTTAGCAGAAATAGATCTGTTCTGTTTATCTGTTCTTAGTGAGCTAGAAAGTTTATGTACTTGAAGGAACTGGTTCATTTCATATCAGTTGTCAATTTATGGGCATATATAAAGTTAGTTTTTCCTTATTATCCATTTAATGTCTGTAGTATTTATAGCAATGTTACTTATTTCATTCCTGATATTTGTAATTATTTTTTTTAATTATTATTTTTTGAGATGGAGTCTCGCTCTGTCGCCCAGGCTGGAGTGCAGTGGCATGATCTCAGCTCACTGCAAGCTCTCCCTCCTGGGTTGATGCCATTCTCCTGCCTCAGCCTCCCAAGTAGCTAGGACTACAGGCATCTGCCACCACGTCTGGCTAATTTTTTTGTATTTTTAGTAGAGACGGGGTTTCACCTTGTTAACCAGGATGGTCTCCATCTCCTAACCTCGTGATCCACCCATCTCACGCTCCCAAAGTGCTGGGATTATAGGCATGAGCCACCGTGCCCAGCTGATATTTGTAATTATTGTCTTCTCTCTTTTTGTCTTAGTTAATGTATTAGTCCATTTTCATGCTGCTGATTAAGACACACCCAAGACTGGGAAGAAAAAGAGGTTTAATTGGTCTTACAGTTACACATTGCTGGGGAGGCCTCAGAATCATGGTGGGAGGTGAAAGGCGCTTCTTACATGGCAATGGCAAAAGAAAATGAGAAGGAGACAAAAGTGAAACCCCTGATAAAGCTATCAGATCTCGTGAGACTTACTACCATAAGAACAGTATGGGGGAAATGGCCCCCATGATTCAAATTATCTCCCACCAGGTCCCTCCCACAACATGTGGGAATTATGGGAGTACAATTCAAGACAAGATTTGGGTGGGGACACAGAGCCAAACCACATGATTCCTCCCCAGACCCTCCAAATCTTATGTCCTTACATTTCAAAACCAATCGTGCCTTCCTAACAGTCCCCCAAAGTCTAAATTCATTTCAAAAATAGCCCAAAAGTCCACTTTCCAAAGTCTCATCTGAGAAAAGGCAAGCCCCTTCTGCCTATGAGCCTGAAAAAATCAAAAGCAAGTTACTTCCTAGTTACAATGGGAGTACAGGTATTCGGTAAATGCAGCCATTCCAAAGGGAAGAAATTGGCACAACAAGGAGGTTACCGGGCCCATGCAAGTAATACTCTTTCTTTGCTACTTATCACCAAAGTTTACAAATACTTGAGCTTTTGAAAAACTATTTGGGAAATGAAACACCATGGCTTACGATGTTATTGAACATTTTTTAAAATAAAATGTTCTTCTCAATTTAGTTGTATCTTGTGCAAATTTAGTTGGAAATCTTTATTTAAAGTAATTAACAAATGGAATGTCAAAATATTCAGTAGCTGATGCTCTTAATTAAATGTAGTTATTGAAAACAAAATTTGAACACAAAAGGGGATACGGAAATTCATGCCCACAAAAGCAATGGGTGAGCGTGACAATAGCAGCCACAACAGGACAATGAAAATTCTAACTTTGCACATAATATCATCTTAGAATCCAAGATATGCCACAGAATCAGGTAAATTATTTTACAAGTTTATATAGTTAGGCTGAAATATTTATATCTATAAACATGAAAAATATAGAAGTTAGTATCTTCATTCCAGAACATTATTTTCTGAGCTCAATAGAAATACCAGTATCTACAGAGCAAATGTTCTCTCAATTAAAATACTAAGTTTTTTTCTACTTATGAGTAAAACTTAAAACTTTTGTTCATTAAAAGTCACTAGTAACAGAGGAAAAAGGCATGTCACACATCTGGGAAAAAAATTCTGACAAAGATTTGTATTTAATACAACAAAATAATTCCTACAAATCACTAACCAAAAGGCAGACCACCAGCAGAAGAATTGGCCAAAAAAAAAACCTTGCAAACAACCAAACCAACAACAAAAATTATGAACAAATATTTCATGAATGAATATCACCAACATGTTAACAAATGTATAAAGAGGTGCTTGACTTCAGTAGTTATGAGTGGTGTTCAAGTTAAAAATACAACACAATACCACTACTCACCACTGGAAAGGCTAAAGGTAAAAATGACTGAAAACAGCAAGGGTTCGTAAAAATGTGGACCAATTGGGATTCTCATAAAAGAGAACATATGCACACTCTGTGGAATAGAAGTACCAATCCTACCTGTATATCCAATAGAAATGTTTTTATAAGTTCATCAAAAGATGTGTAGCCTGGTGCGGTGGAATATACCTGTAATTAATCCCAGCTACTCAGGAGGCTGAGGCAGAAGAATCGCTTGAGCTCAGGAGTTCAAGACCAGCCAGGGCAAAGTAGAAAGACCCCATTTCAAAAAAAAAAAAAAAAAAAGATGCATAAGAGAAGGTATATAGCACCACTGTTTACAATTGCTTGAAATTGAGAATCACTATAATGCAGAATAAAATATAATCTATATATACAAAATAAAATGTTTAGCCATGAAAATAAATGAACTATAACTATTCTCCAAAACATGATTGAATTTTACAAACAGTATCAAATAAAAGAAGCCAGACATGAAAAACTACATTCCATATAATACCATTAATATAAAGTACACAAGCAGGCCAAACTAATTCATGATGTCAGCAATGAGGGCAGTGGTGTCTTTTGTGGAGGATAAGTGTAGACACTGGAAGAGGGCACGATGGTGGGCAGCTTTTATGGCAGAGCGATTTTTTCCTTTTTAATATGACGCTAGTTACTGTAACTACACAATTGTGATTTTTAAACTCCTCTGTATGTGTGCCTTACATAAATAAACTTCATGCACCGCAAAGCCAAAAAGGTCTTAAATAAATTAAATAAAAAGAGTTAAAATGACATACCAGATTAAATGTCAAATTTCTATAATTGTGTTTTCAAACATCTTGACTTGCATGAAAAATATTTTGGTGGAATTTCTATTTTTAAGCAGATACATTTATCCTACACTAAAATGAAATAACATTAAAAATGTATGATTTTGTGGTTTTTAAAATTGGTAAAAAAAATTGAAAATAATCATATAGCAACTTACTGGATGAGTTTATGAAGATCTTTTCAAAGGAAGGGAAAATATACAGAATAGAGTAGGTTTAAGGTGTCAGCAGTTTCAAGTTTATTATAAAATGCACTTGAGGCCAATTTATGAAAAATTGAAAATAATAAAGACATATCAAAAATTATTTAGAAAAATATCAGATCTTCTCTATTAGAGACAGAGCTAAAAATTGTTAAAATATGTAAATGTCTTAAGAATAATTATTCTGCTTATGTTGTATTTTAATAATCAAGTCCACGAGATAATTTTTCATTTTGTCTTTTTTTACACAGTTACATGTTACTTTTTTTCTTTGGAAGAGCTTAATTTTTGAAACTAGTTTTTGAAGAGATTTATTTTATAATTTCACCAATATAATAATATTTCTTAATCAATACATAAACATTTCACATTTATACATATCTCATATATACTTAATGATAATTCATATGGTCATTCTATGGATACAGAAATGATATAAAATATTGAATTTTTAAAAATTAATATAAAAACTTAAAGCATTTCAGCTCAAAACCTCAAACAAATTTTATAATGGAATTAGAAAGTGTATTCTAAAATATGCCTCAAAGAGCAAAAGTCTTAAATGACCTAGTTAATTGAGAATAAAGATATATCATAACAAACACCAAGAACTATTAGAAGCTAGGGTAACTAAGACAACATAGTCTTGATGCAAGGATAGAAAAATAGAATGAACAAGCAGAATAAGATCTTAGATACAAATGTAAAATATCTATAGAAAATTGATACATGACAGATATTGCAAAAGAAATCACACACTTGTAATTAACAATGTTGTGGCAATTATCTCTATAGGGAAAACACTCTACTTCTATGCTATAAAAAAAACTATTTTCAGATGAAATATTGACCTCAAAGTGAACAGCCAAACTTTAACTTCAAAAAGAAGATCTAGACAGGCACCTTTTAATCAAAATTTTCATAAACCATAAGGGAAAAATTTAATCAGTATTATTATGAAGAAATTAAAACTTCAGATAATGAAAATAGTAAAAAAAATTATATAAAACCTGCAAATATGTCACAGTTGTATTGCATTTAGATAACAAAGAATTAGTGTGCAAATTGTACAAAATTATCCCTAAAATAAGTTCAACAGAAATAATTCAATGCAAATATAGACCAAAGAAATAAACAGTTTAGAAGAGTAAACCAAAATGACCAATTAATATATATAAAAATATTCACCCTCACTTGTCAGGAAAGATTTGCACATTTAGGCCATGATGAAATTTCAGATTCCATAGCCATAGAATTGCTAAAAAGTGTAAAGCCTGATAATGCTACGTATTGACAAAGATATGTAGCAACATATACACTTGTAAATTGAAATTAAGAATTTTAATTGGTGTAACTAGAAAAAAGTTTGGCAATATTTATTTTAGCTGAAATTGCATTAAACCTTTAACTAGCAATTTTACTTTCAGGCTATAACTCTTACATAGGTACCTGAGAAAGCATGAATTAGAATGTTCATTTCACCCATTTGGGTGAAATGTGAAAAATTATAGAAAATAACCCTAAATGTTTAAGAAGACAGGGATAAAACCAATACTAATAGTGATATACTATATTAAAGTTTTTAAAAAACTAGATTTACATAATTCTCTAGAGATAAATCCCACAACTATAATTTTGAGAAGAAAAAAAGTGTCTCAGAAATGTGATTTTCTATAAAATTTACAAATACACTTAATTATACAACATGGACAGATGCGTTAAGTATTTAGTAAGTAAAGAAAATTCAAATAATGATGAACAGAAAAATCAGGATAATGGTTACCTTTGGGAATGCCTCACAGTGCAGGAAGGGAAAGGTAGGCACAAGAATACAGTGGAGAGAAATATACAAAGTAAAAGGCAAATATTTTAATTTTTTTCTTAAACTTTGCGGCAGGTGGCTTATGTTGTCACTCCATGGACTACTATATATGTCTATAATAGTTCAAAATATAAGGGAAACAAGTAGAAAGTTATTCAAGATATTCTGATAGGATTTTTTAAAGCCAGTATATATGGTATAAAACTATTTACATATGTAAAAATATCTATGAATAAGTGTTTGGAACTATAAGAGAATGCATGAAGGAATATAGCAGGAGGCATTACCTTGGTTCAATTCAGATGAAAAAAAATAAGAAATGACTTTCATCTCCATTTTCTTTCTCTGTAGTTTCCTATTTTTTCCATAATTTAGGCTTATGGTCTTTATCATAGGAGTAAGAGATCACAATCCCCAAACAATCAGTGTTTGAGTGGAAATGGGATTAGATAATAAGTCCCACAAAGCCTAGGCCCTAGCTTCTGTGTTCCTTGCCGTGTCCCTAAGGAAGGGTGCTCATTCCCAATATGCATTGAGTTGCTAGAAAAAAAATAATAAATGAATAAATGAGTGAACAAAGCAAATTCTAAATTAAGCATTAAGGAAGTCATTATGGTACAGAATTTAACTAACATTTCCTGAAAAATTGGCTTTGGAGAAGAAAAATGATGTCTTTTTTTTGCCCTCAGGAAGCTTACCCTCTAGTGATGGAGTCAGACATGCAACAATATGATTTTGTTGTCCTAGAGCATTGTTAGGATTTAAATGTGTTGCATATTTTCACCACAGAACACCTTCAAATCAAGCTCTTACCCTTTCCTAAATTGATGGATTTTATTGGAGACTTGTGATTATATCATCTGCAGCTCCTTATTTCAGATTTAGGAAATCTGTCTTTGCATGAAAGGACACTCTGGATGAGCCCTTCTTTCCGTCCAGTAGACAGGTATCTACTGTATCAATGTCAAGATCTCAGGTATGGGAACAATAGACATGTATAGTGTTCAACACTATTGCAAATGACTCTTATTTTCATATTTGGTCATTTCAAAATGAATCTGGGAGAGGTGTGGAGAGAGTTAGTAGTTGTCTTGCTTTAAAGCTACTTCCTGAATTCTGCTTATGCCTATGATATACTAGCACATAGCCGACCAATCCTCCCCATGAGAACAACTACAAAACTGGATAACATATATTTCAGAAAAAAATCTGTGTAAAGACCTTAAATATCTACCAGGGCAGGCAGGATATAAAATGCCAAAGTCCCCAAGGAAAGGTATTGAGGCGAGTATGATATTCTACTCTACTTTTTCACTGTACTTACTGAATCGTTAACTTACTGAATCGTTAACAAGATTTGTGGAGAGTCTAAGAACCTAGTTAGAAATAGCTGCTCTAGCTGATAACAAAGTTAAAAACAAGGCAGAGCTTTTGGCAGTCTCACAGGGAAAAAAAAGAAGAAATTGGTGTGCATAGACCTTATTTCTTGTGTGCCCAAGATCCCAAATAGAAGGGAAGAGAAGTGAGACCAACTTTTCCTCTGGATAAATTCTCTGATGTGTATTTTGTGCTGTCAGAGAGGTGGAGAAGCCAAGTAGAAAGTAGGTCAATAAGGGGCTAAGTGGAGCTGAGCTATCAGCCACCTTATGGTATGAAAGAGATAAACATTATAATTCAGAGTACGAAGGTGAAGAGACCCTGATAAACATCCCATAATTTTATGTAGGGACTCCTGGCAGACTAGGGGAGTCAACTGGACATGGCCTATGTCTTACCAAGCCTAAAATCAGCCTTGAGTTGTCGCAATACAAGACTGGTGGTCTACTACTAATCTGACTACAAATAATAACCTGAAGGAAATATTCTCTAAAATAAGCAAATGTCATCCAGAGACTTTATATTGCAGAGGGCATGGCATCTTTGCATACTCGGCACGTGACATTCTTTTAAAAATTATCGGGAATTCCAAGAAAAAGGACCAAGATAAGAAATAAACAAAATAAACCTATCTACAGATGATGCATATATTTAAGTCATCAGACATGGACTTCAAATAATATATAATTTGCCAGCAATCCCAGAACTTTGAGAGGCCAAGGCTGGCAGATCACCTAAGGTCAAGAGTTTGAGACCAGCATGGCCGACATGGTGAAACCCCATCTCTACCAAAAACAAACAAAAAACACAAAAATTAGCCAGGCATGGTGGCGGGTGCTTGTCATCCCAGCTACTAGAGAGGCTGAGGCAGGAGAATCACTTGAACCCAGGAGGCAGAGGTTGCAGTGAGCCAAGTTCGCGCCATCGCACTCCAGCCTGGGTGACGAGAACAAAAAACTCCATCTCAAATAATAATACTAATAATAATGTATACTTTGTCTAAAAATAGCAACATAGAAAAGTTTACTAGAACACACATATTTTCTTTGACAAATATGTATTTAGTTGTGTGTCTATTTTTTGAAAATCTCAATACCTAAAAATAGGAATGCCCTAGACGTGTTCTTCCTTTTTTCTCCCTTCCTTTTATTTTTTATTTTTTGGCTTCATAAAAAAAATGATTCTTTTTTGGTCTTCCCTTTCTTGGTCTTCTATTGCTATGGCTTTTCTTCTCTTCCCTAAGTGATCAGGTCCAGTGGATCCTGACTGAGGAGGCCATCAAGGCTTCTTCAGAGATGGCCTGGACTGGCCAGGCTGGGGGCATCCAGAACAAAAAAGGCAGACAGGGCTGAAGGGACAGATGGGTCTGGTAAGACTTGAGAGGTTGGGGCTACAGAGGTGACCAAAGACTGGATCAAGGAAGTGACCAAAAACTGCAGGGCCTGTGAAATCAAACACGAAATTACTCGTACAATATTTTTCCATGCATGTAAACTTACATGCAAAAATAACTAATGGCAACAAATCAGCAGAGTGGTTCCTTGTGGAGGGAGGCAGTGACTATGGGTGTATAAACAGCGCTTCTGGCCTGCAGATTAATTCCTGTTCCTTCATCTGGATAGGGAGGTGTGATTTTGTGTGTCTATGTGTAAAAATTCACCAAGCCGCACATTCAGGATTTCTAACTTTCTATGTTCAAGTTATACAGTCACAAATTTTTACTTGAAATATAAATTCTGACCTGAGTGTTTATGAATAAATTAGAATTAGCATAAAATAGGGCAGGAAGAGTTAAGTGTTTGGCAATGTGGCTATAGGTCCAGGAACATAAAATTATCTGATATATGTATAAACTATAAGCAGCTCCACAAATAAAACGAAAACTTGGAGGCAGGAATTGATGAGGGAGGAAGCTAGAAAAGCAGACAGAAACAAGTACCTGGAGGGACTTGAATATAATACTAAGAATTTTGGCTTCTGACCTGCAGAAAATGGGAAACATGGAAGGCTCAGGAGTGGAGAGAATTGGTTCAGAATGAGGAGTGAGTTTAACACTCCATCAAACAAATCATTAAACAAAATAAGAAGCTTAGGGTCAGAGAAGCTGTGAGGTGAAAGTTGGTGGCAAGTGTTAATTTTGTTTAAATGTGTAACTGGACAAGTGTGACCATTTTAACAGCAAAATATAAATGTTTTTAATCTTGATAATTTAAAGATTATATCATAACTTACAAAAATGTGGTGGCATATGTAAGGAGATATTGAAAGAACATGTAAAAATATTGCTTTCCTTTTTTTTATTTGATACGATTTGAAATTGATAGATTTATTAGACCTTATATATTTTAAGGGCAATGTTAGTAATAAAGGTAGCAGTAAAGCCAATGATATAAGAAACAGAGTCCATAAACATTACAGACTATCAAAACTAAAACCCAAATCATACATGCAAAGCAAAAGAAAATACAAACCATCGAGCTAATGACAGATGCTATAGGAAACATTAAAAACAAATGGAATAACGCAAATGACAGAATTCAGAACAAAAATATCTGTTACAGCAACAAATGTCAGTGGGATAAACTAACCTATTAAAAGAAAAAGACTCAGATTATATCAAATAATAAAACCTAACTATATGCCATATATATATGAGACATATCTGAAATTGACTCGGAAGTTTGAAAGTGAAGATGGAATAAAATCACATCAGACAAACACAAACAAAAAATAAATCACAGCCCACAACGTTGATATTTAAGTTAAATCCAAGACAAAAATTTAAATGACTAAAGGATCTATATAATAATAAAATTTAGAGACACATACACGTCTAAGTGTTCATGTGGTCTTCATGCATCAAATAACAAAACATTAAAATGCATAACCAAGAATTGTGGGTAATAAAAGAAGAAAATATAGAAACATGGTAACTAGCAGAGTTTAACTTCTCTTGCATTGCATGACTAATCCAAGTTATAATAGAGATTTTTAAATGCAATTTAAAAAGTACACTCAATAATGTGTTCTTGAACTTTTCCCTACTGTATACCCGGAAGGTAACTTGTTTTTAAATACCTATGGGGCATTTGGAAACATTGGTCATATATTAGGCAATAGAAATCTTCCAAGAATTCTCAAATGAAAGTAATATGGATCATATTTTTAAAATAATTTGTATAAAAACTATTAAATAATTCCCAACATAGACATGAAAAATTAAAAAGCCTCCAATCTAGAAACTTTAAAAATCCCTCTATTGTGTTAAAAAAAAATCAAAACCAACATTTTACGACATTAATCAGGAATTATGAAATAACTCCCAGGAAATCAATAGATTGTATTTAAAATTAAACTAAAAAAAATTATTCGTGTTTACTAAACTAGAAAAAATGAAAATTATGGTTTCAAGGAAAACAAAATAAATTGAAGGTGAGTAGGGAGAATTTAAATAAAAGCAGAAATTAGTGAATTAAAAATTAGAAAAAATAGTGGAAACTCTAAAAACCACATTTTAACTAAAAAGTAAAAAAGGGAGGCTGGATGCGGTGGCTCACGCCTGTAATCCCAGCACTTTGGAAGGCCGAGGTCAGGAGTTCAAGTCCAGCCTGGGCAACAAGGAGAAACCCTGTTTCACTAAAATTACAAAAAATAGACGGGCATAGGTGGCACATGCCTGTAATCTCAGGTACTTGGGAGGCTAAGACATGAGAGTCGCTTGCACCCTGGAGACAGAGCTTTGGAGGTTGAAGTGAGCTGAGATCGCACCGCAGCACTCCAGCTTGGGCAACAGAGCGAGACTCTGTCTCAAAAAAAAAAAAAAAAAAAAAAAAAAAAGGCGGGAGGAGAAAGCCTAAGTATCACAAATACCTCAAATTAGAAATGAAAATGAGGAAACAACCCCAGATGAGACCTGGGGAGTTTTTGCTCCAAGTCACAGCCATGCCAATGAGACTGGGAGATGACGCGAGGCCCCTGCCTGTGGGCACTGCGGGCTGTCACCCAGATCTGAGGAAGTGCATTTCCCTGTAAGCACTTCAAAAGGGAGACCTGAGTGAGCAACTACTATATATTCTTGCTGGCATATAGTCTATGATGTAGATACCTAATATATTCAACCAATAATTGAAATTCACATTGTCTCCTCATTTTGTTACCACAAACAATGCATCATAAAATATCTATATATACTTGTAGTAAGTTGGGTTTGTTGGGAAACGAATTTTGAGTTTCTGAGAGTTGCTGCAGGAGGCTTTTGGGGAGACATTCCCAGGAAGAACATCTGTGAGGGGTGAGAGGACCAGCATAGGGCAGAAGGAGCCACTGAATTGCAATACAGTTGTATCAGAGGGCTTGAGGAGTTTCGGTGGCTCTGAAATCAGGTGCTCGCAGTTGGTCCAGTTGATGCAAGGAGGCTAAGCCTCTGTACCTCCATAGTGGTTGCTGTCCCCAGAGAAGGGGGCACAGCCTGGATGGGGCAGCTTACTTTGACTGAAGGCAATTACTGGAGAGCAACTTGGCTGAGTGATTGCAGAGCTTTCTTCCTTATCATCTTAGCTAGGCTGGAACTACATTTCCCAGAATCCCCTTCCCTGTATTGCTCTAGGTTCCTTTTGGACAAAACAAAGTGCTGGGAGATAACCAAAGGCAGAGGTAAAGGTGCTGCTGTTTTGCTATATCTAGAAGTTGTTACAGGCCAGGCGGCATGGCTCATGCCTGTAATCCCAGCACTTTGGGAGGCCGAGGTGGGTGGATCACTTGAGGTCAGGAGTTCAAGACCAGCCTGGCCAACATGGTGAAACCCCATCTCTACTAAAAAAAAATAAATAAATAAAAGAAAATAAAAAAATAGCTGGGTGTGGTGGTGCACACCTGTAATCCCAGCTACACAAAAGGCTGAGAGATTGAACCCAGGAAGCGGAGGTTGCAGTGAGCCGAGATCGTGCCATTGTGCTCCAGCCTGGGTGACAGAGCGAGACTTTGTCTCAAAAATAAATAGATAAATAAAAATAAAAAATAAAAGTCGGTACAGGATGCCAGACACAGACAGCTTGTGCACCTTTTTGCTAATCTATTAGCTCACCTGATTGATTAATGGATGGACCTATACTTTCCCCAACTCCCACCACATCTACTCTTTTGGCTTCTCTGACCCTGTGCAAGTGAGTATGCACATCTGTGATGAATGGTACCAGCTGCTCCTGAAAGTCTCCCGTGGCATTGAGGTTGGAGGTGGTGAGAGACTTGGACTCCAGTTTGTCTTCATGCACTGCAGATCACTGTCCCAGTTTCAGTGTGTTCTTCCTTTGTCCACGCCCAGCTTTCCTTTCTGACTGATGGTCTGGCTGACCTACAGTGACTTCAGGCCCAACACCAGATGTAGGGTCAGACATCTGCACTACTTCCCATCACTGTGTCACATCTTGTCTCTATCATATATTCTTTATTTTATATCAACCATAGCAGGTCTGCTACTCTAATTGAAGATACAATACAACACTCCTGACACCTGGGGCATTAGTGACTCAGTCCTGAGGGGAGATCTAGGTGGTACACCACAGCATCCAACTATAGTACTAGTGCTTTATTTTAATGAAAGTGATTTCCAGGATTAAAATGGCTAGAATGAAGAATACATGTGTTTTAAATTTGATGGATGCTGCCAGATTGCTTTCCTCAAAAACAGTAGCAATCCACCTCCCTACAGTGAACATAGCAAAGCCTATTACCCACATCCTACACAAGACACAATGCTGCTATTCCTCTTAAATTTTGTCAGTCTGATAGTTATAAATAGACATCTTACAATTTAAATTCACATTTCTCTCTTGTTATTAATTGGAGTCTCTCATGTTTGATGACAGTCTGAGTACGTTCTTTTGTGACTTGTTTGTGGCTTTTGCCTGGTATTTTCTATCTGAATATATATATTTTCCTAGGGAATTTGTAAATTTTCTTTGGACATTAGAGACACTAACCTTTTATGTGTTATCTGCATTGGAGAAAAAGTTAGTAAAAATCTATTTTTATCATCCATTTGACCTTGTTAATGTCATATTTTATCATCAATATTGTATTTTTTTTTTAATTGGAATGTTTAGTTCCCTGGGAATTCCTTTGGGAAATGGTATAAAATGGAAGCCCAGATAGGTTTTCTTCTGCTAGATAATAGATTTCACTAGGAACATTTATTAAATAATCCAACATTTTCCACAAATTTGACAAATACATTTTGGTATATTAAATATATGCATTTCTGGATTTTCTATTTAATTTTGCCAATAAAATTTGAATTAGAAATATATTTGTAAATTTTTAATCTGATAAATACACGTAAAATGAATGGCAAAGATCCATGATTAGTAAAATAAAAAGAAGTGTTACCATTAAAAATCAGGAACAAACTTACTTTTACTGAAATTGTTTTGAAAGTACAAATCAATGCAGTAAGAAAAGAAGTATCAAGTATATACAAATGGAGGCAAATTTATTATTATTTGCACATGATAAGATTGTATACATGGAAAGAGAATCAGCTAAAGAACTGTTTTAATGGTAAGAGTTTTATAGATCGGCTAGTTAAAAAATTAATATATAAAATTAAATGGCTTCCTAGACACAAACAGTAAAGTTAGAAAATCAAATGCAGGAAAGATCTCATTTACAACAGCAACAAAGGAGATAAATTGTCTAGGAATAAACTGGAAAAATGTTCAGTGTCTGTTGGAAGCAAATGATGAAACTCTACTGAGGTATAAATGAAGAAATTGAAAAAAGGAAAAGGCACATTTCTTATGGATACATAGGTATCTTGTTCACCAATTAGAGATCAAAAGTCACAAGCTCTCAGACAATTTGAACCAACCTGTGCCAGTCACTTCAGTAAGAGGGATGAGGTTTCACTATCTGGCTTCATACTTTTGGTATTGGTAAAGGTACTTAAAAATAGGATTAGTGAAAAAAGTATGGCTAAGATGGAACAGTGGTCCTCAGAGTTAAGAATGCATCATAATTGCCAGGCGCCGTGGCTCAGGCCTGTAATCCCAGCACTTTGGGAGGCCGAGGCTGGCGGATCACAAGGTCAGGAGATCGAGGCCATCCTGGCTAACATGGTGAAACCCCATCTCTACTAAAAAAAAATACAAAAAATTAGCCCGGTGTGGTGGCGTGCGCCTGTAGTCCCAGCTACTTGGGAGGCTGAGGCAGGAGAATGGCATGAACCCGGAAGGCGGAGCTTGCAGTGAGCTGAGATTGCACCACTGCACTCCAGCCTGGGCGACAGAGCGAGACTCTGTCTCAAAAAAAAAAAAAAAAAAAAAAGAATGCATCATAATCCAGCAGGGCTTGTTAAGACACAGATTGCTGGGTTCCTCTTTCAGAGTTTTCAGTCTTTTAGGTCCTGAATGAGATCTCAGGTTGTATATTTCTAACAGATTCCTAGGTGATGTTGATGCTGCTGGTTCTATGCTTTGGAAGCCCCTGGCGTAGAGAAACATCTATACAAAAATCCCTTTCCAAGTCATACAGCATAGAGAGCCTGGAAAATAAGTGTAGAGTCACACTTATTTCAGAGAAAGCATTCATATACTAGGTATAAGACTATTTAATCATTTCATTTTAAAGACAGTAAGCCTTGAGTTCTGGAGTGGGTAAATGAGGGCTGAGTTATCTGGCTATTCTGACTTTGGATATGGATCTTTAATTCTCATTGCTGACAAATTTTAGCTGCTGAGGTTTCCTCAAGGTCCCAGGTTTAAGAAAAGAATTATCTAATCATTTTTGAAAAACAAAAAAAACCCATAAAACCCCTAAGTATATACTGAGGGGATTTTAAGCTCCAACTGGCCTGACAGCCTTAGAGAGCTGAGTCTAAGGATGGACTCAGGAGTTAACCACAAGCAACTAAGAGAATATTCAGTCCATTTGTCCTTGTGCTCCAAGCTTCTGTTCCCAGGGTGACCTGAATGACATGGAGGCCAGAATTAATAATAACAAAAGCTACCCCCTGCAGTGGGTTAGAAAGGGCAAAATCAATGTTGAATTGTGCCAGCCCCTGTTGCAGTCTGATGCTATTAACAAGGCCAGGGGGGCTTTGAATCAAGAGTGCTTGGAAAGCAAAGCAGAATCCCACCAAGAGAAGTGCTAACTAAAGAAAAACTGCTCCTCTGGCCCAAGCCACACACTGTAGGTGACAAAAAAAAAGGACATTTGAACCTGATATACCAAGTAGCCATAGCTTCCTAGAAGTCACAAAAGTGACATCTTTTTATATGTGTTTCATTACATGGTAGCCCCTGACTGTCTTTCATTATCCCAGGTTGCCATAAGAAAATGCCATAGATGACTGGGCACGGTGGCTCACGCCTGTAATCCCAGCACTTTGGGAGCCCGAGGCAGGCAGATCACCTGAGGTCAGGAGTTCAAGGCCAGCCTGGCCAACGTGGCAAAACCCTGCCTCTACTAAAAATATGAAAATTAGCTGAGAATAGTGGCAGGGCCTGTAATCCCAGCTACTTGGGAGGCTGAGGCAGGAGAATCGCTTGAACCCTGGAGGCGGAGGTTGCAGTGAGCCGAGACTGTGTCACTGCACTCCAGCCTGACAGAGTGAGACTCCATCCAAAAAAAAAGAAAAAAGAAAATACCATAGACTAGGTGATTTAAGCAACAATTTATTTTGTACGGTTCTGTGGTCCAAGGTCAAAATGCCCGTTGATTCAGTTGTTGTTGAGGGCTCTCTTTTGGTTTGCAGACATCTGCTTTATGGCTGTTTCCTCAAGTAGCTTTTCCCGGGTTCATGATCATGGAGATCTCTCTCTCTCTCTCTCTCTGACATCTCTCCTTATAGGGCATTAATCCCATCATGTGTCTACTTACTTCTTACAGGCCGCATCTCCAAAGACCGTCACATTGGGGGTTAGTGTTTCTGTACATGAATTTGCAGGGCACGAAGGGGAGTACAACCATTCAGTCCAAAATGCTCACCCTTGAATGAATTGAGCACAATGCTCTTTTCCCTTTAAAGACAGAATAAGAGAGAAAAAGCCTGACCTGGGCCTGAAAAATCCTACTTGTGCAAAGAAATGAGAATTGGTTATCTGGCTTCGCTCAGTTAAGCAGGTTTCATGATGGATAATTGTAATTGTGAGCAGCTTTCAAACTGGTGGAAAAGCTTCCTAAAACCCCTTTCTGCAACTCAGAGCAGATATTCTTCTCCCTTCTTTTTGTGGTTAGAGAACAGGAGCAAATGGAGAGGCAAGGCATGAAGCCCAGGGAACAAGGCTGGAAAAGGCTCTCTTCCCAGGCTGTCAGTCAGGTGGCTGCTTTTGTCACAGGAACTAGCAATTGTGAATTACAGACTCCTTTCTTCCCTGCCAAAGCTGCTCCCCCGTGGACCTCTGTCGTTGTTTTCTGATTATTTCAGGTTCCTGTTAAACATCCCTGAGTTCAGAAGCCCTTGTTGTGAGGGGCGAGAAAACAAGCAGTTGACTAAACCACTGCACACAGGTGTCAGTGCAGAAGCAATGCCTTTTACCAAACAGCATGCACCCTAAGGCATTTCCAAAGTGCATTTCAGAGGCTTGAATGTCTTGGTAGAATAATAATAATATAACACAAAGATAATGTTTCATCTCATACAGCAGCAATTCAATGGAAATCATCTGACTGGATTTAAGGAGCAGCACAGTGAGTTTAGAATTGTAATGATCCCCCACTTTACAAATGAAGGCATTTGAATCCTGTAATTCTTCCTACCAGGGGATTTAGGGGTTATGGGGTTGTGAGTGTGTCAGACTCCACTATCATAAGAAAGTGCTGTTAAAGCTATGGTCTGAGACAGGAAAGGTGGCTGTTGCCCAACACACACACACACACACACACACACACACACACACTACACACATACACACACACAGAGCAGCCAGAGTAATCTTGCCAAAATGGAAATTTGAGTATGTTACACAGATGAACAATGAGTTAACAAAGGCTTGAAGGTGGTAAAATGCAATCCAGCCTCTGCCACAAGCTCTGGGATGTTGGGCAAATCCTGTCCTTCTCTAGATGTTGTTCTAAGATGAAGCTCTTGTAGTATAGGTTGTCAGAACACTGAACATTTATGATATTTCAGGAACTTTGCTGGAAGCTTTTAAAATCTATTATCTTACTTAATCCTTACAGAAAACCCGAATGGCTGGGAGTATTGTGATCCTCTTTTTACAGACAAGGAATACTGGAGTAGGAGAGTCAATTGTCTACTTAAAGTCCCATCAGCAGCAGTGAAGAAGTAGGGTATCAACAAAGCTCTGTTTAACTAGTTATTCACACATGCATTCCTTCACTTACTAAATTATTATTCCATGCTTACTTTGTCCTGGATACTGCTGTAAACAGAAGACATCAAAAGTAGCTTGGACTCGACCCTTACAGAATTTATTCTCTTGTGGAGGGGAGGGAGGGTTATTAATTAAATATGTAAACCTATACCTGTAAAATAACAATCCTTCTAAGCATCGTTAAGGAAATGAGAAAACATAATAGGAGATCCCCTAGTTTGGGAGTTATGGAAAAGAAGTAACATTTGAGATAAGACCCGGTGACTGACTAGAAGTTAACTGAGTGAAAGAGAAGGGATGAAGATAAGACATTGGGTTGTCAGCCTACAGATATGAAGTGAAGTAAGGGAAGTAGGTAAAATCATCCAGAGGTAAGACAGTGGTTTTACCAGCCTTTGGACTGCCTGAATTATAAATATAGCACATGGCCCTGGACATATGTAGGTTTTGCCTGAACCCTCTACCTCACACGGCTATTGTGGGTATGAAATGATTATGTATTTAGTGTTTGGACCAATAGGCAAGCCACATCTTTACCAACTTTTATAAAGGATAGAGCATGAAGAGAAGCAAACCTAAGGTCAAATCTTGAGGGACATCAACACTTAATTCCTCAGTAGAGGAGGCTAAGCATGCAAACGGGAAGGGAAAGGAGCAGTGCGAACTCTGGACTGTCACAGAAATCGAGGCAGGAGAGTTTACACAAGAAGGAAGAGGGATCAACTGGGGTTAAGTGCTGCTGAAATAGCAGGAAAGACACTCTCCTTAATGTTGCTCACTGGATTTAGCAATGCAGAAATCCTTGGTAAGACTAGAAATACCTATTTTTTAAAAAAATCTTATAAATTTAAGGGGTACAAGTGCAGTTTGGTTACATGGATATATTACTTAGCTCTGAAGTGTGGGCTTTTAGTATAACCATCACACAAATAATGGACATTGTATCCATTAAGTAATTTCTCATCTCTCACCCTCTTACCACTATCCCACTTTTCTGTCTTCAATGTCCAGTACTACACTCTGTCCATGCACATATACACATTATTTAGCTCCCACTTATAAATGAGAACATGCAGAATTTGACTTTCTGTTTCTGAGTTATTTCACTTAAGATAACGGCCTCAGTTCCACCCACGTTGCTGCAAAAGATATGATTCCATTCTTTTTGTGGCATAGAAATATTACACTGTATGTGTATGTGTGGGGGGCATATTTAAAATCAAGTATTGGAGTCTTTCAATTATGTTCTTTGTTTTCAATATCGATTTGGGTATTTTGAGTCCCTTGCATTTCCATATAACTTGTATGATCATCTTGTCAATTCTAGAAGAAAATAAGGCTGCTGGGATTTTGATAGGCATTGCATTGAATTTGTAGATCAATTTAGGTGTTATCGCTATTTTAACAACATTAAATCTTCTGATCCATGGCAAGGAGTAACTTTTCATTTATTTCTGTCTCCTTGAAATTGTAACAATTGCTTTGTAGTTTTCAGTATACAATTAATTATTACATGTCTTTGGTTAAATTTGTCCTTAAGTATTTTATTTTGCATTTTAATTTAGGGGAAATTTAAACGTAAGTGGAATTGCATCTTAGTTTTATTTTCAGATTCTTGATGGCTAAGGTATAAAAATACTGAATATTGTTAGCTTATGCTATAACCCTGCTAAACTCACTTATTACTGTTAATAGTCTTTCTTTAGCTTAACAAAATTATGTACGAGATTTTTTATCTGCAAATAGTGAATAGTTTTACTTCCTTGTTTTCAATCGGGATGCCTATTACTATTATTATTATTATTATTATTTGGCTTGTCTAATTACTCTGGTGAGAACCTCCAGTACCATGTTTAATAGGAGTAGGTAGAGAAGATGTCTCTGCCTCATTTTCAAGCTTAAGGGAAAAGTATCCAATTTCTCACCATTAAGTATAATGTTTTCCTCTATTTCTAGTTTGTTGACTCTTTTTTTCTATCATGAAAGGGTATTGAATTTGTGAAAAAATCTTTCACCATCTATTGAGATGATGATGTAGTTTTTGCTCTTCATGCTATAAACATAGTATTGATTTTTGGGTATTAAGCCAGTCTTGTAATCCTAGGATAAATCCTTCTTGGTCACAGTGCATAATCCTTTTAATCTGTTTCTGAATTCATTTTGCTGGTATTTTGTTGAGGGTTTTGGGTCCATATTCATAAGGGATATTTACTATTGTTTTCTTGTGACATCTTTCTCTGGTTTTGACATCAGTCTAATACTGGCCTTATAGTATGAGTTGGGAGCAAGTCCTATTTTGCCTAGCACATCTTCTCAGCAAATAGTCACATGAGCCCTATTTCCCTCTCTTAGAATGGAATCCTATGGTGCTTCAAGTACATATATGTGATTCATCATGGTCCTAGTTCAGGATGATCTCTATCTATTGATGCTTCTCTGGGACTGCTGCTTTGGTCTGTAGATATTTTCTGCCCTCTTGATGATTTCCTACAATATTCCTTCACCAGCCCTGTCACTTATCACTCCCACAACATCGTATGGAAATGTATTCTAAATGTCGCTGGGAAGGCTGGCCAAGGAAAAAGATTGTTCTGAATTCCTCCAACCCTTTTAACTCAAGCTGACCAGCAGATCCAGACTAAACAGTGAGAACATAGGAAACAGTAAAGATTGAAGAATTACCTTTTTGTTGTCATGACTTACGGAATAGTCAGATGTAATTAGCCTAGCAAAATATTGAAAGGTACAATAGTGTATGGATGCTATGGAGGAAATGGAAAGAACTAGGCTATACCTCTCCAGCAGAGGAACTAGAGAAAAGATTATCAGTCAGTGCTGAAGAATCTCATTGACCCCACTTCCAAGGTAGTGGTTAGTTAGGATGGAGTGGGTTAAGACAAGTATGGTTTGGCCTTAAGTGGCTACCTGTAATGCTAAGTAAAACCATCTCCAGTCATTGGTACGAAAGTACAGAAAAAACACATAGACCTATGGGCAAGCATAAGGCTCTCATCTGGTAAGCTGAGATTAATGGTTCAGGTTTTGGCCCATCAGACTATACCAAATGAGGGGTTAAGAATCCTGAACACACCCACTTCGAAATGGATTGCTTTTCTGACTTTTTCTTTTTTTCTTCAACTTTTAAGTTCAGGGGTACATGTGCAGGATGTGCAGGTTTGTTACATAGGTAAATGTGTGCCATGGTGGTTTACTGCACAGATCATCCCATAACCCAGGTATTGAGCCCAGTATCCATTAGCTATTCTTCCTGATGCTCTCCTTCCCACAACAGATGCTCAGTGTGTGTTAATCCCCCTTATGTGTCCATGTGTTCTCATCATTCAGCTTTCACTTATAAGTTCTCATCATTCACTTGTAAGTGAGAACATGTGCTGTTTGGTATTCTGTTCTTCAGGTTGCTGAGGATAATGGCTTCCAACTCCATCCATGTCCCTGCAAAGGACATGACCTCATTACCTTTTATAGCTGCATAGTATTCCATGGTGTATATGTACCACATTTTCTTTAGCCAGTCTCTCATTAATGGGAATTTAGGCTGATTCCTTCAACTTGAAAATTCAATGAGAAATTTCCTTACCTGTCTTAGGGTTCTAGAAAGTGACTTTTTATTTGCCACATTTTCAACTGTGCCTCTTATTTTTAGAGTTAAGACTTTTAAAATATATACAGTCACACATCACTTAAGGATGGAGATACATTTTAAGAAATGTGTCATTAGGCAATTTGTTGTTGTCCAAACATTATAGAGTACAGTTACAGAAACGCAGATGATGTATACATTTTTATTTATACTGAATATTAGTTATGTATCCTATTTGATCTGAAATGCCAATATCGAGTGCCATATATCAAGTTGTTAGATATGTTTCATTATGATCCAATTTATCATTATCATATCTGTGCTCCGTTATTCACCCACACGTTGTTACATGGTGCATGACTGTACATCATTTGTCCTGTCTTCCCACCTCCCTGTTTCTCATTGTAGTTGCTATTTATTGTTTTTCTCTGGGTAATGGAGTATAAGGAAAGAAATAAACATTTTAAAAAGGCCTTTACGCTCCTTTTGTCTGTGATCTCTTTAGTAGCTTTGGGGTTAGAATTGAATGTTCCAAGGGAAGTTTTTCCACCATCTTAATTAGGGTGTCTGAAGTTCAAAACCAACAATAATCTTATTGTTTGTTATTTTTTAGTAACCACAGGAGAAAAAATTAGAGGATCCTTGGCTCTAAAGTCACACTGTTAAGGCCACCAACATTTTGATCGTTTTATTTTTATTTGTATAATAAAGTTATTAGACCAGGGTTTCTACGAATGTCATATGTACAACAAAAGGCAAACTGAATTCCCCTAGGGTTACATTTGGATCCTCTGAGAAGCTGAGTTACTAACTGCTTCAATAAATGAAAACTAGAAATACAGGCTAGTTTGTCTGTTTATTACTTTAGTAAAGGATAGATCACAGCTAAAAATGACATGGCTAGGAAAAATTTTAAATTCCCTATTGATAAGGAAAAAAATAGACATTGAAACAGTTAAAGCTTAATGAAGACCTTGACAAAGAGCTGTTGTTAAAAACATAGGCTAAAAAAATTAAATAGAAATTAATTATAAAAAAGCAGTATGTCTGAATGCCATTTAGGGACTTTTCTGATCTATCAAATAATTTCCACTTAAATTTAAGGAGAATGAAAGATGAGAAAGATTTATGGTTATGATGAAGAAACAATATTATGTTTCTAGGTAGCAGTGACAAAAATTTATGCTCTTTCCCATCAGGAATTAAATTTCAAAGTACGGTAGAACAAGAACAATATAGTCAAGGAATATGGAATTTTTGAGATATGTTCCCAATATGCAATTCTTTAAGGAATATGAGAAATTAAAATCATGTAAACCAGCCAGCGTTGGACAGGAAAATTGTAATGGATCTCACTGGGCAGCCAGAGTTGCTAATTTTTTCAGTAATTCATCACTGTTTCTCTAATTACACTGATGCACGATCTGAGGATAGCTCCAAAATGGTCACTAGACAATGTGAAAACACACACAGCCTGTGCCACGATGCATTCCAGACAGTCTTCACTGAGCTGCAAAAGTAAGAAAAGTAAGGCTGCCAAGGCCAGGCTTGGGTTAGCACTGTGAGAGGCACTGGGGTGCAATGGGTAAGGGAGCACACTCCCAGCCTGGGTTTGGATTCTGCCTCTCCTTCTTGCTCACTCTGTAGTTTTGGGGAATTCTCTCAACTGCTCGGCCTTTTATTTCCTCTTTATGGAGCATGCATAATAGTAGAATCCAGCTCATAAGATTACGTTTAGTATGATGCATGGGACATGCTAAGTTGCTCTCAGAATATTAGCAATCATCATTATGGTTGTTGGGGTAATGCTAATAAATGTGGAGTACTGTCCAGTGGGAGATGACCTTTGTCTCATTCTGAACTGCACTGTTATTCAAGGCTTGATTTTATTTCTTCTTATTAATCTCTAGGGAATAATACTCTATGATGGTGGCATTTTGGATCCAGGCACTATTTCTTAATGTGAATTTAGGCCCCAAACAGCAGCCAGTTGGATGGAGTCCAAACCCCAAAAAGAAGGGACTGGGATTGGTAAGGACCTGAAAAATTGTCAAGGCAGCAAACAGATGATTTGAAGTTACAAGAAGAGCCACCATCTCTTCAGGAAAAGCAGACAGCAAATCAGGAAATTAAATTCTACAGACTGGGTTAATACGGGAGCAGTAAGAGCAATGCCTTACTGCTACAGCTTATTAGATATTAGGTAGACTTCCTCACCTGAACCCTCAGGTGGCCTAGATATTAGGATGTGCCTCCCAAGGCCTTCAGGTGATTGTCTTGTATTTCTGTAGCATTTCCCCGCCCCCCCCGTGGTCATTATGTTTTCTGTCTCATCACCCAAACATGCAACAGCTGACAGACCACGAGTGGACACCTGACCTAAAGGCACACATCTATAGTCTGGCCAGTGGCCCAGGTAGTCTCTGAGAGGTTTCCAGGAAACAATTATAATGTCAGTTCCAGGATGTGACCACTAACCTGTTAGCAGAAAGGCATGGGTAAGAACTCACTAAACAAGAAAAAAAAAAATGATAGCAACCAGGAATCTGTGATGTACACACAAACGGTTATGTAATAATTAGATGGCAATAAAATATAATAACTAGTGTTTATCCCAGTGACTAAGCGATCAGTGAACATTAACATCATGTTGAGTATATTGGTATTTTAATAGTATAAAAAAGTATAATAGATGTTAACAAGATTTACATCTAAATTAGGATTTTTAAAATAAATTTTTGAAAATTATGAAAAATGTATGCTGAACTCTCCATAAAACTTAACTATCCAGATTATTATTTCTTTGGTGTTTCTGGATGGCTAAGATTTAGCTATTATTGAAAGTAGTGACTGATGAAATAAATGGATGGTTGTAAGTACTTTCTCTTTCTGAGGATATTTCAGACAAGTAAAATTTGGAAGGCAAATACAGACCCTCAAAAATTGATCACAAATTTATAAATGATTAGAACTGGAAAGGAAAGAGAAGTGAGAATTATTAAGAATCTCTTCCTGCAGGTAATGTGCTAAGGGATTTACCTATTTATACTTAAGTTTCAGTATTCACAGGAGATAGGCATTAGTATCTCTATTTTATAGATGAGAATATTGAGTTATTTGTTTGTACATTCTGTGTTGTTGCTAAACAAATCATCCAAATCCTCTCTCTCTCTCTCTCTCTCTCTCTCTCTCCTTCCATGTGGCCCGTCCACATGAAACCTGAGATTCCTTACAGCATGGTGATGGCAGGCTTGTCAGACTCTTTATATGGTGACTGTTATCCTCCAGACTGAGCTGTAAGGTTTCTTATGTCCTGCCCTCAGAAGTCTCAGTATGTGGGCCAGGCACGGTGGCTCATGCCTGTAATCTCAGGACTTTGGGAGGCTGAGGCAGGCAGATAACTTGAGGTCAGAAGTTCGAAACCAGCCTTACCAACCTAGTGAAACCCTGTCTCTACTAAAACTACAAAAGAATTAGCTGGGCGTGGCGGCTCAGGCCCGTAATCCCAACTACTCGGGAGGCTGAGGCAGGAGAATCACTTGAACCTGGGAGACAGAAGTTGCAGTGAACTGAGATGGCACCACTGCACTCAAGCCTGGGTGACAGAGTGAGACAATGTCTCAAAAAAAAAAAAAAGTGTCAGTATGCCACTCACTCCTCTTGGTAAAGCAGTTCACTCAGGCCAGCCCGGCACAGGAAGATCAATTAGACTCCATCAGTCCCTGGGAGGAGTGTCACAGGATCTACGGCCATCTTTTAAAAAGTTACACCATAGTAACCCAATGAGTATGAGAACTAAGTCTTGGTATATCATTTAACAACATCCATATCACATTTAGGAAAATTAACCCTGGATCACATCTTATGTTGCTGATGCAGTAGCTGAGTCCCAAATAGACAAAGTCATGTAATTCAATTCACAATATTGTCTGGGAATTTTTCTACATATAAGACTGTCCAGAGTTGATTTGTTCAAAAATAAGGAACTACCTCTAAGAAGGAGGTGCAAATTCAACTAATTTCAAGCAACTCAGTATAATGCACTATCAAAAATCCTACAGGGAGCTCTCCAGAGCAGGTTGTATATGCAGGGATTTGTAAGGCCCTAAAACCTAATGGCCATGCCAGGACAAAAAGCCGCATGCATTCTGTTCTTTCTGCATAATCACCAGGTGATTGAGACTTAGAACAGTTGGGCAAGTCCCAGAGAGTGGCTCATGTCATACATCTGGGATGTTAACATGTTGGGGTGGAAAGTCCTTGTGCTTGCAGTAGCAGAAAATCCTGTGCTTCTCTCTGCATTTAGAGCCATGAGGAAAATCACCACTGACCTGTGAATATTCAAGAGGAAATCCAATAGTGATGACAGTCCTATGAACCCAAAGGAAAGACAGAGTACGAAGACAATTCCAGGATTTTAGTGTTTTTCATATGTAATAGGCCATACATACATGAGCATGTTTGAAAATCACCAAGAGGGGTGAGTACAAGAGATATCCTTGAAAATGGGGAGAAAATTGTTATCAGGTTTTTTTAACCAATGGTGATAATGAGAAATTAGACCAGACATTGTTATAAAAATCCATCCCTACAAAACCATTTTATATAAAAAATAATGAGAACAGAACAGAACTAATTTAGTTAGCTAATTATCACATACATTTCACATCAGCCCAAAAGCAACCGGAAACCATTAGCAGTACACCCCGCCGTTCTCATCAAGCAGGGGATTAATGGGAACAAACCTGGAATTGGCTTTTGCAGAAATGAATCTACCATCTTCAAAAGGTAATAATCACCACGGGCCTCCCCTTGTGATCTCCGCTGTGCAATGAGGTTTCTCCTGGAGCCTTGAGGAGCAGGAGAAATCTTTTTCTTCCCCTCTTCCTGGTTGGCCCGCTCCCACCCCAGAGTGCTGGAGGTATAAGGTGAATGAATCGCTTTACACAGATAGCCCTAGAGATTAATTCATCTCATTAGTGACAGAATAAAATCTCAATGTCTTTGGCCCCTCTTCTGAAACAGGCCTAGCAATCTACACACAGCCTTGATCATCTGTTCTTGTCAGAATATGAGGTTGGGAGGATTTTTTCCCCCTTTGCATATAGCTATACGTGGTTGATATAATTTGTGCCATTGCTCACCTGTCAAACATTAAGCTTCATTCATTTAGTCATCCATTCATTCAAGCAATCACTAATATCTGGTTTAAGCCACACAGTATATTAGGTAATGAGAAAGGACACATATAATCCCTGTATTTAATGAACTCATAATATGTTGCATAAGAAAAAAAGGGCTAGAGAGCAGTGTGATGCATTGACATGGCAACTGTATCAAACCCACCTGTTTAGGACATGGATGAAGTAAGGGATCAGGAGAGCATGGCCTGAGCATTGACAACCACAAAGACAGAAACAAACAGCTAATCTGGGTAGCTCTTTTAGACAGAGGACAAACAACACAGACAAAACATAATTTTAAAATTATGGGTATTTGGCAGGCTTGGAGTATAGGGTTCATATGAGTAAGGTGCAGATGAAATCAACCTACTACTTTGTACTCAAAGTTTGGTCCATGAACCTGCACCATCAACAGCCCCTGGGATTTCTTTGGGAATGCATAGTCTCAGGCTTCCCTGCAGACCTGCTGAATCTGAATCTGCATTTTGACCATATCCTAGGTGATTTGCATGTATGTTAGAGTTTGAGAAGCACCGGACTAGGGCACCCAATATCTGACATATTAGTTGGAAAATGATGAAAAATTTTTAAAAAGCTTCCAGTCCCTGACACACAAAAACTTGCCAGGAGGCAACTGCAGCTGAAGATCCTGAGAATTCTGAGAATTCTTATTTATCTGTCCTGTGCAATAGAGATGATGCCTATCAGCTCATAATTCTCAGTTAGCAACACTGGTTTTTGATGAGTTTGACCGCATGTTTCCCTCATGAGTTAGGGCGTCTAGTAAGATACTATTTTGACAGTAAGTTTTTAATCTTCGTAATTTTTTTAACCCATCGTTCTTCTCCATTCAAAAGAGACAATGAAGGATCTACTGCCTCAGGTTAGATTATTTACCACAGAGCCCAGAAAACAAGTCAGTTCTAGTCTTTTGAGTATCAAGATGGAATATGCTTTGGGAGTTAAGGAACATAAACTTTAATCTTCAAAATTCTGAGCCACAAAGAATTGGAGGCACAAACCTCAGGCTATCAGTGGTAGGTTGGGACGAAGAGATAAAAAGTCAAGCAACCTTGTTTCTAGATTAGGTAAAAAGTCCATGGGTGGTATGGAGAAGAGAGTCAGGAGACCAAAGGGAGGACTTGGATGATTGTGAGTCCTGGATAAGATACCCTATATCCTGGATTCTAGACTGAGGCTTAGCACTCCATAGATTTGTGAGAGAAGCCCTGACCCTTATCTCCTGGGTTGCTTCAGGTTTCCATGAGCTCTTAATAGGAAAGGAGAGTTCTTGGTGTCCCCGGGTACACAAGGGCAGTAGGATGCTCTGAAATTCCAAAAAGAGAAAAATGACAAAATGGATGATGTATTAGTCAGAGTTCTCTAGAGAAATAGAACCAATAGAATAGATATCTATCTATCTATCTATCTATCCATCCGTCTTCTCTCATCTATCTATCCATCCATCCATCCATCTTCTCTCTCTCATCTATCCATCCATCCATCTTCTCTCTCTCATCTATCCATCTATCTATCTATCTATCTATCTATCTATCTATCTATCTATCTATCTAACTGTCTTCTCTCCCTCTCATATATATATGAGAGAGAATTCTCAGTCCAAGTTTACAGACCCAAGAATTAGGAGCTTTGATGTCTGAGGGTAGGAAAATTTAGATGTCCCAGTTCAAGGAAAGAGCATATTTGTCCTTCCTTGGTCTTTTGTTCTATTCTGACCCCAGAATGGATGATGCCGGTCCACATGGTGGAGGGCATTGTCTTTATTCAGTCTATTGATTCCAATGCTAATCTCTCTAGAGATTCCCACAGACACACCCAGAAGTAACATTTTACCAGCTATCTGGGCATTCCTTAGTCCAGTCAAACTGACATATACAATTGAGCATCACAGATGAGGACAGCACTGAACATGAAGGGGCCTTGATGCCTGCTTTCAGAATGAGGACCCATGATGCGCACAGATAGATAATTGAACATCTATTTCACCTTCATATCCAGCAAACCTTGGTGTCTCATTACTGCTCCCCCATAATATCTAAGACATAGGCCAGCTGACTAAGTCTCCCTAAATCTATTGAGGTTAAAGGTTTGTACTTTTCAAAATGGGGGCTTATAGCATATCTTTATTTATACTTTAGGAAAAACAGAGATATTCTATCACTCTACATTTGTGATGTGAACATTAATACCTGCTGCAGACATGTGTGGCTCAAGAAGAGGATCGGTCCCAGCCCATATGTACAGATCTCATGTGAGCAGCCCACTGGCTGAGCAGACCCACCCATCATGAACATGCACAAGGGTGGCTCATTCCCTTGGTGTATCCGGCAATTCTGGGCAAGCTAATTGTGACTCTATCCATTTTTATTCCACTTAAGAAAGAACATAGAAAAACAAAGAAGTTGTAGTGATGCTATTGTAAAGAAAACATTGAATTGTTATTTCTTTATAAAATTCCATCAGTCATATAAGATAGTACTTTAATGCAGGTAACAAATGCTAGAGGACACACCCCCAAGTTAGTCAACACCCACATGTATTAAAACACTGAAATGGGAATCCACTAGGTAAGAGGGGGCCTTGGTTTGATACTCAGGCAGCCATAAAGTTGAGGTCAGGTGATATCTCACTCAGAATCTTTAGGGAGCTAATTTTCTCTCATGACAAATATCCCCTCTAAGAAAATAGAGGGAAATGAACATGTCCTGGTGTGTCACTAAATAAAGGACTGTAGTGATGGTGTACCAAAAGCAATGAATGTGGGATCCAGGCCGATCTGGATTTTATTGTTAATTTGATTTCTTTTACTTCCTGTGTGATCTTAAAACAGTAATCTATTTTTTTTTCTGAACTTGAATTTTTGGATC